>NC_052503.1:74546748-75247162 GCF_016617805.1 Bactrocera tryoni
ATATTTTGAAATATTTTTTATATTTGTTTTTAATTTTTTTGGAGGTTTTTCAAATTTTATTTTATATTTTAATTATTTTTTAGGTCTTTATATTTTTTCTAATTTCTTTTAAATTTTTTCTAATTTTCTATATATTTTTCATTATTAGAAATATTGGTTTTTAATTTTTTTCATACATATGTATATTTTTAAATATTTTTTTTTTAATTTTGTCTGGAGTTTTTTTGTATATTATTTTTTATTTCAATTACTTTTTTATGTTTTTAAATATTTCTTTTATAGTTTTTCTAATGTTTCTGTATATTTTTCAATATTATAAATTTTTTTTTAAATTTTTTGTCATATATTTTTAAACATTTTTTATATTTGTTTTTCATTTTTTTAGAGGTTTTTCATATTTTATTTTATATTTTTTATGTTTTTATATTTTTTCTAATTTCTTTTAAATTTTTTCTAATTTTCTGTATATTTTTCATTATTAGAAATATGTTTTTATATTTCTCATATTATTTTGCATATGTTTTTATATTTATCAAATTTTTTATATTTTTTTTTTAATTTTTGAGTTTTTTATAGTTTTTTCATATTTTATTTTCTTAAATTCTTTAATTTTTTTAAATTTTTTTACATATTTAGTTTATATTTTTTCTGTATATTTTTCATTATTACAAATGTGTTTTTATATTTTTCATATTTTTTAAATATTTTTTTATATTTTTTATTCTTTTTATGTTTTTTAATATATTTTTTTTTATTTTTTTATATATTTTTTTTGAAATATTTTTTAAATTTTTACATTTTGCAATTTTTTTGTTTTTGATATTTTTATTTTAAATTTTTCTTTATATTTTCTTTAATATTTTTTTCTTCTTATATACATACATACATACATATGTACTCATGTATGTACTTATCTATTTATTTATGTATGTATGTATGAACATATACATATAAATTTCCACACCAGCTGCTACATGCAAAAGCTTGTGTTCTAATATTTTCCAAATCAGATAAAAAAATTTACATTTTTACAAGCAACAAGCCATTTAAGTACAAATCTAAATATAACTAATTAAATAATCAATAAATAAATGCAATATTCTTGGCAGCCATCAACAACCAACAACACAAAACACTGAATTATGCATGTAAATATTCACAAACATATCGCCAGCTTTGGTATTTTCTTATTATTGTAATTTACTTAGTAACGGTACTTGCTTCAACCACGCTGCTTAATTAAAATGTATAAATAATTGCCGCTATTTGGCATCTCAATTAATTGTTTATATTCTAAACGGAAAGAAAAATACTGACCGATGAAACGGCAAGATTGTGGCTTACCCACAGAGAGATATGGAACTGCACACAGAACTACACACCTAATTACTTTACTTACATATGTATATGCATACACTTGTATCAATTCTTTGTCCGATCTTTCGCTGTTGATATTTATATGAATGTGTCTGTATGTTTGGAGATAAACAATAGTGCGTGGGCCCCGCTGAATTGCTTAGCATGACTACTTATAGCATATACATACATACATATATTCGTATAGACATACACACATACACGTATGTGCATAAATACGCAGTAATGTTGTTTATGGAAAAGTTGTTATCTGCTCGTTTTTGCTATTATTAGCAAAATGAGGAAAAAAAAGTGTAATAGCAAAAAAGGTAAAATCAGAGAAATTTCAAAGTGAAACGCAGAATTTCTGCGCAAAACGTTACCATAAATTCACGTTCGACGCTTACCGCTCTGTTGCGCTGCGTTACTTTGGCAGTCAGTCGAGTGCTGCGCTTGCGTAGCGTAGTTCAATAGAAAAGTCAGGTAAAATGTGAGTTTCATACGAACTTTGGCCTTCACTTGCCATACCGTCATGGTGCTGCAACGAATGGCAAGAAAATTGTGTAAAAATGTGTGAAATTTCAGTGGGGCGAATAGGTGTTTAGTATGTTCAAAAACTTGTTAACAACGCCACACCGTTTTCTGTCTGCACCACTGTCTTCTGCTAACCATACTGGCATTATATTGGGTAGTCGAAAAAGTCTTTTCGTACTTTGTCAATAGATGGTGTAGGAAAGGTGAGATTTTTGAGCTTCCTTTAACCAAAATATTCAATTCGGGGAAGTTGAAAAAAGTTACAGCTGTTTAAAAATGAGTGAAAATAATGAAGAAATTCGCTATATTTTGAAATTTTTTGTATAAAAAAGGGAAGAATGCCACACAAGTTGAGTTCGTGTAGCACAACAATGGTTTGCTCGCTTCCGTTCTGAAAATTTCGATGTGAAAGATGAACCTCGCTCTGTTCGACCTATGAAATTATTTAAAAGATTGACCAGAACCGTGACATAAGCAGCCATGACAACGCTAAGGAACTTAACATTCATCATTAAAAGGTTTTGAACCATTTAAAAAAGGCTGGCTACAAAAAGAAGCTCGTTGTTTAGGTACGACATGTACTGTCTGTGAAAAATTTAATGGACCGAATTAACAGCTGCGATTTTTTGCTGAAACGAAATGAAATCGAAACATATCTGAAGCGAATGGTAACAGGCGATGAAAAGTGGATCAAATACGACCATAATGTGCATGGTCCAAGCGCGGTGAAGCTCCACCAAAGGGTCGCAAAGCCAGGATTGACGACTCGAAAGGTTATGTTGAGTGTTTGATGGGATTGGCAAGGAATCATCCACTATGAGCTGCTCCAGCCTGGTCGAATGATTGATTCTACATTTTACTGTCAACAACTGATGAGATTGAAGCAAGCAATCGAAAAACAGGCCAGAACCGATCAACAGAAAGGGCTCGTCTTCCATCAGTACAACGCTAGACCACACACATCTTTGATGACTCGGCAACAACTGGAAGAGCTTGGCTGGAAAGTTTTATGCATCCACCATATATGTAGTCCTGAACTTGCACCATCGGACTATCATTTGTTTCGGCAATGCAGAACTCCCCTAATGGAGTAAAGTTGGCTTCAAGCGAAGCCTGTGAAAATTACTTGTCGCAGTTTTTCGCCGTGAAACCAGAAAAGTTTTACACTGATGGAATAATGTCTCTAGCAGAAAAATTGCAAAAAGTTGTCGACCAAAATGGTACATGTTTGGTTCATTAAAGTTCATTATAAATATAAAAATACGTTGAAGTTTGATTAGAAATACGAAAAGACTTTTTCGACTACCATATAAGTATGTCGGTTTGCTTATTGCTCCACTGTGCCACAACAGCAACCATAATTGTACAATATGCAATAGCAAAAGCAACAATAAGCGTACGCATTTGTTGCAGGCAAGCAATCTCTAAAGCGCACGGAACAAATTTGTACGTTTGCTACACTTTGCTTCACTTTGCCACTACCGCCAACCCACCAGCGTCTCTCCTAAGCACTACAACTGCACAAATCTCAATAATTTTCCATTTTTTTTCGTTTGTATTTTCGTTTTCACTTAATAATTGTAATATGCGCGCTTAATTGTATATTTCTCTCTCAATTCCGACATTTTCGCAGATATGTTGAGCAAAAGCGAACGCATAGAAAGCCACGGCCACAGCATCGACGGTTCGACAGTCGATTTGGGCAAAAGTAAGCGCGGTGCCGATGGTCACGGCAGTGACAGCGGTTGCGTTACACCGTCCACTATGTCGGACAGCAATGCGGCGGCGCTAATCGCCGGCGGTGCAGACAATAGCGAGTCGTTGCCGCACGACGATGATTCATCCGCATCCAATACAACTAATACAACTACCACAACAGCAACAGCAAATAAACAGTCGTACGCTTTTACAATTGATAGCTTCAATGATAGCGGTTGTGATCCTGAAGCGGCTAAAGCGCGTTACAAAAGCATGATGGAGCGTTTTCAGAGTCGTCACCGACGCGGCGCGTCCATGTCGAAACTGGAAGCTGGCGACGCGGCCGCCAATAAGGAAACCACAATGACCAGTTCAGTATCGGCCACACCGCTAAGTGGCAGCGCGCATGCACGGCAGGCGCGAAACAGTACGAGCGCCGCTGATAACTCATACGATAACGGTGGCGGCGACGCGTCGAAAGTGAAGCTGCGTGTGCGCGATCGCAGCACATCACGTGTACGCGACGCCAGCAAGCGACACAGTTGGTCACCGCGTTCCAGCACACAGGAGTCACAGTTGCACGCGCACGGTCAGCATGCCATCGCGCAAACGCCAACAGCGCCACGTACTAGTCAGCATAGCGCAAATGAACGCGCGCATACTGCTGCGCCAAAGCCCTTACCGCCAACGCGAAAAAACGTCAGCAAGCAGAAACCACCGCCGCTGCAGCTGCCCAAAGGCGCTGCCAACCTAGTAGCGAATCGCACACAATTCACGCCGCGCTCGACCGCTATGCAATTGGCCTTGCAGAAAGTGGACTTTCTGTGCGCACAGCCGCCGCTCGCCGAACTGAAGAACTACAACTTGGAGGCGGATAATATCAGTGAAACCGGCACGTATACGCTGGATGGCGACAACTATACGGAGGAGCAAAAGGATCTGATGAACATCGACAAGAGCGCGCAACAGGCATTGAAAGCACAACAACAGCGCCCGAAGAATTTGCAATTGAGCAACAGTGGCGTTGATGTCGAAACGCAGCTGAGTAACACGAAAATCCCAGTGCATGTGAACAATCGCTCGAATGTGCTCGAGGTGAATTACTACCATGACGCAGAAGCCGAACAGGGTCCGCAATCACCGCGCGCATACAACGAGCGCGATCTTATTTTGGGTGCGCATGACTCGGCAGGCGCATATTTGGAGAAGATAAAGTCGCGCGTGCTGCGCAATGCCTCGGCGACAAAGTCGGCACCAACGCAGGCTGAAATCGGGCAGAAAACACCAACCGAGGACGATGGCGATTTGGGTTGCTTCACCAGCGTCACAACCAGTGGCGTGCTGGCCAAAAAGAGCGCGCTCGATCCACGTCCGCGTTTGACGCGTAAATCTGGCTTGTCCACGTCACAAATAGACTCCTCCGAGTATGTGAGTAATGAGATGAAGCTGAAGGCGAATACAGCCAGCGCGTACGCGGGCGGTGGTTTCACTGATCATCAGAAAGCTGAGTATCGTTTGAATCTATTCACCAATCAAAAGGATAACACGCAAGCGAAATTTGCGGCGACACGCAGTTATATAGAATCACCACCGGACACACCAACACATCAAAAGCTATCCGATGCAGCGGTGCTGAAGACGGCACAAACAAAAAACGATTGGATACAGGAGTGGGCACGCAATGCGCGGGCACGCAGCCTCGCCTCAGACACGTCGAAAACTCGCATACACACAGACGCGTCGCAGACAGCGTTAATGACGCGCAGCTACACGTGCGCTTCCGATACAGCAGCCGGTGCTGATTCGCTAACCGACGATAGCATTTACAATAGCAAACAGTGCATCAGCGCTGCCAAGCTGAATCGCAGTCTTGCCGAGCGTTATCGCTTGTCGGGCGAATGTGACTATTCGAGCGATCCAACGTTGTCGAGCGGCGCGTACAGCAGCGGTGGACAGCCGGTCGAGGGCATTTGCAAGCCACCAAAGAGTCCTTCGAAAATACCCTCACCGCTGCATTCAATTGGTCGTGCGCGCAGTGCAAGTCGTACGCGTGCGCCGCTACAGAATGTGATGTTACAGGGTGGCGTTGGCGACGAAGAGGCGGATATTTATTTGCAGAAGACAGCGGCTGCTATTAGCAATTTACAGCAGTCGCTTTCGCGCAAGAATTCACTAAAATCGCCGCCAACTACACATTCTTCAGCGTCGCCACGTGCGCACTCGGCACGCTCGCATGCTCATTCCTCGGCGTTGTACTCGCCGCCAGACGACTGCGGCAGTCCACAGCACGGTTTGGGCTCGCCCACATCTGCGGCCAGCGGCAGCGCTTACCATCACTCACCGTTGCATCGGCGCGTCGCTGCGAATGATCCCTACAGTCGCAATGCACAGCATTTGCAGCTGATGACGAGCAGCTTCAATGAGCAGCAATTGAAGTTGCTCACCAGCGGTGAATACTTGGCGCGGCAAATGCGTGCGCGCAAGAACTCCTTCGATGGCAACATCAGCAATTCGCCAGCACGCCGCGCGGCGGTAGCGGCGGCCAATGCACAAGCGCAAGCGCAGGCTGGGCAAAGCGGTCAAGAGTCGCCATTACGTCGGTCCAGTTCATTCTCGGCGAAAATAGCGACAACTCAACGTGCGGCGCGTCCACAATTCTCCAACATCTACACACCACCGGCTGCGCGACATAATTATTCTCTGGTTGGCGGCGGTGATGGGCAGTCCGCGGCGGCGGCAGCGCACAAAAATGCTAGCATTATCAAAAAATCGGCGAGCAGCAATAATTTCCGGCATGCCATCGGTGATTACGATGAAAATTTCCAATATTACATAAACGATGAGGATGACATGGGCGAAGAGTATTATTCAAGTGGTGCTGAGGAAGTCGAGGAAGAGGAGGAAGACGACAATGACCACTACTACCACCAACACGACGATGATGATGTACCAGCGGAAGTGGAGAACACGACTGCAGTGCCGCTCTCCAATACGCGTTTGAATAAAGCACTACTGATGCGCATCGAACGTAGCAAGCAACGTGTAAGCGGCGGTTCCGCCACAGGCAAGCCAACTTCTGCGCCTGTAACGCGTTTGCAACAACAGCAAGCTGCCGGCTCATGCGGCGTTATGGCATGCCCGAACACGCCCGAGCTACCGCGGCGTGGCATACGCAGTGCGCCACGTTCCGGTGGCGCCGCAACGACGCGACAGTCAGTGCCGCGTGACACCAGTCTCAGTCGTTTGGCATCACAGGTACCCAACTCGTTGGCCTCGGCCAAGAAGCAATTGCTACAAACCGCCGCCGCTGTGCCATCCACAACGAAGCTGTCGAATCAGCGGGTGCAACCGAAGTATTTGGACATATCGAAGTACAAGCCGGCGCAGGGCAATAATTTTCTACGCAAGAACGATTCCAAAAGCACACTGAAAACGTCAGCATTGAGCGGCGACATGATGAAACGCAGTCCGAGCAGCTCATCGATGGGGCTGAGTCGTGCGGATCCGACACGCACCAGCAATCGCAGTGTACGCTCGGTGGCCTCGTGCATGACCACAAGTGGCACTACGCTTGGCGGTGGTGGTGGCGGTGGTATGAACGGCGGTCGTGCCTCATCAGCGGTGCGTAGAGACCAGTCGGGTGAGTGCCACTGCGCCGCTCATTGCAATTTGCATACAAAACGCGTTTCCCTCGAAACGTGTGCGGCATGTAATTGTTTTCACAGTTAATTACAATTCTTAATGCATGCATTTTTTGTTTTACCAGTGACCAAACAAAAGGAGGCAGAAATGGCCATGTGGAAGCGTCGCTCCACGTACGATCCCATGAAGGCGGCAGCCGAAGATCGCCGCAAGAAAGAGGAAGCCAAGCGCTTGGCGCTCGCCAAGAATATGGGCGAAATGCCGTGCGAGAGGTAAGCCAGTTGCATGATTTTTATTGCTTCTATTTTAATTGCCCAAATAAACACTATGCCCGAGTAAGGTATTATTGATACTAAAATGTCTATGTATGTGTATTGTATATGTTGACACACAAGGTTTAGAATACTTAAGGCGAGGTTGTTAAGGTAATTTTAAATATTTGAATTTACTCTATTTGCTGTAAACTACATTTTATGATAATACTTAGCAGTTATTGTAGGTAGCAGCCACATACATACGTACACACATACATGCATATGCGTTCGGAATGTGACGCGTGTCAGTTAGCCAGGTATAGCGTGAATTACCGTTAACTTTAAACGCACCAATGCAAGGTTAAAGCCAAATTATCACAATGAGGAATTAGGAAAAGTAGTGTAAAAGCGCAATAAAAGCACACACACACAAGCAATACACGAGCATAAGCTTTAGAAATCAAAATGAGAGCGTTAGACTTTTCCATAGCAGTCAGGGTTGCAAATTATGCGTTAAAAATTAAATAATTATTTCAATCCAATTATTTTATTTTGTAAATCCAAATATCGGCGTGAAAAATAAAAAAAAAGTTCCGAATGCGGGATTAAAAAACACAAAACATTAAACCCACAAAGCGGATTAAAAAATAAGATAATGTATCACAAAAACCGGTTAAAAAAAAAAAAACAAAAAAAAAACTAATCCCACAAACCGAATTGATTTAAATTTTAATCCCAATCTTGGACTAAAAATTAAAATCTACTTACTTAATTAATTAAATAAATTAAAAAAAAATAAATAAAAAATTTCAAAAAAGTTTTTCAAAAGACAAAAATGTCAAAAATTAAAACAAAAATGTAAAAATGTTTTTCGAAAATTTAAAAATGTGTTTAAAATATAAATTAAATTTTAATTAATTAAAAATGAATTAAAAAATTATAATTTAATTAATAAATTAAATTAATTTTGATTAAAAATTAATTAAAAAATTATAATTTAATTAATTATTATTTTAAACACATTTTGAAAATTTTTCTAAGTTTTTATTTAATTAATTAATTAAATTTTAATTTTTTTAATTCCGATTTTGGGACTAATTATGTATATTTTTAATTTTTTTAAACAAAATGTTTGGTATTAAAAATCAGATTTTAATTTTTTTATTCCAATATTGGATTTAAAATTTGAAAATCCATTTTTTAATCCTAAATTTTTTTACTAAAAAATTCGCAACCCTGCTGGCAGCTGCACTACATTAAAATTAGTGAAACTGGTTAAAAAAAAAAATAATAATAAAAAATATATGCATTGTAGTGCGCACTTAATTAGCATTGGAAATAATAAAAAATAGCGTAGATTTGAAAAGATTAGTAATTAAAAATTAATATAAATTTAAAAGATAATTTTTTGTTAATTTAAAATTTAAGAAAATCCCACAAACCAAATTGAAAGATAGAAAAAAAATTAGTATTAATTAGTATTAATTATTAAATTAGTATTAATTAGTATTAATTATTATTAATATAATTTTTGTTAGCCCAAGTAAACCCTTACAAGCACTTTAATATATGTAGGTACATACATACATATATATTTTAAATTATATATGTATTTACAAATAAAAAACAAAAATTGGTGCAGGAAAACTAAAATTTTTAATTAAAAACCTAAATTTACTCTTATACTATGTACACAATATTAATAATATCTCATAATTTTTATTGTAAACATATTTTTTATATTGAAAAGTATTAATTTAGCTTAGACCAGGTGAATGGTAATATACAGCAAATCATATAAGTTCATATTGGGTTGTTTTTTAAAATCATAATTGGCTAAAATAGTTTAAAGCAGGCGGTTGCGGTGTCTAACAGCTGAATTGGTGTTAAAAATGCAATATTTTGATTGGTATGCGCATTAGAGGCATGTATTTCATAAAAATTAATTTTTTAAATTTTCAAAAAATTGCTCGAAATTAATTTTTTCAAATTTTCAAAAAAATTCTTTTCTAAATTGTTTATAATAAATTTCAAAATTGTTTTTTCAAAAATTTCGAAATTGTTTTTCTAAAATTTCCGAAATCTTTTTCAAAAATTTAAATTATTTTTGTAATTGGCATCTACATATGTTTTACTAAAAATGCAATATTTTCGAAAAAAATTTAAAATTTTTTAAGAAGTCGTTTCAAAAATTTTTAAAATGTGTTTAAAAAATTTCAAAATGTTTTGTTCTTAATTAAAGAAAGTTGTTCAAGAAAATTTTACTTTTTTTATTTAATTTTTTTTTTTCAATATTGAATTGGTGTTAAAAGTGCAATTATGCATGTAGTATTACATAAAAATAATTTTTACAAAATATTCCGAAGAACTGTCCAAACTTTTCAAAATTTCAGAAATATTTTTCAACAATGTTTTTAAAAAAATATAAATTTTTTTCAAAACTTGCATTTAGTTTTACCAAAAATAAAAATTTTTCAAAAATTGCAAAAGCTTCAAAATTTAATTTTTTGCATAAAATTTAAAAAATTAATCAATTTCAAAAAAGTTTTTAAAAATTACATTTTTTCCAAAACTGGCATATGTATTTTACTAAAAATAAATTTTTTTTTTAGAAACTGCATAAACTTCTAAATTAATTAAAAAAAAATTGATTACTTTACTTTCAAAAATGTTTTTAAAAAATTTAAACTATATCTATATTTTGCTAAAAATAAGTTTTTTTCGAAAATTACAATAACTTCAAAATTTAATGTTTTTTTACTTATACTTCATTAAAAATAATTTTTTTTTCGAGAATTGCATAAACTTCATAATAGTTTTTCAAATAAGTTTTTCAAAAATTTCAAAATAATTTTCAAATATTTCGAAAACGTTTTTCAAAGATTTTAAAAACTTGAAATTTAAATTTGTTTCAAAAATTTCAAAAATATTTTCGAAATATTTCGATAAAGTTTTTCAAAAATTTCAAAAATATTTTCGAAATATTTCGAAAAATTTTTCAAAAACTGAAAAAAAAATTGAAAAATTTTAAAAGTATTTTTCTATAATTTTAAATTTTTTTTTCACTTCTTAATTAAAGAAAATTGTTCTATGAGCGCCTTCTTTAAACTAAAATTTGTTTTCCAAATTCAAGCTTCCACGCACCACATAATAACCATACATATGAACTATGTCGAATGCCATATACTTTTTTGTACGCTTATTGCAATATAATCCGATTTGCTTTTATTTACTTAATTACTTATTTACTTACTCTATGATTTCTTCTAATTTATTCACCATACCACTCCGAAAAATGAACACAAATAAATTTATTTAATAAAATACACATTCCCCAACCAACAATCAACCACACTGCGAACACGCAACACCACCACATAACACTTAAACCACTAGGCCATCTAGATCTCCCTACCGTCGTGGACAATTATGACCGGAAGGGTTGCTCATAACCGATCTCTAAGCGTAACCACTGCAAATCTAAGCAAGAAAGCAAAACCAAAATTATTCCTATTTGCCATTGTTACCACCACAAATTCCATCCAAGTCAAACAGCATTAAAACAACAATGAAAAATGTAAATTACATGTAAAGCTTTAGTCACCGACTCCTTGCAAATTGCTGGCGTCGCGCGCTGTACAAAGATCACTGCAAGTGATTAACGCTGGTTATACCAATTGAATTGGCAATTAGCGGCGGTAATGCAACCAGTTAGCAATTGATGTGCGAGGTGCTAAATGCAAGGAGTTTAGTGTGTCTGAAGTGCATGCAACGAAAAAAAAAGAAAATAAACGAAAGTACCCAAGCCACGCGGCATGCGGCGTGAAGCGTTGGGGAAAACTACGCCTAACATATTTAACATTTAACTGCAAAATAAAAAAAAATTAACGCGACAATACGAAAATCAAAGCTACCAACAAAAACAAAAAAAAACCGATTAAGCGAAGCGAGCAAGCGAACGAGCGAAGAAGCGAATTCGAAAACTAAGAACGTCAATACAGAGCGCGTGATATGCATAGAGAGAGAGAGAGAGAGAGAGCGAGAGAGTGGAGATGTGCAAGCAGTGTCAACGGCAGCATACTTTTAGGCGTTACACAGACGACATACTTGCCAAACAAATTGTTGTGAACGTCAACGTACGAGTAATTCAAAATCCATTCAAATACGCATCTTTAAGGCAACGGCATGCGTTGTTAGTTAGCTATACTTATTGCATTGCATTAATTGTATTGTTGTTTTGTCACTTTGTGCAAGTTTTGTATGTCGCGTACGCATTTCGCCTCATTTGCAGCATTTACGATTTGCTGTTGTTCTTGTTGTTGCTGCATTTTATTGTCGTCCATTGTTGCCATCAATTAATATAACGCTCGCAATTTCGTATTTCGTCAGAATTTTACAGTAAGCATATGCATTGCATAGGCGCACACATACAAACATACATACATACATACATGCATAGATCGGTGCGCGTGCGCAGCACATGAAAATCGCTCACTTCGTACTTATTTGCTGTAGTTAGTACCCTATTAACTTATTATCCTTGTACTTTCACTAATAACTTTGTTAAGAATCTCTTTTCATCATACGTTTTTGTTTTATGAAAAATTTTTGAATTTGAAAAATTTCTAAAAACAAAATTTATAAAATATTTTGTTAAAAAAATTTATTATCACACAAATCATGTACGAAATTGTTAGCTAATAAGTAATTGACAAGTTGCAAACGCACCTTCATACAAAGTCTGTGTTCATAGAATTCACAAATGACTTACAAACACTTTTGTTTAATCTGTTTTTAATTTATTTCCATTAAATTTCATTAATTTGCTTGTTTTGTTTGCCTCATTTATGTAATCATTATAATCTCATCAAAATATAAAAATGTAATTTAAGAGGTTATATACACTTGCAAGTCTGAAAAATGCGGTTTTTCGTGCTTTTCAAAAATTTTAAAAATGTTTTTCAAAAATGTAAATTTTTTCTTAAAGAAATGTAGTTTTTCGATTTCAAAATTTATTTTTATTTTTATTTTTTTCAAAAGTTTCAAAAATGTTTTTCAAAGATTTCAATTTTTTTTCCAAAAACGATGTTTTACTAAAAATAAAATTTTTCGAATATTGCAAAAATATCAAAATATATTATTTTTCAAAAAGTTTAAAAATTTTCAGATTTTTTTTTTTAATTACTATGTCTGTGTGATAGTTCAAAAATTTAAAAAATGTGTTCAAAAAATGCATTTAGAAAAAAAAAACGCGTTTTTTCGTGATTCCATTTTGTTTCGCAGAAATCAAATTTTAAGTGTTTAAAAAAATTCTCCCAAATCTCCGAAAGTATTTCCGTAAGAACTTAAAATTTTTTGCAAGTATTCTCGATATACACACATATATATGTGAAAAAAACGATTTTTTGTAACCCGCAAGTGTATGTATATATCGTCTTAATTCAAATACAGAAACTTTTTTTATACCCATTGCATACATATAGGCGCTTGGTGCTCACTTGGTTTATGGATTTCTTACTTGGTTTTATGGTTTTATGTAATTAGTGCTAAAAATAATAAAGAATATTTATTTTAATAACAAATTTATTTACGAAAAATTATGAATTTTGAATTTTATGTTTATTCAATTTAATCTAATTTGGTTTTATGCTAGATCTTAGAGTTTCAAACTTTACGCGTTAACATTAACCAAATTTTAGCGAGCCTTTAAAGCACTGGGTATAAGAAAAAACTAAAATTTACATAACATAAAATTTAAAAAAATAACATAAAAACTTTTGTAAAAAAATATTTTTATATAAAACTAACCGATACAAAGGTTAGGTGAGCCTAACCGCTACATTCATATAAAAAAACATTACCGAATTCATTAACTAAAACATTATTTCTTTTGTATTAAATTGCATTTATTTAACTGCATTTGATTTGCATTTTTTCGAGCGCATTTGTTTGGCCAAAATACTATATCAATCAAGCTATCAAACTCATATTGGCAACTGATTCTATTCAACAGTGCAGCACGTACGCCACCGCCATTCAAGCAACAACTATCGCTGGACGAACAATGGACCGAGTATGGTGAAGACGAGTGCGTCTAAGGCGCGGGGTAGTGGAGGGACATGATTTAGTGAACCAGCAGCGTCCAGTGAAGAGCAGCCAATTTTATGAGCGACGAACAAATGCGTTTAAAAAAGCTTTTGAAAAGTGATACATAGGATCTACTATTAAAAAAACAAAAACAAATATAATTAAATTAAAACCTATTATTAAATATTGTTAAACAAAACGTGAACAACTATTGCTGATAGTATATACTATATATGTAATTACGCGAATTGAGTTAGGTAACTAGTTGTTGCAAGTTTGTCTCTGGCATAAATACACTTGTGCGCCGTCGTCTTGGCATACTGCTGGAAGAAGGCATTATGCGTTTGATAGTTGAAAACTGTATTGACGGCATAAAAGATATGATTTAATTGAATATATTTAATAATAACTTGTATACATACATATATAATATTATATGCAACTATTTTGTGAATGGCATACACCTATTATGCGTGTGTCTGTGTGATAGTAACATAAACACACAAGCAAATTTGAAACTAACTAAAAATAAATTATATATTTATATATAAATATATATATTTCGTTGCAGTGTGCAAACTGTAATTTTTTATTCTGAAAAGTAGCAAACTATATATTTATGAAAATATATGAAAATGTATGAAACAGCATACTATGAAAATACTCGTTAACAATTTTGATTTTGCCTTAAGTTATGCTGCTTTTAACTGTATACTAACACTATGCATACCATAAACTATGTATGTGCATACAGTTGTAGCGATTTTGTTTACTATATAAACGTATAAATATACACTGTCTTGATGTAATGCATGCGCATGCGCATAGGCGTGCGTTTAAAGCAATTAATAAACCTACTATGTATTTTTTACATTACTGTATAGGCGCTGTAATAATTTTGATAAGTCGTTGCTTTAGTATTTAAAACAAATACATATGAATGAATGAATAAATAAATAAATAAATGTGAACACGTAGCGCAAACAAATGGAATGTAGTCACTTTTCCAAAGCAAGTGTGCAGCGTGTTTGCGGGGGGCACGTGAGAAACGTTGAATTCTCATAAATCATTTTTTTATTTTTTATTTGGTGCTAGAAGTATATAGCTTTAAAAGCTAAAAATAATACTTTTTCGTGAAAAATAATTTAATATCGTAAAAAACAATTTTCTTTGGCTTGAAAATTTGTATGAATATTATTTTTTATCAAGAATTATTGTTAAAATTTCAGAAATTTTCTGAATTGCTAATTGCCCAAAATAGTAAAAATAATGCTTGTTCTTGAAAAATATTTGAATATCGTAAAAACGATTTTTTTAGTTTTGAAAATTTTTTTTGTGAAGTTGAAAAAAAACAGTTTTAAAATTAATACAATTTTTGAAATGCTAAATGCCAAAATAGCAAACATAATACTTGTCCTTGCAAAATATTTTAATATATAAAACTTTTTTTTTTGGTTTGAAAATTTTTATAAAATATCAAAAACAAAATATTTTTAACAATCATTATTCATAAAATTTCAAAAACTGAAAAAACCTATACCTAACATAAAAATTTCTGAAAAAAATTTCTTTACATAAAAGCATGAATTCGAAATTTTCGTTTAGTATAAAGGCAAAGTGTGAACTGGAAATTTTTAAATTATAATTAATTTTTTTCATCTTTATTAAACTATTATTAAAAAATCGTATTCCTACGTTCATTACTTGAAAATTGCCAAAAATAGTGAAAAATAGCAATTATTTTCGAAAAATATTTTAATATCGTTAAAAACGATTTTTTTGTTTACAAATTATTATGAAGAATAAAAAAAATAGTTAAACAAGAATGAGCAATAAAATTTCCAAAATTTTCTGAATTCAAAAATAGTTAAAAATAACAATTTGAAAAATATTAAACGATTTTTGTTGGCTTCAAAATTTTTATGAAATATTAAAAAAAAATAGGTAAACAAGTATTATTGATAACATTTCAGAAACTCTAAAAGAAAATTTTCTTAGTAGAAGGATATGGTGAATTCGAAATTTTTCGATTAGTTACAAGGCAAAGCATGAACTGAAAGTTTTTTTTTTAATTTAATTAAATTAATTTTAATTAAGTTAGTTAATTATTTTTTAATTCTTTTTTTTTTAATTTTTAAATTTTTTTAGTTTTTTAAATTTTTTTTAAAATTTTTTTTTTTTTTTTAATTTTTTTAAAAAAAAATTTTTTTTTTAAATTTTTTTTTAATTATCATGCAAACATCGTAATCCTAAGTTTTTTACCTGATAAATAAATATAAGAAGGTCGACAAATAAATATAAGAAGGTCGTATGCAAAGTTCAAGTCGATCGATTCGGCTGTTTCAGAGAAATTTTTCTCACTAACTGTGCTTAAAACAAAATATTGTTAAACAAGTATTATTTATAACATTTGAAAAACTGGGAAAATCTCGAAACCTAACCTAAATATTTTAAGGAGAAATTTGCTTACGTTGAAGCATACATAAATTCGAAATTTTTCGATTAGTTACAAAGCTAAGTGTAAACTGAAAGTTTAAAACTTTTTTATTTTAATTTTTATATTTTTTTTTAAATTTTTTTTAATTTTGTAAAATTTTTATATTTTTTTTAAATTTTTGTTTTATTTTTTTAATTTTATCAATTTTATATTTTATTATTTTTCTGAATAAATTTTTTTATTTGATTTTGAAATCAAACTTTTTTTGACCTTTTGGAATTTTTTTTATTTTTCTGAATGTTTTTTATTTGATTTTAGTTTGTTTTCGTAATTTAGTAGTTATTTTTTGTTTTATTTTTTCTTAACCTACATTATTTTATTTTTATATCTTTATTTCAGTATATTTTTACATTATTTTATATTTGATTTCTTTATTTAAACTTTTTTAATTTAGTTTTTTACTGTTGTTACTTGAATGTTTTTGTTTTTATTTGCATTTTTTTATTGTTTATTAATCTTTTTAATTATTTATTTTTATTATTTTTCAAATTTTTTTTTAATTTTTGTATTTTTAAGTTTTTCTCTTCCATATTTTATTTTTATTTTATTTTATATACCTTCGTTCCTTCCGCAAATATTCTGCACATTATTAGGATTTTATACAAAACAGTCATTTTAAAGTTGAATTTATTAAAAAATAAATACATATGTATACAACAACAGTATATATACTTTAAGTCCATGTAAGCAGCTTTAAATTGAAATCTACAAAACAAAAACTATAACAACTTTGGAATTTACGGTGTTGGTAAGGCGTTGTTTTGCGGCACGCAGCAACTCATATCTACCACAAGCAATATACGCGTTCTTTTGTGGCGCGCAGCACTACAATTTTGCCGAAACTGTCGTTGATCTCCTGCTGCAGACTGCATTTGCTCGTACCGCCCTAATGCCGCCACAAACTCAACGCGCTGTTATTCATCCATTTTGTCGTTTTCTATAGCGAAATAGCTGTAAATTGTATGTAGTTAGTTGAAGTGACTGTTTAAATGATTGCTTGACTGCCGTTTACATAAGAATTTCGAAACAGCAAACAGTCTTTGAACAATACACACACATATACACATAACTTTATAAGCTGTGCAGATAAAAGTACCAACAACAAAAACATAACGACATCCAAAAAATTGCCGTGCAAGTCACAGTTGAAGTCGTAAAGGTCTAGTTTTACAATTTTTTAAGCGAACACTTTTTGAATTGCATATTTTTTAAGTTCTTTACACAACGACTAAATAACCAGCTACACTAAAGAACACGAACAACAGTATATAAACAAATAATTAATTAAAAATAAAAGAACTACGCATGTAATACGCAAGTCTTATATTTTGCTTGGCATGCTAAATGCGCAACGCCAATAATGTTTTGAAAATAATGTAAAACGTTTGGCAAAAAACTCTGTTTTAAAGTATCACATGAACTTAGCCGTTATACATAGAATACCTTGAAATCAAATGTACATGAATTGTAAAATGCCAAATGAACTACAAAAATATTTGTGAAAATTAATTGCAAAAGTGAAATAAATAAAAGCTGAATCAAGTTTTGTTGTTAGCATTTTATAATCACATAATATACATACTAATATGCATAGGTAAAGTAAAAATATCATTTTACGTTTACAGTAATTGAACTGAAAATTAAGCTAATGATTTCGCAGCAAAAAATTTTTCCTTTGATTCGCTTTGGAAATTATGAAAAAGAAATTATTAATTAATCTTAAGTTGTATGCAATTTTTTTGACTAAAATTCTATTGACAGTGGTGAATGAAATTATTGATTTTTACTTTGAGAATACTTCCAATACAATTATCAATCATTAAATTTTATATTGTTAGATGCTGATTATTTGTTTTTAATTTAAAAAAATTAAACTTTTTATTTTTAAATTTTTTTTTCATTTAATAATAACTCGTTTTTGGATTTTTAAATATATAATATTTTCATTTATTAAATTAATAAAATAATTTCCTTTCTATTTAGTTTTGTTATATTATTTATATTATAAATTTGTTGTTAAAATATTTTTTATATATAATATATTTTATCAATAAATTTTCATTTATTAAATTTAGTTTTTTTTATTATACTTTTTATAAATTAAAACAATGTAATAATTTTTAATAAAATTTTTTGACAATAGATGTTTCTTTTATAAAATTTAACAAAAAATTTTTCTATTTTATTTTTGTTAATTTATTTTTGTTATCTAAATTAATGCAAAACGTCGGCATCTGCTTTAAAGTATCATGAACTTAGCCGTTATATAGAATACCTTGAAATCAAATGTACATGAATTGTAAAATGCCAAATGAACTACAAAAATATTTGTGAAAATTAATTGCAAAAGTGAAATAAATAAAAGCTGAATTAAAGTTTTGTTGTTAGCATTTTATAATCACATAATATACATACTAATATGCATAGGTAAAGTAAAAATATCATTTTACGTTGACAGTAATTGAACTGAAAATTAAGCTAATGATTTCGCAGTAAAAAATTTTTTCTTTGATTCGCTTTGGAAATTATGAAAAAGAAATTATTAATTAATCTTAAGTTGTATGCAATTTTTTTGACTAAAATTCTATTGACAGTGGTGATGAAATTATTGATTTTTACTTTGAGAATACTTCCAATACAATTATCAATCATTAAATTTTATATTGTTAGATGCTGATTATTTATTTTTAATTTAAAAAAATTAAACTTTTTATTTTAAATTTTTTTCATTTATTTTGTAATAATAACTCGTTTTTGGATTTTTAAATATATAATATTTTCATTTATTAAATTAATAAAATAATTTTCTTATTTAGTTTTTGTTATATTATTTATAGTAGCTTTATAAATTTGTTGTTAATTTAATATTTTTATATAACATATTTTACTAATAAATTTTCTATTTATAAATTAAAATTTATTTTTATTATACATTTTTTTATAAATTAAAACAATGTAATAATTTTTAATAAAACTTTTTGACAATAGATTTTTCTTTTATTAAATTTAGCAAAAAATTTTTCTATTTTATTTTTGTTAAATTATTTTTGTTATCTATATTTTTTTTTGTTTTATGAAATTTTTTAATAAAAAAAAGCTTTCTGAGCATATTTGGCTATAAAATTTAATTCTTTGTTACATCAATTCCTTATAATTAAAAATTAAATTTTTATTAAATTTTTAATATAAAAAATTCATTTATTTTAGTATTTTTTTTTTTAATTAATTAACAATCATAAAATTTTCGATATAAAAAAATGTATTATCAAATTCTTTATTTAAAATTATTAAATAAATAAATTTAATAACAAAATTTTATATTCATATTTTCCACTACTGTTTTTATTTATTAATTAAAAATTAAAAATTAATTAATTTTAATAATACATTTTTTTGTTTTTAAAACTTGAAAATATTTTTTTTATTTAAAAACAAAATTTATTTATTTTAATATAATATTATTCGATCTTATTATTAAATTTTATCATAAATACAATTTTTATTGAGAAGTTTTTAATTTACAAAATAATTTTTTTTTTCAAAATTAAAAAAAAAAAAATATTAATGTCGTTGACTGACTGTTTGAAAAACATATTTTTGGCTAAACAACAAAATTGATTTATTTTTTATAATCAAAAAGTTGTAGTACATATAACTTTTTTATAAAAAAATACAAATTTTGAAAATTGTAAAAATTTTTATATTTATTCAACATATTTCAAAGCGAATCAATAAAAAGAATTTTTTCTGTCCAAAATCAGTAAAAAAAGATACATTCAATATCACATACAAGTTTTTGTCAAAAATTAGTAATAAAAAACTGCATTCAACATTACATATTCGGTAGAGAACTAGTTAAAACAAAAATTTTAAATACTTACGTAAACATATTGCATTAACTAATCAAAACATATGACTTGAATTCGGCCAAAGCAAACAAATTTGTGCATGAACATACAAAAAAGTTATAAATCTGAGAATTTGCAAAGTCAAGTAACTGATCATAATATCATTTTGAGGGAAAAAAATAAACAACAAACAACGATATCGATATCAAGCAAACTTTATTGTGAAAAATAAATTATTGAAAAGAACGGCATTTGTTTTTATTGTGAACTATAAATATGTATGTATGTGTGCTTAATGTTTTTATTATTTGATTTTTTTGTTGAAAATTTTAAAACAAATTACCATTTTTTTAATATTATTTTTAAATTTAAAAATTTTTTTAATTTTTTTAATATTTTAAGAATTTTATTTTAATAAAAAACTCAAAAAGCATACCACATTTTTTTATTAAAAATAATTTTATTGAAAAATAATACATAAATTTGGTTGATAAATTAAAAAAATTAAAACAAAAATATTAAAAAAATTAAAATTAAAAAATTTAAGACAAAATATTAAAAAATATATTAAAAAATTAAAGTAAAATATGAAAAAAATTTGTAATTTCAAATCATTAATTTCTTTTTGTAGATAGTTCTTTTTTAATTAAAATTTTTTTTAAATTTATTATAACTGAAATTTATAAATTTTTGTTTTTGCTAATTTTAAAAAAAATATATAAGTGTTTTTGTTAAAAACTTGATTGTTAAAAAATATACCAAAGCATACCGACCAATTTTTTAATTAAAATTTATTATTAAATTGAAAATAAGAAATAAATTTGATTAATCCATTTAAAAAAATGTAATATTAAAAAATTAAAAAATATATTGAAATAAAAATTTAAAAAAGATTTGTAAAAAAAAATTCAAAAAATTTGTAATTTCAAATTATTAAATTTTTAAATTTTTTTTGGATTAAACCAAATATTAAAAATTATCATAATTGTGAAAATTTATAATAATTGTTTTTACAAATGTTTTAGTATTTTTTTTTTAATTTTTCAATATTTTTTTTTTTTTAAATTTTTAATATTTTTGTTTTTTTAATTTTTAATTAAAACCTATTTTTATAAAAACTAATTTTTTTTTTATTTATTAATTTGTAATTTCAAATTATTAAAAACATTAATATTTTTTAATTAAAAAAATATTTAAAAAATTTATTATAATTGCAAAATTTATAACTTTTTTGTTAATTTTTTTTTAATTTTATTAAAAAATTTACAATTTTGTATGTGCCTTTAATTTTAAACAATTATTTATGTATACCGTGCAAAAATGTTTTATTTATATGTACATACATACATATGTATATATGTATTTATTTATGATTTATGTATGTATATATGTATGTATGTGTGATAGTGTACGAAATTGCTACCTCTGATTAGCGGAGTGTGAAATAGCTTCACCCCAAGCCCATTGGGCTCACAATTGCATGCAATTCGTCATTAGGCGATTAAATGTTCGCTGAAATTATGAAATATATCATCAGCCACACCGACACAATGACAACTTACCAACAAGTTTGGGCACAAAAAAACTTTAAACAGCAAGCTGCGACTTGGTAACACATATTTACGAAGCGTGAACAGCAGAAAACGAAAAGCGCAAGAACAACTGAAATACAAGTGAATTATAGTTGCACCCAGATTGCTGGCTTATGTACGGCACGCCCCTTTGCAGTTGCACAAAAATAGCAATTCGGAAAAGGAGGCGCTCCACACTCACACACAGCGACTTGCAACGCCACAGCAGTGTGGCGGGCGAAATATTACGAATGATGACGTAAAATCAAGGAAACAAATCTCATTTGGAAATGGCAATTTATTCATGACCTTTGTTGCACGCATCTCACAGCAATTACAGAGCAATCGTATCCATGCATGTGTGTGTGTGTGTGTTGTAGGTGGCGTACAAAAACCACCTACTCAAGTAAATTGTATGTGTGTGTTTGTTGGCAGCTACATATGTATGTCTTCATGTGTGGCATAAAAATTGTACAACATGCCATAATCGTAAAGCCCGACACTTGTAAACACGTGTGTAACCATTTATAAGTAGTAGTGCAGTGTGTATCATTTGTATGTATGCATGTAAGTTTGCAGTTTTGTTTAATATTTCTCATTATTTTCTGTCGTTTCATTTGTTCGTGTGTGTGAATGCCAAAACTTTACGAAATCCTCACGGTGCACTTGAATTGATAAATCGCCTGCAATCACCTTATCGCACAGCTACATCATACAAGCAACATAACAGCAACGAAAAGCACAAAACTACAGAACAGGCAGTGGGAGTGTAAATAATTTTCAAGCATAATCAAAAACATACCACACAGGGATCTCGCGGAAAAAATTAAATTTGGCAGCACATATTGCCGAAACAGCCATCATTAATTGTCATAACCTCAAATTCAAGTTCAAAAGTCAAATTTACACCGTTATTGATTTATTGCGTTCGAAATCACTTTTCGCCTCTCAAGTCGTACACCTCAACATGCGTCTAATCTTTCGGCAACGGGCTAATATATTTATCGTGTGAGCTGCAACTAACACTAATTGGAATAACGGTACTAAAACAAATCTTGCAATATCAGCAACTTCAAAACAGTTATTAAGGTAAAGGTAAGTACCTACAATATTCCTTATACTGAATCGACAACCAAGAAACAAAATGTGGCTGTAAAAGCTTATCATAAAACAAGAAAAAAAATTTACTTCAGTTGCACCGAATCCTTCACAAGGTCTTTATAGCGTAAAATGATATAAGAAAGATCTTATGTTGATTTTGATTTGTCAGATACATGCCCTGCTGCCTTAGATAATAATCCATGTCAAATTTCGTGAAGATATCTTGTCAAATAAAAAAGTTTTCCATACAAAGACATGAGTTTGGTCGGTTAGTTTGTATGGCAGCTATATGATATAGTCATCCGATCTGCACAATTTCTACGGAGCTTATATCGTTGCCTTGTACAATAATTCATGCCAAATTTCATGAAGATATCTCCTCAAATAAAAAAGTTTTCCATACAAGAACATGATTTCGAATGTTCAGTTTGTATGGCAGCTATATGATATAGTCATCCGATCTGCACAATTTCTACGGAACTTATATCGTTGCCTTGTGCAATAAGTTATGCCAAATTTCATGAGCATATCTCCTCAAATAAAAAAGTTTTCCATACAAGAACATAATTTCGAATGTTCAGTTTGTATGACAGCTATATGATATAGTCATCCGATCTGCACAATTTCTACTGAGCTTATAAAGTTGCCTTGTACAATAATTCTTACCAAATTTCATGCCCATATCTCCTCAAATAAAAAAGTTTTCCATAGAAGGACAAGGATAAATCTACTCAAATCGTCATTCCGATTCGACGTTTCTGATATTTTCTTCTGGGTTTTACAAACTTCGTGACGTACTTAATATAACCTATGCAGGATATAAATATCGATATAAAAATAGTCTTAATATGCATACATAACCCATATAGCATTAACTCGAAGTTATATCGAGTAGTGGCATCGTTACTCGTATATGCGATATTGAGCAGTATAAGGTTGCGTGCACCGCATGGCATCACTCGTTCGATGAATAAGCAGTAGTATAAAGCATCGTGTACTCGTTCGGCATCTCACACGATGCCTCAATAGTGCATTATTTATTCGGTGGATATTGAGTAGTATAAGACATCCTCCATATGATATATGTGAGGAACACGATGCAGCGTGAGGTGCACGAGTAACCTTATACTACTCGATATCGTATTCTGTACACGAAGAACTGAAGCCGTTCGACATTCCCAGGCTCTTGAAAAGTTTCAAAACCTAGAAAAGTTTCAAAACTTTGAGCCAAAATTTGTTTCGCGATGAGGCCCATTGCTGGCTGGTATGTAAACAAGCAAAATTGCCGCAACCTAAAAGAGATTCAAGAGCTACCATTTCATCCAGACAAAAACAACGATTTGGTGTATTTTGTGAGCCGGTGGAATCATCGGTCCATATGTCTTCAAAAATTGTGCCGGCGAGAACGTAACCGTCAATGGCATTTAGACACATTAGACAATACGCCAGCCAGACTTCGGACGCAAAAAACTTCCGACAAGCATTAACCGCCATTCACAGTGGAGCCATCAACACCTTCATCGACTCTCTTCCAGTGAATGCGCAATTTGTAGCAGGTTAAAGTCCTATCTATCCAGAATAGATCCCGACATATTCTATATACTTATGTTCTGCGTGCAATGAGTCTCCGCATGACACTCTTTGCATGCCCCACAAACTCCACTCATCTGACACCCCTCTCCCTTTGATCCGACCTAGTAGAAACAGCCCGTTTCTTGTGACTTCCGTTAGGTGACATCGACGACAACTTAGATAATCCTTACCATCCTAACGGGGACTAGTTACCCGCTAAAACAACAACAACAACAAACGGTGATATTTCTGTGTTTATTCTTTAAAAAAGAAAGGAACCTCGAAATGGTTCAAACTTTGTAAACTTAATGACAAGCCCTTAATCCTATAATCAAGCTAAATTCTTGACTATTAAATTAAATCATAGCATTTCATTTCTTTTCGAAAATCAAATCTCTAAAAACTCGCACTTTACATATTGAACACGAGTAAAATTGAGTCGCTTCTATGCTATTTCGTCTTCTTTTAAACTAAACACAGTATTTTTCACTTGGAGAGAATGGCTTATACCATGTTCAGACCGAAAATTTAAAAGATTAGATTATATTTAAGCATTTCATAACCCAACAGTGTTCTCACTGCCGTTAGAAAGATCAAAAAACAGCTGTTATTGTCATTCAAGAATTCACATCGCCTAATATTTATCAAAAGAAAAGATTGTCATATAGTATTTTGAAATAAAAATACGGTTTTTTTAATATTTTCCATATAATAGAAATAATGGATGCATTTTTTCATTTGTTAAGTCGATTTTCAGATGAAATTAGATTCATTGCTTCAAAAAAAATTTGTTTGTTTACATTTTTTTCCCTTTGTAGTGTCTAAATCAGCTGTGATAATGTAACAGATTTCCAGTGCTGACAAGTAGATTGCCCAAAATCAGAGTCGCACAGAGAGATTTAGCGTGGATCAGTTTCAAATCATTTCAATGAAGTGATTTGGAACTGTCATTTTTGTATGGCGAAATCTTGATAAATTTTTAAGATTAGTGGGATAATCCATTCAACAGCCGAAATCGTGTGATTAAGTGTCGGTCTGAACATGGTATTAGTGTTGTCGTTCGCTTGCAGCTTTCCGCAAGAAAAAATTAAGTTTATGCGCACACAAGGGTTAAAGATTGCTTCATTAGCAAAGGAGAGCACAGTCAGCTGGAGAGTTACGAAATTGGTAAACATATTATATTTATATAAGTCTATAAGTGTATGTATGCATGCCCTTGAATTTATATACATAAGTGTATATACCAAAGCATCTGAATAAGGAAACAAGCAAATTATTCATACCCAAGTATAAATATATAAGTATATATATAGGCGTTCTAAATGATTACTTACAAAATTTTAACGTCATTGAATTTATAAAAAAAAAAACGTTCATGCTGTCATTCGTATGAATTTCATTTTCTTTACAACATGAAGAAGAGCGCATTTACTGAGCGAATGACACACATAGAGAGAGAGAGCGCGCGTTTCCTCGCATACGTTTCAAGCAATTGAGCGCGTTTCAATGCGGCACTGCCAGCCCGTTTATTGTGCCTACGTGCGCGCTATTTTGTCTGCTCTCCGTTTAAGTTCAACGAAAACGTGTGCACATTCGTATATGAAACGCATGAAAACGGAAAAAATCTAGTTCTTGTTGAAGCGTTGCTAAGTCAAAACCTAACTTTGCTTCTTAATTGTGACGGTGTAAAGCCTTTTTCGAAAATGGTAAGTGGAGTGCATTGCTTTGAGAAAATCATGTATGTCTATATGGTATATTTATATTTTCAGGTTATAGACGATTTGAAGTTAATTCGTGAAGTAAAAATACGGCCATATTTCTATGTGAAGGGTTTAACTGGCTATCGAAATTCGACGCTACGCAAAAGAGGTTGGGAACAGATTGGCGGCATTTTCGAAACAACGGGTGAGCAGTAAATTTCCTAAACTATACGCATATGGGGTGTCGAAAAAGTCTTTTCGTATTTCTAAACAAACTTCAACTTATTTTTTTTGTATTTATAACGAACTTTAATGAACCAAATATGTTCGATTTTGGTCGACCACTTTTTGCCATTTTTCTGGTAGAGAAATTATTCCAACAGTGTTAAACTTTTCTGGTTTCCCGGCGAAAAACTGCGACAAGTAATTTCACAGTACGAAAAGACTTTTTCGACTACCCAATATTGGTATATGTATGTATGTGAGTTAACGGTATTACTTTTAAAACAGGCGAAGAATGTTGCACACGTTGGCGTGTTATAAGAGACCGTTACGTAAAATTGATTGCCAAAAAAGGTGCTAACAAACCCTTAACGGGTTACGATAAAAACTGGACACTTTACAAGCACTTGGGCTTTCTAAAAGCGCACATAAAACCTAGAACGTATGCTATTGAAAATATTTGGTACACAATTTTTAATATTCATGCAACTTTTTTTTAGTTATAAGTTCAAGCAGAGCGCACCTAACAACGAAACGGAACAAGAAGTTGACGAGCACGAGTTTATACAAAACATTTCCAACGAAGACACTTTCGATGAAGAGCTAACCAAATATGAATCCAGCGTGGAGGCTGAGGAATCGCTTATGTCCATACCCGATATGGATTGTAATGATGATTTACCAATTGAAATCACCACAGCTGAACCGTACGTGCAATCCACCGTACCTGACGTAATGCCGCAATGTAGCGATTTTCAAGATAAATTTTCAGCTTTTACAAAGAGAGTGGAATTCTTGCTGAAACAGCGGCAGACAAATGCGTCGGATGATAAAAATGAAGCTTTCTATCGCATGATCGGCGTTAAGCTGGCCGAATTGCCGGAAGATGAGCAGGAAGATGCCAAATTGCACATCATCTCACACGTTTTCGAAAGGGTGAAAACGTATAAACAAAAAACACGCTCGCTTAGTAGTACGCATAATTAGCCGCTAAAATGTAATGTAGGAATTTCAAGTTTTTTTGTTTCGTTTTAAAACTTTTTATGATAAAATAAAGACTGTTTGTAAAAGTGAAACTGCATATAGAGCGTTGTTGCAAGTTTAATACCTGTGCATTTATGTATTTACATATATGCACTTGTATACCTTATTTGCTAGTCTTCCGTTTGTGCGCTATATTCTCTTCACATTGAATTTGCAGAAAAGGGGCCTGTTACCATATGCGCTCAGCGCGCAAACAGCTGTTCGTGCCGCACTCACAGGCCGGTTCTGAGCAGTGTCTGTTTCGTTATATACTTTTGCAGACATAAATCTATGTACATAAGCGTAAATATATGCAAAGACTGCAAACTCGTTCCATAACAACTTTGCCCTTTGAGCGTACTTATCTCTGGTTGAGTGAGAAAAAGCTTGCTGAGCATAGAGCAAAAGTAGAAGAGTAAAATTGTTTACATACTCTATTGTAGGTACTTTTTCTCTTTGCTCACTGCTGGCAGCTCGCTGCTAAGAACACAGCAACACAGATTTAGCAAATAACTACTTGCACTAAAATTTAGTGACTAAATACTATACACATACATATATACACACATCTTCGCCAACTGCCACAATTATTATGAGTATTTTCTATATTGAGTGAGCTCAGTTGTGAGCATGAGTGAGTTCGTTTCTGAAGCAAATAAAATATATAAATATGTGGATATATTTAGAAGTATGCTTGAAGTGAAGTGTGCGCGAATAGGAACCTCCACTATAAAAATACAATATTTATGAGTAGCTGTGGAAATTTTGTACACTTTTGGGTTTAGTCGATATAAAGCACCGTAACAGTGTACAACGAAAATAGGGAAAAGTGAATAGCCACTGGGTTGTTCAGCCATGAACAATTCAGTTGGAGGAAATTTACGTAAAATTTTAATAGAACAGCTAAAAGCAAATTGCGTAAATTCTATTTTAGAGTTCTACAGCGAACGAAAACGAATTAAACAGTCGAAAATATGTCATAAACACGACATAAATTAAGTCGATCGAAATTTTCGAAATAGCTGTGATATTTTTTATTTTTGAATTTCCAACTTATACGGTTGGTTGAGATTTTCCTAAAATTTTCAATGATTTATGATTTATGTCGCTAAGCACAAGTTGTGTTCGTGGCTAGTGCTGTAGGCGGAAGAGCTGAGCTGCGTATGGAAAAAATTCAAAGCTGCACAGTAACGGAGCTGGCAATGTGGACAGTTAAGCAACGGCCAAGTTACAATGACGGTAAGCAACACAATTAAATATTGTTTATTATTTTAAAAGTGTAATGTGAATGCAAAATAATTGAAAATTAAAAAAACATTACAAATTTACTATGAAGTAATTAGCGTAAATAAAATCAAAAAATGTACACGAAAAAATTACTAAATGAAATTAAAAGTGAGAAAAAAATAATTTTAAATAAAATAAAATAAATAATTACAATACAAATAAAAAATTATTTTATGTAAATGATATACAATTTTTTTTATAAAATATATAAAAAATAAATAAAAAATTAAAGTTAATAGTTTTGAAAACTACAAAAATGAAATGAATGTAAATATTTTTTTATAAATATAAGAAAAATAAATAAAAATTAAAATATGAAAAATAATTTTCACTAATATAAAGAAAAAAAATTGTTTACAATATGGAAAAAATAAAAATAAAAAATATATATTATTAGGACAAATTAATTTTGAAAACTACAAAAATTAATTGAAAGTAAATATTTTTATGAAATATAATATTATGGCAGAAAATGAAACGAACTAAAACTATTATTTTTATAAAATATAAGAAAAGTAAATAAAAATTAAAGTACGAAAAATAATTTGAAAACTACAAATATGAAATTAAAGTAAATATGTTTTCATAAAATATAATATTCAAACAAAGTAAATAAATAAAAAAAACATTAAATTAAATTTATTTAAAAATTAATTTAAATTAATTATTTTAATTAAATTAATTTTAAATTTTTTTAATTAATTAATATTACTTTTAAAAATTAATTTAAATTTTTTTATTTTTAACTTAAAAAAATGGGATAAATACAAAAATTATATGCCTGCAATATTATAACACGCGTTAGGCCCAAAATACCATGACCAAGCATAATTCAACATTTTTTTTATTTTTTGTTACTTTTTGAAAATTTTGGTATTTTTGAAAAATGTAAATAACCTAAAATAAAAAAAATTCTGATTTTTAAATAATGTTAGCATATATTTTGTGATTTTTAAATAATTTTTGCATATATTTTGTGATTTTTAAGCATTTTTGAAAAACTCAAAGTGGCAATTGTTTTTTTGGAATTTTTCGAAAAATCTTGGTATTTTTGAAAGTTTTTGTGATTTTCGGAATTTTTTGTTTTTTTTGGAATTTTTCGAAAAATCTTGGTATTTTTAAAAGTTTTTGTGATTTTTAATAATATGACATTTTTAAAAATTTTAAATTACAGAAACTGAAAAAATTTTGGTATTTTATAAAATTTTAATATTTTTTTTTTAATTTTAGAAAAGGTTGGATTTTGTGAAAAATTGTTAGTAAAATTAGAATTATTAGAAAGATATCGGCATTTGTGAAAAGATTTTGTGAGAATAAAATGCCTTGGTTTGTTTGAAAAAATATTGAATAACAACAAATGAGAAAAAATGTTTTGTGAATTTTAGATCATTTTGGCATTTTTGAAAAATTGTAAGCATCAAAAAGCTTGGTATTTGTGAAAAGTTTTAATAACAGAAAAAAAATATCCTGAAGTTTAGGAAGCCTTAATATTTTTGCAAAAATGTAAATAGCAAAATTTTTTTTTTAAATTTTTATACAAAGCTTGGTAGTTTTGAAAAGTTGTTGCAAATTTTGAAAAAAGTAAATAACAAAAAAATATAAAATGGAATAATTTTGTGATTTTTAGAAAAGCTTGAAATTTTTAAAAAATTGTATCTAAATAGCAAAATTTTATTATTTTATTTTGGAATTTTCAGATAGGTCTTGGTAGTTTTGAAAAGTTGTTGCGAGTTTTGAAAAATGTAAATAACTAAAAAAAATATAAAAAGGAAAAATTTTGTGATTTTTAGAAAAACTTGAAATTTTTGAAAAATTGTAAATAGCAAAATTTTATTATTTTATTTTGGAATTTTCAGATAGGTCTTAGTATCTTTGAAAAGTTAATGTGATTTTAAAAATGTTAAACAAAAAAAGCAAAAAAATCCTTGGTATGTTTGAAAAATATTAAATAAAAAAAGAGAAAAAATATTTTGTGCTTCTTAGAAAATCTTGACATTTTTGAAAAGTTCTAAATAATAAATTTTTTTTGGGAATTTTTAAAACGGTCTTCTTTTTAAATGTTTTGAAATTTTTGAAAAATGTTCCAAATAACAAAAAAAGATAAAATGTGGGTATTTATTTTTAATGATTTTAACAAAATTTTTTGTTTGATTTTTAGAAAATCTGTTGGTATTTTTGAAAAATTATAAATAACGAAAAAATTTTGTAATTTTTAGAAAATCATAATATTTTTGAAACATTTTTTTGTTTTTTGAATAACGAGTTTGTTTCCTGGCAGTTTCAAGTAAATTGTAACATTTGAAAGCTGAATTTTATTACAGCAACAAAACTAAATCACATAAAGAGAATCGTTTCGACTTAAAAGGTTCTAAAGAAATAAAGAAATATATTTGCATACATAAAATAAATAATGCAAATATAAATAATAATATAAAAAATATATGTACATAAAAATATAATAATAAAAGTCTATTACCAACTATTTACTAAGCAAATAATTATAAATTATAACATTTCTCTTCGCACATTAGCGTTATATTAACTTACTTGCAATGAATTTAGCATAACTCAGCTTCTATATAATTATTTTCACAATTTCTCCTTCGCAGGTCGCCCGCAATAACTGACACACCCGGCTCCACTTCACTCCGCGGGCAGCAACACGAGCATAACAGTGATATTTTAATCAAGTGTTTGCTTGCAACCTTTGACCACTCAAATACACAAATAGCATGCAACTGCTTTAATTGCTGTTCAGGCGATTTTCAAATGCTAGTTTGTAAGCAACTGGCTGACTGTGATATTTTACGCGTGTTTATCGTGAATCTAAAAGCAAGGAAAAAACTAAAAATTGCTGCATGTAATATATACTATGGCATATTACTCGGCTAATTTTTGCTTGGCTCTGCACATTTGGATTCTTGATAAATTGTGATAAGTAGCTGTGATATATTTTGTGTTCATTTTTTGTATAAAACTGAAAAAAACACACAAAAAAATCGAAAAACAAAATAAAAGTAGAAAAAAAATTTAAAAACTTAAAACTGAAAAATTTGCGTATTTTATTTTGATGGCGGTGTGGGTACTGTGTTACGTGTATGGTTGCTACTTTTGCTGACTTGAGCGCAATATCTCGAAAATTCAAGAATAATATTTCTAAAACTTAAATGTGTTAGTGCTTGATTTTTAAGGATACGAAAAGTGCTTCACATTTTTCGTTTCCGAAATTATTAGTTGTTCTCGTTTTCATTGAATTTGATGGTGTTGCCACAGCTATTTCTTCTCCAAAAAAAATAACGCCTGTCTCTTTGACACCACTTCTCTTATTTATTTAGGTTCTCGGAGCTATTTATAACTTTTCTAAGTGTTTCTAAATTATTTAACGCAATTTTCTCAATGTTTTTTTAGAAGCCAACTGTCGGTTAGGTTCTGGTTAGTTAACCAAGACAACTTTTTTCAGTAAAGTATATTTTTTGTTAACTAGAACTTAGTGGCTGCTAACCAGACATTGAGAAATTGGTCCTTAATTGTTTTGCTAATAATATATTGGAAATTAAATTTATTTATACATAAAAATTTAACGACTCATGAACATAACCTCAACTACAACAGTATTCAGATGATTTTTAAGGTGTTTAGTATCTTTATTGATAACTCTTTGTCGGACTATATATGATAATATTCTTATAATTTGAGTATATCGTGTACAATTCGATGTTAAGAAGAATCTTCAAGAATTACTTCAAAAATTTGCAAAAATTGTACATCATGTTCAATTAAGAATTATTTGTAAAATAACGACTTCTTCTCTCGGTAAAGAAACTATTTTTACACAAAATTTAACCGACAGATCGCTGTTAACCAGACATTGTTAGTAATAATCTGTAATACTAAATATTTCTTCATTATAGACCTTGGAGGGACATTAAGAAAACGCCCCTAAAAAAGTGTTAGTGAGAGCACGTACACACATTTCTAAAATAAAATTACGTCACACTTGAAAAATCTATTCCAAACAAATTACTAAACAGAACTTTTAATACCTTGCGGAAGGCTTGGTTGCATCAGTCAGCTGTAGACACGGCATGAGTGCATGGAGGAGTGGGGCAAAAATATGCGTTGTGTGGATTTCATTTACATACATATGTATGTATACAGATAATATATTGTTGTTGTTGTAATTTACACTTTAGCAAACAATCTAAGAGGGAATGGAATGCAACAACTGCTTAAATATTTGCTCTTTTTTATTAAATAAGAAGAGCGCTTGGGGATTTTCACTTAATGAAAATATTTGATATTAGATTTCGAGATATGAAGATATGCAGACATATGTATATACATATGTATGCATATATAAGCGCTTGTATTGTGCTTTTAAAGTGTGAATGCAGTTGAAGAACCTTGTAGAGAATTTTGAGTTGAAAGAAAATTAAAAAAAAAAATTAATTAAATTATTAAGTGGGTATTTTAGTCTTGAGGCATGCATTTCAGGTAAAGTAAATGTCATAAAAAAGGCAATACATATTTTTAACATACATGTTTTTATCGTTTTTTTTTTTTAATATTTGTTAGTCGAAAAAGTCTTTTCGTATTTCTAATCAAACTTTAACTTATTTTTTTGTTTTTTATTTATAAAGAACCTTAATGAACCAAATAGGTGCCATTTTGGTCGACCACTTTTTGCCATTTTTCCGCTATAGAGATTAATCCATCAGTGTAAAACTCTTCTGGTTTCTCGGCGAAAAAGTGCGACAAGTAATTCTCATAGGCTTCTCTTGAAGCCAACTTTACACCATTAAGGGAGTTCTGTATTCATCGAAACAAATGGCAGTTCGATGGTGCAAGGTCAGGGCTATATAGTAAATGCAGCACAACTTCCCAGCCAAGCTCTCCCAGTTTTTGCCAAGTCATTAAAGGCGTGTGTGGTCTATCGTTGTCCTGATGGAAGACGAAGCCCTTTCTGTTGATCAGTTCAGATAGTTTTTTTTTCGATTGTTTGCTTCAATCTCAACAGTTGTTGACAGTAAAATGTAGAATAAATCGTTCGACAAGGTTGGAAGTGCTCATAGTGGGTGATTCCTTTCCAATCCAACCAAACACTCAGCATAACCTTTCGAGGCGTCAATACTGGCTTTGCCGATCATTTATTGAGCTACACCGCGTTTGGACCTTGATTTTTTTCACTCATTATTGTCATATTTGATCCACTTTTCGTCTGCTGTTACCATTCGCTTCAGAAATGGTTTGATTTCCTTTCGTTTCAGCAAAGAATCGCAGTCGTTAATTCGGTCCATTAAATTTTTCACAGACAATTCATGTGGTACCCAAACATCGAGCTTCTTTTTGTAGCCAGCCTTTTTTAAAAATGGATGATGATGAAGCTCTTTAGCGTTGTCATGGCTGCTTATGTGACGGTCCTGGTCAATCTATTTCATAATTTCATCGACTTTTTCAAAGATAGGTCGACCAGTGCGAGGTGCATCTTTCACATCTTTAAACAGCGTAACACTCGCCTATAACCGCGTTGGAGGTGTCTACGCCAATAAAGAAGAAGAAACATGCTATAAATATTTTTCCTACGGGGTACTCAAAATGCAACAATGCTCAAACACTTGTTTCCAACTTGCATACGTGCAAAATTGATAATGATTTTTTGCTTTGTTTTACAAAAAGGGTGGCTGTTTAATTGAAAATTTTGCTTGCTTGCAGCAGTTTTGTAAAATTGCGGCATGGCATGTTTTAATTTCAGAAACATCGAGAAGCAGAGCATATTTTTCAACTAAATTTATTTATTTAAAAGTTTAACGAACCTATCAGCGTGGCATTTGTTTTGGCAGCGAACGTCATGCTGGAATCCCTGAGCGATTTTCCTAATTACTGCCAATTTTAGATTTTAAAACCGCAATGCTTTCTCACTTAACTATTCACATTTTAGACAGCTGCTATTGTTAAGATCACTCTTATGCTATATATAAATCGAAGTTCAAGGTCGCTAGCCGAATGTGTGGGCTTTTACCGGCATATGTGGCTGTGAAATCGAAAAAAAAATTTTGTGCAAATATTTGCTTTAGTGAAAATTTGAAGTGTGCAAATAATTTTGCTGATTGTTATCGCGTCTATTGTTTTATAAACACATGTAAGGAATTGCTTGTGAGAGACCATAATTTAATTTGCAGTGCCAAGCGCTGCCAGGGGTGGGGGACTAAAAGTGCGATTCAATTGGAATTGGTGTTGTGTTAATTAAAAATTTAAATTTAATTTCTTTTTATTTATCTGTGTTTAGATTGCCATATTTTCTGTAAGCTGATTGTGGAGTGCTTTTATGAAGTGTTGATGTAGGGATGTTTTGATTTATGGCACTTAATTTTTGTTAAAACAAAAGAAATGTAATGAAATGATTTAATGCAAGTTAAAACAAGAAGAAATGACAACGACGGTTGCACCGAAACTGTAATACCCTTCACAAATACTACAGCTTTCCATACAAGAACTGCATTTGGATCGCACAGTTTGTATGGCAGCTATATGTTATAGTTGACAGATCTGAATGATTTCTTAGGAGATTGCAACATTTCCTCAGACAATAATTCATGCCAAATTTCGTGAGGATATCTCGTCAAATGAAACAACTTTCCTTACAAGCACTTTAGTTTGATCGTTTAGTTTGTATGGCAGCTATATGCTATAGTACTCCGATCTGAACAATTTCTTAGGAGATTGTGCCATTGCTTTAAACAATAACATATGCCAAGTTTCTTTAAGATATCTCTTCAAATGAAAGAGCTTTCCATACATGCGCTTTATTTCGATCGTACAGTTTGTATGACAGCTATAAGCTATAGTGAACCGATCTGAACAATTTCTTAGGATATTGTGTTATTGCTCGCGATAATAACCTAAGCCAAATTTCTTAAAGATATCTCGTCAAATAAAAAAGCTTTCCATACAAGCACTTTATTCCAACTGTTCAGTTTGTATGACAGCTATATGTTATAGTGGTCCAATAACGACCGTTCCGCTAAATGAGCAGCTTCTTGTGCAGAAAAGCACGTGTGCAAAATTTCAGCGCGATATCTCAAAAATCAAGCCACTAGTTCGTATGACTTTATGAAAGCTTTAACGCAACTTTTAATCTACATGCGTGCCTGTGTTATTGCGTGGGTGACCCATTTGTAGGTTATGCATATGTATATGTTGCTAAATATTAGAGCTGCACATACATACATATATACATTTTTAAAAAAGTATGCAATTTAAGCAAAAGGCTCGCATTATTTCCCCATTCTCGTGCTGTGGCAGTCCCCAAAGTTACTATAATACCTAGTCATATGTTTCGTAGAAAGCAGCTTCACGCTGCATGCACTTACTTACACATATTTATATTCTATACGCATTTACATACACTTGAGTCACCAATCAGCTTGTGCAGCACAACCGCAACCGCGTCGCAACACACATCAACTAGTTTGACGGGTTTTTTGTTTGTTTTTCTTTTGGCTTTTATGACTTGCAAGATTTTTTTTTTCACCTTTTCTGTACATATGTATAGTGCTTTTCTACACAGCTTTGTACTTTGGCAACAGCTTTATGATTAACCTTTTTTCTCTTGCATTGTCGTGCCTAAAGCTTACCAACACATACATACACACATGTGGAAACGCTGAAGTGGCTTGCCCCAGAGCGCTGATTTCTAGACTCGTGCATTGTTGTTGTTAATCTGTTTCGCGTGCAACAGATTTACTCAGCCTGCTGGTTTGCTGCCGATTTGCTGTTGTCTCTAAATGCTAATTCCTTGCCTTTGACCATTTATCAATAGCTCTGGAGCTTTTGTTTTGTGTTGTATTTCTTCTGGACATTTTCGTCTATTTATATTTTATACAAAGTGTGCTGGTGTGTGTTTGTTTTGTTGGTGTCCACCTGCTTATTTGTTGATTTTTTGTTTCCGCGGCGTTTGTTGCGTTTTTTTTCTTTAAATCATCTTTGAGACAGGTTTTTCAGACGCTTTTTTCCGTTAGTGGCACATAATTTTGTTTAATTATACTGAAGTCTGGTTTTATTTGGCGAGACATTAGTGCTTGCAGCTCGTTTATTTTGAATGATACCAAAAAAAAACTTTAAATACTAATACAGGGTGGATCAATGTGTGGTTTATTTAGACAAACTTTACCCACCTTTGACACCATGATTTCATGTTAATATGTATCTTAAAAAAAACAACAACAAAAAACATTAACTTCGGCTGCTCCGAAGCTATAATACCCTACACAGGTGCATTTTTTATAGCATAAATGTTATAAAAAGAGCTTTATCTTGATTTTATCTGTCAGTTTTTATGGTAGCTATATGCTATAGTGGTCTGATCCAAGAATTTCTTCGGATATTGTAGAATTGAGTTGTTTAATAAACGTTGTCAAGTTTCGTGACGTTATCTTGTCAAACAGAATAGTTTTCCTTACAAAGACTTAAGCTTGATCGCTTAGTTGGTATGGCAGCTATATGCTATAGTTGTCCGATCTGAACAGTATGCTCGGAGATTGTAGCGATACCTTTGTTAATGATATGTACCAAATTTCAAGAAGCTACCTTGTAATATAAAAAAGTTCTCTATACAAGGACTTGAGTTCGATCGGTCAGTTTGTATGATAGCTACATGCTATAGTGCCCCGATATCGACGCTTCTGGCAAATAAGCAGATTCTTGGTGAGAAAAGCACATGTGCTTAATTTCGAAGCGATATCTCAAAAACTGGGGGGTATAGTTCGCGTATATACGGACTGACGGACTCGCCTCAGCCGGTCGCGCTGATAACTTATATGCATATGTACTTTATAGGGTATCCGACGTTTCTTTCTGGGTATTACAAATTTCATGGCAAACTTAATATGCCCTGCTTCTTCTTCTTCTTCTTTATTGGCGTAGACAACGCTTACGCGGTTACAGACGAGTTAACAACAGCGCGCCGGTTGTTTCTTCTTATCGCTATTGGCGCCGATTCGAGATACCAAGTGCAGCCAGGTTCTTTTCCACCTGATCTCTCCAACAGAGTTGAGGTCTTCCTCTTACTCTGCTTCCACCGGCGGATGCAGAATAGAAAACCTTCAGAACTGGAGTGTTCTCTTCCGCACAACATGACCTAGCCAGCGCAGCCTCTATCTCTTGATTCCTTAAAATATAATATATCAATGTCGCCGTATATGGTATCTCGTACAGCTCATCGTTTCATCGACTGCGGTACTCGCCGTTGTCAATGCGCAAAGGATCATAAATCTTCCGCAAACTTTTCTCTCGAACACTCCTAAGGCCGACTCATCAGATGAGGTCATTGTACATGCTTCCGCACCATATAGTAAGACGGGAATGATGATGGACTTGTAGTAGATTTGTCTTGGTTCGTCGGGAGAAGTCTTTACTTTTCAATTGATTACTCAGTCCAAAGTGGCACCTGTTGGCAAGTGTGTTCCTGCGTTGGATTTTAAGGCTGATGTTATTGGTGTTGATGCTGGTTCCAATATAGACGATATTATCTATGACTTCAAAGGTATGTCTGCCAACAGTGATGTGCGAGCCAAATCGCGAATGCGATCAGTGTTTGTTTGATGAAAAAAGAAAATTCGCTTTGTGCTCGTTCAGAACCAGACCAGTATGCTTCGCTTTCTTATCCAGTCTGGAGAAAGCAGAACTAACGGCGCGGATGTTATCGTCATTGATATCGATGTCATCAGCGTACGCCTGATCTCATCTTATAGAAGATAGTACCTGCTCGATTAATTAACTTGAATTATTTTCTCCAGCAGCAGATTGAAGAAGTCGCACGATCGGGAGTCGTCTTGTCTGCAGCCTCGTTTGGTATCGAACGGTTCGGATAGGTTCTTCCCGATCCTGACGGAGCTTTTCGTATTGCTCAACGTTCAGTGATACGATTCGCTATGGAACTTGCTAACTTGTAGAGATAACATGCTGACTTCTGCTTCTGTAGGTGGGTACCAAAAGGTCGTCAGAAGTCCCTCAGAAGCGCTGATCAGTACAATTGTATTATGTGTGGACAAATGCATACATGCAAAGAGCCCAAATCAGTTTTTCTACTCAACTATTAGCACTTATAATAACCATTTTTTGTAGTCTTTGCTGCTCACGTGCATGACTAGTCAGTACTAATAGTTTTTTAAATGATTTTCAATTATGTATGTCGCTTTTAACGATAATTACTGCTTTTTATGTGCACGCTAGTAGTTTTATTGCAAAAAAATTGTTATGGAAACACATACATATGCATCTATATACATACATATGTATATATACTCGCAATTTGTCGCACACATTCGCTATGGTCGCGACATCCAGCGCATTATTATGCCTCCTGAGTGATTTCATGTGCACTCCATAAATTGACGATCGACTGCTCCATAGAATGTGGTCCAGACGTTGGGGTGTCTTGAGTGATTTCAAATATTTATATAAATTGAAATTGCAATCGCGTAATTGCCGTAACACGCTGCGCTGTCCAGTTGGATTTCCGCTATCAAGCCAGCAATAATTGTTAATAAAAATACAAATAAAATTAATAGCAACAACATTAAACATGAAATCGGTAATTACCGTTTAAAGCGTTCTGGTGCATAGTTACAGTGTTAGCATTGCAACAACAATAAAATTGATATTTAATTCGTTGTTACCGCCGCGGGTGGCTGCATTGGCTTTTTGTCTTTATAAAAATGTTCTCAAATACCCGTTACGAACACCCCCGACTGCAGCAATTTAGTTAAACATTTAATGATAAGTATCTGCAGGCACTTAATACGCAAGTTTTTTCGCTAATCCATTAGAAGTTCGTGTCAGTAGGTTTTTAAACCACTGGCATCTCATTTTACTTTATATTTCAGCGCTGTTCTTATTGAAATGTCCCATTTCTTGTCGCAAAAGTCGCCTTTTTGTCACATCTTACATGCAAATGAATCCCCGTTTGGCATCGAACGGCACAGAGAGGTTCTTTCCGGTCCTGAAGGAGCTTTTGATTTTGCTCCATGTCAGTTTACACAGCCGTATACGTTTTGCAGGGATACTAAACTCAGACAGCGACAGCGTCTGTCTTTAGACAGCTCCTTTTCATGTTACCAAAGCCGCTTTAAAATCGACGAAGAGCTGGTGTGTGTCGATCCTCTTTTTATGGGTCTATTTCAAGATTTGTCGCATGGTGAATATCGGGCCAGTTGTTGATTTTCCAAACCTGAAGCCACTCTGATAGGGTACAATCAGTTTGTTGACGGTGCGCTTTAATCTTTCAGACAGTACCTTATATGCGATGTTGAGGAGGCTTATCCCTCGGTAGTTGCATTAGACTAGATTTGGGGGCCTCCCTTTTTGAGGATTGAGCAGAGCACAATTAAATTCCAATTATCGTGCATGCTTTCATCCGATGCATGCATCTTATCAGTTCTTCGCCGCCGTATTTGAATAGTTCGGCCGGCAAACCATCGGCCCCGTTCGCTTTATTGTTCACCAGCCGTGTACTTGCTATTCGAAATTCTTAAAGTTCGGGCAATGGAACGTTTGCGCTACCGTCATCGATTGAGGAATCGGGTTAACTATCGCCTAGTTTTAGTTTTCATTACCATTCCGCAGGCTGGAGAAGTGTTTCCTCCATAATGTTCATTCTGGGGATCAGTCACTAGAAAACCTCGGGGGTTTCTATAAGTGTATTCTCCGGTCTTGCAACCTTCTGCTAATCGCCGCTTCTTTTAGCACAATTTTCGAGCATTACCCCTGTCGGTCAGCATGTCAAGCTCTCGTACTCACGCCTCTCGGCCTCTCTTTTTTTGGTCTGCAAATGCGTCTTGCTTCCCTCTTCAACTCTCGGTATCTATTCCATCCCGCACGTGTTGTGGCCGATTGTAACGTTGCGAGGTAGGCAGTCTTTTCTGAATATACTTGTAGTAAAGTGCATATAAATTCAACGAATGTGTTGGTTAGGCCATACTCCAGCGAAAATCTCCTTCGACTCGAAATGCGTCCACGCATCCAATGGTAGGACCAAGTGTATAGCGCTCTGTCTGCACTTGGGATGTTCCAATGGCGTGAACTCGCAAAGGATGGAGGCAACGGAAAAACTTTCGTGTTCTCGATCCAGACCGACCGTCGGTTGTAGTGCCAAAGAAGAAGAAGAACCAACCATATTTGAAACTCAAACAGTTTTTCCTAGAAAACATAAAAATATATTCCCAAAATGAACTGTAGTCCGTGACGGTCGGGTCTAAGTAAACGGAATGGAGTCGAATTTTTATCAGAGACTGTGAACTCGGCAACCACCTCAAAATTATTAGGGGAATGTTTTCTATCACTACAACAATAAGAGCAACAACAGTTGTAGCCTGCAAAAGAAATTCTTTATTTTTAAGGTAATAATGTCTTCAATTTTTATGCCTTGAACAGTGTATATATGTATTAAATATGCCAAGATGTTCCTAACACCCAAAAGAAAATGTTGTAGACTCTGTAAAGTGTTTTATATACAAATGATAAGCGTGATAAGGGCTAGCTCGATTTTGCCATGTCCACTTGGGTGGTCGTTTTTGAGCTATCGACGAGTAATTTTGCATACGTTCTTTTCTCAGCAAGAAGCTGCTCGTTTGTCGAAATCGCCGAAATTGGATCACTATAGCTTATAGCTGCCATACAAAGTAAACCTTCGAAATCAAGTCTTTGTATGAAAACTTTTTTTATTTAAAGAGATATCTCCACGAAATTTGGCATAGATTAGAATCTCAGACATCGCTATAATTTCCGAATATTTTGTTCAGATCGGACCACTATAGCATATAGCTGCCATACAAAGTAAACCTTCGAAATCAAGTCTTTGTATGAAAACTTTTTTTATTTAAAGAGATATCTCCACGAAATTTGGCATAGATTAGAATCTCAGACATCGCTATAATTTCCGAATATTTTTTTCAGATCGGACCACTATAGCGTATAGCTGCCATACAAACTGACCTACTACAGCTCAAGACTCAAGCGCTTGTGTGAAAAAAGTTTTTAAATGGCTCGGTATCGTCCTGAAATTTGACAAAGCTTATTATCTTAGATATCTCCGAAAATTTGTTCCAAAAAAATGCAACTGTGAAGGATATTATACTCGTAGCTTTCATGCACCCGATTTTATGATTTTTCGCGTTCTTGTTTTTTGAACATTTGGATTTAGTTGTATGAGTTGAATTATAGTCTGATTTAGGTCGGAAAAAGAAAAAATTGTGCCAGAAAAAAGACATGATTATCGAAACTTTTTACCCAAATCCATTTCTTAATTAGTTTTTCAGTTCTAAAATTACCTCAGTAATCAGAAATAAATTACTTTTGTCAGTTTGAAAGCGATTAGTTCTAACAGAACGATTTTGCATAATAAAATTTGTAAAATGTGAAAATTTGAGCGCAAAAACTTTAATATTTAAGCTAGCATATGCACACTTGCCGATATACATACATATACACATACACATGCATGTATGTGTGTGATAGGAAATGTTGTATGAGTATGTCAAAAGCAGCGAAGCGAAAAACGCTAAAATATGAAGCCCACAAATTTGACCGATTATGCATATGTGTGTGTTGTGTGCATATATATAAACTGTATATGTATGTATTTACAAATAAATGCATGTATTACATTTGTAGTAGATATGCATATGCATATGTGTGTGTGTGAGGGCAGCGTCACCATGCAAATCAGCTACTTGGCTTGCTGGCTGCTTTTGGCACAACGAAAAAAAAATTGCCAACAACAACAACGAAATACTGGCAAGCTGGCAAGCCGGCAGGCAGGCAGTCAGACAAATGGGCGGACGGACAGTTGGGGCCAGAGATATACGGGTAGTAAGAAAGCATGAAATCTGCCAGAAATTGGTAAACTTTATAGGCAACCGCAGTGTAGGTGTGTGTGTATCTATATTTGTATATATGTGTAAATATGTAAAAATTTCGACGCTGTTGTATGCCTAAAATTATATCTGTTAGCATATATGTACATATATATATACATATGTATAGCAGAATAAAAATATACACCTATGTATTGGCAAAAATCATCCATATTACATATGTATGTGCGCTTGTATGTATGTGTGTGTAAATAAAATATATTGTTGCCTCGTAAATTTGTGAACCGAAAATGCATAACCCAAACCGCAAACACTAAAGTTTTGTATTACTTGAAGGCTTTCGGCTACCTACAACTGTAAATACTATACACCATATGTGTTGTTGGTGGTATACAATTTGCAACAGGGCGCTTTAAATACCGCTAGGTGTGGCAAACAGCAATAATAGTTAGTGTGTGCTTCTATTGTGCGGCGCGTACAAAATTGATTTTCTCATTTTTGGTTGGCAATAAAAATTTATGATAACGCAGACTCCATAGACTACATACTTATTTTCCATTTAGAATAGAAAGCTAACAACTTTTTAAGGGGACTAGTTGGATACTATGCTTTTAAAGAGCAGTTCTTGTTGGCTTTAGTTAGAAAATAAAGCTTACAAGTTTTTAAGGGGACTAGTTGGGGACTACGTTTTTGAGGACCAGTTACTGGTAACTAGTTTCGATCGATTTATTACACCAGCAATTTGCTGCAATAAAGTAATATATAACTGCGTTTTCAATAAAAGCGCTCCTAAAGCTTTTTAATAAAACAAAAGCGGTTGGGATATCAATGAAATTCTTTGGAACTCGACTTCCTTTGCATGGCCCCCACGGACACGCTTGCAGAAGTCCTGAAGCCAATTTTCGTAGGTTTTCAAGCATAAATCGGCCGATACTGCTGCAATATCCCGTCCGATATTCCTACGAAGTCCAACAAACGTCGCTGGTTTATTGGCATAGACCATAGATTAAACGTGGCCGCACGGGAAATAGTCTAACGGGGTCAAATCACACAACCAAGGCGGCCAATTTACTGAGCCATTTCGTGAGATAACTTGTTCACCAAACTTGGTTTTCAATAAATCGATTGTGACATTCGCTGTGTGGCTTGTATCGCCGTCCTGTTGGAACCACATATTTTCCAAGTCCATATCATCTAATTTGGGCAAAAAAATATTCGGTTATCATTGGGCGGCAACGATTCCCATTCACAGTAACGTGCCGGTCTTGATCATCACGGATGAAGTACGGTCCAATGACCCCGTCGGCCTATAAACTGCACCAAATCGTAATTTTTTCGGGATGCAATGGTGACTTATGGAGTACATGTGGTTTGCTGTCTGATCAGTAAAGCATATTTTGCTTATTGACGAAGCCATTCAGCCAGAAATGAGCCTCATCGCTGAAGATGATTTTTCGATTAAAATCCAGATCATTTTCAAGTAACGAATACACGACGATTCTGGTGGTCAAGCGGCTTCAGTTTTGCGTCAATTTGTCCTTGTAAGGATGTAGGCCAAAATCTCTTCGCAAAATTCGCCATAACGACATCTCAGAGATGCCCAACGCTTGAGAACGACGTGTGCGAGACTGACTTGGGTTTTCCTTAATTCAGGCGCTAGCGTCAGCAATATTGTCGACACTACGGACACTTCTTTATCTCACTGGCAGGGGAACATTCCGTACTGTGCCTGTGGATTCAAATTTTTCCAGTAGACGCTCAATTGCTGATCTGACAGCACGATTAGCGCTCTTAAAGTTGAGGCAACTGACTCCGAATTTCGGTAGTGAATTTTAATAAGCTTGACTCGTTGTTGGATCGTAGATGTTGCCATGATGAAATGGCAAACATTATTGAAGAGAAATGTCAAAAGAGCGGGCAAAAATATGGCGTCGTTTGCTGTCCCTTTCGGTCTACTTTTGTTGCGTTCCTATTGGAAAACTAGTTAAATATCGTATTCTGAAATGATACGTAGCACCTACCTACATCGCATTTCATATACATATGTATCATTAAATTTTAATCTTCCGCTGTCAGATATAACCAATATATAACCAATATGTAACCAATATGTAACCAATATGTAACCAATATATAACCAATACATACCCAATATTTAACCAATATTTAACCAATATATAACCAATATATGTACAATACATAACCATTTTATAACCAAAACTCGAATTTTGTTTCAATAGGAGCTGTTTTTTTTATATCGTTCTTCCTTGGACTGTGAAGTGATGTTATGTTTTTTTTTAATTTTAGATGATTTATGATATTCTCTTAAATATTCTTAAACCAATGACCAATCTAATATAACTAAATATTAATATTTGTATATTTTAGATTTTGCCTAGTCTGTTGTGCTGCTGCATACCTTGGTACCAGATGCCTTAAGTCACAGGGCATTTTACTACCTTATTTTATAAGCGTTGAGTTGCTTCATAGTGCGCAGCTATTGTATGCTGCTCTTGACTGTGCTCCCGAAAAAAGGAAGGAAAAAAGGGTGGTGTTATAAGATGTTCAAGGATAAAAAGGTGCGTACAAAATATATGGCTTTCTACAATATATATTTATGTGCAGATGTAAAAGTTTATAGCGCTATACTTTGTGAGCAAGCAATATATACTTCGTTATATATGCATATACTATATTACATGCTTTACATATGCTTGCTTAGTTGTGTATTGTAAGTTCATATTTGTATGTGAAATTTGGCAGCAGCTGCGGGTGTTGTTTGCAAAGCTGCTTGCAACATAATAAGCAAACGAATAATCGACAGAAAATATGTACTTCTTCTACTTCATATTTATATTTTACTTCATGTTTATATGTGCACTTTGAAAATATAAATTTTGCTCCATTGAACTTACGGAAGCCATTCATAACCTCAAATAGATTTAAAAGCCTTAAAATTCCGTAAACCTTTGTTAAAGTTTAATGCAGCATGCACGTGGTTGAGGAAAGTTGTTTAATTTGGTTAATGAATTTCGTAACTTTGCTTATCAATGAAGCTTAGTAATTTTCATATTTTTTTGCTTTGCTAAATTAGTCGAAATTATATTCCACGAATTTACAAATATAAGTTATTGCCTCCAGTATAGTAGTATGGCTTCGTTATAATTGTAGTTAACGTGCCATCGTGTTCTTTTTATCGTGACTTTAGTGTTGTCCTGCTTAGTCGCCGAGGCCGAATCGTCGTTTTCCTCGTACCTGGCAACTCCTTTTTGGCTTCTTCCTTCTTTTCGGCAGTAGCTGGAGCAGAGGCAACAACAGTGTTCTTTTTATTGATGATCTAACAAGTGAATTGAAAAATCCCTGGCCTACCATACTAAAACACACTTTTTTCGCAAAATTCGTTATTTTTTATTCAACATAATCCCCTTCAAGGTTGACACACTGATTATATCGACCCTCCTTCTACTTTTTGATACTATTTTGTAGTACGATATGTGCTTTGCTTCAAACTAGGCCTCAATTTTGGTGGTTACCTCTTAATTCAACGAAAAATTTCTTTCCAGCGCGCCTTCTTTTGCGGTGTCTGGCAAGATTTAAGCATAAATAGCTTACTTTGATACATTGTTTTGTTCTAATCTCTTGTGACTTCAGAACTTCGATCTGATTAGATAATTCTTGACATTTTGACAATCCATATTAATATGCATAATTTTGGTAGACAAAATTGTATCATAGATTGTTCTAGACGCAATCCTCACGATTGCAGCCTTAAGCGATTCCATGGGTTTTACTGCTTCAAAAAATCGATATTTTTATTGCCTTTTTTTATTCAAAAACATTTCTGGAATATTGTTCTAAAGAATATGTTCTAAGTCTCAAGTTGATGTGAGTAATAGTTTTGTAGATACAGCCTTGAAAAGTCGCTCGCTCGTCAGCTATATACGTATAGTCAGTCACCTCAAATTTTAAACGAGTTTTTCTTGAAAATGTGTGTTTCAAAGTCGCCCTCCCTCGAAACACTCAACTGATCATATAGAAATTTTACACAGTTCCTTGTACCAAATTTGGTTGAAATCGGTCGAGCGAGTCTTGAGATATGTGATTTCACTTAAAAGCGACCGATGCCACGCCTATCGTCCAATTTTAATTACGATTCCATAACATACCATCTCGAGGTAAAATTTAAGGTCGCTGGCGAATTTATTTATGGATTTATCGCGCTCTTAGTAGTTTTTAACATTACCGTTATATGTGGAGTGAGGGGGATTGTCATCCAATTTCATCCGTTTTTACATTGTCGGTAGGACTTCCTACAATATTTGCGTTAGGCGAGTTTAGTTTTTGTAGCTTAAGTGGTTTAGAAGATATGTGCATTAAACATATTAGAGGGCGGGGTCACGCCTAATTATACCCTGAACAGGGTATATTAAGTTTGTCACGAAGTTTGTAACACCCAGAAGGAATCGTCGGAGACCCTATAAAGTATATATATAAATGATCAGTATGTCGAGCTGAGTCGATTTAGCCATGTCCGTCTGTCTGTCTGTCTGTATATATACAATCTAGTCCCTCAGTTTTTAGGATATCGTTCTGAAATTTTGCAACCGTCATTTTCTCATCAAGAAGCTGCTCATTTGTCGGAACGGCCAATATCGGACCAGTATAACATATAGCTGCCATACAAACTGAACGATCGGAATCAAATTCTTGTATGGAAAACTTTCACATTTGACCGGATATATTCACGAAATTTGGTATATGTTATTTTCAAAGACAACAATGTCATCTCCGAAGAAATTGTTCAGATCGGTTAACTATAGCATATAGCTTCCATACAAACTGAACACATATTTACTAACAGAAATGCACCTGTGAAGGGTATTTAGCTTCGGTGAAACCGATATCAACCAATATATAGTTAGTTTTAAAGCAATATCTCTCCCGTATTTCTTACCTTTTTACACTTGCGTCCAAAGTTGAAATTATATGCCATATTTCATGTTTGTTATATACACATTTACTGTACATACATATGTACATACATACGCACGTGCAAATATTCAAATTCCTATACAAATGCTTAGTAGCAGCAATTGCCATTGTCTAAACTAATGTTTGATGACTCAAGTTGCTCATAAAATATCATTCTTAACAGCTTTAACATAAGCTTACAAACTTTTGTACATGCTGTGTATATATTTCAAGGCAAACAGTTACGGACACAAATGTTGTGTATTAAAATTTTATGTCTTTCTTTTGTAATGTTTGATCCTCCACTTTCTTAGCAATATATTACATTTAATTGTGCGCAATTAATCCTTTTTATGTGTGTTCTTGCACAAGTCTTCCTTCGATTATTTACACACTCTTACGTACGCTCAAGATGAAAATGGACTTACCTGTTCTTGTCCATGTGTATGTGTACGAGTATGTAGCAGGATGTACCAGGTTTTCCGAGACGGTGAAGCTGAAAGCAAATGTTGTTCAAAAATTGTTTCTCAACTTTATTGTCGAGGCAGTTGTATGGAAAATTTTTACACTTCGCTGGTTGGGGTAAAATGACTTTTGTTGCATGGTTGCTCACAAACGCACCACACACATGACTACCAGTGTAGATATATGTATATACATATTTGTATGTATAGTGTGCCCGTATAAAGTTTTTGATGTAGTAACCATGCGGTGAACTAACCAGTTATAAACTACTTTAGGCGTAGTCTTAAAGTCACCAAAAACCTAACTGAAATTCTTTTTTCTATACAAATAAATATTATTTCTTTCACGCTGATGTCCTATGCGATATCATCTTGTAATCACCACATTCATTATGGTTATATTTCTTCAAACATGGGGTATACTTCCTTTGCTCTACGGGCTCTTTAAAAGTTCCAACAAAATCCGACGTTTTCGAGCAAAATTTTATGCAGCGATGAAGCCCATTTCTAGTTCAATGGGTATGTGAACAAGAAAAATCGCCGCATTTGGAACGAAGAGCAAACTGAACAAATTCAAAAGCTGCCATTTCATCCAGAAAAAACAACGCATTACGCGTTTGTTGTACGGTGGAATCATCGGTCCATATTTTTTTTTAAATGATGCCGTTTAGAACGTAACCCTTAATGGTGATCGTTATCGCGCCATGATAACCGACTATTTGATGCCAGAAATTGAAGCTCGTGATTTCGACGACATTTGATTTCAATAAGATGGCGCTACTTCCTACATTTCGTAACAATCAGAGGACTTACTGATAGAACGTACATATGATATAGATTTCACATTTGGGTCGGTCGATTGGCCACCAAAGTCGTGTATTATCACACCATTAGACTTTTTACTGTGGGAATATATAAAGTAATATTAAAGTCTATGCGGACAATCCCGCTTCGATTCAGGTCTTGGCCATGTTATTCCTCAATTACCAGTCGAAATGCTCGAACGAGTTATCAAAATTGTACTCCACGGTTGGACCGTCTGAGACGTGGCCACGGCCAACATTTCCAAGAGATAATATTCAAAAAATAAATGTGAAAGAATCCTCTTTCGAATGATAATAAACATTCACCATTGATGTTTCTGTGTATGGACCAAGTCGGTCTAATTCACTTCTTTTCGGTACTAGTTTATTTTCGATTCGAAATTTTGAACTTCAAACTAGTATTTTCGGATCTAAATCTGCAAATGCATACATCTGTTTGTCAACTAGTATTTTCGTTGATTAGAGTCAGAGAGAGAGTCACTAGATGAATATTTCACTATAGGGTTTTCACAAGCATCTCTATATGTAGCTCAAAACATTTACGTATATTTGTATAAAAGTGTTTGAAAAAGTAATGGTTAGTAATGTTTGAGTTAATTGTCGAAGTTTTAGGAGAATTTATGCCTAAATGCACTCCATTTATGATAGCCGCATATTTGTTTTCGAACGTATTCGTAATGAACAAAAATATACTATTTGCCGTATATACTTTGTAGCGCATATTAAGAGTGTTTTAGGAAATGACAATACGACCCATAAGCTTCGCTTCCTTATCCAGTCTGGAGACATCAGAACTAATGATGGTGCTGCTGCAATATATTGCAGAAGTCATACGATATGGAGTTTCCTTGTCTGAAACCTCGCTTGGTAACGAACGGTTGGGAAAGGTCCTTTCCGATCCTGATCCCGATGCAATCATCATCCGATCATATCTTGCAGAGGAGCTGATGCAAAAACCTTGTCAGTTCTTCGGCGCTGTGTTTGAATAGCTCGACCAGTTATCCATCGGCCCCTGCCGCTTTGTTGTTCTTCAGGCGGGTAATTGCTATTCAAATCTCATCTTAGACGGGCAATGGAACATCTATTCCATCTTCATCGATTAAGGAATCGGGTTCGCCATCTCCAGTATGATTTCAACATCAGCCACTAGATCATCATGTTGGGACCTACAAGTGTATGCCACGGTCTTGAAACCTTTCGTTAGTCGCCGCAACCTTTCGTAGAATTTTCGAGCATTACACCTCTCGACCAGCTGCTCAAGCTATTCATACTGACGCATTTCGGCCTCTATATTTTTTCGTCTGCATATGCGTCTCGCTTCCCTCCTCAACAATCGGTATCTATCCCACCCCCCTCGTGCTGTGGTCGATCGCAGCATTGCGAGATAGGCTGTCCCCTTCTTAGTCTATCAGTCTCAACTCATTTGGAGAGGTTTCGCCTTGGAGGCTGAATTTTCCAACTGTTGTGCCAAAGTTGTCTACTTTCCCCACCCTGATAAGCACAATTTTTACATCGTAATGGGGCCAGTTGTTATAAGGGCGCTCCGGTCATATCGCTGTTCTCTTCCGTCAGGGCGTGGGCGCAAATCAACGTTGAAAACGGAGTGAATGCTAGGATTCGGCGACGCTAGGACTTGTTTCTCCCACCTCAAATTCCACACCGAATTTACGTTTCTTTATATGGTCGCTGTAGTAAATGTCCCAAGGACCTACTCGTTTCCGTCCTTGTGCCGTCCATCTAATTACATGTCCTTAAATCGTAATTCTTAGTGCATTTGCAGTGTTCGTCATCAAAAGTGGGGTCTTTCGTACGAGGTTGTTATTACCTTTTCATTGTGAGTGGTTTTTATATGGCGGGTCCCGAACTCAGCGACCAGCTTTGGTGAAGGATATTTCGTCTTCACACTTTAGCTCGCCTTCAAACGAAAGTTCTCTGACTACCCAGATAAAACTTGATCTAAGGCCGGAAGTCCTGAGCGGCTTGAGCCATATGTAAAAGAATCGTTTCTGGCCACTCGCAAATGAATGGCGCTGAGAACTTTCCTTGAAAGTCTATGCATGACTCCATTCTTTACACATATACATATATACAAGTATATCTACATATAAAGAAATATGTTTTTTTTCAAAGAAATATTCGGTCAAGATTTCGAAATTTTCATTACAAGCAATTGAGAATAATTGAGAATTTTATGCGCAAAAGTATCATCTACTCAGAGCATCGATTTTCCAGTTACTAACTTCAGTAACATGAAAATACATGAATTTAAATATGTATGTATGTGTTAGCACAAACATTTCACGAGCATTTCTGGCCCGACAATGGCACTCACGCAGTTATTTGCCGACATTGGCATCTAAAATGACAATTTATACGGATTTTGTGCTGTTTTTATGATGGAAAAGTTAATTGGCAGCTGTGAAACGTATTAAAATGCCAAGGTTTATTGTTGTTGTTTAAAATTAAATAAATATCTAACATAGCGCTTGAAACATAATGAACTTTTGAAACATGTTAACAAATTTACGCATATAAATAGGTTGTATATTTACTCGACAAAACCTTACAGGATATATTTTGCGATAGAAATGCATGAATTGTAGTCCTGTTCATTAAAAGGGGTTTTTAGGCGTGTAAACTCATACATATGTATGTGCACAATATTGGGTGAGCTTACAAACAATTCCACATTCAACCGCATTGTTGGCATTCCTTCAATTTTATTGACAAATTTTCATGCATTTTTATTTTATACGGTGCTTTTATTTTTATCACCTCGCACATGAGACCCACACATGCCTGTATGTATGTATAATTTAAGCCTACCAGGCGTTGATGATACGCTTGTTTCATACTTATGTACTTACAAACACACACTCAATTATATTTGTGTATGTGTGTCAAGCTTCCTGCAATGTGTTTATTTATATTCACGACAGCGCAAGTCTGAGTTTTACCTTATTTTAATGACCGGAACCGGATGTACACGGGAAATGGCAGCAGAAAGGCATCTCCACACACAGGGCGCTGGCTGTGCGCCGCACATACATGCAGAATAGTAAATTTTTATACCCTAAATGAGATATATAAAGGAGATCCTATAAAATGTATACATAAATGATCAATATGCGTACCGGACAACTATATCATATAGTAACCATACAAACTGAGCGATTACACTAAATTTTTTGTATGAAAAACTTTTTTATTCGATGAGATATCTACATGAAATTTGGCAGAGATTATTGGTCAAGATAACGGTATAATCTCTGAAGAAATCTTGCACATCCGACCGCTATAGCATATAGCTGCCATACAAACTGAACGATCAAAATCAAGTTTTTGTATGAAAAAGTTTTTTATTCGACGAGGTATCTAAACGAAATTTGGTATGAATTATTGTCCAAGGGAGCGGAATAATCTCCGAAGAAATATTGCACATCCAACCGCTTTATGATATAGCTGCCATACAAACTGAACGATCAAAGTCAAGTTTTGTATGGAATGCTTTTTTATTTGACGAGATATCTACATGAAATTTGGTAGAGATTATTAGCCAAGATAACGGTATAATTTCTGAAGAAATCTTGCACATCCAACTGCTATAGCATATAGCTGCCATACAAACTGAACGATCAAAATCAAGTTTTTATGTGAAAGCTTTTTTATTCGACGAGATATCTACACGATATTTGGCATGAATTATTGTCCAAAGCAACGCTAAAATATTTCATGAAATTTTCATGATCGGACTACTATATCATATAGCTGCCATACAAATCGAACGATCAAAATCAAGTTCTTGTATGAAAACTTTTTTATTTGTAAAGGGTATTATGGCTTGGGTGCAAGCAAAGATCACATTTTTATTTGTTACATAATATGTTAGCAAACACGCATAAAAATTAATATTCTTTATATGCCTGTGCAACTCCATCAACATCATGCTGCTGCCACTTTGCACTCAACACCTTTTTTATTTACTTTTTCATATTCGCCATGTCAGCTTGAGGTTTTCATATCGACACATACTATATATGTATATACATTTAATACAACGATATGCATATATATAAAATATGTATATATATATCTGTGTGCATGCATCTTGTACGCTGAAGAGTTGCAATTATTACGTTCATTATGTGCTAGTATTGCTGTCGTTTCTTGTACTCATTTCCACATCCTTCATAGGAATTTCCTGTTTTGTAATTAATTTTCTTTACATACCTATATATATATATAAAGGAAAATGTTGGTACTGCAGCTTTTTTATATATTTACATACATATAATGTATATATAAATATACTAGCAGTTATATGGTATTTGCTTTTATAAATATATAGCCAACTGCGTAATTATTTAAATTGCAGCGCCTTCAATCAGTGGCCATTTTATTGTCGACTGAGCTATGCAATAACATTTTACTTTTCTTCGAGATATGTAATATTACTCGCATAATTACTAGTAGCGCTCAATTAAAAGCGAAATTCTCTTGAAAGCTTCAGTATTATTTTAATTCATTAAAACTTCGCTAGCCAAAGTTTAAAAATGAAAATTTGTACTTGCCAAGTGGGCGGCGCATGCCAACACGTAACTTGTGGCATGCAATATTTAGCGGTGGCTGAAAATATTGAAGTTGCAAATCTGTTTTAAGTAAACGCTTAAAAATTAAGCGAGCTTTCTTTCTTCTGAGTAACTTAGTTATACTTAGTGACTTGAAAATACAAATGAAATCGGACTTTATAATAGATACTAGACGAACAAAATCGCCGATGTTGTCGAAATTATTGATAACATATTTGTTGTTGCCATACAAACTGACCATTCAAAATTTTAGTTCATGTATGAAAAACTATTTGACACTTATTGTGTCAAAAGAGTACCCGGAAAATGTAAATAAAAGGAAAAATATTTAATTATTCATGAGTATTTATTTTGTCGCCTTCAAAGTAATCCCCACCAGGTGTAATAGACTTATGCTAACGATTTTTCCAGTCCTCGAAACACTTTTGATAAGCACCTTTTGGGATGGTCCTCAGCTCGTTCAGCGAATTTAGTTTTATCTCTTCAACCCGTTAAAAACGACGTCCACGGAGCGGCAATTTCAGTTTAGGAAAAAATCAAGAATCACACGAATCCAAATCTGGTGAATACGCTGGTTGATCGATGTTATTCATTGCGATTTTGGCTTTAAATTCAGTCACAATCGTGGCTTGGTGCATGGGTTTTTTGGTTTCGGCTCGTTTTTTCCCCTACATTCTGATGATTATTGACTTGTTTACATTTTAATCTCATAAACCCATGTCTCACCGGCAGTTATAATGCTCTCCATGAATGTGGGATCAGAATTCACACAGTCAGACATGAGCAAACAGTATTGTTTACGGTACTCGTTTTGAAAAAAAACAGCTTTATCGGGACCAGTCGATCAAGAAGGCGTCTCATACCCAAAATATCCACCAAAATAATTCGAAGGGACTCGTGAGAGATGTCGCGCTCTCTTGCCACCTTTCAAACACTTACCTGACGATTTTCAAGCACCATATCCTTCACTTTTTTTTTTAATATTTTTATCAGTTAAAGCGATCGAAGGTCGTCCAGAACGAGGCATGTCTTCAACGATCCCTTCTAAAGGGTGATCCATTTCGAAGTTCTCTACACAGAAACTTTAAATTTAATGAGTAATGTTTATTATCATTCGAAAGAACATTCTTTGGCTTTTATGTTTTTAAGATTATCTCTTTAAAATGTTGGCCGCTGCTACCACTTAGATGGTCCATCCATTGAGTTTAATTTTTGATGACTCGTTCGAGCATTTCGACTGCTAACTGGCGAATGATACGGGTGATGTTTTGCTTCAAGGCCCGAATCGAAGCGGGATTGTTCGCATAGACTTTAGACTTTACATATACCCACAGAAAAAGTCTAACGATATGATATCACATAATCTTGGTGGCCAATCGACCGGTCAAAAACGTGAAATTATCTGCTCAATAAACCCATTGATTGATGCAATGTGTGGGAAGTGATCGTCCTTGAATCTAAATGTTGCCGAGATCACGAGCTTCAAATTCAGGCAACGAATAGTCGGTTATCATGGCACGATATCGATCGCATCACGTTCTCACCGGCATCATTTTTGAAGAAATATGGACCAATGATATCACCGGCTCACAAACCACACCAAACCGTAGTTTTTTCTGAATGAAATGGCAGCTGTTGAATCTCTTCAGATGGCTCTTCGTTCCAAATCCGGTAATTTTGCGTGTTTACATACCAATTGAGCCAGAAATGGGCCACTTCGCGGAATAAATTTTGGCTCAAAGACGTCGTATCTTCTTGGGACTTTTCAAGCGTCCACAGAGCGAAGCGTTGTCGCTTCAAAAGATCGAGCGGCTTCATTCCTTGCTCAAGCTGTACTTTGTACGCTTTCAATTTAAAATCTCGACGTAAAATATGCCAAATCGTTCCAAACGTCAGTCCGAGTTGCTGCGAACGGCGCCGAATCGACTCCCCACGAACTTCGTATACACTCAGCTTTGTTTGCTATATTGCCTTCACTGCGTGCTGAACGTGATCTATTCGGTCGAATATTATTCAACAACAAATGCAGAGTCTCCAGATGGGAGATGGTGTTGCGAATAGTACGCTCAGTCAGGGGAATTATGTTGAGCGTAGCGCACGAAACAGATTCTATACAGAACTTGAATTTTTGTAATGAAGTTGCATGATTGGTAAATTTTGTTCAGACGTTAGTCTTACCATGATGTAATGCCAAACAACACTTGTCAAAAATAGCATGACAGTTGACACGACTCACGCGTGATCTGTCAAAAAAAGGCTATTAAAAAGTGTACCTCTACTTGTATCACCCCTTATATCTACAGAAAATGTGGCTAGGATTTTTATCTAAGGCAACTTGAAATAGCTCTGGAAACTTTTTTCTTTTTTGAAGTTTTAAAATTTTTTAGTTAAAAATTTTTCTTCTTGCTTAAATGGCAAAAAACTTGCACGCATTTCAACTTCATGTTACTTTATTTAGCAATTTTCAACATTTCAATTTAAAAGGTACATTCTGTACAAATAATGTAAGTAAAGTAAAATAAAATATAAAGTTAAAATTAAGTAGTTTTTCACTTTATCAATTCATTTAGTAAATAAATTTATAAATTTTCATTATTGCAATTTGTTTGCTTGCAAAGTTTCTGCTTGTTTTCTTTTTAATTCATATATATGTATGAATATTTTTGCTATACACATTAGGGTATATACATATATATATATTATATTATATAAAGATAAATACAATAAAGTATATATTTAATAACAACTTATTTGACTATCAAAAAGGCACCTGAGTTTAATGTATATAAAGTAGTAAAATTGTATGGTATGTTGGTGTGTGTCTGTGTCTGTGTGTGTGTGTGTATTTAACTTGCTTTACCGTTGCAGCCAATGCTGTACGACGCCATTACCTAACGCTTCACTTATGCATTCCCCATTTTGCTAAAAGCTTTAACTATTATTCACTTATATGCTTTGTTCTACAAATATATTTGTTTAGGTTTAAGTTCATATTATATATACATAAGATTTTTGACATGTATATATATTTTCTTATATATATACATGCGGTTTTTTATATACACATATATATATTTACTTATTTTTTGTTTGAAATTCACATTATTTTCTTTTAATTCCCTGATTTGAACGCATTTCACTGCTACTTTTGCTATCATTCTCCTTAACATTGTCTTAACATTGCTAATTCATCATAACTTGCACTTCATTTCACATCACTTTGCTTTGCTTTCTTCTACTGCTTTTGTTTCTTTAACTTTTTTGCTTCTTCATCGTTTTTTCTACACTTCCCGGTACTTCACTGCACTTTTCATTTTACTTGGCGCTGGTTTACGTTGCGCTAGTTTGCTTTACTTCAACTATGACTAGTGTCCAGGTGTTTGCCGCCCGGAACCGTGACCCCCGCAACCGGACGCACTGCGGCCGCACATACCACTACAAGTTACATGGTCATGGTCTGTTTTAATGTGCGGCAACGCTTCCAGCTTGATGACAGCGTCGTGGCAGCTGGTTGTGCGGCAGCAAGGCGACACAGCTGTTGTGGGGGACGCGTGTGGCGCGTACAACCTGGCGTCCTTACATCACATCTTGTACAATTGCGGTGGTTCTTTGGACGATGGCATGCCGTGATCGTACTTGCCCATTTCGGCCTCGTACAATAGATTGTTGATGAGATGCTTGATGACAATCTTGGACTTCGGCGTCTTCAGTTTGCGTATGGTTATCGCGACATACTCGCCAAATACGCCATACTCATCGTTCAGCGTTTGCATATTCGTGTTGTTGTTGTTGTTGTTGTTTTGACTGCCACTACTGCTGCTGGCGTTGTTGCCACTGTTGTTGCTGTTGGCCTTTGGATTTTGATTGGCACTTAGATTATGCAAGCTGCTGCTGTTGCCATTGCTGTTTGTATTATTGCCGCTATTGTTGTTGTTGTTGCTGCTATTTTGTTGACTTTGACTATTCATATTTGCGACGGCGGCGAAAGTGACGGCGCCGCCAGCGCCGGCGGCTAGTAACTCACGTTCGCGCTGCTTGGAACTCGCTTGTGCGTTGGAATGTTGCGTCAGTGTTTGTTGTTGTTGTTGCTGTTGTTGGTGTTGCAATTGTATTTGCTGCTGTAGGTGTTGTTGCAGCGCCAGTGCGGACTTTTTGGATGGCGAGGCCACATCGGCGTGTAAGCTCAGCAGCTTGCGTTTACGCCCACCAACGCTGGAAGACATTGGCAACTCGGCCATCGGTGGCAAATTATAATAATTGACCGCCGTCGCTGTCAGTGGGGTGACGCTGCACGCACGTGGGTGTTGCGTTTGTTGTTGCTGTTGATGCTGCTGCTGTTGTTGTTGTTGCTGTTGTTCGAGCATGACTAGTTCATTCGTGTCGCCTTCGATCTGTAAGCAAAGTGCGCCGAAGCAAAGGGAAAAATGAGTGAAATTCATGCATTAGTCATTAGTTAGGTAGGCCGCTGTGCGGTGAAATCGCTGCCTGTAGGTGAACTTACAATTTCGGTTTTCACATCGTCCGCGCTGATGTTGCAACAAAAGCTTTGTATGTCGGCGTCGTAATCTGTGGTCGTCGTAGCCGTCGCATTGGCAGCGCCAGCGCCAGCTCCAGCACCGATCAGGCCAGCTGCCGCACCCGCTGCGCCCGTGGACCGCGCCTGCAAGTGAAAACCAGTCGAACATGTCAACAAGCTCTGTGCTCTCTAACAGCAAAGCAAAAAGCGAAATGTAAAAGCTTTTGTTGTGCGCCGTACGCTAAAGCATTAGCTGTTGCAACAACAACAAAACGTTCGGAGACTGGCACAGGCTCGGGCAAAGCACCAGCCACAATGTCATGCATATTAATACAGAAATTTTGTACGAAATTAAAATAACAAAAACACTGATTGTGGCTACAAGTTCAACAGCGCAGTGCCCGCATGCCAAAGCTGTTTGTTGTTGCTGCTGCTATTGGTTTTGTTGTTGTTGCAGTCATTATTGTGAGCTGTTGTTGCATCAGCTTTACCGAGAATTATTTGCACGCATACTGTTAATAATTTGAACGCACACACACACGCACGCATACATTGACATACACACACACACACACATTCGTTTAAAGAGTAAAGCACATTTGTTGCCGTGAGCTTATCAGCAACTGCAGCCAGCGCGCTGCCAACGCCAACGTTGTTATTTTTGTTGGCAGCGCATGCACGCAGCGCGCGCTCGTTTATAACTCACTTTTCAAATACCCTGTAGGAATTTGTTAGCGTGGGGACATATTTTGGGCGAGTCAACATTGAGAGAGAGAGTATAAAAAAGGTAATAAAAACTGTGAAATATTTGTTTTTCATATTTCTGACAGTTTTTTGTACTTGTAGCGAGTAATTGAAATATTTTTTGACTGAAATGCACAAATTGCGTTTGTATCGAATAATAATATTGACCAATATTGTGCATAAATTCGTTCACAAGTGTCTCGGTAGATTCTTAAAAATGTAAAATGTAAAAAAAATGTAATTTCTAATAGAAGATATCACAAGGCGAACAATATAATAAGATTCTAACCAAATTTTTAGACCACTTAATGACCCTCGAGCTTTTTACTGGTGCTACTGGTGTTAACGATATTCAAGTTTATATGTGTTTCTAAGTTGAAAATGTAAAATTTCATGTAAAAAGTTGTTTTCTTATTTAAGTTGAATTTTTGATCTGCCTAGGCTGCTAATAAAACTCTAATAAACTTTTCCCGACCACTCAAGGATTCTCGGGGCTTCATTGATGCTTTGTAGCTTCAACAGTAAAAAACCCAGTAAAATATCTAAGAACCCTTAACGAACAGTTAAATTTATTATTTAATAACGAAGTATCCAACTTTTTAAAAGCACTTAAGGATTCTCGAACTTTCACAGGAACAGCGTTTGCAGCGTGGTCGAAAAACTCCAACAGAAAACTAAAAACTAAGTCTAGGAACCATTAGCGACCACATAAGTTTATTATCTAATAAGAAATTATCCAACTTTTTTAGGCGACTTAAGGATTCTCGAACTTTTATTGGAACATGGTTTGTGGTGTGGTCGAAGAATACCAACAGAAAAAAACTCAGTAAAATATCTAAGAACCCTTAACGAACAGACATATTTACTTTATAAATTAATTTCTCCGTAAAGAATCTATTAATTTTCGGATATAAAATGAAAAGTGCATATTATTAAAAAATTTTCTAGAATTTTTTAGTACTTTTTTGTATAATATTTTGTTTTATTTAGCCTTGTCTGATTATTAAAATGAAAAAAAAAATTTTTTTCTTACAAAAAATGATCTTGAAGTACAAAGAAAAATAGTTTACATAAATGAGGTTGCGATCAATTGGATCGATCTAATATGCTTATGATATCTTTTTAGTTTCCTATATTGTTGATTATTATCTAGCAGTTCTCCAATCGAAAGGCGTTACTATATCTTACAACTTCTATTTGTTCTCCAATCGAAAAAGATAACTATATTTTATAACTTCTATTTGCTCTTTTAGTGGTCTTTTGGAGATTTTTAGGATCCGATGGAGGACGTGGTTCTCGAATCGAGAGAGATAACTATATCTTATAATTTCAATAAATTTTTGCATTATATGGGAAGACACTTTCTACGTAAGAAATTATGTTCTCCAACGAGACCTAAAAGTCTTTAAAAGATCTCTTAAATAACATAGAAAGTTTCTTCCGATATAATCAAGAAAACTTTATTTTGGCTTGAACAACTTTAAAATTTGAATTAGCTGAGCGTGGTTCTCCAATCGATAGCGGTTACTATAACTTATATCTTCAATAGTTGCCTTTAGCGGTGTTTTAGCGATTTTTAGGTCTCGATGAAAGACTTATTACATAAAAAGGTGCATCCACTATAGAGCGAAGAACTTTATTTTGAATGGCTTGAACAACTTTAAAATTTGAATCAGCTGAGCTGCCCCAAAATTGTATGCCATACGTTCAAATCGGCCTGAGTATTGCCTTATAAGTATATTACTGGTTTCTTTTTTATACTGAGGCGGGATTTTGACCTTAGGAACCATTTGTCGCTCGGGTATTAAGTACATGAAAATGAAAGCGAGATCGCTATAAAAAGTAAACATTTGCTAAGAAACTCCCTACATTTTTAACCCTGGACGGGATTAGTCCAGTCGACGTGCAGGGTTAAAAGGATTCTCCATTAAATCTATATTTTTTTTATCTAATAAGCATGTATCCAGCTTTTTAAGGCGACTTAAGAGTTCTCGAACATTGGAACTAACTTTTTTGAAGCAATTCTCCCTTAGATACATTTTTTTTTCAAAGAAAACAGCTGAGCGCATGTTCCGTTTCTTCAACGAGGCAAATCCGCGCTTGATGCCTCACTGGGTTGCTTAAAATGTTTCGCTGAATGACGCGTCGCTGTCGTCCATGCATTCTACGACGACAGTTAACACTACAACAAACATGCAAAATGAATAACGAATAACTTTTTTTTAATAACGAATCATATGGCACCGAAAAGCAGGAGCTGTGGTGACAAAGCTTCATGCTCCAACATTGCAGCGCAATACGGTAAGCCGTGCTCGCTGCGCTCAACGCACGATGGCGACGAAGCACAAGGCACGAAATACACACACCTTATCGCTTAAATATGTGCATACATACAAACATACGTACATACGCTCAAATATCTACACGCACGGCGGACGTTAACTGACGTCTCACACCTTCGGCGCACAACTCATCAGCATAAAGCGAACAAGTCAAACCACTAATATAAAAAAAGAGGCAACAAAAAAAGCATATATGGCACTACTTATGTATGTACGCAGCATGTGTATGTATGTATATGGGAGTATGCACAACAATGTGTACACAGTTAGACATGCTGACGAAAGTCGGCGCGCAGAGAACGCAAAACGCAAAAATAATGGAATAAAAATGTAGACAAATAAAAGGAAAATGAAATAAACAAACAGAATGGAATATCGATAGACTGAATAAGCCCCCACAAAATAACAGTACGAGTTTCGGCAGCAGCGCGACACCAGCTAATGGCAGCAGTAGTCACAATTTACCGACGCTGCGCTGCTACCGCCGCCACCCGCGCGCTTTATCAGCGCGTGCATGCTTTTATAAAGAAAAAATTATATATATATCGCACATTACTGTATGTATGTATATACTGGTAAATATATATAATATATATGTATATGAATGTGTGTGATGACTTACCGCAGCTAGTTGTTGTTCGTCCATAGCGATAGCGACATTCCGATTTGCATTGGCTGCGGCGGCGGCATTAGCGGCTGCTGCTGCCGCCACAGCTGCAGCCACACGCGCCACCAAACTGTTGCTCGCGACTGTCGTATCGTCGCCATCCGCGTTGGCGGCGGCATGATGCAGCGGTGTTGTAGCGCCGAACGCGTGCGACATTGTTGTGCCACCAACTGTTGCGCTACCACCACCACCGAGCACACCATTCAGACTACCTGCGCCGCCTGCTGTCGTCATTGTCGCCAGGCTGCCAAGGCCCATGGCCAGGCCAGCGCTGCCGATAATTGTCAACGCCGGCGTCGTCATTGTCATCATGGCCATTGCGTTGCTAACGTTTATATTATTGCTGTTTTTATTATTGTTGTTGTTGTTGCCACTGCCAGTGGCGTGTAGCTTATTATTACTATTGTGTGGCAATAACGCTGCTGTAGTTGTTGTTGTTGCTGAAGACGCGACCGTACTATTTGTGGACGACGCGGCAGTTGCCGCGGTGCTGAGTGTTTCACCCGCTACTGTAGTGGCATTTGTTGTTGTTGTTGTCGTAGAAGTTGCGCATGTTGCATTAAACAGCTGGCTATTGACAAAAGTAGCCGTAGCGGCTGGTTTTATGCCATATACCACGGTGGCTGGTATATTTGTTGCTGTTGTTTTTGCGGCATTCACTGCCGCCGTCGCTGCTGTTACATTTGTGGCTTGTGGTTCGACTTTCAGCTCGTCGACAGTGGTGCCCGCCACTGCCGCTGCATTCGCTCTGGACGTCACGGCGCCGCCGCCGCCACTCTCACGCGCACCAGCCAGCGCCGCTGCTTGTATGGCGCGTACTGCCGCCTCCATCGTTGTCGCGTATTTATCATCCATTTCGCCACTCTCCGTGCGAGCGCCGTCCGCACCGTCATCACCACCGCCACCGTCTACGCTATCGTCGCGTAACAATGCGAGTTTCTCTTCCACTTCGTCAGCCTCGCCCTCTGCACCGATCGCCGAAGTTTGCGCGTGTTGGCCGCGCACTGCTGCGCCACCATTGCTACCGCCGCCGCCATTGCCGCCCTCACCGTCAAGTATGAAACGTATGGCGTCGTATGCAAACCACATGGGCTGGTAGTGGACACCTTTTTGCCTGCCGATCATCACCTTGCCATGTTCGCGATGAAATGACGAGCGTAAACTTTTAATTTTACTGCGTATCGAGCGTATCTCAGTGCCATATTTGTTGCCCAGCAATTTTAATGCCTCATACTTGGTTTGCTTGATGTGATAACCTTTGGTGTTGGGATCCCACAGCACACGATGCATGCGGTAATCCTCGATGAAATCGAGTATGGTGGAACGTGACCATTCGACGCGATCGCTAGTTGGGCTGGGCAGTGATTCGCCGCCCACGCCAAAAGTGGGTGAAAGTGCGGCTGTGCCGCCGCTACTGTTGCCATTAGTTGCCGCCCCCGCACCTGTCGTTAAGGCAACTGCATGCAGTGCAGGCAGCGCCACCGACAGGGACATGGAAGACGGCGATGGTGTCGGTGGCGCGCGTTTGTAAGTCAGGCGCGCTTTGCGACGACGTCGTAGCTGTGGTGGGGGAATGTTGTTAGCTTTATCGGTATTGGGCGGGCACAGAGCCGAATCGGTCGTCGTCGTCGTCGTCGCCTCCTCCTCAGCGTCAGAATCAAGCCTAGGCTCCCTGGCGCTCCGCTCCAATACCTGCGACTCCGTTGCGGGCGACGTCTTCAATGATTTTTCAAGCACTTCTGTTGGAGTTGTTTTTGTAACGTTTGTTAAGTTGTTGTTTGGCGTTTCCGTGTTGTTGCTTTTCCACACGCGTTGTCTATTACCGCTAACACTATTACGATTAGTTGTACAGTTGTTCGTTTTTCCTAAAGCGCTGCCCGTTTTTCTTTTGCCAAAATTGTAAGCGATTACAGTACGCGTAGCCGCTACGTGCCGCCTTCGACCGCGTTGCCTTTTCGTTCTCGCCAGCGCTGACACTACACTACTGACTGTCAAAGCCGCCAGGGGACACTTATTGTCACCTTCACGTGGTGTACGGTTATTCGCACAACCGTTAACTTTGGTGTTGGTTTTGCTGTTGGCGCTGGCGCTGGTGTTGGTGTTGGTGTTGGAGTTCTTGGTGCTGTCGTCTCGTCGCTTATCTGTTTTCGCTGATACCTGCAATTTTTTCGGTATCGCGTTCACTTGCTGCTGTCGCGTTAGACGTCGCCGCAAAGCGCGACTAGTTGGTGCGGTTAAGTATGAGGGTTGGTACCGCAATTGCGGGTCTACAGGGTTGGGATTAGGAATGGGGGAAGTTGACAATGAGTCCTGTGCTGCCGTGTTGCTGTTGCTGTTGCGTTGATTTGCTGCTAGTCGTGCAATCGTAGTATTAGTAGCTTCGTGACCATGGAGTTGCCTTCGCCTTGCGCGCTGCAACTGCCTTCGCGTCTTTCCCCTTCGCCTAACAATTCAACTCGCCTCGCATTAGCCTCGTTCGATTCGATTAGCCTGTACGCTCGTGTGTGATGTGTGCCGTAAATATGTATGTGCGCGCGCGATGTTTAGCTCGTACGTCGTGTCGTGCAGCCGTCAGCTGTATTTTCACTCTTGTTTTTATTGTGTTCGCTGGCAAACTGGCTGAGCTGATTGTCCGAATATCTGCTTGCCTGGCATGCACTGGTGCTTTTGGAGGTGTTTGCAGTTTTTTTTTTCGTTTCTGTTTCTGTTTCTGTGGCGCGGCGCAATGCTTGTTGTTGTTGGCGTCGCTGTTATTGTTGCTCTTGTTGTTGTTGTTGTTATTTTAGCTCCTCTTGCTACTGCTGTGCTTTCGTGTTGGCTGCAGCACTACTGGCGTGCTTGTTATTGTTGTTTTTTGTTGCTATACTCGCTTGCGTTGCTCTGGCTCCTCCACCGCGCTTGTGGTTGCTGGGGCTCGTTCGCTCGCTCGATTGCTTACTTTGGCTTGGCTGGCTTGCTTTGTGCTTGTTTGTTTGCTTACTCGCCTGATAGCTTGCTAGCTTGTTCGCTTACTTTTTGTGGTTTGCGTAGTAGTACTTGTTGTTGTTGTTGTTTTTCCGTTGTGTGTTGCCTGCGCGTCCGTTCCGCAACAACGTGTTGTGTTGTGTGCAGCCCGCCGTACGTTCGTCGTTCACCGTTGAAATCACGATTTGTACTAATTTCACATATTTAAACTGTGTGTGGCATGCTCCGTCGTCTCCGTCGCTGTCATCGCAGCTGCGGACGCGTTGTTGGCCGCTGCTCGTTGTACTTGCTCCACTCGGCTGTATGCTGGTGTGGTGTGGTGCGGCCGTCTTTGCTATCGGCACTGTTGCTTGTTATTGTTGTTGTTTCCTCGGCTATGTGTTAAAGCTTGTCGAGCGCGCACCAAATGCTGCTTTTTGTTGCTGCTGCTGCCGCGCGACTACCACTGACGCGCGTTTACTTGCGCGCACACTGCCACTGACTAACCGCCTTACTAACTGAGTGGCGTTCTAACTTATTTTTATTTCGTTTTTTATTATACAACAAATACATACATATATATTTATATTGTATATAAAATATTTATACATAAGCATGTGCGCGCACTATTTCCTTACACTTTACACTAATGTCGCGATATTTGTGCTTTAATGTATAACTTTTCGCTAATTAATATGCAAATACACTTGTAGTAGCACTGTTATGCGTTTTTTGGCTGATGACACGGCGCGTACCGTACAATTGCCTCACTGTGTCACAACGAATTGTCAACACCACTGCCACTGCCATAACCGTACTCGTAGCCACCGCGTTCGTCTCTAACGCACCTTACACTCTCCCACTGAGCGCTGAGTAACTCTTACTACTGTTACCTTAATGTGCGCGCCTTTGCGCTCCCCGCGCGCGCTACACAACATTTCGTTAGGCAGTTGTTATTGTTGGTGCTGCTTTACACTATTCCCCACCGTTCGCCACTTTCCATTCACCACTGCGCACCGCTAGGCGCCGCGTCGTCCCCTCGTCGCGCATAAGCTTCAAATTGGCTCTCTTTAGCGCGCCTGCTTTGCGCTCACGCTGTACTCACACGCTTCTTGCCCTTTGCTCGCTAGGCTGTGCTTAACATGTGCATGTGTGTACGTGTGTGTGTGTGTGTATGTGCGCGCTGGTTTCAGTTTGTGTTTTTCCGTTTTATGCTGGAGCTTTGGAATAACAACGCCACTGGCATTAACAACTCGAAAAGCAGCAACAGTCACAAAGCTGACTGGCAGCCAAGTCAACAACAACAACAGCGAGCACATACAATTGGAATTTTGTGTTAGCGCGCGGCGGCTGGCAGTCACACAATTGCATTGCGGCGCAGCGGAGACAGCAATAACAACAACTGAGAAATTTAAATAAGTCGACCAACAGCAACTACAACAATAACGGCGAAATCAGTGAGCGCAGCCAAAACAACAACAACAGGCAGGCAGGCAGGCAGGCAATCACAAAACAGCAGCGCCAACAAAAACGCATACGAAAATTATAATAACAACAACAAAAAACTGCGAAAATAATAACAACAACAAGTACAATAATAACAAGAGCTACTACAAACATAATAACAACAAGAACTAGAATAACAACAACTACTACAAAAATAACAATAACAACAAAAAATACAATAATAATAATAACAAGAAGAAGAAGAAAAAGGTTTTTGTTATAATACCAACAACAACAAAAACAACAACAACTTATACTACAAACATAAAAATAACAACAACAATAATAATACAAAATTATAACAACAACAATAATTACAACGGCAAAAACAACAACAACATCTACACGACTGGCAACCACAAGCGCTGCTCAGCTGTGCTTTTCTCTTTCCGCCTCGCATTTACTTTGCCCTGCCGCGCCGCTTGTCGCCTTGTCGTTGTTGGCGTGCTTTTTGTGTGGTGTGGCAACTGTTACCAGCAGCACTGCTGCCTCGCATCGCATGAGCACGTAATTATGCATGTAAATATGTACGTTTGTATGTATGCGGCAGCGCGTGTGTTGGTGTGCATGTATGCAGTCGGTGTCTCCACATGCAAGCCACTGCCTGCCTGCCTGCATCCATGCACGTGTTGTTGTTGCTGCGCGGGTATTTTATTATACAAAAAAAAATTAAAAAAAGTATTTGACTGTGTGTGCGCGTGTGCGATTGTGTCAGCTTTTTCGGGGTCTCCACCGCCATTAAGATTGTTGTAGTTGCAGTTGCGGGTTGCTTGAATCGTTAAAAATCGGAAAATACGACAAAATACCAAAGTTGTTGTTTTTTTCTCGACGTGCGCTGCCGTTCCGTTAATGTTTGCGTTACTCATTTGTACAGCGCACTTGTTGCTGTTGTTGTTTGTGTTGCTGTTAAGGTTGCTTGCCGCAGCTTTTATTGCTGTTGTTATCTTTGTGGTTATGACACACACACACACACAGATATGATTTACATGTACTTATATTTACTATATATGCATATGTATGTGTGCTCGTGCATGTTGTTGTTTGTTTTTGTTGCGCGTTCGCTTTGTGTTACTCTTGTTGTTTTCCATTTGCTGGCATGTGTGGCGGCGTTGGCGAGTTGAGTTTTGTTGCTGCGCATTTTTTCCTATTTCACTGCCCGCCTGCCTGCACACCTGCCGCCCCCACAGCCAGCTGCTGCTGCGCTCGCCACATTTGTCCGTCCGAAATAGTGTGTGTTTTCGTGCGAGTGCTTTTGCTGCCATTTATTTATTGCTTCTCAAGTGTGTGCGGTGTGTTTACTCGCGAGCGCGATCACTTGCAGCAATAACAATAACAATAACAACAGCAAAATACGAAGCAGTGAATTTTTCGAAAACACACAACAACATTAGCAACGCCAGTCAACGGCAATAAAATTCAACAGCAAAAACGCGCACAATTTATGTGTTTGTAGCAGCTTTGGAGCGCACACATTCATACACACTTATAAACATTCATACTTATATGTATATATGTATGTATGTATGTATGTATGTATGCATGCGGCGAGCGCAAAGTAACTCGCCCATAGCACTTGCTTTTTGAATCGCTGTTTCTATTTGTGTTTTTCTACATCTCTCGTCACATTCTCACCTCGCCATAATCAGTGACCAGCACACAAGCTCTAGCAATGCCGCCACCAGTTGCGGCTTCAGCCAAAGCAAATACAGCGCAACACATAACCTCCCGACTCCCGACGCCTGTGTATCACCTTTCCGCGCACACCTTCGCATATATTTTAAATACGGTATTTACGACTTGGCACAGTGGAATCGAACCGTAGCTCTGGAGCTTAAAATAAATAGAGGAGGACCGCGAACTTAGGTTTATTGACCTCTCTAGACCTTAAAGTGTCATAAACTGACAGTTATAGTTTGCAAAAAAAAAATTGGTGGATTTCCGCATTATATTATTGCTGCTTACTCTTACTCTTCTTTCTCATTTGCGGCATATGTCTGCATATTAGAGCGGGTCAAGTTATAGGCAGTCAAAAAAGGACGGACAAATCGCGTATCTGGGAAATGTTCTACGATTCATTCTAAGCAACAACTTTGCCTAAGAGACTATGGGTCCCAAACCGATTTCGAGCCGGCGATTCTTAAGGCGAAATTTCGATATTCTATTCATCATTTGGCGGTCCAGATCGGAAAACTATATTACATATCTCACATACAACCAGATTTTTTTATATTTTGACTTAAAAATCGCAAACTATGACGGTTTTAGACCTATGTATAGTTAGACAAAGTTGTTCAGTATGAGCCGTAGAACATTTCCCTCATATGCGATTTTATAAAAAAAAATATCGACCCCGTCTATTGGTTTCATCTGATAAATGTTAGATCTTCAAATATTTTTTGTGGTGTAAAAAATTCGTTCTAATCCTCTGATCGCTTTATGGAAGATCTTCAGATATTTATGAAATTTTTTGTGTTAAAAATTCGATCTGATCCTCGGTGCGGTTTATGGAAGATCTTCTGATATTTATGTAAAATATTCAATCCGATCCTCTGATCGATTTATGACAATTTTTTATGTACAAAATTTGATCTGTTTCTCTGTTTGATTTATAATATTTTTTCTGTAAAGTGTTCGATCTCAAGTTTTATTAGATTTTCGACCTAACTTTCTCTCTTAAAACTGATCCTTTTACATTTCCAGCTACCATAACTCAGTCGGTATTTAAACTGATCAATTAATTGCCAATATCTTACTCCTCAAAACTATCAGTTACTTCAACTGCTTTACCTCTAACCATTTCCGAACCATACTACGGATTTATGAACTTCGAATTACACATGCCAAAGTTGACCTAGTAAACCGGGGTAGATAATTTTGAAAACAAAAAAAATCATAGTCGGTTGAAGAACATCGGACGCGAAAGATAAAATAGCAAACGAAAAATATACTGTAATAAATAAATTTTAAAGGAAAAGCGCGGTGCGCAGTAGGCAAAAGGAATGGTAGGGTGTTAAATTTTTGAGTGTTATAAACTGTTTATCTCTTTTTCCGGCAAAACTACGAGTCCTATATAGAAAAGTTATAAAGCCATGTTGTATGTAATGAAACGATCTATTACTTTGGTAAATACCCCTTTTTCACTTAACTTAAAAATAACCAAGTTTTTGGGTTTTGTATTTTTATCTTGTAGAAAAAAATTTTCCTAGGTTATAAATGCTTCATCTCGCTTACCGGAAAAACTACGAGTCCTAGAAAAAAATGTTCAAAGCCAATGTTGTAGGTAATAAAACGATCTATTACTTTTGTATACACACTTTTCTCACCTAACCCAAAAATTTATGTGAAAAATTCAAAAAAAGATGTTTTTGGGTTTTCTATATTTATCTTTTACGAAACAGTTTATTCTTAAACGTGGTTTGGTGTAAACTTACCTTCTTATGTCCCAAACGCACTGTATTTGATTTATTTAAAATATTTATTCTTTTTCTTTAATCTCTCGATCAAAAAATCTAACGCCAAATTTCAGATTTTTTTTAAAGGCCAATAAGCTTTTCTTTCTTGAAATCCCTGCTTGCTGTGGTAAGCTTTCTCAGAAAATGCAAAAAAGTTCCCACTAAATGTTCCAAAACTGATCATAAGCTCGAAGCAATTTGATAGTAATCCGTCCAAAGCGGTACACTGTAGCTCTGAATGCATCATACATCATCATCCATGTAATACAGGGTGATTAAAATTGTTGTGCTGAATAATTTATAAAACAAATTATACTGAATAACATATATAATATATTCTCAGAAAATGAAAAAAAATCCTACTAAACAATAGTTTGTGTGCACTGTAGCTCTGAATGCATCATGCATCATCATCCATGTAATACAGGGTGATTAAAATTGTTGTGCTGAATAATTTATAGAACAAATTATACTGAATAACATATATAATATATTCTCAGAAAATGAAAAAAAATCCTACTAAACAATAGTTTGTGTGCACTCCGTCGAAAACGGTACACTGTAGCGCTGAATGCATCATCATATGTAATACAGGGTGATTCAAAATTCAAAAATCAGAACAAATTATACTGAATACAATTTTCAAGCGTTTTGAATACTAAATTAAAAAGCTTGCTATAACAGCTTCAGAGTTATGAATTTTAAAGTTTACAATTAACGATTTTGAGGTTATATTACATTTTCTTAATTCATGATAACTAATTATTTTTAGTTTCTTCTTTATTTTTTGAAACTAACAATTAGAAATAATCCAATTAAAATTAGTTTTCGTAGTTAAAATATCAAAAAAAAAATTATAAAAACAAGATTAAAAAAAAAAATTTAAAATAAAAAAAAAAAATTTAAAAAAAAAAAAATGTAAAAAATAAAAAATAAAAATTAAAAATTAAAAAATTAAAAAAATTAAAAAAATATTTAAAAAAATAAAAGCAAAAAAGTTCAAAAAATGACTTATATTAAAAAGTATTAAAAAAACTAAACCTGCAAATTAAAAAAATCCTATCTTAATAAAATGGTGGTGCCACAGCACCCGCGTAACAAAAACGCACACCCTGTAAGCCGCATGCGAAACTAACACTTTAACACACTGCTCTCAGGGCCTTCCAATCGCAGCGCTAGCATTTGTTGCTGTCACTCCAACTTTGCTCGCCGCTCAGCGCAGCTATAGCGGAAGAGTACTTGAAACATTGGTAGTAATGTAGATACATATGCATGTATGGGTGTGTGTTATGATTTCCATGCTCACAATGTGGCTATTTGCCACCGTGCTGTCACTCACTGCCAACGACGTCGCAGTCACTGCCGCTGTCGCTGTCGTTGCTGCTGCTGTCATGTGTCAAGCGCAACGGTTATCAAAAATACTCGCCTGTGCCACCTTACGCCACGTCCGTCCCCTGCGTTTGTTTGCACACCGCCGTCAACAACACCTCGTCACCACACATTGACAAGCGTGTAGAGTGAGTGTCTGGCACTTGGTGGCTCGCTTTGCCAGGCAATCAGCCAGCCAGCCAGCTGGCCCACTAGCCAGTTAGTCAAATTGACTTGCCACTGGATCTGGTCTGGTCTGTACGACAGTGTGGAGCCAACAACGCATAAAGCGTGAGCGCACACGCACACACATGCATATGCGATATGCATACATATGTATGTGCCTTGTGTGGGCGCTAACGTTGGAGACGCGCGGGAGGGACTTCGGTATATTTGTCGCCGCCGCCGTCATTCGCTGTGTTGACAAAACTCAATATTTGTTCTGCGAAACAGTTGTTGTTGCTACAATTTTTTTCATAAATTTCTTTTCGCTGCGTAACGCTTAACTTTGCTGCGCTTGTTGTTGTTGCATTTGCTGCCCTTCAACGCTACCACTGGCAGTAAGTGTGGTAGCGCGTTGCCGCTGTGACTTTCATTGCCGTCGCCGTCGCTGCGGTTGCTTCGCTGCCTTGCGGTTGTGCTTTTACTGTTTCTGCGGTCGGCTACCGCCGCTGCTGCTCCTCCAATAAATTAGTTTCGGCTTGCTTGGCTTGCTGTTGTTGTTGTTATTGGCGTTTGGCGTTTATGAGCGTCCAAATTGCATTGTGAAGTGCTCTGACGCATTAGAGAGACATTCGATCCGATATTTTTAGGTGCTGTGTGTCGCACTCGTTCGTGTGCGATCGGCTCCAAAAAAATTAACGCAAACACAAAAACAGCAGCAAATAACTTTGCCTAATGCTGGCGCATTAGTTTGTCACATTCATGGTGATTGCGATTGCGTCGTTGACAGCGACGTTAAGGTTGACGAGTAATAGGCAAGTCGCACCTCAACTGACCGCCCGCTCTCTCGGCACGGCCGCTCTTGCCTACACTACGCTGAATATATAAATTTTTTATTATTTTGTCTACTACATTGTTATTTGACTATTTTGTTGCGTGTTGTTTTTGTTTTTGTAGTCAGTGCTGCTATTTTGTTATTATCATTGCTGTTGTTATTTATTGTTGTTTCGCTACTCGTCCATCTTGCTTGCTCCAACATTGTCGTCGTTGGTTTTTCGTTTGCTGGCGCTTATCTATTGAGCAATTCTACAGCTTTTTTGGGCGCTCAGACGTTTTTTCTGCACAGCGCACGCTTTGTTGGCCCTGTCAGCGAGTCGGTTTGGTGGCTGCGAGTTCGGAGAATTCAAGCACACTTTCATTTTTATCTGAGTTTTGCGAATAAACAAATAAAGACCTGTGTTGATAAGAATTTCGTTGAAACATAGCCAAATCTGTTGATTAGTCTTCGCGTAGTAATCATAAATTTGGGTGTCGGGCTGGACTGAAGTTTGCTTTGCTGTGTAAAGATAATAATTAAAGGTAGAAGTTGGAAAAAATTGTTAGTAGAGACAATAGGCGGCTAGTTTGTGAGTTCAGATTTTTATAAGTAGCGAAGCACTACCCGAAGTCAGCATAACTACAAAGAAAGTTAATCATAAGTCTCCAAAAGATCGGACGCAATGAAAGCTACAACAACAAAAAGCTCTGAACCCATATTCGAGTGAAATATGATAAATAGAGATCTGTGTTGATAAGTAGCTTACGACCAGCCGTCTCTCGAATTTAGGTCATTGTAGTCAAACTCAGTGTCTTCGCGGACATGGTATTATACTTGACCTTGTTAATGAATTCAGACTAAATTAGCAATGTGATCGAGAAAATATGATCTATGAGGATTTAAACACAACATTTTTATTTCTCAGTAATGAAAAATTTACCAATGAACAATAGTAATTGACGAATCAAAGCGTAAAATAGGAACAAAAGCGGGCTTCGTCTGCAGTAACCCATACGAAGAAGCTAACTTCAAACTAAATGACCACAATTCAGTCTTTCAGTGCAAAATTGTTGGCATAACAACAACTGTTATGTGGTTTCTGCTCAAATCCGCAAATCCATAAACCTTCTAAGCGGCAACTAAGACTATCCGAGGAGCCAATATTAAGCCCAACTTCAGAACATTGAAAAAGTGGTTTCCGCGGAATGAAGGGCATGCGCGGAGGATAATGAGACGCTGAAGCATTGTCTCGGCGAATGTCAGCCTTCAGCTGGCTGAAGTGGAATATCTTCCATGGTTCTCCAACTTATAAATATTAGGCAGCTTGGCTGGAAAAAAATCTGTTTTTGTTTTTACTAAATCCACTGAGTTGCTGCATAATGCTGAATTTAGTTTTATCCGGGAGTACCACGGGTCTAATGATAACTTCTTTCGGTCTTGCATCTCCGCCTCGTTTTTCAATCAAGCAAGCCTTCAAAAAACTTACGGCATTAGTACTTTTTTGAGTTCATAGTGCAAATAAATCACTGCTATCAAAAAGTTTTGAAGGTGACCACTGCTGCAACTCTTAGGCATATACTTCCAGCGGTAGTTTCAGGGGTTGTTCCGATATTTTCGCTACCAGGTGTTTTGTGAAATTCGTTCTGCTCCGATACACCGAACGTAAATAGAACCACCGAAATGTTCTGTCAATAAATCGATTGATTGATGCGATGTGTGGGAAGTGGTCCTGTCTTGTTGAAACCCAATGTCGCCGAGATCACGATGTTCAAAATCAGGCATCAAATAGTCGGTTATCATGGCGCTATAACGGACGCTATTAACGGTTACGTTTTCACCGGCATCATTTTTGAAGAAGTATGTACAGATGATTCCACCGGCCCACAAACCACACCAATTCGTTGTTCTCTTCTGGATGAAATGACAGCTCTTTAATCTCAACAGGTTAGTTTTCTTCCCAAATGCGGCAATTTTGTTTGTTTACGTACCCATTGAGCCAGAAATGGTGCTCATTGCTGAACGATATTTGGTTGGAAAACGTCGGATCTTCTTGGAACTTTGCCCATACTACTACTACTTGGAACAAGAGCCCATAGAGCGAAGCGATGTCGCTTGGAAAGGGCGAGCGGCTTCAGTTCTTGCACAATCTTTATGTTGTATGCTGTCAATTTAAGATCTCGACGTAAAATGCTCCAAGTCGTTCCATACGTCAGTGCGAGTTGTTGCGAACGGCGCCGAATCGACTCTCCACGGACTTCGTGTACACTCTCAGTTACGGCGGCTATATTTTCTTCGCTGACGTTATTGTTACCTTTCATACAATAGACCGATCACTTAAGCGCACTGCTGAATCAACTATTTTCCAAGTAATCTCCACTTAAAAAGCCGTTAGTTTATGCAGCGTTGCTTTAATAATTGAGAATAATTACTCTATTTCAAAAATGCATTTAAAAGCCACCACCTTATTTATAGAATGCGCTCATTGAAAAGAAAGCGTGGAAAATTGTATATTTCTTAGAAAACTAAAAATAAAGGATTGCATAACTACAAGCGTTTGACTGCTTGAATGCGCCACGTGCAACAAGGAACCTCGCTAAGGTGATTAAAATTTCTTTGCCGCGCGCACTCCCTTGCACTTTGTTAGTCCTTTATGGGCTTTCTTTCACCCATTATTTATTTGCAATTCCATACAAAAGCGACCGCTGCACAATATACACCACAGCTTTCACTCGAATTTTAATCCAATTAATTTACGCTTCACTTTGGTGTGGATGCGCGCTGATTTTTTCTCTAATTACGAGCACTGCCCGGAAAAACACTCTGGCACAGTCGTTTTGCCTGTCGGCATTGCGAAGTGATGATGATTGTGCCGCGCGCTTTCGGATGCTGATTATGCTGCTGTTGTTGGTGTCAGGGGGTTTCCTTTGTTGCGGCGTTGACTTAATCCTAATTTACAGGCTGACCTGCCCAGCGCCTAGCTTTGTGCTTTCTTATTGCGCACTTGCGCGCATTTTGACGAAGGGAGGGGGCAAAAAGGGGATTGTTTTAGGAGTGTGGCAGGTTAGGCAATAAGCATAAATATTCAAATCTATTTGAAGCACTAATTGACGGTGGGGTTGCGGCTGGCTCGCTCTGTTGCTATTTTCGTCTATTCGTTCGGAACTTTCGGCGTACACTTCCGCTTTTTTGGACTTTTTTGTGCTTTTTCGGCTGTTTGAGTGGCGTTGCGTCCTTGTTGCTTGCTTTAATTGCTGTTTGTAAGCGTTAAGTTTTTTTTAATTTATTTTTTTTTATTTCTTTTTTTTTATTTCTTTTACGCTTTATTTCATTAGCATTTCTTGCTGGTTTGCTAGCTTTGTTTGTTCGGCTATTTGTGTTTGCTGATTGAAGTCTCTCGAGGATTTTAATTTCAGCTTGTATTGTTTGCCGGCTTTTTAATGTATTTGAGGGCTTGCTGAACTTTCGCGAGCTTCACCGCGCTCGTATTGGATTCTTAGGTGCATACATACATACACTGAAATGGAAGTAGTACGGGTTTGGTGGTCCTCTTGAAGCGCATTATTTGTAATTATTGTTGCTTAGTAAACTACAAAGCTTAATGAAATCCATTATTAAGGCATTTGCGAAAATAGCAAAGTGTAAGAAACCTAGCATAGCAACAGCTACACTTGGCATTAAGCCAAAATGGCAACTAGCATTAAGGCTAGTACCTTACTAAGTATACATATATACAGTCGATACAGTAGCTTAGCCACAATTACCACGGCGCGTCACCATCTCACGTCGGCCAGCGCGGCTTGTGCCAATATAATCCTGACCATTTGCGCTTTGTACTGCCAAACTAATGTGGTTACCTTAAAATGCCATTTACCGTTATATAACCAATGGCTAAGCCCATATGCACCGTTGTATTATACAACTTAAATGATATTTAGTGCGCGTCCAGGCACATATGCACCTTTTTCAGCCAGTCTTCAGCCAGTTTTTGGCCATATTTTTAGCTTATATTGGCGCGCAAATGTGTATAGTGCTTTTATTTGGCCACTTTGGAAATCTTTTAGTCCTTGAAACTGACAAGCCGACATGGCGCGCGCGTGTTTATGGCGTTGAGTAGGCAATAAATGCTCACTTAGTTAATGAGTTTTCCGCTGGGGCATGTAAGTAATTGTGCTACACATGGCATTACATGCATACGCTTTGAAAAAGAAAAATATCAGCGCCACACACACATATACACGCATGTCTTGTAATTGTGTGTATGTATGTGTACGCCTATTTTTGGTCCTTTGTTCGGGATTAGCGTATTTGTGTTTGCTTTTTGTTTCCGTTTTATTTCGTTTGTTGTTGTTGCTGTAATTTTTATTTTTTGTTTTTTCGCTTTTCTCATTCGCTGATGGCATTTTGGTGTTAATGGAAAATTATGAAGTTACATTTTTTTTCGCCCAAGTGGCGTTTGTTCTACCTCTTGTGGCAATGTTACAGGAATTTTACTACAAAAATGAATATTAAAGCTTTCGGATATTATATTTGGCTGGCTTTAGGAGTAGTTTCGCAAATGTGGGAACTTCTTCGAAATTTAAGAAAACTTAAGAATATTTTGTGCGAGCTCAGGGAGCTATATATGTTTTTATTGTTGTTCCTGTTTTTTTAAGGGTGTTATTTTGAAATATAGTTTGGTGATTGCATAGATCTCATCCAAATTTCTTTAGGTCTATTGTGCTCTCTCCTAAATCAGAAAGACTTACATAGCCCCAGCGCCAAGGGCCTTAAGCCTGCGTCTACAGACTGCTATGCAGTCGATTATCAGGTGTTCTGGTGTTTCCGGCTCCCTGTCACAGCACCGGCAATTTTTGCAAGAAGCTAGGCCCATGCTGTGTAAATGTCTTTTCAGCTTGCAGTAGCCAGTGTAAAATGCGACCAGTTCCAGTCCCTAAGGATCTTTGATCTCGGAGGAGACTACTTTTAGTGCCGCTTGACTATCGCTAAGTTTGGTTATATGCTCATTAAGATAGTTGTGTTGGTTTTCCCATAGGTATGGAGAGCTTAGTACGTGGTCCAACCCTGTGCCGATTCCTTTCGACGTTCTGGAGCCGTCAGGGTACCACTTGTTCATAATATTCCTCAGCAGCAGCTCGAGACTGGAGCCGTTGCATTCAGCCTTGCTGCCAAGGGTAACCTAGAACTTCTTCGTGAAGTTAACCCTTTAGGTAAAGCTGTCACTTGGGAGAAGGGCCAATGGTATAGTACCACTTAATTCTTTCATCTGCTTGGACGAGATTACTTTACCTTTGCCACACCCTTTTGCCGTCATTTGTAGAAATGTGTGTTTTAAGAGTGACTTCACGTACTGCCTTCGGAGAAGTGCGCTTTGCACCTGACATGCAGATACATGCTAGTCGTTGCAGCTTCGACAGTTGGAGCCTTACCGAAGTCTGCGAAGCTTTTGCGGCCCAAGCCACCGCCTCAAACGTGATTATCGGTCGCACGTTCATGGTGTACAACCACCTAACAATCCTTGGCTTGCAGCCCCAGAAGTGTCGTTAGAAAAATTTGTTTCACGTGATGACTAATTACATACATGCTTTTAGACATGCTAGGATCCACTCTAGATAAATACAAACTTAACCTGTTTTTTTGGGAGTGGTTTTACCGGACTGACGGACGCCTACTCTGCTCTATATGTCTCAGTTTTATCATTATTGAAACTGGCGCTTCACTGACAGCTTTCCAGTACTCAAAGGACTGACACATGAGTCCATGGTAAACTACCACCGAGTGTAGTTCTAAGTTTTTCCCTTGTACTTAAAAAGCGAGGGCAATAAAAGAACACGCCGCACAGTTCGGCCCAATGTCGTACTGGGATCTGTACAGGTAGACTCTAAAGCACACATCTCCACTTAGTATTTGCGTTAGGTGGAAATCCAGGTAACCATGCCGTCTGTCGATCGGTATCAGTCTGTGGGTCCACAGTCCTTTGAGTGAAGTTTGCCATTGCTGTTGCTACCGCTGTTGCATATAGTTATACTTTGGACTCTTTCTTCTCGTTTGGCTTCTAAAGACGGTTCTGACGACTTGTATACCCGCTCGTATTCGTCACCCTTAATCTGCATCATACTGGCTTCAGTAGCGTCACTTGATATTGTTCGGTAAGCACTGACAAGATCTTGCGTCATTACTTGTTGCCACATCAAATTAAAAATTCGAAGGTTTTTTAATGCCCAAAGTCATCATACAAGCCTTCGTACAAATACCTCTTTTTGGTTTTATTATATTAATCAGAAATATTATCGGTCCATCATTTTGCGTGGTGCTTTTCATTCCGTTTGGAGTAGGGTGCCTGACCCCTAACAAGGTATATTAGACTCAACGAAGTTTCTAACACTCAGGAAAAGTCGGAGACTTTTGAGTCGATTTGGCCATTCCTTCTATCTGTCCGTCGATCTATACAGACGCAGTCAGCAAAAGTCCGAGGCCCTTGAGTCGATTTAGCCATTCCCGTCCTTCTGTTCGTTTGTCTATACAGACGCAGTCAGGAAAAGTCGGAGACTGTTGAACGAGCCGTTCCTTTCTGTCTGTGGGTCTGTCTATACAGATCAAGCCCTTGTATGAAAAACTTTTTTTTTCACAAAATATCTTTACAAAATTTTTCACAAATTATCGTCTAAAGTACCGCTATAATATCCATCGAAATCATTCAAATCGGTTCACTATAGCATATAGCTGCCATACAAACTGGCCAATCTAAATCAGGTCTCAGTATGGAAAGCTTATATATTTGAGATTTTATCTTTACGAAATTCGGCATAGATAACTGTCTAAGGCAGCGCTACAACCTCCGAAGAAATTGTTCAGATCGGACCACTATATCATATAGCTGTCATACAAACAGACTCATCAAACTCAAGTACTTGTATGGAAAACTTTTTTATTTGAAAACATATCTTCAAAACATTCTGCACAAATTATTGTCTAAAGTAACGTTACAATATTCGAAAACAATTTTTCAGATCGGACCACTATAGCATATAGCTGTCATACAAACTGAACGATCAAAACGAAGTTAATGACCTCAAAAAGGGTATAATGATAAAAGAAAGCACCTGTGCAGGGTATTATAGCATCGTTTCTGCCGAAGCTAATCATTTTTCGTGTTGTTGTAGTAATAATTTCCTCTTTCTTCGTAAAATCCTTGGAAGTGAGAGAGTACTGAACATCTGTATTATAGAGAAAATCAGCTTTCAAAGAAAAAAGTTAATGTTTAATCAGCCGCTGGTCATGAAAATGGTTAGTGTTTCAGCTAGTTAAACCCTACACTCCTCAGCGGTTTTGTTTTGCCATTTTGATTTCGTTCAATAAATATGCAGCGCCGATTTCTCGCTGCTCGCAGCCAATTTTAGCCACACACGCGCTGCATATCGACTGCTCGCCTGTGAGTTATGCTTGCTGGCACTTTGCTCTTGCCTCACAATCGACGTCATTGCCGGAATGTCGAAACGTATTATTGCTTCATTCGCATAACGCGGCGTCAGTGACATCGTCGTCGTCGTCGCTGTTTGTGGCACGCCTGCTATTTCAACATACATACATATACGAAGCCACATCGATTTTTACATTTCGTTTTTAATTTTTATTGCTTTTTATACGTTTCTTATTCATTTCGCGCATTTTCTCTTTTTTACCGAAATTTTATACATTTACATTTTTTATAATACAGTGCCCCGCTGCAACGGCGCTTGAAATTAGTTAACCTTTTTGCTTTGAGCATTTCTACCTCTGCTGCTTGGTGTGCCTTGTTGTTGTTGTTTTCACTTCTTTTGGCTACTAAAATTTTTGGACAAATGTGTCCGTTCGCTAGTTTGCATGAATTTCATGGTTTTGCCGTTACGCATAATTCGTTGCTTCGTTGCTGCCACACAAAAATACAACAGCAACAACAACAGCAGCAACAACAACACATAGCTACCCACTTATAACAAAGTAGCGTCAGCGCTCAACACTTTCCACTCGGCGCACAGGTGACGCTTTGTTTTTGTTGCTGTTTTTATTGGTATTGTATTTTTAGCTGTCGCGGAACGTACAACGTTTTTATTGTTGTTTTAGGGCGCGGGGAAAGTGCCTTCACACATTTATTGATGTTAATGAATGCAGCAAATAAATTTCGTCAATTTGCCGCGTCGGCCATTTTTGCTTGGAGCGCAGTTGGAAAAAATATGTAAAAAGCTAATGAATGCGTGTACATGTGTGTGTGTGTGTGTGTAGAAAACAGGTCCATTATGAAAACGCAGCAAGGCAGAACTGTGCCACACCACGCTGCATGTTGCATAGACACGGGCAGCGTTTGTTAATGCAGCGAATTAACATATCAAAAATTAGGAAACACGAACGCAAACATTTGTATGTTTGCCTGTGTGTGTGTGCGTGTGTGTGCAGCGTGTGTGACCTAATATTCGGGCGCTACGTGCCAAGCAAGTTTTCTATATTTTTTTAAGCTTTTATCTGTTCATAGTATTTTTCCAAAATATTATTTTCGATTTGTTTGCGTCATTTAAATGCCGCAAGTTGTTGGTAAGTGTGGTTTTGGCTTGCACCTAATTAGGGATAGGCGTTATAGCTACTAAAGTTGTATAAATAACAGTGGTTTAGGCACAGCGAGTGCGTTTATACGCATATAGTTAATGCTTTGACGATTTATGTATATTTTTGTAATATTTATGTATTTTATAATATTTATGCATTTTTTTATAATAATTGCTTTTCTTGAGGGCACATCTAGGTTGAAAACCTGAAAAAAATTCTCGACTAGAAAACATTCTTCGGTCGAAAAAATTATGAAAAACACAAAAAACGTTAACTTGGCTACAAATGAAGTTATAATACCCTTCACAATTGAGTTTTTATAGCATAAAAGTGTGTAAACAAAAATTTATCTGGATTTTGATCGGTTAGTTTGTATGGCAGCTATATGCTATAGTAGTCCGATCTGAATAATATGTGCGGAGTTAGTAGCAATGCTTAAAATAATAGTCAGTACCAAATTTAGCAAAGCTACCTTTTCAAATAAAAAAGTTTTTCATACAAGGACTTGAGTTTGACCGGCCAGTTTGTATGGCAGCTATATGCTAAAGTGATCCGATCTGAACAATATGTTCAGAAATTGTAGCGATGCCTAACATAATAGCAAGTGCCAAATTTAGCAAAGATATCTTTTCAGTTTAAAAAGTTTTTGATACAAGGACTTGAGTTTGATCGGCCAGTTTGTATGGCAGCTATATGCTATAGTTGTTCGATTTGAGCAATTTTTTCGGAGATTATAGCGATACCTAAGCTAATTATCTGTACCAAATTTTGTGAAGTTATCTTCTCAAATTAAAAAGTTGTCCATACAAGGACTTGAGCTTGATCGACCAATTTGTATGACTGATATGTGGTATACTAGTTAGTCGTTCTGAACAAAATGTTTGCAGTTTGTAGCGAGACCTAAAGTTATTATCTCTATTATATTTTGTGAAGCTACCTTCTTATATAAAAAAGTTTTCCATATAAGGGCTTGATCTTGTTGGGTCGGTTTGTATGGCAGCGATATGCTATAATCCAATAACGCCGGTTCAACGAATGAGCAGCCTCTCGGTGAGAAAAGGACAAAGGACGCAAAATTACAAATCTGAAGGATTTGTTCATTTATATACAGTTGAACAAGGTTAAATCGTCTCAACGCATCATGCTGATCACATTATAAGGTTTCTGACATTTCCGTTTGGGTGTTCCAAAAATCGTGACGAACTTAATGTACAATATGATGGCATTGACGGCATTTTTAAATCTGTTGTATTTAAAAAAATTTTTAACTATCAAATTTCGATTTCATCAAAACACGTGTACGTCTTTGCGTGGAGCACTTATTCAGAACTTTCAGAAAAAAAATTGTTAGTATTTGGATCATTTATCTCTCTTCTTTTCTAGAAAAACTAGTTTTCAAATATATTTTTCTTTATATTTTTTTATTTATTTTTTTTATTTTTTTTTTTTATATTTTTTTATATTTTTATATATTTTTTTTTTAATAAATTTTCTTATAATCAATTTTTTTTATTTTTTTATAATTAAAATTTTTTTAAATTGAAGTTTTATTTATTTTTTCTTTTCTTTATGGTAATTTTTTTAAAATTATTTTGTATTCTTTTAATTTTTTTATTGTAATTTTTTTGTTTTAATTACATTTTTTTATTTATAATTCAAATTTTTTATTTTAATTTTTTAATTGAAATTTTATTTCTTTTGCTTTTTTTATTTCTTTTTAATTGTAATTTATTTTAAATTTTTAAATTGAAATTTTTATTTATTTTTTTTCTTTTTTATTGTAATTTTTTTTTTAATTGTATTGTATGTAGTATTGTATTTTTTAAATTTTTTTTATTGTAATTTTTGTTTTTTTAATTTTTTTTATTTATAATTCAAATTTTTTATTTTAATTTTTTAATTGAAATTTTATTTATTTGTTTTTTATTTCTTTTTTAATTCTAATTTTTTGTACTTTTTTATTTCTTTTTTAACTCTATTTTGTTTTTAATTTTTCGTCTTTAAGTTTTTTTTAATATTGTTTAATTTCAATTTTTTTCAAATACTATAATATCTTTTGAATATTTTCCCAAATTTCCAAGACAATCGCAATAAAGGTGTAGTAGATGGAACCTTTGGGAGACAGGTCGGCTACTTCAAACTCATGATCTTACTTCTCTCGAAACATCGTTCTCAAAGTGGTCACGATTTCTCAGAAAATAGTGAAACGATCCTTTTGAAATTTTTCGCAGCCCTTCTAAATGCTGCCATCGGGATTGATTAAAAAGACTATTTTTCGATTATAACTAATTTTTTCAAAGCAATTTGTGGTACAAATTAGACTAAAAATCGTACTGTCTTGCTTGCTATTTTGTCAAAAAACATTTTTTCCAAATCCTTATATTTATCAAGATCGATACCCATCTACTAACAGTTGAAATTTGATTTTTTGGTTTTAGTTGAATCCTTCGTCTGTTATGCTGATCACCGCGAGAAGTCTTTTTCGAGCGGTGCTTCCGGAAACCAGCTGCCAATGGCTGAATTTAAAATTTTTTTGTATGAAAAATTCACAAAATGTTTTTTAAATGTCGCTCTTTGATATGCTTAAAACATGAAATAAATAAATTAATTTAAAAATTATAAGCCACACTCACGTAATCCCTCAACGGTAAACTAATATTATAAAGTTGTTTGTTTCGAAATATGACATCAGGCTCACCTAGTGGGAAATTCCGACTAAGTTGCATGTTTTTTATTAATTTTAATCTTATTTCAAAAAATTGAAAGGCGCTAGAAACGCTATTTTTCTAAGTATAGAGTTACTCTCTGAGTTTCGATCTTGAAATTACTTCATAAACAGAAAGAAAAAGTCGACAGAATTTCGAAAATTAGAGTAACCACTGTGACACCTACTTAGAGAAATTCAGCACTTTAATTTCGCATTGTTCTCAATGTTAATTTTATATAAATGGTTGGTAGGTAAGAGAGCTGCCCTCCAGGCTCAATTACCGCTATTGGTGTAATTTTGATTTACTATCGTAATACCTTAACTTGATATCACGTTCAATTGTGTTCAAATCATTGTTGCCCTCAATGAAATTACTTATTTCCGTTTTGCTTTTTGTAGATATACATACGTTCAAGCATTGGTATCTAATGGATTCCAAAAATTTGATGTCTGATTAGTGATGAAGCTGAGTACTCATAGAGGAAGTGAGGGACCGTTTCTTTGCTCCTTTCGAATCTGCTGCTACGGTACGTGCTAATGTCGGTAAGTCTTTAGTTTAACATAATTTGGCTATATATGTTACATTATCCCGCATTTGATTGAACATTTCCAACTATTTTGTGCTATTTGTTCAAATTAAGTATTGAGCTCCCTCTTGATCGTTCCTAGTGAACACGTTTTTGTTTCTGCATCGGATTTGCGTAGAGAGAGACTTCTGACTTAGTCTGCTTTTCGTTGCCAAAAATGTTTTTATGACCGAGAACCCAATTTATGCATAAGTGAAGTTGACCTGCCAGTGAGCTTAAACCCGCCCTTGCATTGTTTACTAGTTGCTTTGTTTGGCAATGACAAGTCGAGTAGTGCCGCCTGGTTGTCTGTGTAAATGGTTGTTTTCTGTATCCTCCCGCAGTTGTTCAACAGCACTTTACAGGTCTTCTCTATGCCTAGTACTGCCGCCTGGAAGATGTTCGCTGAGCTTGGTAGACGGAAAGGTAGATAGATAACAAGCTTCTTGGATTATACCGCTGTCACTACATCGCAGTCCATTTTGAACCACTCGGTATAGATTGAGAGACGCAGTATTTTGCCCCTTACTAAACGTGTTCTCAAATTCACGTCTAGAGAGTATTCTCACCTGGGAGTCCCTATTGAAGTCCAACCTTGGTTGGATGTAGCCTGATTTATTAAGACTAGTTTTCTGCTGGCTCTGAATTTCGCTATGCCCATAACTCTTCCTGTTCCAACCACTAATCTCCTTATAGCAGAAAGTGTTGCCAACTTCCGTATAAACATTTCTAATGGCGGTTGGTGCATGACGTGATAATGCGGTCATTCGTATAGGACTTAAAAGCCGCGCTAATCCCTGTACACGCTGGCCGTATACATCCACATGTCTATATTCGATTTTAAGCCCCCGTTTCTTTGGAGTATCCTTTTGTATGTGTAAAACGCCACATAAGCTTTTCTATTACGTTTCTTATTATTCATTTTCCAATTCAGTTTAGTATCTATCTCGAAAACCTCGACACCCAAAATATTTTGCTGCGGGGCATAGAGACATTGTACTGTCACTGAGTGTGGGAAGTTCTAGTTTAGTTTTATTCGTGAAGAGCATCAGTTTTGTCTTATAAGTCCATTTTTCGATGCCCATAGGTGTAACCTCCGCAGTATTCCTTCCGTAATCTCACTGATTGTGGGGAAAAACTACTCTGATACCTTGAACACCACCTTGACTATTTTCCAGCCTCTTGGGATAGCTGAATACTGGCCTTATAGATTCTTTTAAGCCTTAGAACCATAGATTTCTTTAGCTTCTGCAGCATTATGTGGGTAATCCCATCTGTTGCCGAAACTTTAAATTGTAAGAAGCTGTTAATTTGGTATTCTAATTTCTTCATGTTGACTATGAGATCGGACGAGTCTACTTTACTCATATATAAATAGAATATGCTTCAATATGAGCCACCACCCCATCAATACCATTCCAGCTAAACTAACAAGAGGGAGCACAATGCCATTTTAATAAACACCTCATACAATACAATATTTTTGTTGCAAATAGTTTCGTTTAAAGGATAATTAGTTGCTTTCCCCCAGTTTGTTCCCGCCAAACGTTTAATCAATCAACTCCGTTCGCTGTCACATATGTATGTAAGTATGCATGTTCCAATACTAAATCGTCATTTGCTTATCTTTTAACGATATTTTACCCTCAACAAGGCAGGAAACAGGCAATCATTTCATAAAATCGATAGAACTGCCACAGCGATAATGCTTTGATAACCTTGTGGCCTACTAAATTGTCATTAATAACGGTAATGGTTCATGTATTTTTTTATTTTATGCATGCTTGTGTGTGTAGCTTAACTATTTTTACCCCGGAATTAACGGTTGCCGTTTATATATGGCGTCTACAGCAGCAATTTTATAACCACACAATCTCCTTTGAAATCATATGTTTTTGTGCCTTGGCTCTTAAACACATTCAATTTAACGCTTAAAACAACAAATTGTATTACATTTACCGCTATTTCCTTTTTTTGTCTTTTTTGTACTTTATAACACACCCTCCCTTCTTGCAGCTAGCTTGCCGCTTATAAACTTTTTTCGCTCGCTTGGCTCTTGCTTTGTCCAGCAATTGCCGCCGCAACGTTTAAGCATTTAATGTACATAGTTGATATACGCTCATTCTCTGCAAAGCGACAACTGTCAAGATTTTCCCATTTTTTTCATGATTTCTTTGTGTGTATTTCGGCTTCATTTCCTTTGCGGCACCTTTTGGCTCGATGATGAGTTACTGTTGCTATGATTTATTTATGTTGCTTTTATGTTACTACTTTTGCTGCTGCCGTTGTTGTTGTTGTTGTTGCTGTGCGTCCTAAACCGATCAGCCGTCGCGCGTGCACATTATCGTTATGATTAATGGGCGTAGGTGTCGCTCATTGGCCAAGATGAACGAGCCGCCGGTCAGAGGGCAAACGGTTTTTTGTCACAGCGCCTAAATGTATGCAATGCTATTTTGGTAGTATTTGTTGGTTGTATTTTTTTTAGTTAGCTACAGCTGTCAACCGCTTGTATTTGTCGCAGTTAGTGTTGTAACTTCTCTTTTTGGTTGCTCATTCGCTGCCTACGATTGTTGCCAACTGTTGGTTGTATGAATGTAAGGCGGTTTGTTCGTTTCTGTGTGTGCGACAGAGTTGGCCGTTGCTGGTTTAACGTTGTCGTTGTTGTTGTCGCTGATTTCATTATGCTTATGTTGTTGTAGCTGTGTTTGTTGCACTTGTTTGGCGAAAGTTAAAACGCTGCGTTAGTTAATTCCCATTGTTGTTATGACCAATGCTGCCTTATTGATGACTGTATTTATGTAGTAGTTGTTGTTGTTGTTGCTATTGCTTGTTGGCGCCTTTGTATTTTGGCACTTTTTACGCTATTATTCGCTAACAATTTATTCAGCGTTTTTGTTGTTATTATTTTTATATTGACATAAGCGCATAAATTGACACCGCGCCAAAGTTGTTGATGAGGAGGTTGTTGTTGTAATTTTAATTAAATCAGTATCAGCGTTGGAAAGTGAAAATGCGTGGAGTTGGTTGGAGTGGGCTATTATAATGCTTATTAGTTTAGAAAAGCATGTCAAGAGTAAGGGAGCCAAGAAGTTAAAGTTCAGGTTAGTAAGAACTTGAAGTGTAGGGTCAGGTTAGTAAGAAGTTTTAGAATACTTTAAGATATCGCGACTAAACGATAACTTAAGGGAACATAGTAGTCTTCTGCACATAATTATGTTTGTCACGAAGTTTACAACAGCCAGAAGCAAACATCTTAGATCCTTTAAAGGGTATAAAGAAATGATTAACTAGCAAAACTAACTCAAACTTTAGCCGTATCCATTTGTATATACGCGTTTAGTCCTTCAGTTTTGAGATAGCTTCCTGAAATTGCATACTTTCTTTTCTCCGCAAGTAGCTAACTATTTGTCGGAATCGCCTATATCGGACCACTATAGCATACAGCTGCCATACGAACTGAACGTTCGAAATCAAGTTCTTGTATAGAAAAGTTTTTTATTTGACGTGTTATCTTCATGAAATTCGGGCTGAATTATTAACCAAGGTAACGGTATAATCTCCGAAGAAATTGTTCACATCGGGCCACTATAGCATATAGCTGCCATGTAAACTGCACGATGAAAAGTAAGTTCTTATATGAAAAATGTTTCTATTTGACGAGATATCTTCACGAAAATTGCCAAGAATAATTGTATAAGACATTGCTACAATTTTTGAAGAAATGGTTCGGATCGGATCACTATATTATATAGCTGTCATACAAACTGATCGTTGAAAATTAAGTGCTGGTAAGGAAAACTTTTTTATTTGATGAGATATCGTCTCGAAATGTCGCATGACTTATTTTCTAAGAAAACGGTATATTCTCCGAAGAATTTGCTTGGATTGGATCACTATAGGTTATAGTTGCCATGCAATGTGAACAATCAAAATCCATTTCTTGTATGAAAAACTTTTCTATTTGACGAGATATCATCATCAAATTTGATATGCATTATTGTCCGAAGTAGCGGTACAATCTCCGAAGAAATTATTCAGATCGAACCACTGTAGCATATAGCTGTCATACAAACTGAACGTTTAAAATCAAGATAAAATCCCTTTATACCCTTTAAAAAAATATAAAATAAATTAATATTTAACCAAAATGCCAGCAAAGAATCGTCAGCTGACATTACACAATTATTTAGCTTTTAACTGGGCCATACCTAATTGCACAAGCATTTGTACAGACAGCAGTTGCAGCACTTAGAGCACATGCAGCCAACGCAGACATGTTGTGTAATCGTAACAGCTAGCCAACAACAACAACATAGGCAGGCAATCATAACGGGATATCACACATACACATATATAAATATGCGAGTATGCATTTTGTAACATACAAATGTACATATGTGTATGGGTAAATGGCAACATAATAAGCTTACCACAAGCCCACGTGATGCCAATACAAAAAACAAAAAAAAAATATCTTATATAACTTTTTTACCACGAGTATGCATATTTTGCGCCAAGGATATTAAGTCTATTAGTGAATAAATAGCAGTGTGTGTGTGTGCTAACGTGTCACGTGCCTACGTTAGGTAGCTGCACGTGTTGATACCACAGCATATTACATTTTCAAAATCACTACGGTGCGTTTGCTATAAGACCGTGTATGATACTGGGAGCACAAACACATACACACACATAAACTCTCATATATGTACATACATATACATATATACCTGCAATGCCTGCCTTTCGTTTTGCCAAATTATTCACATTTCGCCTTTGTCACAAGCGTACTTTGTGCGCGGCAACACAGAGGCGCTAATGAATAAATCAAATACAAGCGAAGCCACACAGCTTCCTTGAAATTCAACCCGTCCGCTCTCCCACCAGCTCTCTTACGCCAACTTAAGCGCTTGTTCAATCAAAGTTCGGCTGCTGCTCAGCCACTGTTACCAACTGCTGCCTGTGTGTGTGTGTTTACGTGCACCTATCCTTCGCCGCTCACTTCATCGTTTTGGCATGCCGAATCCTTTGAAGGTGGCGAAATTAATTTTCCGCGCGTGTCGAAGCATAAATAAGCAGTCTTACACGCCTAGTTGACTATTTTTAGCTGCTTAGCTACACTCTAACCTTATGCTCTACACCTTTCGTTCTTTGACTTGCCCGGCCAACTACAATGTGCGCTTGTACACAGCTGCGTTTACTTTTATAAAGTTACGCCGAACTAACGTTGGCTGGGGTTTGCAGCTTCCTTTTTGTTGTCTTCACTTCTAATTTTATCTCGTTCTCATCTTATTCCATTCAACTCGCATTCGACTCACTACTCACTTGTGGGCTCATTGAGGTTTTTGGTTATAGGCGCCGTTAAGGTAACTTTGCTGTTCTCTGTGTGTATGTGTGTGTGTTGGCAACTCGGCGCATCCTTTTCACATTTGCTAGTTGTGCTTTCGGCTTGAATGCTTTTACGGTATTTTGAACTTTATCTCTGCTGGTGCGGTGAAACTTTGAACTTCGTTGGGTTAGCTGTGCGCCTGAATCGACGGATCTTTTTGCACAGCGTTAAATGTGTGTGCACAAACTTCAAATAGAGTCCAAACCATCTAAAAAAACTATAAAATTGACAGAGTTCGCAACTCAAAGCTTTTTATGTCGAAGTGAAAAGGGTTCGGTATAGCTGAGGTAATAGCATATTGCCTACCGCCTCTAACTGTCAGATGCTTTGTGAACTATAAGCTATAGATATACTGTCCTTTTAAGGTTTTGCATGGGTTACCTCGAGCAAAAAATGGCCTGTTTTTAATAATTTGTGCCATATAAGAAAATAAATGAAAGCCTGGTTTCGAGAAAAACACTTTTATAACTAGATAATGGAATTTACAAAAAATAACATTAAAAATATTTTTTGTGAAGCCGTGAAACCCATGTAGCGCCTCAAAAATTTAGCACATTTGTGAACGCGCTTCCATTCGCTTATAACTTGTAGCGGAAAATCGAAAGACCAAAGCTTTACGGTATATGAAATCACTCTTCCAATGTGATCTTAAAGCTGTTTGGTTCCATTTTTTGCTTTTGTATCTAAGGTTATCGCAAGGGTCTTTTTATGTCCAAATTGCCAAATTTGAGGTTTATAGGAATCTCCGATGTTTTATATTACCATAGGAGACTCAAAAAGAAGAGGACCTCTCCTCAAAAAGCATTATTTTGGAATTTCACAATAATATACGACTCACAATACATCAGGTTAAAGAACAAATCACTAACAAGCAAAGACAATAACCACAATGTCAATGAACTTTAGCAAAGACAGCAATCTTTCTCTATATGCGACAGAAGAACAAATCACTAACTAGCAAAGACAACAACCCCAATGTCAATGAACTATAGCAAAGACATCAACATTTATTGAGCTCAACCACATCAACCTTTATTGAGCTCAATGCTCCTTTTGTTTACATTTGGTAAAGGCAACAATCCTTTGGTGAGATCTATCAACTTTGTTGAGGTCCATGAGTATCTCGTTTACCTTACCGAAGGCAACAACCTTTGCTTACTTTTATTAAAGAGAACAACCTGCGGTCGATGGCGTTCGGGAAGGTCAATTCCCCTTTTGTTTACCTTTAGAACAACAACCTTTGTTTAGTTTTAATTTGTAATTAAGTTTAAATAGGAAAACTATTATACGATTTACTGTTTCTTCTACAAATAACAACACTTACAATTCACAACCTCCCATCAGTTGTATCTAAGTGTTCTTGGCGCGAAACTCACGAAGAATTAATGCGCTATTCGACGGTGAATTATCGTGTTACAAAAACCAAGAGTTTTCAGCCCATAAATCCAGGCAACTTTACGAATAGCTTAGCGCAAACGACGCATAACACTCAAATACTATTCCTTTGCTGACAGTTTGGCCGGTCGGAAGGTATTCGGAGTGCACCACACCTCGATAATCGAAAAAAAACTGTCAACATAACCTAGATTTTTGACTTGGTTTGACGTCGCTTTTTCTGCTTCGCCTCACCTTTGCCACGAAATTCCGCCAATTGATCGTCTGTTCCTGGGTCGTAAGTATAGATATGGTAGTCAGAAAGCATTATTTCACAGACGTTAACGCCACGCTGTTTTTCGAAAAAGTTGAGTGATTTTGGAACCAATTCTGCTTTCAATTTCTTCGGCTCAAATGATCTTTTCACTGATCTTTCCGATATTCCAACTATGCTAGTAAGACCTCTGAAAGTTAATCGTCGATTCTGAAGCACCAAATCTTTTATTTTATTAAAGTGTTGATCACCAGACCCATTTGCTTGGCTTCACAGATAAAGTCCAATCAGTTTGTTGATGGCGGGGTTTAATCTGTCTGTTTAACCTTATATGAATGTTGAGTAGGCTTATCCGCTGTAGTTGGCTCAAATTGTGGGGTCTCGGTTTTTACGGACTGGGCAGAGCACATTTAATTCCCAATCGTCGGGCTTGCTTTCGTCCGACCATATTCTACAAAGCAGCTGATGCATGCTACTTAGCAGTCCTTGCCGCCGTATTCGAATAGATCGGCAGGCAGTATAGTGGACATCGTCATCGATTGGGGAATATGGTTCACCTTCTCTTGATGTAATGCTCTCACTGCCATTTAGCAGGCTGGTGAAGTTTGCCCTCCATAATTATACCCTGAACAGGGTATATTAAGTTTGTCACGAAGTTTGTAACACCCAGAAGGAATCGTCGGAGACCCTATAAAGTATATATATAAATGATCAGTATGTCGAGCTGAGTCGATTTAGCCACGTCCGTCTGTCTGTCTGTCTGTATATATACGAACTAGTCCCTCACTTTTTAAGATATTGTTTTGAAATTTTGCAAACGTCATTTTCTCTTTAAGGAGCTGCTCATTTGTCGGAACGGTCGATATCGGACCATTATAACATATAGCTGCCATACAAACTGAACGATCGGAATCAAATGCTTGTATGGAAAACTTTCACATTTGACTAGATATATTCACGAAATTTGGTATATGTTATTTTCAAAGACAACAGTGTAATCTCCGAAGAAAATGTTCAAATCGGTCGACTATAGCATATAGCTGCCATACAAACTGAACACATAGTTACTAACAGAAATGCACCTGTGAAGGGTATTTAGCTTCGGTGCAACCGAAGTTAACGTTTTTTCTTGTTTTAGTATGCTCTGGGCATCAGTCACTAGATTACCTTTTGGTCTACAAGAGTATCAACCGGTCTTGAAACCTTCTGTTAATCACTTCCATTAGTTCAAACAATTCCACCATATTTTCAACTATATTGTGCTCCACTTATTTCACAAATCTAACTTATTCGAGCACAACGCTGAGAAATATTAATATACGGCGCATAATTCAATCACCAATACAGTTACAAATTCCAATTTGTGGCGCTTACTCTAATTTCTCATTAAATAAAGTATCGCCGCTAAGCAGCTGAACGAAATGTATACCGCCGCTAATTTATTGTGTACTAGCAAAACCTCAGAGTCATTATGGCAGATTGTGCCATCACTAAGCATTTAAACACACGCACACGCACACACACACAGACACGGCTATAAATAGGCAGAAGAAGTTTCAATATGCATAAACCATAAAATTTCTAATGCCGCAGAGCTTAGCGAGTAAATTAGATTTTGGCGCACATTGAAAAGGATTTTCAACTCGTAAAACACAATCGCGTCAAATTAATCAAAGTAGAGCAACCACGTTGGTAATCGAGCTGCAACAACCACAAGTGTTACGGTATGTCAAGGCTGAAAGCTCATTTCGCTTTTCAATTTCATGCTATTTTTTCGCTTTTTTGTCTATTAAATTTACGAGCGCGCTTCAACAATTCAGCTTAGAGTTGGTGTACTTATGCTTCGGTATATTCGAAGCGGTTGGGTCTTAAAGCCATGTTACTAACCTCGCAAAAGCTTTGTAGAACTGTGGTGCATAGCTCGAAGTTCTAAGCTTAATGGTGAGTCGCAAAAAATTTCCTTTGCGGCTTAAATACTTTTGTTGCTGGTTGTGTTCTGTTATATTCGTTGTTGTTGTCCTGTTGTTGTTGTGTTTTTGTTGGTTGTGGCTTGCTGTTTTCCGTTTGATGTCTCATAAGTGAAATGATATCTAAAGTACTACATAGCGCACCGTGCAGGTTGAAGTGTGTTACTAGACTTCATCAATGAAATTCTCTTAAATCTCACACTCTCTTAATTTCTTTTTATCTTCTCTCCCTCTTAATTACTCCGCACCTAAAGCCTCTGTAGAAGTCTTGTAACATTACTTTTTGCTGAAGTTGTGGTTCATTTGTGAGATATGTTTGCTGGTCTTAACTTCATTCCTTTAAAAAAGATAAATCATCTTAGCTACTTATATCCTTCATTCAGCTGTTGACTGGGCAAAGCACCTTGCTGCCATCACCGTCTAGGCTTGTCAACTGGACTAGCTCCTAGAGCAGGTCTAGGCGTTGCGGGCAGGCCGCTTCTAACTATGGCAGCGGTAAATATCCATCCTTCGCTTCCTTGTAACTTTGCTTCGCATATGATACTAAGAGAGTGCTAACGAGGTACTTGGCGATAGGTACATATAAGTAAAACGCTAGAGATAGAGATTTCCTGAAAATAGAATTCAACATGGAGGAAACGATGAAAAAAGCGAGCTGGAATATCAGTTCAAACGTTGATGGGTGAAGTTGCTGCTTCCACCGGCCGGCACTGTGAGCCTACTATCTGTGTTGCCGGTGGCCATAATTCCAGTTCCACTTTCCACTTTCCTGCTTGAAAGTGATGAAAAAGTTAACTTGATAGAAGAAGAACCTTTGCTAGACAGTCCGGGGGATGTCGAGGGTGCTGATTTGACATTAAAGACTAGGTCCAGGGCAAAAACCCAGCGACGAGAGGTTCAGTGTGTAAGCTATATACTTACAAAATGGAGGTCAAGGTCCATGAAAGACTTAGCTGCACGTTCCACCGGACGATGGTTGAAGGTTGACGGGAAAAATTAAGAAAGGCCGAGCATACTACGCTTCACGACCGCAATTGGATGAAGGAAGCAGAGAAAAATGAAAGATCGAGCATACTATGCATTAGGATCGCAATTCAGGCACAAGAATCCAATGTTTGCGAACCGGATTGAGTATAGCATTGCGGCCCAAAGGCTGCTGTCCACTGACAATGAAATGGCAGAACCGCCCAAATGGCGAAAGGATAACGCTGTAAAGCTAAATGGACGGCGAACCCCACAAACTTTACCACGTGGTGAAGCTTAAAAGCATATGGGAGGATGCCATCCCTGTGATAGTAGACCAGAGCTGAATTCCGAAAGCTTAGTTTGCTTATTTATATTTCACACGGTGAAATCGGGGAATGTCATCCCGAATTAGTCTCTCTATTTTTGAAATGTCGATGCCAGTTTTAGATTTGCGGGGATACCAAATTCAGACATAGCAGCATAAAGGCAGCTCCTTTTCGTTCTTTCAAAAGCAGCTTTGAAATCGACGAAGCGTTTTTCACTGGTATTTTCAAAGGAAATGGTGAATATCTGCCCCTTTTTTCGTAGAATTTTCGAGCACTACCCCTGTCGGTCAGCTTGTCAAGCTCTTTGTATTCAGGCATTTTGGCCTACCGAATTTGCGCTCCTTTATATGGTCGCTGTCGTAAAAGCCACAAGAACCTACTGGTCTCAGTTATTTTCCCGTCTATAACGTTTCTTAGACAACGGTGATGTTAGCCTTTACTCTAACGAGGACATCAGCCAGGTGGGCAGCGGCAGCTTTAAATCGTAATCCTTAATGCGTTTGTCGTGATCGTCATCAAAGGGAGGGTCTATCATCCGAGGCTGTTGTTTCCTTTTCATTGGGGCGTTTTTTACGAGACGGGTCCCAAATCCAGGGCACAACCCTGGTGAAGGGTTTCGTCTTCTTAATTTAACTCGCCTTCAAAACGAATGTTTTTTTGGCTACCCAGAGGGTACTTGGTTTAAAAAGACCGAAAGTCGTGAGCTACTTGAAGGTTTTCTGGCCACTCCCAAGTGAATGACGATCAGAGAACTTTCGTCACTTGCGTGAACTTCTAAACATGACTCCATCCTTTATTATGTAGCATTCCAGACTGTAAAATATTATCCAAATCAAAAGATCTTACCTACAAAAGTTAGGAATTATTAAAATTTAATATTAAAACATATTTTTTAACTGACACCAGCTACGCAACGGCTTTAAAACCGTTACAGTCGCTACACACTGCGTGTCCGCACCAGCCGTTCCACTTGTCCAATTGTACGTAATAATTTTACACCTTTAAAACGCACAGGCGTTCGACCGATTAAACTATGTGGTGAGTTAACTGAAACCCAGTGCCGCAAGTGGAGGGGGAGTGTGGCGCGCATTAAAAAGTGCGCGCGGTAAAAACAAATAAAGTAACGGTATATGTAAGCAAAAAAATAAAAGCGAACGAAAATTAAAGCGAAATGAAATGAAATGCAGCTATGACAAACCGCACTTGGCAACGCATTTAACCCGCGCGTCCACTGCCTGTCGCATCTCACCACGCGGCCACTACTTTAGTAATGTGTGCAGCGATTAAAAGTAACAACTGTGACTCAGCACTTAACGGTGGGTGTTGGGTGGTGGCTGCTTGGCGTTTGTTGCTCAGTGTTTGGCCAGCAAAAGGAAATGTGAACTAAAGAATTTTGCTGCAGCGGCAGCTGAAAAGGCAAAATTACACACACACCCACAAAAGTGAAAAAGTTAAAATGCTTCCGTTTGTACTCGTAACAACCAAAAAATGAATGAAACGAGAAATCACACAATAAGAGCGTGTGGCAAGTTGCAAGTGCAGGTACACGAGCACTTGTGCAGGTACTTGCCACTAATGCACTGCCGTTTGTGTTTATGCCAACGATGAGTGCTGCCGAAACGCTAAAAAGCAACACACACACACACATACATACATTCAGCAGCCCTTAGAAATACGCAAACAAAGCGCACAAATCTAGCCAAGATTTGCTGTTGCCAACCAAACACACACCTACACACACTTGCAACGCCACACAAAGGTGCTCGCACACACACACCTGCAGCATTTTTCGCAAGTTTTTCCATGGCGCTTAAGTGCTGCGCTTTTAGAGTGCCTTTGTTTGTGTGCGGGTTGGGCGCTGGGTGTTGCGGAAACGGCAGTAGTCGTAGTAAGCACTTGTGGCCTGTCGCTTGAAAGCAAAAATATGAAAATGCTGTTTGTAATACATCGCACGCATATTTAATTTTTAATTTCTTTCCGCAGCAAAGGGGAAATGGGAACACGCGCACAAGTGATGCTTGATTTTGAAAGGATTTCTCTGACATGTCAAATGAAACGTAAGGAATGTGAAAAGTAATTGTTGGGGCTTAGCGCGCAAGCACTTACCGTTTGAATTTATACATTTTAGTGGGTGACATGATTTTCGGACTCATTATGCTTGGCTGCAGCTGAGTTTGTTTAAGGTTTGGAAATATTTTTTTTATATTTTCAATTTATTTTATTCTTAAAAAATCTCTTTGCTTATGAAATGCTGCAATCATAAAAATATTTTTTTTTGTTACTGAGTATAGTGAGACTTCGCTTTTAATTACTTTCTTTGTCACGACTTAACAATCTCCCATTTCTAGCCAATATCACGGATTTTCGAAATCTCTTAGGTTAGGTTAGGTTAGGTTTATTTGGTAGGCCAACAAGCCACGTGTATATTAGTTCGGTCCTTTGCGATATCAGATGGAGTTCACTTCCTAAGTCCAAAAGGAGTAGTCATCGTTTAGGATGCTTTTGTAGAAGCTTTAAAGAGGTAGATGAGGCTATAAAGTGATTGCAAGGCTTTATATATAATAGTTCGTTGAACTACTAAGCTCTTAGATATCTAAGACGAATTCTAGATAAGGCTGGGCAAAAGCATAGATGGTATTTCAGCGTAAAGGCTTTGTATAGGAAAAAAATTGCAACTATCGGTCGGAGGTTTCTTGACGATGTCTCGGAAGTTGCACTTTGTTGAAATTCAGCAGCAGCATAGCGAGGACAGTCACCGTGGTTTCACAATGGGCCTCCTAAACTTCTAGGTGCGTTGTCAGACATCTATATTACCTATCAACAAGGTAGTCTCGACTCAAGTAAAAAATCGTGAGGACAGAATTATTCTCTCGAACATCTTTGGAACCATTAGAATGGATCATGTCGTCATCTATGATTTTCTTATCTGCTTATGTTCTCACTATAAACTAGCCCTTTTTAGCAAGTTTGTTTCTACGCTGGATTCCAAGATATGTAGATAGAATAGTCTACATCGCTGACAGATGGAATGACTGTTTTTTAATGCCTTTCCTTTCCGATTTTTATTCATAAGTATATCAATCGATAATAAATCGGATACTGAATATCTGTTACGAGTATCTATATTAGTTTTGCTACTTCATAAACGCCACTTGGGTCGTTGTCGCTCTCTCTCTTTCTCTCTCTCTGTTCTCTTGTCGATAATAGCATTTTGTATTCTTTGGCCTAATTAAATTTCAATCTCGGTTCAAGTATTGCTCAGTTGTGTGTTACTTTATAAAAACCGCATGGTTGCCTTCATCGTTTCAAAGATGCTGTACTCGGCAAGTCACTACGATATTATTGTATACCAAATTGTTGAAGAGTTTCTGAGTCAGAGTGAGACCGAGGAGAGTATTCGTTCTAATTCAGATCCGATAGTAGCTTCCGCTGGTGAGCTCTTCTTACTACGTAGAAGCATAAACACAACTTGGCTGCGGAAAAATACTGTTGAAATTTTATATTGGAACCTGGGTTTTTACCCGGGTCTATATATCTCAATCTAACCACACTGATTCTGAATATTTCGATCTGGCTCGGAATGACTCGGAAATTTCTCCATAAGCTAAAACTTCTTCAAAATGTATATTTATGTTTCCTTGTGATTTATTTCTGATATAAAAAATATTCACTCTAAATTTTCGCCTTAAGTTTTACGATCAATTTCTCTCCACATCCTTCCTCTAATGCTTAAATTATTAAAATGCCTATGTTCTGTCGCATATTATGCGAAATAGTTTCTTAGTTTTCGAGATATCTATTTGAAATTTTGCACACATCATTTTCTCGATTAGAAGCTGCTCATTTGTCCGAACCTTCGATATCGGGTCACTATATCATATAGCTGCCATTCAAATTGACCGACGAAAATTCAAGCCCTTGTTGAAAAGCCTTTTCCAAGGTCTAGTCACTATAGCATATAACTGTCTTAGACACTGACCGTTGAAAACCAAGTTCTTGGAAGTAATCTTTTTCTTGTTTTTTGTCTTTTTAAGAAATCCATTATAATTTTTAATTTAATCAAAGCGTGCCGCCAATAACGCCTACACCCATTAATAACAGAATTGAATTATTCAGCAAAAAGTCTTATGAATTCGCTCGCCTAGCTTTGTGTATGTAAGCATTTCCAGGCATTAACGCGAATCAGCGTCGACAAGTGAAATGACTAATGAATTGAAAACATCACAGGCAAACGAACACAGATCTATGCATATAGTACATGCCTATACAAGAACATATTATATATATGTATATATGTGTGTTCTATGAAACATACAGGAAACTTGTTACTTAATATGCAATTAAATTGAACAAGACAAACGCCTACAATAGTAACAGCAACAATACAGACGCCATCAATGTGGGTAATGAGCGTGTAAAACAGTGAAGGGAGTGGCGACTTTTGAGTGGAGGGTGTTGTTAGTTGTTATGATAATAAATAGGATTTTTTGAGCAGCGTTAGATATTAAATTATAAAAACAAAGAGAGGAGATTTTCAAAAAAAATAAAATAAAAAAAAATAATATAGTGAAAAAATAAAACAAAATAAAATTATATTAAATCAAAAAAATATAAAATAAAATAAAAAAAATAAAATAAACAAAATAAAATAAAATAAAAAAAAAACAAAATAAAATAAAATAAAAAAAAAAAATAAAAAAGAAAACAAAATAAAATAAAATTGAATTAAATTATGTAAATTAAATAAACAAAAATTAAATAAAATAAAATAAAATGAAATAGAAAACAAAATAAAATAAAATTGAATTAAATTATGTAAATTAAATAAACAAAAATTATAAAATAAAATAAAATAAAATGAAATGGAATAAAAATAAATAAAATAAAAAAAAAAAAATAAAAAAAAAAAAAATAAAAATTAAATTAAAAAAATAATAATAAAATATATTTTTTTTTTTAATATAAATTTGTTGTGATTGTTGATCAAAAATTCTCAAATATGATTTCTTACATACATGGGTTTCCTCGGGTAAAAAACAGTCTTTTTCAACAATTTTCCTCATCTAAAAAATTAAATAGTTTCTTAGAGTTTTTTATTGTTACTATATACACAATTAAGAAAGAAATTCTAAATTTTTGGAAAAAAAATATTTTAAACTCGACTATTGCGACGCCATTTCCGGTGACCCCTCGAAAAAAAGTTGCCCCCGCGTTGGCAGATAAGTCCTTACAAGATCATCTAAAGTGAAAAAATACGTGTTTTAGTTAAAACCTTAACTTAGAGCTTGGACGAAGGAGAAAAAACTGAAAAATAGATTTTTAACAGACATTTTTACAAAAAAAATTAAAATTTCGCGACATTTTTCTTTTCAAATGGTTGTAATCGAATAAAAAATTCTTAATTCAAGTCTTTAAGAATTGTATCTCAAAGACCTGTGTAAAATTGAAGCAATACGCTTAAGTAGATTTCGAGAATCTGGCCAACCGACTTCAATAACACAGTTTCAAGAAAAACGCGGTTAATGGCGACGCACCTAGCCTAGGACAAGATCTCAAGGCTGCAGCCGCGAAACTATTACTCAGATCAACTTGAAAATTAAAGACAATATTCTAGAGGTGTTGTAGATGTTAATAAGACAATAAAAAATCGATTTTTTTTTAAACCCATAAGCCCATGCAACCCCTTAAATACTAACATACGCCACTCCGCTGCGCCACTGCCTTCCAGCGCATTTGGTATGTAAGCATGAGTATATACATATAAGCGCATATAACTTGCGGCACAGCTTGGTTGCAATAAATTTAGCATACCACATGTGAAATATTTGCATTTGCCATTGTGGTTATCATTAGACTGCGTCAGGCGATGTTTCATTTCGAAGGAGACTAGGGCCCGCAATGCATTGGGGCTGCGTTGAAATATTATTGCGAAATGCAAATGCTATTCATAAACACCAGACGATCTACCACATACTCACCTACTTGCATATCTAGAAATACTTGTATAACTTGTTGATAAATTCTATATTCATTATTTTGCGCTCGCTACTGTTGCTTATGCTTACGCTTATGAAATTATACCAAACTAAATGCATAAATGAGTGTGCGCAGATATGGGGCGGATAAGAAAAAGTGGGCAGGGCGGTGATTTATTAATATGCATGCTCACAATAGTCAATGCAAATGTGTCTGTGCATAAATCTCTATGGACGCCGTTAGTGTTTTGCTGATTTGACTTACCATAAACTTAGAGATGAATATATATTTGTATGTAAAGCGCGCTTTTTCAGTAATTTGGATTTCAGGAAGGAATAAAATACATATAATTTAATGTTATAGTCAAAAATTTAGCTTTATATTAAAGTTAAGGGTTTGCTCTTCTGTTTCAAAAATGATTTCGGCCAAGTGAGAAATAAATTCAAGCCGAGAAGTCCAACTTGCGACCACATTTTGTAGCAATTGAGACCGCATGTCAGCAATAACCTGCCGAATATTCTCTTCCTCGCTGTCAATCATCTCGGGGTTATCTGCATAGACAAGCGACTTCGCATAACTGCACAAAAAATAGTCCAGTAGTCGAACGATATTATTTCACACGAACTTGGAGGCCATGCCACTAGGTCAAGAGCTCAAATTTTGCGCTTACCAAAAGTTTCCTTCAATAAATTGATTGTTTCGTTAGCTGTATGGCATGTAGCGCCGTCTTGTTGGAACCAAAGGTCGTCAACGTCTACATCCTACAATTCAGCCAAGAAAAGTGTCGTTAAACTCTATAGCCTTCCCCTTTCACTATAAAACTACACCATATGTCCAGCTTCATTATTAAAGAAATATGCACTAATGTTTCCCTTTGCCCATAAAGTACAGCAAACTGTGACCTTTTGAGGATGTAAAAGCGTCTCAAGAATGGTTGGTGGATTATTCTCACTCCAAATGCAACAGTTTTGCTTTTAACGTACCCATTCAAGCGAGAGAGAGACCTTCATCGCTGAAAAAAATTTTCTTGTGAAAATCGTGATCGGTATCCAACTTGCTGTGGATCTATTCACCGAACTAACGTTGCTCTCGGTAGTCTTCTAGCTACAATTCTTACCCTAGTCTCTCTTGACTAGTTTTGTTAGTCTTCTGACTAATCCGTTTCTATATGTATGTATTTCTCTAAGCCTAGTGCCGAATATCCATATGTCACATAGACGTTACTAATATGAACATGGTTGCTGGTGAAATAATCAGACTACTGAGAGACCGTGTACGATTTTAGGTTCCATAAAGATTTCGGTTCGCTTAGAGATGTTTAGATAAATTGCCTACAGCTGACTTGTACCATTCAGAATAGGACGTTAGGTTATACTGTCCGGCTGTTAGGCTATACATAGGCCTATAAGTGGTTGTTGTAACGGCAGAATTCTGCCGAGTTGACAGTCCTTGAGCGGATAAAAATCCGGGTCTATTCCTGTTACGTAGACCCGACTGTCGTGCGAACAGATAGACCTACAGTTCAGTTTATTTTGAGCTGAAATATTCGTCATGCAGGAAGTCAACGCATTTTTGCGAACTTTAAAAGCCACTTGACATCTGACATGAGATATCAGCTAGTTCATTGAAGCTCCTAGATATCTAAGACGTGTTATAGATAAAGCTGGACAGAAGCATTGGAGGTATTCCTGCATCTTTCTCGTACCTACTTGTTTTTCTGCTTGTATCGTCGTTACTTCTGCCCATCCGGCTCGCTTGTGATATCAGTAAGTTCTAACCTGTCATTAAGCCAACAACAGTACAGCGGTCTTCTTTTCGAGACTGTGTGCGTAAAAACTATGAGAGTTTTTCATTGGGGTGCATTCCATATCATCTTAGTGAACCAGTATGTTCTTAAGCCATTCCATCCGTTCTGTCAGTCATGTGATATTATAGCCTTAATTCCCGCCTGGCTATCGACGTTCTCTTGTTTATTGATCTTCTTTATGCAGTTTCTCATATTCTCAGCCGCTTTCTTGAACTCAAAGACTTCAGCTCCCGCTTGGACGATACAGCGGTATTGCGGAAGCTTGAAGGGTCGCCTAAGATCCAGCTTGGAGCAATAGTTTATTTTGCCCACTCCATGAGCGATTGTTGGTTCGACTGGGTAGATGTTTTAAGTTCCGCTGCCAGATCACACGCTCCTGCGCTAACCACCATCTGAATGAAGCGAAGGGTATGTGGTCTACATATTTTATCCACCAACCCCTGCCTATTGAGCTCTCTCCGATGGTTCTTGTGGAGAATTCATCTAATGGTGTCAATCTTGAAGCTGATTTTGCAGCAGAGCTTTGCACTGCAATGTCGATTGGTGGTAGGTTGAGTAACGCTTCTAAGTAGTACAGCTGTTGAAGGAGTTCTAAGCACTCCTCTTATGCAGAGAACAGAAAAGAACGTACGGCGGAAGCTTTTTTAATCGGAGTTTGCAGAACTTAATCATACAGAGATAGCAGCACTACAGTTCGGGCTCCATTTTGGACCTCAGGCCTGAAGATCTGTGTGCGAAATTCCAAGCTGATTTTGCCAATTTGGTCGCTCTATCGTTACAGATAGGTTATGCAACTATTGTTTCGGCACCACACATTATTGTTTCTGAGGTTTTTGAGAGTCCATTAGCCATTGCTGTTGCCACCGAAGTGGAAATCAAGAAAGTTGCTACCATCAAGGGGATTTTTTTATGCCCTGAATGGAGACCCTACAAAGTATATATGTAGTTATATTTATAAATGATCAGGCTGACAAACTGAGTCGATTTTATCATGTCTTTTTACCCATCCGTCGGTATCTTCGCGAACTAATCTGTCAGCTTTTGACATATCACTCTGGAACTTTACACATACTTTTTTCTCGCTAAGAGAATGCTCATTTGTCGGAACCGTCGATATCAGACCACTATGGAATAAAACTGCCAAACAAACTGACGGGTCAAACTGACTTATAGCCTTGACAGACGGCAGCGTTAATCCGGATTAAGTGCGCACTTAATCAGATCCAAATTTGTAGGTGACAGACGGCAGCTATGCGAGATTGAAACTCTCATAAACAGCTCATTTTTATAATATTTTCAATGAAAATTGATAGAAGGTAAACATTACGGTTGGTAGCCGACCAATTTTTACCAAACCATTTTTTATTACAAAAGCATATCAACACATTATTTTTAAAACTCCATCATAACATAGAAGTTTTATTGATATTATATTGAGAACTTGATAAACAGCTGTCAGGGTTGCTTGTATTTCATTCACAATAGATGAAAATTGGCCATTTTTAACAATGTTGCCAACGAAAATCTCACAAACTCCCTACAATTTTGAGAGTTATTTTTGGATTCAGCAACGGAGTTAGCTGTGGTAACTCCTGAATTAATCCCGAAAAATGCAATTAATCTGGTTTAACGCTGCCGTCTGTCAATGCTATTAGGCGCGGTTCGCGCACCCTCTTGACCATGCAAATAAAGGCGCATACCAAACCAACTGTGCAACCACTGTCAATATGTGAATTTTGCAAGTTTCATATAAGCAATTGAACACCAAGCTCGGCACCATTCATTTTAAACCAAAGCACAAGCGTCAACAATTGCGCGGCAAGTGACAAGCGTTTGTGGGGTGTCGCACATGGCGCGCGGCGCTTGATAGGCAACAAACGACAAGTGGCCGGTGTTGAAAATTAAAATTCTCATTTTATTTTTTTTGACACCACAGACTTCTATATAAATCGTGCAATTTTCGTTGCTTTTTTATTTGCTTGCCACTCACTGCTGCTTGTTTTAATGCATCGCTAGTTAAAGCGCATTGTTGTTGCTGTTGCTGTTGCTTTGATTCGTTGCGCTGATTTGAAATTCCGCACCACTTTTCGTTGTCGCTCAATTTCAATAACTTCCGACTTCGCGTCGCGCATTGCCATGCAAGTCACGTATGCCCACCTGAGCGCCCCAACACCGCCTGGACGCTGCCGCAGTCAACGTACATACATATGTAGTATTGCTGTTTGCGCTCACGTTGAGGTGCAACATTATGCGCATTGCAAAACTGAAAACCGTAAGCTTTTGCTATGAAAACCTGTGCAAATAGCGAAGCGTCGAAAAATTGCATAAAGCATTCAACGGCAGTTTTGGAAATACAGCGAAACGCCTCGTGTGAATAGACAATTGATCTGTCGGCGGTGAGTGAATGAGTGCAGGGGAAGTTTCAGATCTGAGTAGTTGTTGGAACCATGTCGAGATTTTTATTTATAGTAATATATAGATACATATATACATATTTGTGATGCAAAGAAGTGTGCGTAATTTTTCATTACAGGCATAAATGAAGATATCACACAACAGCTGCTCTTTTACACAGCTTCATTTATAATATAATAGAAGCTGCTTGTTCCAAATCACATCTACACCTTTACATACCCATTTTCACATATATGCATACCGATTTGCAAACTGCTTTACGCTTACAAAACTGCTTCTTAGACTCGCCGCGGCTTTTTGAGTGTGTGCGCACAAGTAAAAACCTTAGAACATATTTTTAGGCGCTGCAAAAGCTGTCGCTTCACTTGCTAAAGAAAACAACATTTGTTTGTGTTTAGAAGAGTGCGCATATGAGGACATGTTTGTATATAAAAACAAGAAAAACCCATAACTTCAGTTTGGCCTTCATAAATCCCAAATATTCCATACAAAAACTTGACTGCGATCGGTCAATTTGCATGGCAGCTATATGCTATAGTGGTCCGATCTCAAACATTTTTCTAGAAGATTATAGCGTTGCCTTGTGGAAAAATCCACGTCAAATTTCGTGAGAAAAAGTTTTCCATACAATAACTTTATTTCGACAAGTCAATTTGTATGGCAGCTATATGCTATAGTCTTTGGATCTAGACAATTTCTTCAGAGATTGTATCTTTGTTGTGGATAATACTTCTTCCAAAATTTCATGAAGATAGCTCATCAAAGAAAAAAGTTTTTCCTACAAAAACTTGATTCCGATCGTTCAGTTTGTATGGTAGCTACATATATGTATGCTATAATGCTGTCAGATGGTGGCTCCGACAAATAAGCAGCTGCTTTGAGAAAAAATTACTTGTGCACACTTTCGGCTGGACATCTCAAAAGCTGAGGGACTAGTTCGCGTATATCCATGCAGACGTCCAATCGACACGAGTTGCCACTTATGTGAAAGAATTACAATGGGCAAAATATTATAGACTATTTAATAAAAATACGTGTTTAAGAAAGCATTCTGGAGATTAAGCTTTCTGGACATCGTTATTTTTTTAAATAAGTGGCAACTGCATTTTAAAATTTTTCTGTAGTAAAAGTCTACCTTTTTGCTGTAAGTCTTTCTCATGTTTTGGTATATTTTGTTGTACTTGTTTAACAGGTGGCAACTCTGTACCAAAAATTTTTTAAAGTTAAGTTTTTCTATGTAAATACCTTTCTGTACAGTTTTCTTAACTCCTTTCAGATTTTGTAAGAGTTTGTCAAATTTTTATTGATTTGTGGCAACTCTAGCAATTAAAATAAGCCGTGAAATGCCTTAGTATGGTTTCTAACTATAAGAAAAAAATTAATATAGCACAGAAATGGTTGATAAATTTAAAACAAATATTTAGAATTTTTTAATATTTTGCACACTGTTATATTTTCAGTTAAGTGGCAACTCCATCTTAAAATTTTTCTGCAGTAAAAATCTAATTTTTGCCGTAATTCTTTCTTAAATGGGTCATGTTTTGGTATATTTTGTTGTACTTGTCTAACAGGTGGCAACTCTGTTCCAAAAATTTTTTTAAGTTAAGCTTTTCTAAGTACCTTTCTGTAGATTTTTTCTAACTTCTTACCGATTTTTTAATAGTTTGCCAAATTTTCATCGATTTGTGGCAACTCTAGCAACTAAAATATGCCGTGAAATACCTTAATATGGTGATTAACTATAAGAAAAAAATTAATATGGCACAGAAATGGTTGAAAAATTGAAAACAGCAGGTTTTTGTTTTTCTAATATTTTGTAATATAATATTTTACACCTGTAATTTTTTTATATAAGTGGCAACACCATTCTAAAATTTTTTCTGCGCTAAAAATCTAACTTTTTATTGTAATTTTCCCCTAAATGTCTCACGTTTTGATACATTTTTTTGTACTTGTTTAACATGTGGCAACTCTGTTCCAACAAATCTTTGAAATAAAACTTTTCTAAATACCTATCTGAGGATTTTTTTTAACTCCTTACAAATTTTGTAATAGTTTGCCAAATTTTTATCGTTTTGTGTCAACTCTAGCAACTAAAATATGCCTTGAAATGCCTTAATTTGGTGATTAACTATAAGAAAAAAATTAATATGGCACAGAAATAGTTGAAAAAGTGAAAACAGCAGATTTTGGTTTTTTTTTAATGGTTGAAAAATTGAAAAAAATGCAGCAAATACACCAGCAATCGAGGCCTTCGATTTATAGCGTGGCTTACGGGCAACAAATCCTCAATCTTCAAAGGAATTTAATTAAAGGCTTGTGTCTTCCACGCCGCAAAAGTCTTTTGTAAACGTGAAATTGTGGTAGCAGAAATGTTCACTTTACTTAACCACAAGTGCAAGTAGATAAGCCGCACTACTTTTTATAATAAATGGCTGCGAGGCACAACTCATATATTTGTAATAGCGTTACTATTAACCCTTGTAACCTAAACGCCAAGACTCAAGGCAACATTTTGTGTAAGCAATTTGTAAGCCCATATTCTTCGTTTGTCAAATGCACACACACATGCATACTTAAAAACTATTTAGACAACCCAATATGCATACGGCTTTGAGAACTACCCGAATATGTGCATATATTCACCGTTAACCTCATGCCTCTGCTTGTAGTCGGTTTGCGGCAAATTAGATGGCCTTTGCCAGTTTGTTGACATTCCATCAATAACATTGAAGCCATCAACCACCAACCACCAACAACAGCACTGCTGCTTTCTAGCCTTCCTTTGAGCACCTTTCCACCCTACAGCTTCACATATGTATGTAACTCGTAACTACCGCCGTTTATCATTTGCCATTCAAACTTCGTTTGAATTCATTTTTGTTGGCACATTTTCTTACAAATTGGGTTTATATATGGCATACAGCGTTTTATTTCTTTGTAGCGCTCATTTATTTCGTTTTTGTGCCGAATTTGGTTGCTTGCCTCGCCTACGGCGCTGCGTTAAAAACTCCTCGGAATTTAATCTGTTTCATTTTTATTAAACGCAAACACGAAGCCTTCATATGAGTAGCGACAACATGGGTTTTTAATTGCCGTCGGATCAAAAGTCCGAGCCAGGGTTGAATTTTTTCGAGTAAAGTGACGGATAATAGTAGTTAAATTAAAATGTTTGGCGTGCATTACACAGAAAATGTGACTTAATAAGTAGTATGAAGAGAGAGAAGGGGAGTAAAAGATTTTACTAGAAGAATGTCTGAGAAAAATTTAGGCTTATGTGAGTATTCCAAGAGTAGGAGCCTCCTCGCCACGCATCTTGGAAACAATCCTTGTGTAAGAAGGAGGAAGCTTCAGCGGAGCCGTTCCGATTTACTCGGTTGAAGAGATCGCTGAAGTCTAATTGCAGCGTCTGTTCACCAGAAGTCGGGCTCCGACCGGGCGTCGGTCTTGTATCAAACGGTCGCTGTATAAATATATACAAAACTCTAAACTTATCGCCTATCGAGGTTGTGTGTTGGGTTTGGAATTCGCCACATAGAAACTATTCCCAAACGAAAAACAGATAACAGACTCGGATGAAATACCTCACTTTTGATGACGACCACAGCAAACGTTAGAAAGATATGATTTAAGAGCATGCACCTGCACCCGTCCGGTTATGTGGTGCGGCAGCATGGTCAATGATATCATCTGATTATGATGATTCCGGCTATATGGTGCGGAAGCATGGTCAATGACTTCATCTAATGGGTCGGCCTTAGAAGTGCTCGAGACCAAGGTTCTGCGGAAGATTTTATGGTAATTGCGCATTGGCAACGACGAGTACCGCAGTCGATGGAACGATGTGCTATACGAGATATGTATACAGCGACATTGACATATGTAGTTCCGCGAATCAAGAGACAGCTGCTGCGCTTGCAGGGTTATGTTGTCCGGATAGATGAGAACACTCCAACTCTGTTTTCCGTCCGACGGGGTGGAAGCAGAGGAAGAGAAAGACCTCCACTCCGTTGGAGAGATCAGGTGGCGAAGGACCTCACTGCACTTGGTATCTCGAATTGGTGCCGAATCGCAAAAACGAAGAAACGATTGGGGCGCTCTTGCTAAGTCGATTCTAACCGCGTAGAAAGTGTCTACGCAAGTAAAGAATAGTGGAAGTTTCATCTTTTTATTCCCTGAACAGGGTGTTTGCAACAACTAAAATTCAACATTTAAGATCATTTAAAATATATTGTATAGAAATTATCAGCTTGAGGAGCTGAGTCCCTTTAGCCAGGTCCGTCTATATTTACGCAACCTAGTCCCTCAGTTTTTGAGATATCGATCTGAAATTTTGCACACCTTCCTTTCTTACTTAGAAGCTGCTTTTTTGACGGAATTGTCGATATCGGACAACTATATTATATAGCTGTCATACAAACTGACCGATCAAACTTAAGTTCTTGTATGGAAAAGTTTTTTATTTGTCAAGCTATCTGCACAAAATTTGGCACACATTATTATCCCAAGCATGGCTATAATTTCCGAAGAAATTTTTGTGATCAGACAACTATAGCATATAGCTGTCATACAAACTGACCGATCAAACTTAAGTTCTTGTATGGGAAAGTTTTTTATTTGTCAAGCTATCTGCACAAAATTTGGCACACATTATTATCCCAAGCATGGCTATAATTTTCGAAGAAATTTTTGTGGTCAGACAACTATAGCATATAGCTGTCATACAAATTGACCGATCAAACTCAAGTTCTTGTATGGAAAAGTCTTTTATTTGTCAAGGTATTTTCACAAAATTCTTATGCCATAAAGGAGTAGATGTACAAAGGCCTTTGAAAAACGCTGTCTTTGTACGGTTATCAAACTTATAATTAATATTATTAGTTAATAATATCTCGAAGTACAAGTTGCGAGTTAAATTAGTAAATATTAAAAAGTTCCCAACAATAATACATCAGTAATAGTTAGTTCCTCGAATATGCTGCGCATTCCTCATCGTCATTTCTAAAAGTTACTGTCAAGAAAATGAAATTGTTGCCTACTTTTGTGATTGATGAACTTCGATCAACTTGACGAGCTGTCAAATTCCGCTAAACTTTTTAAGGAGTGAGTCAAAGTTGAAAACATTTTTTTTTGCACTCAACATTTAATCAACACTCAACTTAATCTAATTTCATTTAATACCCATTTTATACAAACTACCGCAAGTTTATTGCTTATCAGCGTAGAAATCTGTGAGTTAAGTGCCTGAAACTATACTTCAAATTACAGGCGTCTAAAAAGCCAGCGCTGCATATGACGTACGGGCAAAGGAAAAGGCGAATATTTTTTATTGCATGCACGTAATGAGCTGACAAGAAAAGGGTGTAGCCAATAAATAGCGACATGCATATAATATATTTAAGGGAAATTACCCAATAGCACTTACACGTATGCTGGCGCTGCGCACAAATGAGAACCTTTTAGAACGCACTGCCAAGCAAATAGCGCAAATGGTGTGGCATTAAGGCAGCTGTATTCATTTCTACGGGTTTTATGAGTTTTCTGTGCACACATAAGCGTAACATACGCTTTGCAACATGCAACGATACATGTGTACAGCTAGATTTATTGTTGTGTGTGGTACGTTGAGGGCTTTGGCGTTTTTATTTTGTTTTTTTTTGTTTTTTTTTATATATTTTTTTTTAGTTTTTTCTAGATTTTTCTACGCTATATTAAGCATATATTCGTGCTATAAATTGTTGAAAAAGTTTTTCTTTATAACGCATAAACATTTCAATTGCCCCGTTGTATTGTTGCGTAAAGCCCATTCTTGTTGCTTTGCGAGCATTTTCTAATTTTTATTGTTGCTGATTTCGTTGATGTGATTATTTGTGATTTTCGACACGCAACCGCATTAAACTGGCTAGAAGCGTGCGATTTTACTACGTGACCAGCAGGCACGCACCTTAACCACCTTTATTTTCGTTTGTCCTTTCTTTGCTTTTTTTTTTATTGCTGTGCTCCAATTTTCGCTCGAGTATTTTCTTTTATGATTTGTGATTGCTTTAATGCTTGCTGAGGTGTGGCCGAGGCACCCAATCAATGTTGCGATTTCTGCGCATTTTCATTCTCAAATAATATATGCCAGTGAAGCACAACCTTCTACCTTCTGACGTTTGCTTGACGTTTGTAAAACGTTCGCATGCTCGAGTGGTCCTTCAGCGTTGCATTGTGTTTGCTTTAAATGGTAGCAAGCGAGCAAGCACTCAGCTGATGTTATGACCTTTTGTCAAATGCTTTTACGCAAATTCAAAATCATGCTATGGATTTATATTTTTCATATATTTTTTGTGTTTGCCATAAAAATTGCAAAATATATATGTTATTAGTATATTTTCACACATTTGTACACAAAAGTTACTCATACGCCATGACGTGCTTTGTTGATATGTTATATTTGAGATCATTGCTTGCTTGTAGTTTGTGCAAGCGGCGTTCAAAATAAAATTATACTTGCACAGAGTGTTTGAACTTACTTCTAACTGTGGTAGATAAACGAAAGATGGCGCTGTTGTCGAGTTGCTTGCATTATGGTGCTGCAACAAGCGGAGTCGTAAGTAATCGGCACAAATACCGATTTTTATACCGCCAGAGACTGTCACATTTACAGCGTTCTTCAAACATATTTCCGCAGCCTTTTTTGTCATTACAACAACAACATTTCCCTGATGCTATTTTCATATACCAGTTTGGTAGGTCCTGATTTTCTTGCATATTTTGTGTTAAACTGATTAATGTCGACTTTTTTTGCGGAACAAAGTATATGCAACCCTTACTAGAATATCTAGATCTAACATTTCAATCAAGTGCAATAACCTTTGTGAAATTTTGTAAAGATATGTTTTCGAATAAAAGCGTTTTCATACAAGTACTGTATTTTAATCGTTCAGTTTGTATAGCAGCTATATGCTATAGTGCTCCGATCTGAACAATTTCTTTGGAGATTATACCGTTAGCTTCAACAATAGTTTTAGCTAAATTTCGTGAATATCTCTCCTAAAATAAAAAAGTGTTCCATACAATAACTGCATTTTGAACGTTCAGTTTGTATGGCAGCTATAAGCTGTAGTGCTCCGATCTGAACAATTTCTTTGGAGATTATACCGTTAGCTTCAACAATAGTTTTAGCTAAATTTCGTGAATATCTTTCCTAAAATAAAAAAGTGTTCCATACAAGAACTGCATTTTGAACGTTCAGTTTGTATAGCAGCTATATGCTATAGTGCTCCGATCTGAATAATTTTTTCGAAAGTTATACCGTTGCCTTCAGCAATAGTGCACGTTAAATTTCGTGAAGATAACTTTCGAAATAAAAAAGTTTTCCATACAAAGACATGATTTTGATCGTTCAGTTTGTATGGCAGCTATATGCAATAGTGGACCGATTTAATAAAAATCCTGTGTGATTAAACCATTGTCTTGGACAATAATACATTCCGAATTTCGTGAATATATCTCCTCAATTAAAAAAGTTTTTCTTACAAAAACTAGATTTTGTTGAATCAGTCATATGGCAGCTATATGCTACAGTGATCCAATCTGATTAATTTATTCTGAGATTGTACCATTCCTTTGGTTAATAACTCGTGCAAAATTTTGTAAAGATATTTCGTCAAACAGCAAAGTTTTCTATACAAGGTTATGCTTTTGATTGTTTAGTTTTTATGACAACTATATGCTAAAGTGGTCCGATATCAGCGATTTTGACAAACAGAGAGCTTTTTGAGATGAAAGGGACATATGCAAAATTTCAGACCGATATCTCAAAAGCTGAGAGACTAGTTCGCTTATATACACAGCCAGCGACAGTCGGATTGAATGGCATGGCTAAAGCGGCATACATAGCTTGTCCCGCTGATGATTTATACATATTTTTAAAGGGTCTCCGACGTTTCCTTCTTTGTGTTACAAACTTCATGCCAAACTTAATACACCCTGTTCTGGCTATAACAAGCTTTTAAGCCATGCATAACATCCTCTTTGATAAGATCTGCAAAAATTTGTGCCACTAATAACATGATACGCTCATTTATTAAAACACACATACATACCACACGGCTAATGGGCACTCAAACTTTGCTGAATTTTCACCAACATGCTTAGCTGCTAATGACAGTAGCTTACCAACTCACCGTAGCGCACGCAAAGAATTTCATATATTTCATCACTTGTCAACGCTGCCAAAGTGCGAGACCAACAACAACAGTATACAGTTAGTTGGCAAAGTATGGCGCACTTAACGGCTCATCATCGTGTCCATCATTTTCACATTTCTGACAGAATTCATTATTTTCGGCAACAACAATAACTAACTTACATTTTCATATGTGTGCGTGTGTAACTGTTTATGTTTTATGCATTCATAAGTTTCAACGCGAAAAACTTTGCTCTTCACTAACTAATATTTCATAAGTAGCTGGGCATACATCCCCCCAACCCCCGAAAGTAGTGTGTTGCGGCTGATTACGGGCCAATTATACACGTGTGCTTTTGATTACATGTGCACATACGTGTGTATATGTAGTGAGACTGTCTGCTAGGCCCACAAATGGCACTGTCAACTGGTTAAATATGAGTTAGGCACGCCGCCTCTGCGGAGCTGCTACATTTTTGCACTTCGAGTTGTTAATATTACAAAGCAAACTTGCTATATTGTTGTTATTGTTGTTGTTGTTGTTGCAAAATAAATGAACTCATGCTGCATGTAATTCGTTAAATCCACGAAGATAAGCGCACAAACAAGCCGGAGTCGAACCGTAGAAGCGGCAACTCATTCATCAGTTATGCCATTTTCCATTATGACCACAAGCCATAATGGCAAGCAAACCGTAACAACAATAATACTCGTAACACCAACTAACAGCATTCAAATGTTAGCCGTAGCATTCACTTACTTTTCTCAGTGTGGCTGCAGGAGGAGGGTTTACATGCTGCGGCAAGCGGTGCGTTGTTTATTGCAGCCAAGTGAGCATGCCAACGACCACGACCACGACTCGGCAGTAGGTACCGTGCCACATCCGGTAATTCATCAACATCAACTGCTGCGCCAGTGTGTAAGTGAGCGTTTTGCCTAGCGTTTTTACGCCGCACACAAACACACTCACATACTCATTCAAGTAGTTCAGCCGCATTGTGGTAACGGCAAGTCTAAAAGCGCATGGTAAAAGCAGCTGCAGCGTCCATACATATCAAGGCAGGCAACAGCAGCAAACAAAAATACATTTTTACTGCCTCACCTCCGCCGTAGCATCTCGATGCCCGTCCATGCATTGCCACTCGTCGTTTACACGCTTTTATGGCATTCATCTTCCAGCGTTTCAATGCTTTCTTTTTGCTTTTGCTGGCTGACTGGCCGGCGTCACAAGTTGCGTTCCACATAGTTTTGACCCTTTGGCGTTGTTTTGACACGCTTCCTTTCGTTCTCGATTTGCTGCAAATCAAACAGCCGACAACAAAAAAGAATGTATATATAATAACAACAACATTTATTGTCGCCTCAGGTCAGTCCATAGGTTAATAGTGGCCATGTCACATCGGTGGCCGTTTGATAAATCGTCTAGCAAATAAACGCTTAAAGAAATTATCCACTGCTGGCACTGTGGGAATACGCTGGCCTCAGCGTAGCGTTCGCTTTGTTTAATCTCCGTTCAAATGTTTGTTGTTGTGGCAGTGATTGATTTGATGTTTTGCACTTGGTTGCCAACATTTCGCATACTTTTTAAGTGCATAAATGGAGCGGCTGAGCATTGAGTTCAAATATTGTCTTAAAAGTTTATAAATTTTGTGGTTATTTCCAGGTTTGATTGAAGGATGAGCGCTCGAGTTTGTTTTAATGGCAATAGTTTTCGATATTTTTGTTGAAATTATTTGTTAAATTAAGTAAGCGGATTTTTGTAGTAAATTGTCATTTAATTGCAACTTTTCGCAGAAAACAATTTAAGACAAGATAACTCAAATACGAGGTTGGTTCAAAAAGTAACCTAAATTTTGATTTTATGCCTGTGTTATGTTGGTACTCATATCCCTTACTTATGCTGACGAGGTCGGTCATTTTGAATGTTTAGTTAAGGGGTTACATAAGTCTACGGCTTAAAAAAAAAATCGATTTTGTGTTGCCTTATTGCCTTATTAAACATCTCTTGAATATTGTCCTTAATTTTCAAGTTGATCCGAGCAATAGTTTCGGAGATACAGCCTTGTGAACTTGTGCGCTCGAAGCTAGCTAGGCTAGGAGCGTCGTCTTTAAACGCGTTTTTCGTGAAACTGTGTGTTTTGAAGACGGTTGGCAAGATTTCTCGAGAACTACTCAACCGATCTTCATGAAATTTTACACAGGTTTTTGAGATACAATTCTTAAAGACTTGAACGAAGGGTTTTTTTCGGTTACAACTATTTGAAAAAAAATGTCGCGAAATTTTATTTTTTTTTATAAAAATGTCTGCCACGAATCCAATTTTCAAAAAATTGGATTATACAAAAAAGGCCTTCATTTTTTTGGAATGTTTTGCTGGGTACATCTTCGATTTTTGCCCATTTTCGACCAAAAACAACGTTGATATTGCTTAGGAGTTGCTAAATTCAATCCGCTACGACACAGATCACCTCCAGAGGGTCATAACTGGTGAAGAATCATAGATTTATGGTTATGACGGGGAAGACTAATGCACAATCATCCCAATCGAAGGAGATGTTAAACTCATAAGGCGATGTTGGACTCAGTCCGCGACGACGCTGATCTGCTCCAGGTGGTCATAACTGCTCAAGAATAATATGTTAATGGTTATGACGGCCAAACTAATGCACAATATCATCAATGAAATCAGAAACAAAGACCGAAAAAAAATGTACCAAGCTAGGTCGCATCTGAAGGTTTGGCTAAAAGATTTCTTCGATTGCAGAAGCGTCGTGCATGAGTTCTTGCCAAAAAGCCGTACGGATAATAAAGTATATTAATGTTTTCCAAGTCAATACTTAGAGACCAGCAATATTTTTAAGCTCAAATAGTTTTATGATATTTCGAAGTCAATACTTTCAATACCATCTACATCAAGATCAAGCCTCTATATGCTTTCAACTCTGATTTAGTAAAATTAATGGTTTTATGTAATGCGATCTCATCAGTTACTTTCTGCCACTCTTTCAAGAACTTACACAAATCGTGGCTGTTTTCAGGCAAAATGTAACTCATCAGCGATGGTAGCAAATTCGACAAACCACTGAAATAAAATCACTCAAGATCTTGCTTCCTTAGCAAAAGTCAAACCAAAATCGATTCGTATATGGGTTGGCTTGAAATCCTCGATCTAAAGTCCTCATAATACTCCGTTTTGCAACGGCGGCCTTCGTCCTTGCTTTAAAAAGCTAACATTGGCCGATCCTACACCGAACCAAAATCGGATTCACACATAGTATATCTGCCAGGCTTGAAATCCGCGATTCCAAAATCCCCAAAACACTCCTTTTTGCAACGGCGCCCTTCGTCCGTGCTTTAAAAAGTTCAATTTGGCTGATCCAACACTGGGGTGTCATCAGATCTTTCCCTGAAAAGCACTCATTGGCGGCTTTCGTCCGCGCTTAAAAAATAACCCTCGCACTGAAGTATTATCAGCGCTTCGGATTATAACTTATTTTTGAGTTTAGGGTCTTAAATTTTATCAAAAGCCAAACCAAAATCGATTCGTTGCTAAGGCATGTCACATATGTTATATTGGTTTGGCTTGAAATCTCCGAATTAAAATGCCGAAAATACTCCATTTTGCACTGGCGGCCGTCGTCCGTGCTTTAAAAAGCTAACTTTGGCCGAACCAAAACTGGCGTGTCATCAGTTCTTTCGCGTGGAACTACTCATTAGCGACCTGTCAAGTCATTTCTTTATCGAGAAAAGGATCGTGCATCACAAACAACATATTTTTCCACAACAATTTTTTATGAAGATAGTTAACACATAGAAACTTTACAGTTAATAGTTTATTTTACCCATTACTTTAGCCGATTGTATATTTGTGAATATTTGCAGGTTCTATTTCTATTACCTGAAATTTGTTTTTGTTTTCATTGAGTAAAGACGTTTATATATGTACATACATATGCAATATACGACACATAGTCTCTCTTTGGACCTTGTTTATAAAACTATCGAGCATGCTGCTCGGCGGTTGGTCTTCCATTCCTATTTATGCCTGATTTTATTAATACAAGTATATTATATATGATTATGTTTTCGTTTCTTCACTCTTTCCTACCGCCATACTTGTATATTGGTATACCACTGAGTACAGAAGGAAGAATATTTCAATAAATACGAAGTTCTCGAAGCAGATTTTTGCTTTTAACTTTGGTCTCATAGAATTTTAATTACCATTCTTACGTATTCTTATATACATACTCTACTGCTTAGATGTTCTTTCAGTACATAAGTAAGTAAGTCTCATTATGTATACATACATTCATATGTACATACTTCTCTCATACTTCCAAAAAAAAATTAAATTAATTTTCCTATCATGTAATGATGTTTTACTTCAAATAATACTAAATGATTAGAACTCTAATTTCCAGTACTTATACATAAGCCCAACTCTCATGTAAACTTGCACTTCAATTTTAGTTCTCTACAATATTGATCTCTTAAAACTTTTTCTCAAGATGCTAGGATGAATTCGCCATCACAACAAAACTTCCAGCACCCTCACTTTTACATAAGTTCATTACCGCTTGCAAAGCTCTCTTCATTAATTATGCGCTCTTTACATCAGTTACATCTGCTGCGCAAAGGGCTCACACACAAACACACACACACACTCATGCGTTCCTATATGCGTGCATAAGCTGTCAGCTCAGCATGCGAAATAGCTGTGTGCTCTTTATTGGAGAGATGGAAGTGAGTGACACTATAATTGTTTGCATTGTTGTTGCAAATTTTTTAATGTTCGAAGTTGACCTTCAAAATATCAAGCGTGCGATAATTGAAAATGAAGAGTTGTGACAGATTTTAGAAGAGTTTCAAATTTCGATTTTTTTTTAGAATCGTGGAATGCAAAATTAAGGGGAAATCAGCTGAATTATTCCAATTGAGGAATGCACTGCAACAGTAAAAATATTTATTTGCAAGTGGTAATGACAGTGGACACATATAATTCTTGGCTGATGACATGAATATTTATTAAAACTAGTGAAAAGTATTTGTTTAAAGTGTTAAATTGTGTTTTTATTTAGTTTAAAGTTGAAACCGTTAATAAATGCAAAGAAATAGTGTCGTGAAAGTCGTAGTGCGTTAAAATCCTCCAAAGTACGGGAATATTGTGTAAATTCCTTAAGTGCGTGTTCGGGTTAGTACGTGGGTGTGTACATTCGTGTATGTAGGAATGTAACAAGCTTCATGCGTTCCGCGGTTGGCTTACGTCGCGTGTGTCGGATATTGAGTGCTACAATGTTGTTATAAAAAAGCACCTGGTGTAATATTGTCAAGGCAAGTTTAAAAAGGGTGAGTTTGTAAACAAATTAAATTGAAATTTATGTATATAATTTATATTTTTATTATAATTTATATTTGTTTGTAATACATATGTGTCTACATGCACATGAGAACGGGACGATTCTTTTACTAAAAAACTGCGTATATAGGAAATTTTCTTTGCAAGTTATTCTGAACAACTTCGCCCAGGAGCCTATATCTAAAACCAGTTTTTGAGATATCCGTATGAAATTTAATTCTCAGGTGCTTTTTCTTATACTCTTGCAAAATATTTCCGTAGAGTATAATAGTTTTGTTCACCTAACTGTTGTACGTATTATCTAAAACTAATGGAGATAAATATAGGGTTACATATTTATAAATGATTAGGATGACGAGACGATTTGATGTCCGTGTGGCTGTCTGTCTGTCCGATCTGTCCGTCCGTGCAAGCTGTAACTTAAGTAAAAATTGGGATAGCTTAATGAAACTTGGTATTTGCATTCTTTAGTAAAAAAAATTACGAATTCTTAGATGTACGTAAACGGACCACTGCCATACCATTAACCGAAAAACCTATAAAATGCCATAACTAAGTGCTAAATTAAATTAAGATAAACAAGTAAAGCTCTAATTTGACACAGGAGATAATAGTAGCCAGAGCTACCTATCGGAAAAACAAGTCCTTAAAATCGGATCACAATAGCATTTAGCTGTCATACAAACTGATTGATCAAAAATCAGTCCTTGCATGGAAAACTTTTTTGTTTGACAATATATCTTCACTAAATTCGACTTAAATCATAGGCCAAGGCAACACTGTAATATCCGAAGAAATTGTGCAAATCGGTCAACTATGACATATGTATGTATAGCTGCAATACAAAACACAATCAAATCAAGTCTTTGTATAGACTATTTTCTATATATGACCTGGTCTACGAGAAGGGGGCCTAGGTGTCAAAAAAAGGAGAACAATTAATGAGATAACGAGAAACTGACGATTATTTTTAACAGCTTTTCCCAGAAAACTAGTTTTCGCACGTTAGCTCCCTTTTCGTAGACCAGGTCCAAGCTGCGGTCCAAGCAAAGTCGACGTGTTTTCTTGTTTTAGAAACCTTAGTTATATCAGAGAGGTAATCTGAGCTATGGAGCTTTGTGACAAAACTGCATTTCGTTTACATGAAGCGCACGGTGAACTCATCCCTTTTCGAAGGTGGTTTTATAACGGAAAGACTTTACTTATTTTCTCACTTTTTTTTAATATTTCAAGTATTCTTAATTTTCGAGCATTTTGGTACTCCATCTACTTTAATATGAAAGCTCATTTTGTAAAATTTACTACGCGCTCATGATCGCACTGATCTTATTTAAGATCACTTCATCGTTGCTGTCAGCTGACTCCACACCACGCCTTTAAAGACTTTTAATCACGTGCGCGCTTGTTTAGTTACAAAATCTCCCACTTCGGTGACTTCATATTCATTTCACTCAATTTTTGTTTTACCTTTTTCACTTCCCTGCGACTGACAGCTGACAATTCGTGCAGCTTGAAAAGTAAGCACGCTCAGAAGGGATTAAATTGTGCGGGTGCAAGCGCTTTAGTAACTACTCCAAGTACACAAGCTTATAAAAGTGAAATGCATGTAACGGTAAATGTATGCATGCGCATGGTATGCGCGCATTTATGCATGAGTATGTGTAGCAGTATGTCTTGTGTGTGATGGACAGCAGCTGAGTCCTGTTGCTGATTCCGATACGCACGTGTGCATCTGCTTTCGCTTCACGCTAAGTTTCACTTCCAGTGGCAGCTCAACTCACATAGTACAACAGCTAAAATACAAGACGACGCTGAAATGCTAAAATGTTGTAAGAAACAGTGTTTGTGTTAATTTAAGTGGAAATGTAAAGGATTTTGAAATTTGCATATGAGGGTTGGAGTTCTTGGCTTCTTGAAGGAGTGTAGTATACAAATTTTTAATAATAAGTTGGGAATACTAGGCATACCCAGTGAATTCGTTTTTTGTTTTTTTTAGATAATCTTCAAAAAATTAATGCCAAAGAATGTTGTTTCGACTGATAACAAATATTCCTGCTTAATTTTGAAGTTTCTGATTTTTTCTTTAAAAAATTAGGGCAACTCGAAATGGATTACCCTTTATATATTATGTTGTTTAGTTTCCGAAAGCTAAGACGTTATGTCTGGTGATGAAGGAAGTATAGTATATACTGGAGCTCTATCTATCAAGAACTCTGATTTAGAATATGACATATATACATACATCCCGAGGGCAATACTGGGGGTTAAAGAGCGGCGGCTGAAGTGAGAGTACAATTTAAGTTGAAATTTATGACATATTGAGCAGGATGAATATAAAATGTTGCAATATATAGTTGTCTGATCATTTTTGGAACACCTGCATACAAAGAAACTCGAATTCGCATCTTCTTTTTTTTATACCAAACCCCCAAAACGAAAAGTCGGAGACTTTATAAAACAACAAGTCAATTGAAAACTCACCGATCTACAATAGTGTCAGATATTTTTTTTTCTCAAAAGCAGTTTTTTGATTACCTTCGAGTGGGATACACTGATTACAGCAAGCCTCCAACTTTTCGATACCATTTTTGTAGTATGATTTGTGCTTTGCTTCCAAATAGGCCCCCGTTTCGACAATTACCTCTTCATTTTCTTCCCAGCGCGCATTCTTTTGAGATCTGAGAACAGGAAATAGTCGCTGGGGGTCAGTTCTGGAGAACACGGTGAACGCGGAAGCAATTCGAAGTCCAATGCATGGATCTTTCGTGGATCATGGATCATCGTGGAACAGAGCTAGTTTCTTTTTCTTCAAATCCCTCCGTTTTTCGGCGGATTTGTTCTTCAAACGGTCCAATAACGCTATGTAATAGGTGCTATTGATGATTCTTTCTCTTTCAGTCAATGAAAATTATTCAATGTGCATCCCAAAATACAGACGCCATAACCTTGCCGAGCGACCGTTGTGTTTTTTCTCGCTTTAAAGCGGGTTCATAGTGCGTAGTCCAATCGGATGGCTGGCCATTGGACTTCAGAATGAAATGATGTACCCATATTTTATCCATTGTCACATATCGACACAAAAACTCTGGTATATTACGTTTGAACATCTCCAAACACTGTGCCGAATCATGTACTCTTTGTTGTTTTTGGTCAAAAGTGAGCTCGCGAGGCTCAAATATTCGTAAATGATATTATGCACACCTTCAGTTGATATCTTTAGAACGCCTGCCGGCTCGAACAACTTTACTTTACAGACAATGAAAGTAATTTTGTGGACTTTTTGATGTCTTCGTCGGTAACAATCTCTTTCGGCATTCACCGGGTTCACTGTCTTCGGAGTACATTTCACCAATTCCAAACTTAGCATTCCAATGATCGATGGTTGATTTCCGTGTGGCAGTGTCCGATAACTTGTCATTAAGCCAAGTTTTTCAAAAAGTTGTTTCACTCAAAATGTTATAATTCAAAAACTAGTGACCCGACAGCTCTCGAACTCGTACACGTGCCCTGTGAAGCGTAAGGCTAAGTAAAAATCAGAAGTATTTAATTTTAGTGGCGTCATCTATGTGTCAGGCTGGATACATTTCAATTGACCTGTTATATGCACTATGTTCCGACCCAACTTTTTCTTGTTTAAATTTCCTCGCGATTTCTTGATGGGCTTTCTTAAGTCTTCAACAAACATGCACATTTTTTACTATCCTAAAGGTCTAGAAAAAATAAATAAATACCATAAATATTTTTAGGAATATGTTATGTATATAGATATGTATATGCTTCTACATTTTATGTTAGCCCCCATACACGCACTTAAACATAATTCGCCACGCTAATGCCTCCTAGCTCTGCCAATGGGCAATAAAATTCGCGTTAAAAGTGCTTTAATGCTACTTCAAAGTTTTGCTGTTTTTCTCGCAACTACTAATTCACGTTTTTATTGTTTTGCTATTTTCGTTTGCCAATCTAAACTCGATGCCTCAGATGCTGCCTCAGCTACGCGCCTATTGGTGCTCATGTGTCGGACAGATGATGGGCTGACATGCTGACTGCTTTTAGATGTAATGAACGCATGAATGGCTGATAGCGAATAGATATCTATAAAAATACATTGAATGTGCAAATAAATACACATCTATGTAGGTGCATGTGTGTATGTATTGACTGATATGCTCCCTTGTGCGGCGCTGCGCTTGTTTGCGAAGTTCAAACGAATTTGTCGAGGCATGAATGGCTCCGGGTTGCGTGAAAACCAGCGTTTTTGATATGCTAGTTGTTATTGTTGTTGCAGTTGTTGCTGTTGTTGTTTTTTGCTTTAAACCCCAAACTAGAAGTTTTAACGAGCTGATTCGAAACCGTTTTCTATACATTTTTATGTGGAATTTAACAAGCGCACGCACACACCCACACAAATTCACACACATACACGTAGATAACACGAATGATGCTGCCGTTCAATACGTTAGTTTATTGCTGTTAGTGCTGCTCCAACAACCAATGCTGCAACTAAAGACGATAATTGTTTAAGTAGTCATGCTACATATATACCAACTATATGTACATATGTATATACAAGTATACTTATATAGGTATACATATACATATGTCTAAGTATACACATACATACACTGTGTATCAAGTAGTAAAAGTTTTCGGATATACAAAAAAATTACGCCAGCCTCATAAAAATCTCCCATAAATGTTGTTGTACTCCGAAGTCTTCCAGTTATTTGCCAGCGATGCCAGTTATTCGTATTCGCATTACTCTTTCTATTGCTTATGCTCGAAGCGAAATTTGTTTGAAAACCCATTTAAGTGCTGTTCTATGCTCATCTAATATTGGTAAGTCATAGAGAACGGATATAAACAAGAAAAAGTGCTCTATTAAAAGGCAACCTTGTTTGTGAAAAGTTCGTACGAGCGGCAATAAAGTGGCTACTTGACGTCAGCGGCAGCAGCAACAGTCGAAATGAAGCACTTTCGTGTTAAATAATGCGAGATCGAGTGGAAACGAAGTGTTTTCTTAAGTATTGGAAAATTTGAAAGAAAATTTGTGGAGTTGAATTGGTTTGCTTAAGTTGGTTTTTGCTAATGAAAAATGCTTTTGAGTTTACAAAATAGTCTTATCATATGAAGAGATATATTGAAAATTAAAATTGATATCATTTATAACAAAAATTGCTCTCAAAATGAGTGCTTTTCTAGCAAAAATTTTCTTTATATTGTTTTCATACTTCTTCTTTTTCTACTGGCGTAGACATTGCTTATGCGGTTATAGCCGAATTAACAACAGCGCACCAGTCGTTTCTATTTTTTCGCTATTTGGTGTCAATTTGAGTGACCAAGTGCAGCCAGGTCTTTCTCCACCTGAACTCTCCAACAGAGTCTTCCTCTTCCTCTGTCTCCAGCGGCGGGTACTGAATCGAAAATCTTCAAAGCTGGAGTGTTATCTTCCATCCGGACAACCCGTCCTAGCCAGCGCTGCCACTGTCTCCTGATTCACTGAACTATGTCAATGTCGCCGTATATTTCGTACAGCGCATCGTTCCATCGACTGCGGTACTCGCCATAAATTTTATCTCGAACTCTCCTGAGGCCGAGTCATCACGCTATTTTATGAAAGTGGAACCAATCGTGCTTTCACTTTTCTTAAACCCAAATGATCTTTCAAAATGATTTTCACTGATCCTTCCGTAATTCCAACTATGCCAGAAAGAATTTAACACAAATACGTTAAAAATTTTTTGTAAAATTCGATAAACCCTACTGAGTTCGACTGACATAAACAGCTGCTGTAAACACACTAGTTGACAGATCGCGCTAATTTTTGGCATCATACTTAAGCGGTCTGGTCTAGAAGCATGAATTTCAGGTAATTTTTAAAGTGTGGTAAAAAAGGTAATTAATATTTTTACTATCCATTTTTTTCACTAGTTATTTGTTAATTTTAGAAGAGTACAGAAAAAAATTAAAAACTAAAAAAAGGATAAAATTTAAAAAATTATGAGCTGACGAAGTGGGGGTCTCTAAAGCATACCCATGATTTCAACCCTCCTAATTATCCGAAACCAATAAAAGATTATTAATCTAGAATAATGTCGCAATGGCCGGAACTACGGAAAAGTGGGAAACATTTTTTTTCACAAAATGGCGACTGCCTGAAAAAAAAAAGTTTTTTTTTGGATCACTTTCTGACTATTTCGAATTTTTTAAAAATAATAAGAATAAAAATTTGGCGATGGGGCTGGTTCCAACCATAGACAAGCCTATAAAGAAGACCCTATAAAAATTTCAAGTAAATCGGTCCACTCACTTTTCAGAAAAACGCGTTTAAAGTTTAGGAGACAATTCTAGTGAACACGGACGCCTCGTCACAAAATCGGCTGTATCTCCGAAAATAAATAATTTTGAAAAATCTTTCCAAGGTCATATTTTTGAAAGTCTAAACATTCAAGATATGCAAAAAAAAGTCGATTTTTTCAAAATCCTAGACAAGAATACCCCCTTAAGGACAGTTGTACCAACATAGGAAAAAAAATTTGCCTGTCTTCCTTATAAGCGGGAGATGGAGAAGGAAATGAAGAATTCCCGATAGTTTCTTGACAGGGTGAACGTCCATTAAAATCATTCAATATAAATAGACTAATATCACACCTGCAGCTGAGGAAACTTTTTGCTTGCGAGCACGAGCTTTTAAAGCTTTCATGGTGATAATTTGAAAACAACTGTTAAAAGCTTTATTTAAGTAGTAAAGCTCATATTTGGCTTAAAATTAAAGTGGCGATAACATTTCAAACAAAAAAATCTAGATTTAAATTAAGTAATTTCAGAAATTTTTTATCAAACGACCTTCTACCTATACTTTTTAGATATTTGCTTATATTTCATATATTCTATTCTTACAACATAATTTAATAAAAATTTAAAGTAAGTTTGCCAACTACAACACTAGACGCCAATAATATTGTTTTATTACGCAAAGACTATATATGTATTTCTGGCACGTCCCAACGGTTCGGAGCCGATAAGCCGCTGAATTCACAACAGCAACACAAATTAAATCAAACAAAGTAAATGCTAAGCATAGTTCATATTCTAACGCCACAGTTCACGGCCCTGTACAGGGGAGCGGCCGGGGTAAATGCCTTAATGGTTGCGTGTCCTCCAAAAAAAGCTTAAAATGCATTTGAAATAAACTTTCGCAAAAACTAAAAACTATTTGAGCATAAAATACAAACACAACAGCGTACGTGTGCAGCATAGAAACGTGTCACCGGAAAATGTCACGTGTGGCAACATTTGTACGCACCTACATACATAATTAAATGTATTTATTAATAGCAATTTGTATGCATGTAAATGCCTCAAAACGCTCAACTATTACCATATACCATATAGATAACTAATTTTGTACATATTTACAACTTTACGTACATATATGTATGTCTATTTGTATTTACGTGCATTTTCGCATTTAGAATTCCGACCACAGTTTTGATAGAAATGAATATGGAAAACTCAATATTTTTTCAATTAATTTCAAAACAACAAAACAAAGCAAAAACAAAACATAAATAAAGGCACATTTAATATAAACGAAACAAATAAGGTAAACCGCACGCCATTTGAATGTGCGACAAAATAGTTATTTGGCACAAACAAACAAAAGCCACAATTGGTTACAGAATCAAAACAGTGTTAAAATTTGTATACCCGCATGTTTTAGTTTTTTTTCTTTTTGCCTTTTTTCAACTAGTGTTTTTATTAGTGTCGCCTAATCGCAAATGCATAACACATCGTACTTGCATGTAGGCATATAAACCAGTGGGAAATTTTATGGATGTTTGTTTAACTTAAAGTGGTGCCAAACTGAGGTTACTTTAGGAACTCCAATGTACTATAAATTATTATTAGTTTTTATTGTTTGCAAAAATAATTTATAGGCGCTTTAAAAATATAATTGACTCAATTAAGCAGCAAACGGCATAGCTTCTTACATATCACTTTATTAATTGACTCAATTAAGCAGCAGTCTGAATAAATTATTTCATGTGAATTTACTAATTGACTCAATAAGGAAGTAATTTTAATAACGTATTCATGTTTTTAATGTCAATTTCCTAATTGAATTTACTCAAAAGCAGTCTGAATATAATATTTAATATAGTATAATAACATAAATTTCTTAATTGACTTAATTAAGAACCAATTTTAATAACTTATTTCATGTCAATTTATTACTTGACGCAATTAAAAAGCAATCTAAATAACGTATTTAATCTCAATTTACTAATTTACTCAATTAAGAAACAGTCTGAATAAACTTACTGATTGACTCAATTAAAAAGTCACAAAACAATAAACAATAAAATCAATAAACAATTTCAGGTACAGTTATTAATTGACTCAATTAAGAAGCAGTCTGAATAACGCATTTAATGTCAATTTACTAATTGACTCAATTAAAGAGCAGTCTGGTTAACGTACTGCATGTCCCTATACTAATTGATTCATTTAAGAAGCTGGCTGAATCACCTATTTCATTCGATTTACTAATTGACTCAATTAAAAAGCATTATGAATAAACTATTTCATGTCAATTAATTAATTGACTCAATTAAGAATCCATTTTAATAACGTATTTTATGTTTATTTATTAATTTACTCAATTAATAAGCAGGCTAAACAACTCATTTCATGTCGATTTACTTATTGACTCAATTAAGGGGCTGCCTAAATTTTCTATTATATGCATTAATGCACTCAATTAAATAATTTACTCAAATAAGTTGCCGCATAAAACACTTACTGTATATAGTATGCAGACACTTTATGAATTGACTCAATTAAGAATTAATTTATTTTTAACAATTTTTTTAACACATTTTTTTAATTAAAAAAATTTTTTTTTATTTTAAATCGATATCTCAACAAGTTTTTTGAGTTATTGTCTTCTACATAGGTTTCACGGCTACAAACGAAACATTTTTTATTATTTGATTTAATTCCGTAATATCTCTAAAATATTATTTTAAAGTTGATCCGAGTAGTCGTTTTGAAGATACATCCTGGAAAAGTTGCGCATTCAGGTCAGCTATATAGACACTTAAAACTTTAAAGGTGTTATTCAAGAAACTGTGCTTTCAAAGTCGGTTGTCAAGATTTTTCGCAAACTTCTTAACCGATCTTAATGAAATCCTCCATACACATTCTTCGAAAAACAACCTGTTCATCACCCGGCGAGTCACTAGATTACTTCATTTAATATTATTTTTGCTACTGGGTTCTATTTCGTATAATATACACCCAGTGTGTTACTTAAAAAAGCATAATGTTTAGCGTAAACGTACGATTATTGTTCAAAACTCTATCGCGTGTTGTGTACTTTGAGGTGAACAACAACAGATGTCAACAATTATAACATTTTTATCTATAATAGCCCTAAATTAAATACTCTCGTTAGCAACATTGTTGCGAGAGTAAAAAAAGATTGCAGCTAATTAAGGCAAATATATATGTATATGTAAATTCTAATTTAATTTTATTTCGAAAGCCAATTTTGTCAAAAATCAAAATTTTTATTATTGAATTTATTATTATTATTTATCTGAATCTACCTGGTAAGCTCTACTCCAAATCGTCGTAAAGCCATGAATTGTGCTGCTGCCCTGCTTCCCAAATCACCTTTAGCCGATATGTGAAACGAGGTTACAGCTTCGCCAATAGAAAATACTTCTGATTGAAATATATGGTATATCAGCGTGACTGAATTTACCCATGTCCAAGACAAGACAAACATAGCATTTAGCCATCATACAAACTAACCGATCGAGCTCAGTTCTTATCTGGAAAGCTTTTTTATTTAAAATGGTATCCTTATGAAATTTGGCACAAATTAATGCCAAAGGCATTGCTACAATCTCCGAAGAAAAACCCCCGTGTACTATCCATATAACACAATTTTAAATTCCATTTGAATCATTCATTTTCGAGCCCACAAATCAAGAACCAATCAATGTATACCATATAAAACATTGCATGAATAGTGCCTTTGAAGTGTGCCAACTATTGACCAAAAACTGTCGAAAATCGCACAAGAAGCCAGGCCCATGTTATAAAGTGCTTCTTGAGCTTACAGTGGCCAGTGTAGAAAGCGGCAAGTGGCCTGAGTGTGTCACTCGCTATGTTCATTATATATTGTATTTAAACCTTTTACCAATTGATAATACTATAATGCCGGTATGTCAAATGTAGATGTAATTGGATGAATACTTCTCCTAGCCCCCATATATCTAGTACAAAGATTTTCGAACTTCGGGTTGATCGTTTGAAGTTGCAATTGTATAAAAGATTCGACTACACCCGAACTAAGCTCTTCCTTACTTGTTTTTTGTTTTATCTTATATTTGATACAGTGCTGTAGGGCGCCTAAATAGAAGTATAACTTCGCCTTCAACCTCTGTAGGCGTTGATTAAATTGAAAAAAGATTGTCCATAAAGCATTTTGTGTTTTTTATGAACTTGTGAAACGTTATCCACACACATGTTTATGAACTTGTGAAACGTTATCCACGCATGTTGATGTTCTTTTTGGAATTTGATGCTACCAGTTTCTCTCTCAGTGTTAAGTAATGCATCTGCAGGCTGTGAAATTTGAAGCTTTGTAGGTTTCCATTTAAATGAGAGTTACACTTGTATTCTATTCAAACTGTAATGTAACCTCATTAAACATTATAAGGTTTTTGAGCAAAAATATACTGACTAATATCAAATAAAATTTATTAAATTTGAAAATCTTTATACACAAATGAGCTAAGTGTTTCTATTAGTTTGGCTGATTTTGGCTAAATTAAAATTTGAAACACAAACGTATATTCTGATTGTGCAGTAAATCGCTAAATACTGTCGTCAGGCATTTGACTATACGCTTTTGGCTCGTTTTATATGCAATTCACGTAAAATAAATTTCGAAATGCACGTACTAAGAAGCATACTACAAATCTACCATAGCGCTATATGCACGTATGGGTGTAGGTATGCAGCACGGGGCGCCGAAAATAAACGCCGCGACTTGAATGCTTGTCTAAGCGTTTAAATTGTGACGTGTGACTGACGTACTTAGAAGCACACTTGGCATATTAAATGTTGCACCAAAATTGCGCGTCACACGGACACAAACACACACACAGGCGCATTTATATTTGGCTATAGCTAATAATAAGTTTCTAACTAAAATGCTTTGCACTCTGCTTGCGGTGGCATACAAGCGACTCCGTTTGATGTTGAAGTCTGCCCTTAAGGGCTGTCAATTCCAAACTTCAATATTTTTTTTTTAATTATTTTTTACTTGCATTAATTTATTTATGTCTTTTATTTGTGTTGCATGTTTTTTAATTTCTTTAATTGTTGTTTATAGTTATTGTTATTGTACGTCTATGTACATGCTAATAGTGCACGGCCCATGTTAATTGTCCACCAATACTAAACGCGTCAGCTGCTCATATATATGTACATATATACATATTTCGTACGTGATAAGCGTAAACGTCAGCGGCATGAAAATTGTGGTATAAACAACAAGAAAGTATTATTAAAAGTTGTTTTTTAATTGCGATTCCAATGAGGCGGGCAACGGTATTCGTGAAGAAAATCATTACGAGTAAATTATGGAAATATGGACGGCACGTTTTGGCTGTAGTGATGAGTCGTGAAACGATTTAGTTTAATATTTTTGAATAAATTTGGTTTTCTGTGTGAACGTACATACATACCGAAGCTTTAATATACCTTACAGCTGCATTATTATGGAATAAAAGGGTTTAGAAATATATTTATATACATTATTAGTAATCCAATCTGAACAATTTGTTGAGATATTGCACCGTAGTCTTGCACAATAAGCTGTAGAAAATTTTTTTTTGATGATAATTTGTCAAACAAAAAAGTTTTCCATACAAGGGATGAATTTTGGTCGAACAGTTTGTATGGTAGCTATATGTTATAATGGTTCGATCTGAACAATTTCTTTGCTGATTATACCGCCGCTTTAGGCAATAATTTGTGCCGAATTTCGAGAGGATAACTCTTCAAATGAAAAAGTTTTCCCTACAACAACTGGATTTTGACCGTTCAGTTTGTATGGCAGCTATATGGCATAATGGTCCGATTTGAATAATTTCTTCGGAGATTACACTAATGTCTTGGAAAATAATCTGTGCCGAATTTATTGCAGATATCTTGTGAAATTAAAAGGTTTTCCTTACAAGAACTTTTTTTCAGCGTTCATTTTGTATGGCAGCTATATGCTATAGCTCGCCGATTTGGAAAAAATTTTCGGAGATTGTAGTGCTGTCTTGAAAAATTATCTCTGCTGAATTTAGTGCAGAAATCTTCAGGTTTACATACAAAAAATTGATTTTGAGCGGCCGGTTTGTATGAGTGCTATATGCTGTAGTAGTATGATCTGAACAATTTTACCAGAGCTTATACCGTTACCTTGTCTGATAACCCATACCAAATTTCGTGTAGCTACCGTGCCAAATAAAGAAGTTTTTCATACAACGACTGGATATTGATCGCTAAGTTTGTATGGCAGCTATATGTTATAGTGGTCCGATCTGAACAATTTCTGCTGATATTCTATAGTTGTCTTGGACAGTAATACATGTCAAAATTCGCGAAGATATCTCTTCAAATGAAAAAGTTTTCTATACAACGACTGGATTTTGATCGGTTAGTTTATATGGCAGCTTTATGCTATAGTGCTCCGATTTGTGCAATATCTTTGGCGATTGTAGCATTGTCTGAAGCAATTATATGTGCCGAATTTAGTGCAGTTAGCTTGTCAATCAAAAAAGTTGTTCATACAAGCTCTTGTATGAACGGTCAGCTTCTATGACAGCTATATGCTATAGTGCTCCGATCTGCACAATATGTTCTGAGATTATAGCGTTGTCTTGGAAAATGAGCTATACCAAATTTTGCGAAAATCATCTGTCAAATAAAAGCGGTTGATTGACGTGATTTCTATCGAAAGTCATTACCACTGCCGCCAATATTTCCAAGCCCTGATTGATGGGCATGTTGCACATAGCGCTTTTAAGAAACGAGTTTTAGGCATGTATGTATTCCTTTAACTAACTTTGGCATTACCAGACCAACTCTAACACTCAAAGTTCCCGCTCATAGTATTATAAATCATTTCGTTTACTTCTACCTTTCTACTAACTAGAATTGTATCTCAAGCTCCGGCCTAATTAATGTATAAGCTACAAAATGTATGGCAGTGACAGGCAATGCCTCATCAAAGTGCTGCCTATGATACAACAACATATGCTAGAGATTTTAATCATTCATGCCTTTAAGTACTACATTAGTGAGAGAGAAAGGTTAAAAGAATAATGGATTGTAAGCAGCAGTTTTTATGCTTGAAATACAAACACGTGCATGCAATTTTGTTTCGAAATCATTGGAAAACCATTTAGACAAATCAATCATCAATGCTAGCAAGCTAACGTCGTACCCCTTTCACACGAAACATTCATTAATTCATTTACAAAGTCAAAGCCTACACTGAAAATGTCAACCTTCGGTTTCATTAATTATACTTAACTGCAAAAATCTCTGGAAAAATACACATAGACCCGCACACACACATGCACGGAGTGTGGCACGTACCATGCAAAGCTTTTCTATTTGAGATAGCCTATCGCACTGATTTGCTTTTCCAACTAATGAACAGCACAGAACTTGCAGGATATCAACATTCACTGCAAATACCAACACACGCAGCATTAAAAGCACCATCGTAATGGCAAATCAAAGTGCCAACTTTAACCCTTTGCTGAACTTTAGCCCGGCTCAGCCCACTATGCATGGCAGGCAGCAAGCGCTCGTTGCTGGCTGGCTCATCCCATTGGCTTTGTTTGAGCGGAAATTTGACTCAATGCAAAAGTTATATCAGTTGTTTGTCAGTGCCAAAGTACCAAAGTAACTTCGTGGAGATAGTAAATGAAAAGTTTGCTTGTTAAACTTGCCATGAAATAATCGAGGGCAGGTGTGTACCACTGCCACATCCAACCACACACACAACATACATATGTACTTGTGCGTGTATAGCATAGACAGCGAGCAGAGGTATCAACGAATAGCGCAGGTATCAACGTCATCGTCGTCGTCGCCGTCGCCGTCACTGTCGTGTGATGAGCCATCAGCCAACAGGCGTAGAGTTGCCAGCGACTGTCTGTGATTATTACATTGTGACATATTTAATTACACTTCAAAAGTTACTAGCGAGAGATATGTGTATCACTATAAGTGTGTATGTGTGTGTGTGTGTGTGTGTGCGTAGTTATAAAATGGCTGCAGGCAGGAAGTGGTAGTAGCTGTAGCAGAAGAAAAAATGAAGACAGGATACGCCGGGCGTGTCCTGGTGCATTAAATTAATTAAAAGTTCACTTCATTTCATTTTGCAATGGCACAGCGGTACACATAACTACAGCAAACCCAATACAATCACACTTATTCATATACATACATATGTAGTACTGCGTATAAATTTCCAAATCTGCGATAAATATTAATGCGAAGAAAAATTAATTGACTGTAAAAGTTTTATTGTAAATGAAAGATAACAAATGCTATGAAATATATCATAGCACTAAGTAGTTATTTAATTATACTATATATATACAGTATGCGACAGAACTATGTATACGCCACCATATTTTTTACCATACTTTGAATATTTCTGCCAAGAGTTCAACAATCAAGAAATTTCGCTTACTAACGGATTTCTCAATAAGAACGCTACAAAAACGGTTTGGTATATCAATGAAATTCTTTATTCCTTTGAAAGCACATTCGATGCCACTATATATGGAACTCGATTTCTTTTGCTTGGCCTTTCAGCGACTGAACCCAATTTTCGACGGTTTTCAAGCATAAATCGGCTGTTACTGCTGCAATTTCACCTTCGATATTCGTACAAAGTTCATCAATCATCGTTGGCTTGTTGGCATAGACCATAGACTTGAGCCGCGCAGGAAATAGTCTAACGTCGTCAAATCGCACCGCCAAGGCAGCCAATTGGCTGGACCATTTCGTGAGATAACACGTTCACCAAACTTGGTTTTCAATAAATCGATTGTGTCACCCGCTTTGTGGCTTGTGGCGCCGTCCTGTTGAAACCACATATTGTCCAAGTCTATAACATCCAATTCGGGCTAAAAAGATTCAGTTATCATTGAGCGGTAGCAATTCCCATTCACAGTAACGTGGCGGTCTGGATCATCACGAAAGAAGTACCGCCCAAAGACATCGCACCAAACCGTAATTTTTTCGGAGTGCAATGGTGACTCATGGAGTATGTGTGTTTTAATGCCTGACCAATAACGCATACTTTGCTTATTGACGAAGCCACTCAGCCAGAAATCAACCTCATCGCTGTAGATGATTTTTCGATAAAAATCCGAATCATTTTGTTGATTCAAGTTGTTGCTCCGCCCAATTTACGAACATGCGACAATTCTGTTGGTTAAGCGGCTTCAGTTTTTGCGTCAATTTGATCTTGTAGGGATGTAGGCCAGGATCTTTTTGCAAAAATCAACACAATAACGTCAGAGAGATGTCCAACGCTTGAGACCTTGAGAACGATGTGTGAGCGACTAATTTGGGTCTTCCTCAATTGAAGTGCTAGCGGCAGCAATATTCTTGACACTACGGGCACTTCTTTATCTCACTGGGACGGGAACATTTTGTGCCCGTGGATTCACATTTTTCCACTATTATTTTCCACATTGGACGTAGCACTCTTAAAGCTGAGCCCATTGACCACGAAATTCGGTGGTAATTTTAATAATTTCGAGATGTTGGAGGCAAATTTGAATTGAAAAATACAAAAAGCAGAGGAAAAGTTAAGTGAAAAAGTCATGAGGCCTCCAAGTGCATCCAAAGCGCTATAAAGTTCGGAGCTGAAAAAGTGTTAGTTTAGAGTTGTTTTAGCTACATTCTCTACACAGTCTACAGTGTTTTGCGATATAGTATATTTCGATTAAAATCATAATCCTATCATTGTCTGCACAAAGCCCTGCCTAGCATTATATTGAGCATTTATGGCAATAGTTGCATGATTAGCTCGACTGATCTTCTTTTCGTCCCAATAAAAGGTAGGCTTTTAACATTGAATTGATTCAAGGACTTTTGGGATAGAATCGCTTCTTTAGGACTTGTTCGTCAGCTCTGCCTTTTCTGTAGCAAGCTGAAGGTTATGTGAGTCAAGGCGTGTTTGCGTCTCAATCATGACTTGATTGGGCTTTTTTCGGGCTTTGTCTGTGTCTCGGGCTGTGATTACAGCTGCGCCTAGTCGATTAAATATGATTCGCCTTGTGCGACTTCTACACTTTCACTGATGCCTCGTGTAGCGCCTTGAGTTGACCTTCTGGGTCTAAAACCGTTCAGTCTGGGGGAGAGTTCGCCAGCTTCATTGATAGCTGCTTCCAGTCTAAGTTTAAGTAGTCTTTCATAGTACTTTCCCGCTGTGTAGAGCATGGGCGGTATGCTCATGACAAGCTGGGATCCCCTTTTCTATTACTGATTAAGACAAGCCGTTGTTTCTTTCGAATTACAGGAAATATTCCAAGTTCGAGACAGACGTTCTACATGTTTAAGAGTACTGCTGGTCGTTTTGCTGCAATTGCTTTGAGTATTTCTGCTGGAATGCTGTACGGGCCGAGATATTTGTTAGTTTTGAGCTTGCCTGCGGCCAGTTAAGGTTCTTTGAGGTGAACGGGTGGAATTTCTGAGAATTTGTAACCTGTTATGTTAACGATACCATCCATTTTGAAAGCGTTTAACTCAAGTTGGTTGGGACGGCATAGATTTTAAAGAATAAATTATTTAAATAAAATCGTCTTAATGCAATATACCCTAAAGCTAAATAGAAAAACAAATAAGGCAATAAATTTCGCTTCTCAGAAGTTAAAGTCATTCTGAGTTTCGCATTCATATGGTATTAATATTCTTGCCGTATACTGCATATCATACCTTTAACTTACTTTTAAATTTTCGCTATTTCAGCGTGTACTTTCTTGAAAATTAACTTTTATAATTTGCAATACAACTGGCACTTAAAGTGTTGCCACATCACATATTCTCTTTACCAGCTGCATGACACTTTGTATTAACCGCATGTCGGTTCTCACGTTTAATTTTACACTGAAGACTAAAGTTTGAAAATTGTGCATCATTAATGCGTCCTACAATGACAAGACGCTATTAAAATCTATTGCAGAAAGGTGTCTTGAAAGACACGAGTGTCATTCACCTTGCCTGGTGGTAACATTGAGTAGCACTACAATTGAAACAGTGTAAACCATAAAGCACATAACTTATTCGAAACAGCATGATTTCTTTTCTGATCCGACCTCGAGCGTTGCTGCTTGATTGGGGTAAGCCTTTGATTTAATATACCGCCTGATTAAATAATCCAGAGGCATTAAATCCTACAATTTTAGCGGCTATTTGCCTAACATATTTCTGGAAATTAACGAGTCGCCAGATCTTGCCCGCAATGTGTCGATGTTTAGACTTGAAATATGAGGCGGCGCACCGGCTTAACGGAAAAAGTGATCATCCGCGTATATTCCATCAAATTCTGTGACAAAAAAGTTAGTCAACATCGTCCTACGTGTTAAGAAATTTTGACTATCATAGTCGGTTTTAGCAACCCAAAAACAGCAACAAACAGCATCTAATATCAGAGTCGCAAAATGATTGTAAACTAGTGTTATTGTCGAGGCCATCGCTACAATCTCTGAAGAAGTTGAAGTATAGACAATTACAGCATATAGCTGGCAAACTGGCCCGACTAAAAATCAAGCTAAATATCTGTTTATACGATTTTATACCATACCATGATAGCTTCACTACAACCATAACTTCGCTTGAGTTTCTTCTTGTGTTTTTCCTCACCAATGCGGTGTATTTGTATTCAAAACTCAACTTAGAAATTTTTTTTTAGTTCAGTGAAAAATTAATTTGTTATATAAATCATTTTTCAATAAAAAAAATCTTCCCATACCGGGAATCGAACCCGGGCCTTCTGGGTGAAAGCCAGATATCCTAGCCACTAGACCATATGGGACCTCTTATCGTATTTACCTAACACGCAGCAGTTTACGCTTGAATTTGTAGCGTTTTGGCGAAAACAGTGACTCAGCATAATAAATTTAAGCGATATTTATATACCCAAATATTCATACTTATATAGTATGTATGTATATGTGTATATCGTCACTTAAAATGCAAACTAATGTAAGTTCACTTTTCATAAGTTTAAAGGCGAAGGAAAACGATAAAATAGAAACCACTCATATTGAAACATAATTTGTGTTGTGGTTATAAAGTGGTTATATATTAGTTAGCATACCCTCAAATTGAAATAAAATTTGAGTTTCGGTTATAAAATGGTTATATATTGGTTATTATATGTTTAGTTTTGGTTATAAAGTGGTTATATATTAGTTAGCATTCCCTCAAATAGAAATAAAATTTGAGTTTCGGTTATAAAATGGTTATATATTGGTTATTAAATATTTAGTTTTGGTTATAAAGTGGTTATATATTGGTTACCATAACCTCAAATTGAAATAAAATTTAAGTTTCGGCTATAAAATGGTTATATATTGGTTATTAAATATTTAGTTTTGGTTATAAAGTGGTTATATATTGGTTATCATACCCTCATATTGAAAAAAAATTTGAGTTTTGGTTATGAAATGGTTATATATTGGTTATAAAATGTTTATATATTGGTTATTATAACTAGCAACGATTTTAAATGCTCTTTGAAGATACGTTGTTTTGCATTTTAGGTGATGATATGTATGTTTTGTTGCTTTATTTATTATTTTTGTTATTTTGTTTTGCTAAATTAAGTGGCTTTTGATTGCTTTGAGCGCTTGACGAGTGGCGCGCATACGAATCTACGCTTTCAAATATTATTTCGTATTTATTTCATTCATCCAAGAACTTGAAAAAATTCGGAAATTTACACAGCTGCTGGCACAAGAGAATCAAAAAGCAGTAGTGTTGATAAAGTATTGTTTTCAAAGCTGCCACGAGCGGACATAAAATCGACATACTTACATATGTACGTACATATGCAGCGAATGTAGCTATCGTTTTTATAATTTCTTATTGCTGAAATAAAAATGCGCAACTTAACAAAATAAACAAAACTGTGAAGCAACACTCGCGCATAGTTCAGCCAATAAACAGCAACATCCATCAAATTGGCAGCGCTTAGGTGGCTGGGTCGTCGAAGTGGTGGCAAGGTGGTGTTAGCGCCACCGAATTGCGATGTCCACATGCAACCATATGTGTATATGTGTGCATGTGTAGGTGTATGCCTTGACTTGACTTGGGCAAGAGCAGTGCTGACGCACAATCGAAGTACCAAAAACGAAGAAGATCGCGCCAGAAGACGGCAAAGTGGCTTTTCCCTGTTGCTTTTAAAATTATGAGCCAGTAAATTTGGGTCAACAACAACAAAACGCATGCCGTGTATGTATATATTTATATTATATACATATATATAGTATTTTAATAGCTCGGCAATGTTGATAAACATTTTCATTCGCCATTGCGGCATGCCGTACTATTTTTAACACATTGTTTTTGTTAACAAACGAAATTAGCGTCAACGGCAACATCAACAGTGCCACTAAGCATCTATTTATTGCTTATTTTGTAGCATACGAAATTAATCGTTACTTGATTAAATTTAGAAATGTTTTTGTATATTTCGAAAAATAGATTTTACGCAGTCAACTGAGTTGTCGCAGTGTTTTTATTCTGTTTTCGTTATTTGTCGGCACGTGTACCCCTCTTGACCGCTGACATTCCGAAATGGCATTGCGGTAAGCATTTTTTCACAAGCACTCATTCTTTAGACACATAAATCATTGGCTTTCGTTTAATTGCAATGGAATGTCGAATACTATTTCGTCGCGGTGACTTATGTATCTGCAAATTTCACTTTTTAAAAATATTCAATTTCTGTGTTGATAAGTTTTCTGAACCGTGCCACTCCCCTTAGGAGGCGTATGCATAGTTATCTATGTATATAGCCAGCGCAATATTTCTTTCATATTAGATAATATGAGGCAGCGGATTAAGTATTACTTCATGGGAGAGAGAAAGGCTTTAAATCTTATCTATGATATGGACTGACTGACGCCTAATATACATACTGTATTTAGTTTAGTGTTTTCATAATTAGAACTGACATTTCGCTGACATTTTCCATTTACCAAAGGACTGATACATGAGTGCTGTCAAAATTTCCACCGAAAAACTACCGCCGAGTGAAGTTTGTAACTTTCCCTTACATTTGAAAAACGAGCGCGTTGAAAAAATATGTGCTCATAGTCTTCTATGCACTCTGTACACGCTGTCCGACGGACTAAAGTCGTTAAATCGGAACAGACAGCTTCTAAAGCATCCATATCCACTCAGTATTTAGGTTAGATGGAAGTCTAGGTCCTTGTGCTTTTTCGTATACCCCCAACTGGTCTAAAAATATTCCGTCGTACTTCAAGTTCCATAGTAGAGGGCATAAGAACGAGCCTTGCGGTACTCTACTAGGCACACAACCAAAGTTACAGCCTGGACAACAGTCGGCAGCGTTAAGCACAGCCAAATCTATAATGTGGACAACAACCCGCAGGGTTGCATTCCAATTTCAACTCGATTTCAGTTCGAATAAGAATTAATTTACTAAAACATAAGTTATATTTTGTTTGATAAATCGATCTAAATTAGCGCTTCAATCGAGCAAAGGCCGGTTAATTGATCTATTCACTGCTCTGCTAAAAGGCAATTATGCTGCAGTGTAGCAGAATATCAAAGATGACCCCAATGAGTTCATCCGCCATTGCGCAACAATTGGAGCTATGCCCATCTACGTTATGGAAGATTTTGCGGAGGAATTTTGGTTTGAGGGCTTAAAAAATCCAACTCGCGCACAAATTGAAGCCGAACGTCTATCAACGGCGTCGCACGTTGGGTGCATGACCCCAAATTGAGATGTCCACAGATCTCGCTGTTTACAAGAAAATTTTGTTAAGTGATTAAGATTTTTCCGCTTGAATGGAAACGATAACAAACAAAACTGTCGGATGTGGAGTGATGATGATTCACAAGACATTGTTGAGGCGCCGTTATATCCTCAAAAAGTTACTGTTTGGGGTGCTCTTTGAACGAAGGGAACGAAGGGAAAATTGGTTAATATTTCTTCAAATATGAAGCCGGCTATTATGGCAGTTACAGTCAATGCGAATGCCATAAATTCATCATTAATGACTTTTTCGTGCCTGAAGTGGAGGATGTTGATATGGACGACGTTTTGTTCCAAACAAGACGGCGTTAAATGCTATACAGCAAATGAAAACATCAATTGATTGAAGCAAACTTTTTCAGATCGTGTTATATCGCATCGCGGACCTGTGGGGTGGTCTCCCATACCGTGCGATTTAACAGCAGTGGATTATAAGCCCGAAAAGATTGACGGCTTCGAAAAGATTATTCGGCTAATATGTGGTGCTGGTCGGAAAAAAGTGTTCGAAAAATTAATTTCTGAATGATGCCTTCCGCGGCGGTCACTTGCCCGAAATCACTTTGAGAAGATGGTTAGGTAAAAAGGAAAGCGCATTATGCGGCCTCACTTAGGCCATAACTTTAAAGTATAGGCCTTTTATTACCTCTTGAAAACCAAAACCTCACGACCTTACTTTTTTCAGCGAATCGTACTCCAAAAATGAAATGGAGCGATATTGCCGCAATCTGTTTTTGGTGAGTCCCAACGTTTCTCTTTCGTCTTTATGATTTGTGGTATTAGTTTTCAGTTGATTTCAATCCTTTCATAATATCGTGCGTAGAGTGTTTTAGTCTTCTTCGAGCGACCTATTTACCTTGACAACGTAAAACGAGGACTATAAATGGTCGGTTATAGGTGGAGGGGATTTTAGAAAGTTGAAAATCTGAACTGACCCAGACTTTCAATTGTTTTACATGCCTAATTTTTGTTTCCTAAATATATCTATACCTTGCACAGGGGTATTAACTTTGTTACTAAGTTTGCGACATCTAGAAGGAGACATCGGATACCCAATGAAATGTATAAATGAAGAGCTCAGTCGAGTTAGCCACGTTCCTTTCTGTCTCACCGTCTGTATATAGGTTAACTATGTCCACAGTTTGTGCGATAGCGATCTGAAATTTTGCAAATGTCTTTTGCTGTCGAAAAAGCTACTCATTGTCAGAACCGCCGATATTGAGCCACTATAGCATATAGCTGCCATACAAACTGATCGATTCAAATTAAGTCCTGGTATAGAGAACTTTTTTATTTGTCAAGATGTCTTGACGAAATTTGGCATGAATTATCACCGATAGTAGCGTTGTAAACTCTGAAAATATTGATTCGATCGCACAACTGTAACACATAGCTGTCATACAAACCGAACGATCGAAATCAAGTTTTTGTATGGAGTCTTTTTATTTTTTAAAGGTATTATAGCTACGTTGCAAGCAAAGTTAACGATTTTCTTGTTATTTGTGAATATATTTTGTGAAGAGTGTTTGCCCACTCTCCATCTTTTCGTTTCTACGCTGATTTGCTCTGTATGCTATTGGCTGCTAGCACTTACCATTAACAACGCGTATTTTGATGTTTTGGAGCATGACAAGTGAATATTTATTTCCTCTAACATCCTTGTTCCAATGCACATAACTTATATTTATTATTTGCATTTATATTTTATATTTTTCCCCATTTTAGCTGCGCTCAATGCGTATGACTAATGCTAAACTGGTCAGTGCGTTTGCAGCGATTATGAATGCGTGTGTGGCACGCATGTGTCCGCTGCGTGTTGCAAGTAATTAAATGCATATGGTATTGCATTAGCATGCATGTCATAAGTTGTGCAGATTAAAACGCATTACAGCGCTACACCTCCATACCTAAGCAAAACATACATGCGTGCGCCCCATATACAAGCGTAGACGTGAGTGCGTGCGTGCTTCTAAAGTTGAGGAAAATCGCGCTTGATCCCTACTAAGCATGTTGATGTTTAAAATATGAATTATAAATAGTGGAAAACTCTACTACATATACCACGCATATTTTTAGTTTACACTTTTTTCTAGCGAAACATTTACCGTGATTTGTGGCACGCATGCAGGCGATTATAAAATGTGAATGCGCAGAAAACGGGCAGACAAGCGTCGTAGCTGCGCTCACTTGAGTTATTACTGGACCTTATGTTCTAGAAGCCATACTATACCTTATGGAGTATATATAGGTACCTGCGTACAAGCCTAGGGAGAGAGAGCACTCCCTTGCTAACAATGCGAGCGCTACCCCGCGGCCGGTAAGGTCAACGCGCACGTCACATGTTATTTAATCATATATATTTCTAGCGTTTTTCATGCAATTTCGCTATTGTAGTCAAATTGCAAAATGCCAGTGTGATTATGAATTTTTAATGCCACTACTTCATGTTAAAATTGCAAGGATACGCTCGTAATGTGTGTGTGTCTCTCTAGTCGTTTCTAAGTGGAACTACCAGCTTTTTTGCTTTTTACTTGGCAAACAAAAAACGTTTTTAATGGCGTGTAATTTCTTAAGGTCTGCCATGAGCCGACTTGTTAGCCCTGCCTTTTGTGCCAACTGCAGCGCTGTGCACACTTTTCTTGCGCTGCCTGCCTCCTGCTCTTGGCCGCCTTTTCGCTGCCTTCCCAACTTTCTTCGCGTTGCATTTGCTTTTCATAGTTTGTTGTGCGCTGCGTTCAAGCAAAGTGTATGCGTAAATAAATTATGAAGCCTCCATTACGGCGTTGCGTGGAAATTTTCTAGCCCGTCGCACCGGTGCGGCAGCTGCATTTGCAACTTGCTGCAGTGTCTCATATGTGGCGTGATTGCGAATTTTCCACATTTTGCTAAGCGCTTTTATTTTTATAATTTTGCACACACACACGCACACACATACAATTATATTTTTTGTTATACCATTGCATATGCATGACACTGGCGGCTTGTTGTTTTTGTTTTAGTTGTCGAAGCGACATGTGGTCACAACGCGGCTAGAAAACCCATTAACAATGCGTGACAGCAAAAACACACGCACTTTGTGCATGCATGTTGCTTTTGTTGTTGCTGTGGCAGTAACTTTGTGGTGAGTCAATGCACTTTGCGTTAGTTTTAAATTGTTAGGAGGAGGTTAGCAATTCGAGTGACAATTCGGCCGGTGGATTGTGGTGCAACTTTGCGCTGGCTGATGATTGTTGGTTAATATGGTAGTTAGTTTGTTTTTGCTTTTAAATAAAAATATTATTTAATTTTTTTAAATATAAATCGCACGCAATTTCAATATTTCTAATTTTTTATAATAAAAATATTATCCCAAATATAACTATAAATTATTTTTATAACTATTTTAAATAATTAAATTTTTTAATCAAAAATTGTACAAATCTAATTATATGAAAATAAAATAAAAAAATTTTTTCATATAAAATTTATTCTTTTTCATATAAAATTTATTTTTTTTTCATATAAAATTTATTTTTTTTCATATAAAATTTATTTTTTTTCATATAAAATTTATTTTTTTTTCATATAAAATTAATTTTTTTTTCATATAAAATTTATTTTTTTTCATATAAAATTTATTCTTTTTCATATAAAATTTATTTTTTTTCATATAAAATTTATTTTTTTTTCATATAAAATTTATTTTTTTTCATATAAAATTTATTTTTTTTTCATATAAAATTTATTTTTTTTTCATATAAAATTTATTTTTTTTTCATATAAAATTTTTTTTTTTCATATAAAATTTATTTTTTTTTCATATAAAATTTATTTTTTTTCATACATTTATTCTTTTTCATTTAAAATTTATTTTTTTTTCATATAAAATTTATTTTTTTTCATATTGGAAACAAATTTCGCAATTGAATGAAAATGTTATTTTATCTTTTAAAATATTAATCGCAAAAAATTTTCATTTTTTTATATCAAAAATATTATTCGAAACATTATTAAAAATTATTATAATTATTAAAAAATAGTAAAAAAATATGTTTTATATTAAAACTTATTTCAAAACAATTAAAACAATTTATTTATAATAATAAGTAATTTTTACATTAAAATTTATTTAAAAAAAATTTATTTTTTTTTAAATAAGTTATAGTATACAAACATATTTTTGTGTTATTTTGTGCATTGAAAAATATTATTTTAAATGAAATTATGATTTTATCTTTTAGCACACAATTTTTATTAATTAAATTTTTTTGTATTTAAAATATTATTCGAAATATTACTAAAAATTACTTCTACTTATTTTTAATAATTTTCATACATTTTTTTAATAATGTATTTAATTATTTATTTTTTTTCCTTTAAACATATTGCTTATATTACACTAAATTGTTTTACATTTTTATTATTAATTATATTAAAATATAAATCGTTCACAATTTTCCATAACTTAAATTTTTTTTATTTATAATAAAAGTATTATTTAAAATACAATTAAAAATTTCTTCAAACTTATTTTTAACGATGTTTATAAATATTTTAAAAATAATTTTTACTAATATATTGTACGCTTTTTAAAAAAATTTTAATATATGTAAATATTTTTTTTTGCTTTTAAATAAAAATATTATTAAATTTTTTTAAATATAAATCACACACAATCTCAATATTTCTAATTTTTTATAATAAAAATGCTATCCCAAATATAACTCAAAATTATTTTTATAATTATTTTAAATAATTAAATTATTTTTAATCAAAAACTTTTATTCGAAATATCAATTATTTTTTTTTTAGTTTTTATAAAGTATGTCTAATTATTTCTAGCAATTTGGAATATTCTAATTATTAATAATACGTTTCATTAATAGTTTTAAAAATAGTTTTCAATAATATTTTATTTAATTTTAATTTTGTTACTTTAAAGATCGGAAGTATTATTAAAAATTATTTTTATTAATATTTATAAATTATTTTAATTTATTTTTTGTAATTTTGAATATTTGTTATTAATAATTTTTATAAATATTTTATAAAATAATATTATATTAAATAAAATATATTAAATAATTTAACTTCATTGTAAATTTAATATTCATATCTAATTAAAATATTTTCTATTTTAATTTAAATGTTTTTCTTTTATTGCAGCTTAATTATATTTGTATGTGCCTTCGAAACTTTTTGCGTTTTCGTTAATTAATAAACTCTGGAAGGAGAACTAAAAATTGCATTAATTTAACGGAGAACGGTAAGTTTTTTAATAGAATATAAAAATGTTGAGTTATATAAAAACATAATATGATATACATATATAAAAAGTTATAGATATATTTACTATTTTTTAAAAAATTGCATAATTTTTTTTAAATTATTTTTGTTAATTTTCGAATTAAAAAATATGATATTACCATATACTTACATATACATCCTTTTTCCATACTTTAAATATATAAATAACATTTTTTCACTTCCTTTTTACAACATATTCATTTTTTTCTCCAATTTTGCATAATTCTCAATTTCATAAAATTATGAAAAAAATTCAAGTGCTTTTTTTTCATAAAACCAATATTAAGTTCCGCCTATCCTTTTATATTTTTGGTTTTTGTAAAATTGTTTTCCGCGAAAGGGTTTCTTTGCGCTTATTAATTTCACTTAATTTTTTTAGCGTTTGAACTTTTTAATTATAATACTACAAAGGTTTAAAATTGCCTTTTAATGAAATGCTAATTATGGCACATAAATAATTGAACGTTAAGCCGCTTACCAGAAGCAATTACGCCGGTTTCATATGCATATTATATACCTGGAAAATTAACTAAATCCTCCCAGGAAAAAAGTATTAAAATGATATTTTGCCACGCACACAACTTTGTTGCCAGTTAATAAAAAATTAAAACATAAAAAAATAGTGAAAATACCTGCCAATTAACTAAATAAATTCCATAAACCGTATATTTTTTAGAGAAAAAATCACGGCAACACAGCTTATCGAAAAAAATGTTGGAGCTTTGAGGTTAGGTAGTCATCTGGGATTCAGTCAATATAAATTTCTGGTAGATCCGCTAAGCGAGGACTATATTCCCATTCAATTATGAAAGCTTTCAATGAACATATATTTTATGTATTTTTTTAGTTTTATTTTAAAGTCTGCTCGGACATTTTTCAGCTTATTTTATTCTAATTTCGCTTCATAGAAATAATTTAAAAAAAATATTCATTGCGCCCAAAGGTAGGCGATTACTATTTTTTGTGATAAAAATGGGCTTACTTGACGTATATGCCAAAACCAATATTTTAAAAATTGAAAATTAATTTTAAAGCCAAAAAAAGTGATTTAAGGAAATTCAAATTATTATAATTCTAGATATTATAAAATATATTTTAATATTTCGAATATTATAAAATAATGTTTAAAATTTAAAGGAGATTTGGATAACCAGTTTTGAATAAATATACATTACGCCCAAAGGTAGGCAATGCCAAATTTTATAGCTAAGAAAAGGGATTTTTAATAGAAATTTTAATAAAATTTGTATACCAAAACTAATGTTTATTACAGTACGCCTAAAGGTAGGCAGAGGTTTTAGAGGTTTTTAATCAAAATCTTGCTGAGATTTTGTTTACCAGAACTAATATAATTTAAGATGCAATAAATTTTATATAAAAGAAAATATTTTTTCAAATTAAGAAAATATTCAAACAGAAATATATATCTTGAAATATTTTAAATTCGGATTTGAAGTCAATTCGGACATTTTTCAACTTATTTTTTCAAAAATAAAATTAACTTTTAATAAAAAACACTTCTGTAATTTAAAAAAAAATATAATAATTTTAAATATTCCAACACAAGTATATTTTTCTGAATATTTTAATTCTAATATTTTAATATTTAAAGGAAATCAAGATGTTTTCAACTCCTTTTATTTAAAATTGGCTTGATAGAAAAATTAAATAAATATTAATTGCGCCTAAAGGTATGCTATGGTTAAATCTTTTTGAAACCAAAATTGAATTGAAAACTCAATTAACAATAATAACGGGTTTTTAAAATAAAAAATGTACTATTTATAAATATAACAATTGTGAATATTCAAAAATTAAAAAAAATTAAAATACAAATAAAGAATAATAGCGAATTTTTGAGTTAAAAAATTATAATATTGAAAAAATATAATATTTTTGAATATAATAAAATTTAGCACAATTAATAATTGCGTGAAATAAATATACCAAAACTAATATTATTGAAAACTGAAAAAATTTTGAAGATTTAATTTAAAATATTATAATATTACTTTTAGTATTTGAAAAAGACTCGCATATGAGATAATTGAATGAATTTTGAGTAAAAAGTTTTTGCGCCTAAAGGTATGCTATCGCTAAATTTCTTGAAATTTCTTCGAATGTAATGAGTCTTGATTCATGAAGTGAAATATGTCAGAAATAATATTATTAGAACTTAAAAATAAGAAAAAAATTAAATTTTTTAATTTAAAAACTGTTGTATTTTCAAATATTAAAAAAATTATTATTAGTATTTTAAAGAGATTTGCAGCTTGAATCATTGAATGAGTTTTGAAAAAAGTTTATTACGCCTAAAGTTATGTTATGTTTAAATTTTCGAAAACCAGTTTTGATCAATATTTGCGTGAAATATAAAAACAAATATTTTAAAATTTCTAAAAAAAAAAACAATTTAATATATGTATATAAAAAACACAATTTAAAATGAGAAGCATTTTTTATTGATAATTGAACATATTTCAATAATTTAAAATATTAAATTTTTTTAGATTAGTTTTAAAATCATTGTTAGTATTTTAAGGAGATTCGGAGCTTGGATAATAGTATGAGTCTTGAATTTCAAGTTCATTGCGCCTAAAGGTATGCTATGACTAAATCTTCTTGAAACGAAAACAATTTTTGATCAATATTTTCGTGAAATATATAAAAAAAATACTTAATATTTATAAAAAAACATTTAAAATTTCTTTAAGAAGTGTAAACATTTTTTCGCTGACAATTAAACATATTTTAATAGTTTAAAATATTAAAATTTATTTTTAGTTTTAAAAGCGTCTCATAAAAGGTATAGCCGTTTGCACCTACCAATGTACATAGTGGCTTAAGCCATAAATAGCTTGTAAAAGCTTAACCGATAATTATTTTAATCGCTTTATTGCTTACATATGTACATGTTGGATGGCACATTAACATAGACGAATGGCGGTTTGTGAATATATACTTGTATAGTAAAGCACCAATAATTATCTACTTTAAAGCTGTTATACGCATTAAGTTACTATATTTACAATATGTATTTAATTACTTGATTGTACGCACATACACATATGTACTAACATACAGTGCTGTGCCAGACAGCATGTGTACAGTAAGGCACCAGAAAGGTGATCGACTACATCGACGTTACTGTAAACAGACTGTCAAGCATGGTGGAGGAAATGTCATGGTGTGGACATGCTTCTCGGGAAATCGGGTTGGCCCTGTACACAAAATAGTGGACAAAATGGACCGTTTTATGTATAAGGACATTTTAGAAACAAAGATGCTCCCTTATGCAGAATGGCATATGCCACTTCGTTGGGTGTTTCAGCAGGATAACGATCCGAAACACACATCGAAGTTGGTCAAAGATTGGTTTAGGACGAAAAGGATTCAAGTCCTTGATTGGCCGGCACAATCACCCGACTTGAATCCTATCGAGAATTTGTTTGCAATTTATATATCCAGACCTACATATGAACTTGCATGTATACAACCAAAGCCATTACACGTTAATTAATCAAATATTCTTAACTTTAGCGCCACTATCCTTGTTGCCAATGCTCCCACCTACACAACCATTTGCCATGCCGTTCACTAATTACCCAAAACCGTTTTGATTGTGTTTCTGTTTTCAAATTGCCCGAGCGGTCATCAGTGCATATTTGATGCAAGCAGCTCATATACTACTTATACATATATCATTTTTATATAAAAGTATTAGCGCTTACGCAAACATACACACACTAACAGTGTTGGCTGGTGTTTTTGTAAAAGCGCATATTGTCCGTCTGCCAATTATTTGAAATTAGCCGACATTTGCCAATAATCATGCGCCGCCCGGCATGCGTTTAGCTGCAACTGCCAATGAGTATGTGTGTATATACTCGTATACAGTGTTATTAATATTCAAATTTTAATTATCCAATCATGTGTCCAGTGCACAAGCGGTCAAAACAAAGGTAGATACTTATATAATAGCGCACTAAGTGGCACAGGCGGTGTGAATTCCCATTATTAGCGCCGTCAATTTGCATAAAATTTCTTAGTTCGCACTAATGCCTCAGCTGTTTTTTCTTCTTTCGTCCACTTTCTTTGCTTACGTTTAACGCTAATTTTATAAAATTGTTGGCAATTTGTTGTGTTGATGACTGCAATTTTTTCAAAGAAACCTCATTTTAGTTGCAAATTTAATTGCTTTAATGAAGTGATTTGCTGGAATACGCAGTGGCACTTGTCTTTTACACATACTTACCTATAATGCTATAGTGCGAATTTTGAACCCTTTACGGCAAGCATGATGAGAGTAGTATAAAAAAAGTCATTCAAAACAAGAAAAATAACCATAAAGGTAAAATAACTTTCATAGTTGCAATTCTGATGGCATGAAAGCATAAAAAAAGAGATTTTTATTGTGATTGTGTCGGGTAGTTTGTATGGCAGCTATATGCTATAGTAGCTCGATCTTAATAATTTCTACGCAGATTGGAGCGCTGCTTTGGAAAATAGTTCCCTTCGAATTTGGAGAAGATATCTTTTCAAGCAAAAAAATTTTCCATACAAGATTTTGAAATTGTTTGGCCAGTTTGTATGGCAGCTATATGCTATAGTCGTTCGATTTGAACGATTTCTTGAGATATTATACCTTTGCTTCAATACAATACAATAATCCATACCAAATTTCGTGAGGATATCTCGTCAAATAAAAAAGTTTTCCATATCATAACTTTAGTTCGATCCTTCAGTTTGTATGACAGCTATATGCTATAATTGTTCGAACTGAATAATTTTTATAGATATTGCACCGTTGCTTTGAACAGTAATCCATACCAAATATCGCGAAGATATCTCGTCAAATAAAAAAGTTTTCCATACACGCACTTAAATCCGATCGTTCAGTTTGTATGGTAGCTATATGCCATAGTCTTCCGATATTGGCAATTTCGACAAATGCGCACTTACTTGGGGAGAAAAGAACGTATACAAAATTTCAAAGCGATATCTCAAAAACTGAGGGATTTGGGATGTATGTACTGACCGGCATGATTAAATCGACTTAAGTCGTCACGCTCATCATTTATATAAATTCTTTGTAGAAGTTCTTTCTGGATTTTAAATAGACGTTTAAACTCATTAACTAAGTTATCACACTTTCCAAACGAAAAGCATGTTCGGTTAGTTCCTAAAGTTGATCAAAAAATCGTTGGATCTCATTTGGACACATATTTGTCCTTTGTATTACCCAAAAACGCCTTAAGGTGCCTCACCTCATAGATTTACGAAGTGTTTTGAGCTCACCACAAGTTTATCATGGCGGTTAATGTCAATCCCAGACATTCGCTAGGTTCACCAAGGTTGTGTCTACCGAGATATCTCAATCTCAGTCTGGTAAAAGCCGAGCAATAGAGGAGAACACCGCCTTCCTCCATACCGTCTTGGCAAAGTGTGTCCTATTGGACATTGTCCAGTCAGAAACTCTACAAATCCTTCTAAGCTCACTGGAGGTTCATAGGCCCAATGCTAGAGCTCAAGAGAACATCGTAAAACCGACTCGCTTAGTGCGGCTGCAAGATCCTTTTGGAGATGTATACATACTGAACTACTTGCTCTGAACAAAGTTCGTCTTTCCACAATCGTAGTAGTTCTTAATGGTCATTGTCCAAAAGGCATTCATGCGGTAAGCAAGCCCTAAAATCCAGTCGGACGTAACTTTTGCAAGACTGTTATTGAAACATTTTGGCAGTCATACCTTCGGCGAACATGGAGATAGTGAAAATCAGCGGGTCAAAACATTTTTTTAGGACTATATTGGCTAGAATTTCTGATATTCACTTCCGGGCAAAACTGTTTGATGGTTGTTTGGCGATTAGCAATAGGTAAATGTGAGAACTTCAGCCTACTCAAGTACATATGAGACGTTTTCAATCCAATTTATGGAAAACTTACATAAAAAAAACATATGAAAATCACCTTCGAACAGTTATTGACGATCACTAGTCCAGAATAGGAACGAATAGGGGTTCTCCTCTCTTCGTGCATTCTACCAAGCCATATATAAGCCTTGCGTGGGATCAGCAAACGTTGATCAGTAATCAGCACTTGTGGAATTCTGACCCAGAATGGAACGTAAAAGGCCCATTGAACTGCTAACCTTTAGTAAGGTACACATCGAAATGATAGGTGTCCTAATTGAATACTGACCATGACACATACGTGATGGATCTAAAAATTTTGGAGTACATAACTTATAGAAGATGAAATGAGGAAAATGAGGTGGAAACATCTCATCAAGCGTTGAACGATTTGTAAACGTTGTCCAGGCGTAAGTCTCTCCCTGATGAAATGCCAAACAATACTGAACAAAAATAACATGACAGCTTGACACCACTTAGGCTATTGAAAAAACTACCTCCTTTTCGGATGACCCGTTATATATTCTGAGTAATTTCATTTGCAAGGTCTGCTTCCAGCTCTTCAATTACAGTTATAACAGTCTTCGATGCGGCATTTCTCTGCTTGCTTCTGTAAGTAATGCCTCTTGTCACCAAGTATCACCAAGTAAGACTTTGGTTGCATATTATTATTATTTTGTTATTGAATAACAAATTTAGTTTTTTATTCAAATCTTATTCACTATATACCAAGGTCTACCCAGTACGCAACGCTTGCGAAATATTAAGTGCTTGCAAATCGGCTGCCACGGTGATTAATTTGCTTTTCAATTTACTAAAGCCAAGTAATTTACATAAATGCATATTTTCAGCACAATTTTCCCAAGGATTAGAGATAAAATAACTTATGCATGCACTTCAATAATTCTCGTTGCTTAATGAGCTGGAAGATGGTTGTTAATCTTTTTCTACTTTGTGCCACAAAAAAAAAAACTGTTTTGAATGGAAAATGCAAACAACACATTACTCAATTGCACATTTATTTGTAACATTTTTGTTAAAATTTTACATTATACAGAGTTTTTTTTGGCTTCGCTGATTTATTGTTCCCGCTGGTTGTAAGCAATAATGCAACAAATTAAACAGAACCATTAATAGACGATTACATACTTAGCAGTGAGACCCTGTAGGAAATTCTTCAGGAAGTGGAACTAGTTTGTTACTAGTGGAAAGCAGCTCCTTTATGGTATGACGACCAACAGCACTAAATGGTACCGGTCCTTCCATTCCGTTAGAGGTTGCAGAGCGGGCGAGCTCGTCAGCCAGTTCATTCCCGACCCTAATTTAAGACCGCGCATCCAGATAAGATGCGCTTAGTTACTAAATTATAGGTTTTTCATCCGTTCTATGCACTCCTGCACCAGTAGCGATTTGATCTCATAATCAGAGATCGCTTTAAAAACCGTTTGATTACCGCTGAGCATGGCGATATTTTCGTTGCGATAGTTGCGTTAAAGGTTTACTTCTACACGCCGACTTAGAGAAAATACTTCTGAAAGATTCGCTGAAAACTTTCCATAGGTATGGAGAGCTTGATACCTGGTTCTACGACTCCTGCACCATTTCCCTACGACATTTTTGAGCCGTCGTTGTAAGACGTGATTGTGCTATGTCTTTGCAGTAGGTCGAGAGTGGAATCATTCTATTCAGTCTCCACGCCAAGGGTAACTTTAAACTTCCAATTAAAGTTTACCACTTTAATAATGATGTTCTTTGGGTGAAGAGCCAGTGATATTTTATCACTTAGGTCCTTTATTTGCCTTTTATTTTGTCTGCGGTGTTTTTCAAGCTAAAACTTTCACCCCATATGCAATAATCGGTGTTCCTGATAATTCTTGACAAGTCCAAGTCGATTGCACACCATGAGTGCTCTTATAGTTTTGATTATAGTCATATTGCTTCTACCGAGGAGTGAAATCCAGAGTGAGGACCGGATAGTTGACCACATTAGTCGTCTAGATTTCTCTGGCGCCAAGGTATAAGTACCTGCGACCGGGCAGGGAGGTTAATGTTCAATCCAACCTCACTACACCATTTCTTTGCCAGACCTAATCCCCTTTCAACTATGTCACAGTGAATGTCTTCGAATTTTGCCTTAGCTAATATAACATTTGGGGGAAGCAGAGGAAGAGGAAGACCTCCACTCCGTTGGAAGGACCAAGTGGAGAAGGACCTGGCTTCGCTTGGAATATCCAATTGGCGCCACGTAGCGAAAAGAAGAAACGACTGGCGCGCTGTTGTTAACTCGGCTATAATCGCGTAAGCGGTGTCTACGCCAATCAAGAAGAAGAAGAATATAACATTATCATCCGCATGTCCTCGACAGCGGATACACAATGTTAGTGAATCATCCACAACTAAGCTACATAATGGGTGGGATGGAACTCCACAGCCTTTTGCTATACCGAGACGAATCTTAGTTTCCCCTACTGTGATTTCAGCTATCTTAATTGCGGCCTCATACAACTGCGTACCGGTGATCCTTTTCTCCAGTGATCTTGCCACGCTTTCGTGAGACGTTTTATCAAAAAGGCCTTCGATGTCTATGAGATATCTTCACAAAATTTGACACAGACTATCATTGTTGTTGTTGTTGTAGCGGCAGAAAATATTCCTGAAGTAATTTAGTAAGTAAGTTGAAAATCAAGAAAAAGATCTTTTAATCAATAAAAAATGCTTCTGTGTTCGGCGGTATTCTAGCTTCGGGTTTTCTAGAAATCTTAAAAACTTCAGCTCAACTTTCCTACATGGTCACTAATGCATGTAATTTTTTTTTATTTTTTCTCTTATCTTCCCCGGTCCATCCGCGCTTTCTACAGTAAACTCGAACCAAATTACATTTACGCGATTTGCTCTATACACAGCTGACCCAGGCAAAATTATTTATTAGAACAGATACGAGCGCAACCAGCCACATTACCAGCAGTCCCTGGGGGATGCTTTCCGCTTCAATGGCGTGAATGTTGCAGAGCGATAGATATACATAAGTACATACTTACATATGTACATATGCATATGTATGAGTGCGAAACAAGTGCTGCTTATTGTACTTCAGAAAACAAGAAAAAAATAAACGAAGAAAGCAAACCGCGTACAAGCGCACCCCGTCAGCCGTTCCCTCAGCGGTTTGTAACTTGAAAATTAATTTGATTGGGAAATGCCACACACACACACACATATATATATACACGTTTATAAATTCATTTACGCTCGCACAATTTCAATATTTATGTATTTATGTTGTAAGTGTAGTACAATTGTTGTAATTTATATGCGATCATATCTTGTACAAAACGAACAAAAGCACTTATGTTGTTCCCGGTATCTGTTTAAATTGCATTTATGCTTGCTTCAATTGCTACGGTGGCGTTGATGGTGGTGGCGGTGGTCTGTTTCTGTTTCAGTTTGAGCTACAATTTCAGTTTCGGTTCCCATACCCACACACCCCACACGCCAGCGCCGCCGCTATGTGCCGCGAATTATATGCTAATTGCTCATTTGTTGGTATCTCTTCGTGTCGTATAATTTACATTACATATCTCGTCTATTTGTTCGCCTTTTCCCCTGTGTGTTGTATGAGAAAGCGCTTCGTTGCTCTAGTGTTGCTTTCTGGTGATTTGAATGTTTTCTAGGTTTTGTAGGTTATGACTGCACTTGAGTTCTTTATTGCGCAGTTTTGTACACATTATTCAACGGATTGCCTGCCACGCTAATGTTTTTCATAAGCGTCTAGTGCGCCATTATGTTTGCCACTGGTGATAAGTGATGATCTTCAGCATAGTTTATGCTGAATGGTGGATTGAACTCATTAACATATGTATGTACATATGTATGTATGTATGTATATGGAAATTGACATGAAATTTAAAAAAAATGCGCGCAACGAGCATATAAACCATTGAAATAATGGTGCTGCATGCCACTGATTTGCTTTGATCAGCGGTATCATAGCTAATTTTCCGGTAATGTTTTATGAAACACAAAATTTATTTGTAATTTCGGCAGTTGTATGGTTCTGAGGAATGTTGCATGCTATTATTTTGAGACCTTAGCTGAAAGGCGCTACTTTCAATTCCATAATTTTCGGCTACAAACAATTATTAATAATTGATTTAAATTACTTAATTTTGTACAAAAAAAACTATTTCTGAAAAAATTTTTCGAAAAAAACGCAAAATATAGGCTGGTCGAAAAAGTCTTTTCGTTTTTCGAATCAAACTTCAACATATAGTGTTTGTCCGTAAAGTAATATCACCGAGTCGATTTAAACACATCTATCGAACCAATCATTACAATTCTTTAAAAAACTTTTAAAATAGAATTCTTCTGTGTCGATGCAGCGCTGCCAGCGCTATTTTCAAGCATTGAAGGCGTCACGGATGGCGTTCTCCGGAATAGCCTTGAGAGCCGAGTTGCATGCTGCTTGGATCCCCTTTCATCGGCCCTTTCAATCAAAGAAATAAAACAATTCGTGGAGCCACATCCGGGCTATAGAGCAATCGGCTGCAATGTCTTGTCGGACCCAATTGACCCGTCGTTTGAGTCTTTTGAGTACTTCCACGTAAAACTTCGCGTTGACGCGTCCAGGAGGTATAAATTCATGGTGGACGATACCTTTGATGTCAAAAAAGACAATGAGCATCGTTTTCACTTTGAATTTGCTCATTCATAAGCGACCTCTAACCGGCTCTCCAAAAAGGCCTGTAGCACCGAAACACACCAATTTTTGCTAAAGCAACTTCAGCTTGATCATATCATAAGTCTCTGTTGCAGATTTACCGAGTTTCACAGAGAATTTAATCGCGTACCTTTGCTCTAACGAACGCTGCATTTTCAGCTTGCACCACTTACGTGCGAAAATATTTGTCCTGACTCTTCAGGTTCTCGGAGACAACTGACCAGCCGCTCGTTCATTATCTGGGAACGCCCTCTACCTAATCCAGTCGGTGCGCGCTCGCTCGTACTCGTACAGAAAACGGTTGAAGAAAATCAGTCCTATTACGTTTCGGACAGACCCTGTATTTTTTATAATTATAATGAACCAAATATCTACAATTTTTGCTATTTACCGCTAGAGACATTTTTTCATCTTATGTAAAACTTTTCTGGTTTGACAGTTTCACAATTTTCACAGCCCGCTCTTGAAGCCAACTTTACTCCATTAAGGGAGTTCTGTATGGAATGAAACAAATGGTAGTCCGATGGTGCAAGTTCAGGGCTATATGGTGGATGCATAAAAACTTTCTAGCCAAGCTCTTTCAGTTTTTGTCGATTCATCAAAGATGTGTGTGGTCTAGCGTTGCCCTGATGGAAGACGAAGCCTTTTCTGTTGATCAGTTCTGGCCGTTTTCGATTGCTTGCTTCAATCTTAACAGTTGTTGACAGTAAAATTTAGAATCAATCATTCGACAAGGGGAACAGCTCATAGTGGATGATTCCTTTCCAATCCCACCAAACGCTCAGCATTTTGGGGCTTCAATCCTGGCTTTGCGACCATTTGTTGAGCTTCACCACGCTTGGACCATGATCTTTTTCGCACATTATTGTCGTATTTGATCCACTTTTCGTCTGCTGTTACCATTCACTTCACAAATGGTTCGATTTTATTTCGTTTCAGCAAAGAATCGCAGCTGTTAGTTCGGTCTATTAAATTTTTCACAGACATTTCATGTGGTACCCAAACATCGAGCTTCTTTTTGTAGCCAGCCTTTTTTTTAAATGGTTCTAAACCGTTTGATGGTGAATGTTAAATTCCTTAGCGTTGTCATGGCTGCTTATGGGACGGTCCTGGTCAATCTATTTCATAATTTCATGGACTTTTTCGACGATAAGTCGACCAGAGCGGGATGCATTTTCACATTGAAATTTCCAAAACAGAAGCGAGCGTACCATTGTTGTGCTACACGAAGTTTTACAACATCGTTTCCGTAAACTTCACAAATTTCATTGGTGTTTTGCGTGGCATTCTTCTTTTTTTATACAAAAAATTTCAAAATATAACGAATTTCTTCATTATTTTCACTCACTTTTGAACAGCGGTAACTTTTTTTTTCAACTTTCCCAATTTTTTTTTGTGAAATGAAGCTTAAAATCTCAACTTTCCAACACTATATGGTATTATGCAATGTGATTGGTAGCACTGGAGATATACGTCTGCAACAACATCTATTGACAAAATACGAAAAGACTTTTTCGACTACCAATATTTGGTTTTTTATAGCAAAATATAGTTTCAGTAAGATTTGAAACGCTTCATAACGATTTCCTTATAGCTGCTATACAGCAATATAAGGCAATCGTCTCTTTTTTTTGACTTTTCCTCAATATTTGGCTTCCATGAAAACTTTCTAAGAAGAATATGCGCTAGAAACGTATTAGAATTACAGAATTAATTTAAGAATACGCAAGCGTGTACAGACGAGTAACCAATCGAGCGTTAAGAGCATTGTCCAGCTTAATGTTAACAATTTGCACAAATTGTCTATTTTTGTATTTCATTGGAAAACAAAAAAATAATTTTTTTATATAAAGAGTTAAGCCCAACGAAATAGTATATTTCCACCTCATAGATATAAATAATCAATTAATGGCGACATGATCCCTCGGCAATAATGCGATTGAACATTCAATAAATGAACTGTGGGAAAGGAAGGGGCAGAGAGCAGAATGACCTGTGGAAGTGGAAGGTGCAGAAGGCAGCAAGAACTAGAAAAAAGGCAGTGGGTGATAATAATTTACTTACACACAATTTGCTGCCAAAAAAACCGTCAAAACATTTTCGAAATTAATTAACGACGAAAAGGTCATTAAATCAGCAAAAAAAAAAAACATTACGACAAAAAGACTTCGCACACAGTTAGATAAAAGAAACCAGCAAGTGGAAAGCAAATTTCGACAACATGAAAGAAAATTACTTGAAATTGAATAAATTTGAGTAAAATGTAATGAGCAGAAGTTTGCTTGCTGCCTACCTTCGCAACGCCAAAATGTGCTACATAGTAAGCGTGAATGTGGCATGAACGCATAGCCATGGCTTAGCAGCCGCGGCGACTGCCACGCTTGGCTTACTTTACATAGTAGAAGTATCTTGCAGCATATCTGCCGAGGTGCAGGCCTCACTAATTTGTGTACACTTAACGCTTCGGAACACAAGTTGAGAAAAAAACTGGACGCAAAACTGCGCTGAACGGCGTTCGGGGCCGCAAGCGTGGTCGTAGCTGGCGGAATATTTGCGTCCGGAACAGGAAGACGCACACAGCAATACGACAGTGGACGACGCACGGTATCTACATTTTCTGGTCATTTGCATTTTTATTTCTATTATTAACATTTATACGCCGCGACGCAGCGTCACATTACAAATAATGCTGAAATATATGTATGTATGTACGTTTTCCGCTGGACTTAATTTGGGAAATTTCGTTTGCGCGTGTTATTTCGGGATTTTAACTTGTTTGTTTTTTGTTTTGTATTTTTTTTGCGTTCGACGTAATATGTTGAGCTGTTTTTTCCGGTATACTTTTTTAATATCTTTCTTTCAATTTTTTTTAAATTTTTTTTATTTTTATTTTTTGTTTTTTTTTTTTTTTATTTTTTTTTTTTAATTTTTTTATCCAATTTTTTCTCAAATTTTTTTGTACGCTTACTGGCAGTCCTCTTCCTCAATTTTTTTTCCGTCGCTCATCTTTGTTTGGTCGCTATTTGCACAAAGACCCACTCATAATGAACGTCATTCAAAGCACAGAACACGAATTAACTACGAGCGACTTAACATTAATAGCAACTTAAATTCAGTCAGATAACAACCGAAGTAAAAATGGCAAATTGGTTGTTAATGTATGGCGAGAGCGCAAGCGGAAGCGGAAAATCGCAGCAACTCTTACTATACAAGCAGAGCAAAAGCGGGGGCACCGGAGATAAAGGCGGTTGTTACATGTTGAAAGACGCAGCAAATGACCGGAGCGGCAAGTGGCACAACGGCAGCGATAGCGACTTTCAAGTCGCATGTGGCAAAGTGCCGAAGGAGGAGGTCAGTTCACCGTCGCTTGGCCGGTCTGTCCATCAAACCGCTGGAACTGGTCACATTGAAATGACACAAACATGCTAATAGCCGAGACTGTATGGCAATGTACTCGCATATACATATACATACATACATATGAATGTTACATTGGTTCATGTGTGCATGTAAGCGTAATGTGGCAAATTAACATAAATGTCCAACTACCAAAAAATTGCGAAAAGTCGAAAAATGGCGATGGACAAAAAATCGTATTTTATACGTTTGGTACATTGAAAACTAAGTTTCGCCAGAAGAACGTTCTAAGTATGAGCTCATAACTGTAACGTGAAAGCTTAATTATTTACATTATACATTAGGGTGGGTTAAAAAAAAAATATTTTTTTTCGCTTGGTACTTTGTAAAAAAAGTTCTAGACATCTCTAGGAAATATCTAAAAATTATAAGCTCTTAATTGTAGCGAGAAAGAAGACCTAATAATATACATTAAACATATATTAGGGTGGGTCGAAAAAAATCAATTATTTTTTCGGCTTGGAATTTTGCAAAATAGGTCCTTGGACAGCTTTAGACAATCTGTCCAAGTATCAGCTCGCAAATGTAAAGGGGAAAGCTTAAATATAAATGTACCCTAATGTACAGGGTGGTTAAAAAAAATTTTTTTTTCGCTTGGTACTATAAAAAATAGGTCTTTAGACAGCTCTAGAAAACCTCCTCAAGTACAAGTATGAGTTCTTAATTGTAACGGAAAAGCTTAAGTATAGGTATGTATATTTTATACATTAGGGTGGGTAAAAAAAATACATGGTTTTCGCTTCATACTTTGGAAAATAGGTTCTTAGACATCTATTAAAAAATCTCTACAAGTATGAGTTCTTAATTGTAACGTGAAGTTCCTCCGCCTAACGGTTTTCTATTTTTCTCTTATTATCAAATAGAAAAATTCATATCTCGCTGCCAAATGTTTGAAAAATATATCGATAATAAAAATAATAAAAAACTGTAAAGCGGATAACCTATTAACTTAATTTTTAGAGCGTCAAACGGAAAAAATAATTTTTTTTTGGTCCACCCTAATGTATATACTTAAATTTACCCTTTCTAGAGGTGTCTAGTAACCAATTTTTCAAGCGAAAAATAACATTAATTTTTTATGACCCACCTTAATGTACATTGATTTTCGGCCAACCCTAATATTCATACATATGTATACCCACGAGTACATACTAGTGGCAAGTACGACTGTGGTGGCACGAAAGCTGTAGAAAGTGCCAGCACAGCTCGATGCAGCGGAGAGTTTTTTTATTTGCTTGCTTTTGCTACCTCTATCTGCAATAAAGGCCAGCACTGTTGTGTCCAAAAGTCAAGTTCTGACACAATGAATGACAATGGTGCTGCTACTTTGTGGCATAAAAATGTATGGAAATTCAGTGGCAAGCAGTCAGTCACTCAACAGCAATAAGCATAAACGACAGTAATGAATATAATAATAATAACAATAACAAAAGCACTGACAACAAAAGCCTGCCAAGTAACTACGGCGAACGCGACAATAGCGCAACAACATTAAAGTTCTTGCAACAAAAAAGAAGTTGAATAAAAAAGTGCTAGCAATGGCAGGCGTTGAACGGGCAAAATATATTATCATGACAATAAAAAATTATCAGCGAAAAACTTGTGCTCAAATACCAATAGGACTTAAGATATATGTATAAAGATAGGCTGGTCTTATAAGTTTCATGCATGCTAAGGAGGGAAGCTCTTATCAGCAGCTTGATATTGGGTTCAAAAAAGATTTGCTTTAATTTTTCGCTGCATATTTTGATAGGAAAAGGTCCACTAGCACTAGCTGGTATGTATCAACTAAAACAGGTATTTAACGTGAGGTCCGCATTTATCGCCAATAAACCCCATGAGATTCCACATTTCGTAAACAAAGTCAAGTCAAGAGCTTGTTTATAAGAGAAATAAGCTGGTAATAGCAGATTAATTTTGGGTTCTAAAAATCTGTTTTCTGTTCTGTTACATATATTGAGAGGAAAAGGTTATGTAGAACTTGTTTTCACCTAAAACAAGTATTAAGCCTGAGGCTCTATATATTGACGGGTTTATCAGATATTTCACATTTCGTTAACTAAAGATGGTCAATACCTTGATTATACGCGTATGATTTCTTTATGGTGCTTGTTCGAATTTGAGCTCACTTCCGTTATACATATAGAGTCGAAGAATTTTCTAAAGATGTTATACTGCTTGCTTAGCCGATGCTTTGATTCTCAGTAGACAGTGATAAGACTGTTCCCATTGATCTGTATTCAAGTAATTGTATTTCGTTCAAGGAAAATAAACAGCAAAACTATAAGTGTAATGCTTTCTGCTTTCTGGAGGTTTTTTATCCTACTGCGGACTTCAATCCTCCTGCAAAGGACACGAAACAGCTGATAAGATTACCAAATGTGGTCTCTGTTTGACTACCGAACCAGTACAGGAAATACGAAATTCACTGAAAACGATACACAATGAAATTTTCGAAAGCGCTGACGAACGGAGCAGGGTGAGATGGAATGCCTTAAGGACAGGCAGGATCGCCAAGATCATGTGCAGGAGCCCTGAAGAAAAACACACATGCTTTTTACTCACCTGGGCTCGTAGAAACTGCAGAACGGTTGTTGGGGTCATAGCATCGGAATACTTCAGCTCAAATTAAACTGAGCGCCCATCTGGCATTACTGAGGACTGGTACGTATAAGACGAATGGTATTACTAGCGAACACTAGGTCGTGACAGTCAGTCGGTATAATTATTTTACTAGATTGGTATGACTGTCAGGGACAACAAAATGACATTGGTGTTTGGTACACGCTTGTCTCTCTGAAGTACATAAAGTGCATTCGCCGAATTTTTCCGATGAGTGAAATTATTCAACAAAGAAGTTCCATTAAATTTTGTGTGCGGAATCAAATTTCTGGTGCCGAAATGTTCAGAATGTTGGAAAAGGCCTTCGGTGATAATTTTTTGACGCGAGCGAATATTTTTGATTGGTACAAATTATTTACAGAGGTTCGGGAACGCGTTAACGACGCACCACGTCCAGGACGGCCGTCAACATCAACTGATAATCAACACGTCTATAAAAATAAAGTCATTGGTGCTTGAAAATCAACATGTAACAGTCAGCGATCTTACTAGCACCGTTGGCATATCGGAGGGATCAGTAAGAACCACTTTGAAAGATCACAGCGTTGCGTTAACGTCTGTGAAGCAATGCTTTGCGACTACCCGGATGTCATGCAATGTATTATTACTGGCGGTGAGTCTTGGATCTATGTTTACGAACTGAAAAGAGACGATCAATCGTGGCAAAGGTGAGCCGAAGCCGAAAAACCACGTCTTCGGAGAAACCATTTTTAGTAAATTCCAGACAATAACCGTGAAACGCTGCGTGCATTGAATTCTATTGCGGAAATTGCATTTAACAACTGTTTCGAGGATTGGAAACAACGTCGAAATAAGTGTATTGGCGCCAAGGGCGATTACCTTTGGTGGGACGACATAGATTTTGAAGAATAAATTAAAAATTTGAAAATGATGAACAATATTTTTCGCTCATAGTAATATGCATTATATCTCCGGAACTGACGAATAAATTTTTATAAATCCTAAAGGCTAAACTTCGCATTCAAAATCGTTGGCTCGAAAACGTTTTTAGACTAATATTCCGCTAAGCAAAGTTGTTCATAATGATCAGTAGAATATTTTCCGCATATGTCTCCGTAAATCAACCCACTCCAATGTAGTACATGCATTTGCCTAGAAGTAGCCTAACCATTTTCGTTTTCGAGCACCACCCTCAATTAAGTACAGTACTATACGGAAGTAGGTGTATGCTTGAAATCTGCTGCAATTGTATAGAACCAATAATAATTTGCTTGAAATAAACAACAGAAATGCATGAGTATTTAAATTATATGCTAAAAATTGCAGTGAACGCAAAAAATTGCCAGTTTCAATAGCGTATTTGCATTCTTTCACTCGCCGCATGAGTTGTCATGCCTATTGTTAGCACATTTCCCCCCTTAATTGCCGCTGTGCAAATGCCAGTTATTTTATTTATTTGCATTTCCGGGTTATGCTAATAAAATTCAATAGAACGTGTAGTGGTTTTGAGCGCAATGAAACGAGTGAAATAACATATCAGCAAAAGCTACACATGAATTTAACAATTTAATTCCGAATAAATAAGCGCATAAAATATTCTAAAAAAAAAAACAAGAATTAAATTTCACACAGAAAAAAACGTGAAAGCTTTTGTGCAAATTGAATTTATGCATATTTGAGATTTTTATTTGGGCTTAAAAGCATAAATCAAGCTCAATACAGCGATAAATCCACACACACATACACGCACACACAACAGGCGCATAAATACCAGCATAAAAGTAGTTTACGATAACGGTGTTGGTGTGCGGCGAAAATAGATAATAAATAGTATTTTACGATATTTATTTATTTTTTTTTCTTTCTTGTGCGCACAAAGCTGTCAGCTACAGATTTTCCGAGCATTAAATGTCATAAATGGGGCGGGACGGTGCTGGCGTTCGCTTTTAATGCGCACATACTTATGTACTTGTATAAAAAGTATACAAACATCTATGAACATGTTGATGCGTATGTGTGTGTGTGTGTGAAATACTCATACGCGCATGTATTGTATTCAGATAAATTTCTCGCTCTGCGCGCTAACGGCAGTTCAACATTTTGACATTTATGATTGTCATTTATTTGATAAATTTCATTGGTTTTATCATAGTTAATGCCACATTTACTAGTTGTTGTTGTTGTTGTTGTTGTAGTTTTTTATTACAAATATTCGCTGCTGCTGCCGCTCAACCCATGGCCGTGCCGTAGCATTAGTGTTAGTAGCTGCCCCATTTGTTGACATTTAACGGTTTTAGCTGACGCTTAAGTCAAGCATTGCCAGAAAAGCTATGGCTGCACTTACATACTTATATAATTTATATGTAAGTGTGGAAGTAAAAGTCGGGTGTTTATAGGTTTATAGCGTTTTGGTATAAATTATTGTATTTCTATGAAATTTGGCGCAGCTCAAGAGTGTGTGTGCGTTTATGTTTCTATGTACATACATATGTATTTATATTTGATGCCCTAGTTTTAGAAAATATGCAAAAATTAAGTTTGAATGGGTTGTTTTAGAGCAAAATATTTATATTTAATTATTTAATTAATAAGGAATGTTTATTATCATTCGAAAGAACATTCTTTGACATTTATTTTTCGAAGATTATCTCTTTCGAACGCTGCCCGCGGCTAAGGCGCAGATGGTCCAACCATTGCAAGCATTTCGACTGGTAACTGGCAAATGACACGCTTGATCTTTTGCTCCTGAATCGAAGCGGGTTTGTTCGCATAGACTTTAGACTTTACATATTCTCACAGGAAAAAGTCTAACGGTATGATATTACACGATCGTGGTGACCAATCAATCGGCTCAAAACGTGAAATTATCTGCTCCCCGAAGTGTGCTTTCAATAAATTCATTGATTGTTGCAATGTGTGTGGGCGCCTGTTTGTCGAAACCAAATTTCGCCGAGAACACGAGCTTCAATTTTAGACATGAAATAGTCCTTTATCATAGCGCAATAACGGTCGCCAGATAACATTTTTGAAGAAGTATGAACCGAGGATTCCACTGACCCACAAACCACACTCAAATGCGGCTATTTTGCTTTTTTACATATCCATTGAGCCAGGAATGTGTCTCATTGCTGAACAAAGTTTGGTTTGAAAATGTCGGATTCACTTGGAACTTTTCAGAAGCCCATAGAACTAAGCGATGTCTCTTAGGAAGGTCGAGCGGCTTCAGTTCTTGCACAAACTGTATTTTGTACGCTTTACAGTTAAGAACTCAACATAAAATGCGACAAGTCTTTCCAAAGGTCAGTCCGAGTTGCTGCGAACGGCGCCGAATCGACTGTTTACTCTCAGCTACGGCTGTTATATTTTCTTTACTGCGTGTTTGACGTGATCTATTCGGGCTAATATTATTCAATAATGAATGCTGGGTCTCAAGATGGGTGATGGTGTTGCGAATAGTAACGAACGTGAATTTTTTTAATAAAGTTGAAGGATTGTGAACGTTGTTCAGGCGTATGACTTTCCATTGTGAAACGACTCACTCGTGTTCTGTCAAAAGAAGGAAAAGTACCTTTACTTGGATCCCCCGTTATATACTATGAACGTTTTGACATATGACCACTATTTATGTTGTTTACAGTAACTAAATATATTCAACTCAAATAAAAAATGGAATTAAGCCACACAAGTTTTCGATCGCTGAAAAGTTATTCGCCCACGAGGCACTTCCAAGCAAATGGTCGCCTGTTCTTTTGGAACAACTTGACATATCTCAACCATAACACTAGAACACTGCAGAACAATAAATTCTGAACAATACACAACCATTTCTGTGTCATATGCCTTTCAAGAAGTCGGGGGAAAACCAACCACCGAAGACTAAAACAACTGCCTTTTTGAGCACTCAAAACATTGGTATTTTGAGACAATCACCGTATAGTACGGAAATTGGTCCGAATGCCTCCTTTTTATTTCCCTACGTAAAGCATAAACTAATGGCCAATGTTTTTCGGCAACAAAAGCTTCGGCTTAAAGCGTTTAAAGCGCTTAGAAAGTTGGTTCAAACGCATGCAAAAGTATGCAGACCTTAATGGAAAATATTTTGAAAACCAAATAAGCGATTTTCGTTGATTAAAATTTGTTTTTGCTCTGTAATCCCGAAAATTAAAACCCAACCTAAGTAAGGGTTCTCCGAACCCTTTACTGCCTAGTGTTAACAACTTTCTAGCAAAATGAAGACACGCTGTTCAGAGTATAAACATAGGTTTTGTTTAAAGGAAACCATTAAAGTCAAACAGGGAATCTACTTAAAAAGCCATTTTACAACTACTACATGACCATATTTTTTCGGACTAGTTCATTTTCCAGTCCGAAAAAACCATTAAAGTCAAACAGAGAATCTACTTAAAAAGCCATTTTACAACTACTACAAGACCATATATTTTCGAACTAGTTCATTTTCTAGTCCGAAAAAACCATTAAAGTCAAACAGAGAATCTACTTAAAAAGCCATTTTACAACTACTACAAGACCATATATTTTCGAACTAGTTCATTTTCTAGTCCGAAAAAACCATTAAAGTCAAACAGAGAATCTACTTAAAAAGCCATTTTACAACTACTACAAGACCATATTTTTTCGGACTAGTTCATTTTCTAGTCCGAAAAAAATATATATAAAAATCGTGCTTTTAAACTAAAAAACTTCCTGACAACTTTACTAGTTTATGTCGGGGTTACTTTTCTCTGTATATACTTACGTCGACCTTTTCCCTGTTTTTATCTACGCGCTCTTCTATATTTGCAGTTATACGATGTCTATATTTATTTATTAACATTTTGTTTGCCAAGATCGTGTGCTGCCCCTTCCAGCAAATGCTCACAAAGTTTAGCAACATAAAGTGTTTTTATGATTTGCTATTTGCCATATAATTTTTTAAGCGCTACACGCGCTGCTGCTGCGTAAATCTCTGTATATGTATATCTACATACATATGTATATATGGTACCAGTATGGGCATAAATCGGCATTGGAAATAGGTTATTTGTAGATAAAACCTATTTTTATATCATTTGTTGAAAGTTATGGCGCCTGTTGTTGTAATATCGCATATCATTGCTTTGTTTGCTTTATTTGTTATCAACATTTCGTAGTTTGTTTATTTTTTGGTTTTAGCCCCTGTCTTCATACTTTTGTTGTGCCAACTGGGGTGCCGATTCATAAATTTATTAGCACTTAGCCGGTCCTAATTATGGTGATATATTTTTTATTAATAGCAGATGTGTAACACATACATACGTATGTATGTACATATATGTATATGTACATATAGAAGGTGTGCGCTAAATTGAAGATAACCCTTGTTTGAGCTTATCGACTTATAGATATGTGTTGGCAAGTAATGAAGGTTAGTGTAATTTGATAAAAAATTTGGGTGTGAAAGTGTTTGAAAATAGATTTTCATAGAAGACCCGCTGCACCCCCAGCAAAAGTATAATTTTTCAACTACTTACATATAAGCATAGTAAATATTTACATTATGGGTGTAAGAAGTTTTAAAAATAGCTTGTGATAAAATTTATCGAAATATGCTGCACCTTCTCCAAAATTATAATTATCAAATTATTTACATATAAGCATTGTAAATATTTATTTTTTATAATCGTTTCTAAAAGTAAAAACTATTGGGTCATTAAATTAGTTTTAGACAAATTCTCAACTCGCAAATTTATGTAAAAACAAATTTATACTTTTCCTTTCCCGCACAAAACTTTACTAAAAAGTCTTCTGGGCAGAAAGTATTAACCAAAAATTTTATAAGAATGTTGCCAATTTGTAATTCCTTGATCGGTAAAAGAGGCAGATGCCTTTCGGACGAAGTTAAGTTGTACTGCCCGGCTGTCGCGGAATATATAGACCTACTGGTAATGCCAGATGAAGGTTTAGTTAATTGTTCGTCATATACCTACCTACTACTCCTCAATAATGCCCGTTGGAGCTTCGGTTTAATTTGAGCTAAAATATTCATCATCTAATTTGGATACCTTATTTAGACCCTTGAACTTCTAAGCTTACAGATACCTGAGATCAGTTCTAGATAAGACTCAACAGTAGCATAGGTGGTGTTCAAGCGTCTCTTTTATACCTAGATCCCTGCACTTTCAGTTAGGCCAAAAACTGTACAGCAGTTCTTTCGATTTCGTGTGAGTAAAAAAACATGTGTGTTTTTCTTCAGGGCTCCATCCACATGAGCTCTTCAATCCTACACGTTCTTAAGGCATTCCATCACAACTTGATTTGTTTGATAGCTTTTTAAAAAATTTTATTGAAAGGGTTTCGTTACCGACTTACGTTTGTCCTGTACTGGTCCTGTGGCCTGAGGGTTGGTTTCGTTTTCCGGAATTAGTTTGTGGCCTGGGACTCATTATATAGTACATACATATGCAGCCGCTTTCCGACAGCGACTCGTCTGCTGCCTCTCCGATTCTAAGCACATTTTTTGACGTAATGCGTTATGAGATCATTGTCTTAATTGTTGACAGGCTATCGATATATAAGTATATTGATTATGGTGTTTCCTGCAGTGTTAATTATCTCACCTATCTGTACCTCCGCTTTCCTAACCGCAAAGACTTCCGTCTGGAAGATACTGCAATATTCGAGAAGTCTGAAGTGCCACCTAAGATCCAGCTTCAAGCCATATATTCCGGCGAACACAAATACTGCTCTAGTGTGCTTATAAGTATGTATAAGACCTGGAGGAGACCCTCCCATGTCTTTCAGTAAATTTCTTTGTATACATCAATCGAAACATGTCGCGTTACTGGAAGGAATTTTTTTTATAGTTTTGAGCATAAATATCTCACATTAAGCCAAAACTGACCAATAGAACAACTTCGCATTGACTTTTCTTTCACTTTAGACCAAAATTTCTGTACAAATCAAGTGATCCGGTCTATTCGCGATGATTCAGTGGGAAATTCAGATATATCTATTCACAAAGCACAAAAAAAAAAGCTTCAGTGTGGATCGTTTGAACTCGACTGCTAGAAAGTTCTTATGCTCTTAATTTGTAGATAAACCACACCATTTTAGTTGAGGAAAACGATAGACATCGTCAAAATTTTCGACCCAAATTTATATATTTTAGATTAGTTTCCTTTGGGAAAATTAATTGTTATACCATTTTTGAGCCGTTTCGTCTTTATTATGATAAAAATACCTCTTATCTGACTTTATAAAGCATTTGATGAATGTGCTTTGATAATCAGACTAGTCTTCTAAGTTAATAACTATCTCCTTGTACTCCTAGACAAACCAACTCATCGAATAGTCGTCGCCATGTTGGTATGACTCTGTCGAAACAGCTCGTTTTCGGTTTTTCGCTTAAAATGTCTTTCACCTACCAAATATCTGGGTCTATTAAATACTCCTTCAGTTTTTGAGATATCGATCTGAAATTTTGTATACCTTCTTTTTTCCTCAAGTAGCTGCTCATTTCTTGGAACCATTCATATCGGATCTCTGTAACCTATAGCTGTCATACAAACTGAACGATCGAACTCAACTCCTTGTATGAAAAACTTTTTGGTAAACGAAATATTCTCACGAATTTTGACATAGATTATTGCCTGAGACAGTGGTGCAATCTCCTAAGAAATTTTTCAGATCGGACCACTACAACATATAGCTCTCATACAAACTGAACGATCAAAATCATTTTCTTGTATGGAAGACTTTTTCGTTTGATGAGGTATTTTCAAGAAATTCGGCATGGATTATTGTTTGAAGGAATGGTACAATTTCCTAAGACATTTTTCAGATCGGACCACTACAACATATAGCTGCCATACAAACTGAACGATCCAAATCATGTTCTTGTATGGAAGACTTTTTCGTTTGATGAGGTATTTTCAAGAAATTCGGCATGGATTATTGTTTGAAGGAATGGTGCAATCTCCTAAGAAATTTTTCAGATCGGACCACTACAACATATAGCTGTCATACAAACTGAACGATCCAAATCATGTTCTTGTATGGAAGACTTTTTCGTTTGATGAGGTATTTTCAAGAAATTCGGCATGGATTATTGTTTGAAGGAATGGTGCAATCTCCTAAGAAATTTTTGAGATCGGACCACTACAACATATAGCTGCCATACAAACTGAACGATCGAGGTCGTGTCTTTCTATGAAAAACTTTTTTATTTGACGAGAAATCTTTACAAAATTTGTCTCGGAGTATTGCTAAAGCTAATGGTACATTATAAAAGAAAATTGTTCGGATCGGATGATTATGGCATATAGCTGCCATACAAAATGACCGACAAAAATTAAGTTTTTTATGGAATTTTTTTGTATTTATGAAGCCGAAGTTAACTTTTTTTCTTATTTGATCTTGGTTAGTGCTTAAAACATTCAACACTGCTTTTTCCAATAGTCCAATTTTTAAATTTTTGCGTTGCAGTACTTTTCTTATAAAGCAAGTGATACCCAAACCCTCAAAGTAAAACTTCATATCAAATAGTAATTTACATTAGTTTGCTGGAAAAAAAATATCAGCAAGTGTAATTTACACAAATAAAAACAATTGCATACCAACTTCTTTGCACCAGTTGCCCACCCAAGAGTTTACACACATACATTTGTACATGCCACCTTATATGTGTGTGCTTAAGTGCGCTTTTATGTTTGTAATTGTCACACTTGTGGTTTGCTGATTCTTCTTGCAAGTGCATAAGCATAATACAAGCGAATGCAGGCTCATGTGTTTGAGTGTGTGTGTGTATGTGAGTGTGCATTGCAGCGCGAAATTCCACTCATAACTTTGAGCAACAAAAGCCCGACTTGAGAACACTTCAACGCGTTGTTATTTATTGCTATTGTTTGAGGTTCTTAAAACTTTACATACCGATTACAAGAAGTCTAAGTACGGCATGAATATTATATTTAAGTGCATGCATTGTAATTTGCTTTTGCAGTCATGTGCACCATGCCGCACGGCTAACAATCATACGTAGCATGTGTGGTTGAGTGTGTGTGTGTGGGTTTGCGGTTACATTTGTACTTGCTGAAGGTTAAACGCTGAGAGGGCAACCAACGACGTTCACCAGAGGCAAAAGCAGCGCCATCAACGTCATCATCAGCGTCACCATCGACAGCATTGACAGTAACTCAAGCGGTGCACCGTGTGCTATCGGTGATATGAGAGTTGTGAAAAATTAAATGAAATGATATCAAGCAAGGATTTTGATTGGTACAATTTATTAAAGTAGGGTCAGAAACGTCTTAACGACCACGTCCAGGCCAGCCATCAGCATCAACTGATGATCAACACGTCAATAAAATATAGGAATTGGTGCTTGAAAATCGACGATTAACAGGCCGAGATCTTACTGGCAGCCTTGGCATATCGGAACGATCAGTCATACTGTCAGATCATTTGGGTCTAAGAAAAGTGAAAGCACGATTGGTTCCAAAATCACAAAATTTTTTCGGAAAAATAAAGTCGCGTTAACTTCTGTGAAGCAATGTTTTCCGACTGCCAGGATGTCATGAAACATATTTTTACTGACGATAAGTCTTGGTTCTATGCTTATGACCCGGAAAGAGACGATCAATCGGCCCAATACCGTGGCAAAGCTGAGCTGATGCCGAAAAACCACGTCAAAGCAGATCAAAAATTAATGTTATGTTGACATTTTTCTTCAATTATTGGGTGGTTGTGCACTCCGAATTCCTTCCAATCGACCAGACGAATAAAAGAAAGAACGAAGGAATACTATTTGAGTGTTGTACGTCGTTTGCGCGATGCTATTCACAAAAGGTTTACATTTTATGTGGTCAGTGACCCCTTTGTTTACGTTTTAACAGGTCAACGTCCGTTAAGTTCATATTTAGCCGAGGCCAATCTTTTATAGAGCCCGCTTTTATAGAGTCCCATGAGGTCACCTCTTGACTATATCATTAGTCGACATGAGTGTCACTTAAGCATTGATGAGGGACGGTTTCTGCATTTCTTTTATAGAGCCAGCAAGTAGCCAATTTCCTGTGAGGTCACCTCTTGACTTCTAAACCATATCACATCTCGACATGAGAGTCACTTAAGCACGGTGCTTGCGCTTCTTTTATAGAGCCAGCTGGTAGCCAGTTAACCGTCAGGCCACTGCTGACTGCTTTACTTTTACAGAGCCACATCACATCGATGCGAGAGCTGGAGCCAGCTTTCCATGAGGTCACCTTATAAATTTCAAATCACGTCTCGACATGAGCACTTAAGCACGGTGCCTGCGTTTCGTTTATAAAGCCAGTTGGCAGACATATGATACCTTTTTTATTTGACGAGATTTCTTTACGAAATTCGGCGTTAGTTTTTATCTGATGCATCGGACAGGTCAAAACACTATAACATATAGCTACCACATAAACTGATCCATAAAAATCAAGTTCTTGTATGGGTCATTGAGTATCGGTGAAGGCTATTATAGTTTCCATGTGGCCGAAGTTAAAAGGCTGTTTAGTTTGGAGGGATGACTAGACTCTTCTTATCTCTCGTTTTTTTTTTTCTCTTTCTCATTCCTTACCGATTTTTTAAGATGCTATAATATAATCAATTTACTAATTGACTAAATTAAGGTGCTATAAATATAATCGAGCTGTTAATTGACTAAATTAAGAAGCTATAAATATAACCGATTTGTTAAGGTGCTATAATATAATCAACTTGTTAATTGACTAAATTAAGATGCTATAAATAAAATTGATTTGTTAATTGACTAAATTAAGGAGCTATAAATATAATCGATTTGCTAATTGACTAAATTAAGAAGCTACAAATATAATCGATTTGCTAATTGACTAAATTAAGGAGCTATAAATATAATCGATTTGTTAATTGACCAAATTAAGGTGCTATAAATATAATCGATTTGTTAATTGATTAAATTTAGGAGCTATAAATATAATCGATTTGTTAATTGACTAAATTAAGGAGCTATAAATATAATCGATTTGTTAATTGACTAAATTACGGAGCTATAAATACATACAATCGATTTGCTAATTGACTAAATTAAGGAGCTAGAAATATAATCGATTTGTTAATTGACTAAATTAAGGTGCTATAAATATAATTGATTTGCTAATTGACTAAATTAAGGAGCTATATGTATAATCGATTTGTTAATTGACTAAATTAAGGTGCTATAAATATAATCGACTTGTAAATTGACTAAAGTAAGGAGCTGTTCATAGTTCTGTCTTCGCTTGGATACCTGAAAGGTTCCACGGCAAGTGGCCATACTGTTTGTGAAACCGTTATTGTATGCTCGATTCGCCACTCTCTAAAGCGTTTGCATCAAAGCTTTCGATTTTATGCCATTATGATTGCGAAATGCGGCACTGTGCGGCAACAACCACAAACTACAGCAATCGGCAGCGACAATAAGATGGCAACAAAGCGTGGAACCAGCGCAATTCTTGGTGACAGCAACTACTTATTTATGCGCATTGTTGTTATTGCCACCGAACGAGAGCACTTCCAAGTAAGTAATCAGCTGTTTTGCTATTTAGCTGAATTTAACTGCAACGAAGCACAACCAAATTGCTGTGCAACGAGGGAGAAATAACTGCCGGCGAACAGCTGTGCCGAGGCGAGTGGACAGGGGTACATCCAGCTTGCTATAGGAAGCTGTTTTTGTGCGGAAAGTGGCAAGAAGTGAATGAATGAATGATTGCTGGAATTTGAAAATGCAAGCGAACAAAAAGCAAGCAAGCGCTGGGACGCCTAAACACACACATAGTTTTGTGGCTGAGGTTGCAGCGTTTGGTGGTTGACGTCGTTGCCACTCTGGCAGTGCAACAATAATGAAAAGCGCAAAATCAACATGAACGCCGGCGAGCGCCCTACGTGGCATTGTTCGGTGCGCTGCGGCAGCATTTACATGCCACATTTGCATTGTACTGTAACCTTAGAATATTTCAAAAGGGTAACACACCGGAAACCCGCCAGCGGCAACAAGCACAACAAGCACGACAGCAGAGCGACAATACAACAATGCTGCAACTCGAATACGCTGCTAAAATAATTCAAAAGAAAGCAAAACAAAGTGCAAAAAAAAGATTACTTGAAGCATTGAGTGGTGTACGGTGGCAAGAACGCAAGCAAACTGGGGTGCAGCGCGCCAGCATGGTGGCCGCCAACTTGTCTCCCAGTGTTAGCTCAGCGCATACCTGCAACTTGCAACAATGGCATACCAGCGAAATGTAATTATGGCAAAAGTAGTTCTTTTCCCATTTCGTTGCCATAGAAAAAAGCGCAAGAATTTGCAATAATTGCAAGAAATGTGCAAACGTGCAGCAGCGGCAGCGACAGCGGCAGTAACATATAGTAGCAATTGCAATTGCAGCGCGCCGGCGCATTTATTGTGTTTTTTTTTCTGTGCTTCGCTGTGCACTTTTTCTCGTAGCATCGTTGTTTTTTTTTTTGCTTTGCCGCTGCCAACTCACACAGTTACTTGCCACCTTTGTCATATTAGTTGGCTTTTTATTGCTTTGGTCCGTTTCATTTTGCACTTAATTAGCTTGAATTACTGGATCTCGAGGAATTGTGAAATATGTTGGCGTACACCGGTACACACATACGTAAGCTGTGTGGCATGCAACATGCTAGTACGCTGCAGTAATGCTGAAGAGCAAACATCAAAAATTTTAATATAATTTTAAGAAATTCCATTGTTATTGTTTTGTGGCATGTTAAATGCGCAACTATTTGCATTCATTTTTCAAACGAAAATTAACTTTGACGTGTATATACGAAGTACTCGGTGACGGAGAGTGTGAAAGCATTTTAATATGTTCGAGATGATAGCTAGTAGCATGATTCAGGTGTAGGGAGCGATTGGCATATGAAACGATAACGTCAGCATATGGAGTTTGGAAATGATTTAGAAGTATTTTTTGTGATTTCTATTAAAATGGTGTGAAATTTTGTCGCTACTAGTTCGTTCTGCTAAAATGTTGTTCAGTAATAATTAAGCGCGTTTAGAATGATTTTTATCTATGCAATAGTATTGTTTAAGTCAACAATTTTATAAGTAAAGCTCGCCTTAATTAGTTAAAGTATTCAAAAATAAGCAAAAATGTTATTTTCGGCTTCACCAAAGCTATAATATCCTACTCATATTAAAATTTTCTTACATGAACTTGATTTGGATCGCTCAGTTAATATGACAGCTGTATGATATAGTGATTAGAACTGAGCAATTTTTTCGGAGATTATAGCACTGTCTTTGATAATAGTCTGTACCAGTTTTCGAGCAGATATCTGCTGAAATAAAAAAGTTCCCTCTACAAAAACTAAATTTTGATCGTGCAGTTTGTATGACAGCTATATGCTATGGTGGTCCGATTTGAACAATTTCTGCAGATATTGTAATGTTGGCTTACACAAAAACTTACTCCAAATTTCGTGGAGATAGCTTGTCGAATAAAAAAGTTTTCCATACAAAAACTTGATTCCGATCGTTAAATTTGTATGGCAGCTATGTATTGTAGTGGTCAAAACTGAAAAATTTCTTCGGAGATATTGTTGGTGCCTTGGAAAATAATCAATACTGAATTTGGTGTAGATACCTTTTCAAATAAGAAAGTTTTTCATACAAGAATTTGGTTTTGATCGTTCACTTTATATGACAGCTCTATGATATAGTAGTCCGATATTGGAAATTCCGACAAATGAGCAGCATCTTAAAGAAAAAATCATGCCTAACAATTTCAGACCGATATCTCAAAAATTGAAAAACAGTTCCCCTTTGGGTTCGGGGGGGAAACCGAATATACCCGTGGTAAGGCATACCTGTTGTAAGAGGCGACTAATATCCTGGCTACCAGTTCAGAGCTGTATGGAAGCTCAACTGGTAGTAGCTTCGGTTACGAGGTCTGACCGGAGACTTAATTCTGGTACCACGGGGAGCAGTAGTCCTTGGAGATAACTCCAATCTGCTCATTGGGTTTGGCCCTTTGTGGAGATTCGTGGTGGTTGTGGTTAAAACCCAAATGCGGGAAGAACGGATGTTGTAAAACGGATGAGCTAGCAAGAAAAGGCACCCTATAACCACAATCGGTAGATTGTGAGCGCCTCGATGCTCCCCAGTTCTCTTGCGTTTTACTAGTAAGGCTAGCCTCTCCCTAGTTTTGGAGCATTTAACGGTCCATTGTCATTTTGACGTCCACGCAGTAAGGCTGCATGGAATCCTACTAGACCCCATCTGCAGAAGCTATATGGAAAAATATGAGGTGGAAAGAACTCAACACTTCCTTATTGACCGTTCCGCGTTTGGGAGCTCAAGACTTAAGCATTTGGGAACGCATACCTTCAGGTATTCCTCCGAGTTAGCGGGAATGGAAAAAAACGCCTGTGCAAATTTATATTGGGTACTAAGCGTTTGGCCAATTTATAGTTCGAACACAGAAGTTCTTCTTTTCTATGGCCTCACAAAGGAGTACTTATAGTAGCCCACGTGCGATCTTTGATCAGCCATCTAACTTAACCTAACGTAGTACATGGTATGTATAGCTTCCTGTGCTAGTCTTCAAATTCCTGCTATTTTTTGGCACCACAACCGTGGATCATGGCTTCCGTTTTCCACCCATGGGTCTCGAGTCGAAGAAGGATTTCGCTGGAGCATCGTCTTCCATGCAAACAACGTGCTTTAATTGGCGTTTTATGCGTTTAACTATGTTTATCTCAACGTAGAGCTCGCTCAGTTCGTAATCTATTGACTGCGTGGACGCTCTTGCTTCCGTTGTCCACCCATGGGTCTCGATCGAAGTAGCATTTCGCTGGAGCATCGTCTTCCTTAATCAGCACTTCATAGAATTGTAGAGCTCATTCAGTTCGTGGTTCTGACTTCTTCGAAATTCATTGCTCTCGTAGACGGCTCCAATGTTTTGCAAGGCTCAGTTTTGTCGAATGCTTCAAGTACTTTCTCATCTGTAGCCGTCATTATGCTAATCTTTAAGTATGGATAAAAAATCGATCCTTACTGCTTATGAAATTTTGCTCTCAGATTTTATTTATTGGAGATTTGCGTCACAGCAACTATGTATGTGATTCGTGTTAAGATTTCGAATAGTGTGCTCATTTGACTTCATTATTGTTTTGAGGGAGTTAAAATCCATTAAATGTGGAAAAGTCGTTCACTTTTGCGGCCTTAGGTTGAGTTTTTAATACTATTAACCTGTTCCACAAGCCACAAGGAACATTTTTTTCACCACTTTGGTTAACTGGTGGACTCACAAGTAAATATTTTCTCACAGCATTTATTGCCATAGCAAATATGTAATGAAGTAATAAGAGCGTTTATGGAGATGTAAAATGATATTAAATATTTAATTAGATAAGCGGCGACTGGTCGTGTCTTGAAAGACGCCGAAATATGTGCAAACATAAATAATGCTACTGATATAAATATTTCGTGAACAAATAAGTGTTTTAAAAATGAGTTTCCAAGAAAGATAAAAAATAATTAAATTTCGCTTAAGAGGAATTCTTCAAGCACTAGATTACCTCGAATGGAAAAACTGCGCCCTTTCTTAAAAGGTGTATGTATATAAGAGGAAAAGAAATCGTCGACATTACATTGCAGTAATTTTTGAAGGTCCGCTGTTTATTTTCAACAAACAAAAAAAGAAAAAAATTGAAGAGAAAAATACAAACAAGTCAACAACTTGCAACCCAGAAATCCTTAACTAACCAACCAAGCGCGTAACAATTACTTGTATTGCCAGATAAAGAATATAGTCTATATGTATACGAAGCAAGTAAACTTTGATGAAGAGAAATAAGTCAACAGGCAAATACTACAAGTGCGGCAGCGCGGGAGGGGCATACTTCTTGAACAGATAAAATCCCTCAAATGTAATGGACACAAAAGTACGCAATGACAATGAAAGTCGGACGGACGAAAAGTAACTTTTGTAAATGCAAAACAGTCGGGCCAAGTGGGCGCAACCAACGAAGCAAACAGACAATCAAGCGAATGCTTTCAAGTAAACCGCTAGTCAAAGCGCAATATCCCCAAACTGTCGGCGCTACTTTTTTTTCATTTGCATAGCCACCTGTATTTATTTTCGTGCTACCCTTTTGCCGCTGTCAACGTTTATTTGCCGTTGCCTTTTTTCGATTTTATCCCCTCCCCCCAGCACTTATTTATTTGTGTTGCCGAAAAACGTGCAGCAAATCGCTGTACGTGCAACGCACACTTTTCCCCAAATCTATTTACCTGTGGATTCCACATTTAATTTGGCTCAGCTTCATGTCGCGCTCGTCTTGTTTTTGTCGGCGCGTTGACTATGTCAAACACCGCCGAGCCACGCCAGCTTCGTCGGCTAGGTATTGTTTGCTTTTGTGGTTTGCTTTGCGTGCATCCATCCCCCCACTACACCGTTTCGTTTGATTGGATGCATTCAAATGTGGGAAACGAGATTTTCTTTATTTGTGTGGTGAGGGTGTGTGGTGAATGCGCTGTTCGTTAAAGATAAAGCGCTATACTTTTGATATCCTGTGCGCGTTTGCTTTTAGATTTTATCTGTATTTGTGGCGGGGAATTTTTTGGTTTACTTTAATCGACGAGTTCTGTAACGATGTATTTAGAAAGTGGGGCATTTAAACAAAAAAAATTAAGCATACATAACTTCAGTTGAGGATTTATTCGATTTAAGTCGGTATTCCCATTAGAGTAATATGATTTAATTCAAATTACCTCACCAGCTTCATTTCGAAAGAAGTACGGACCGATAAGTTCACCAGTCTAAAAAACGCCGATCGTTCTTCCTTTACGCTGTTTGACGCCAATTGGGTAGTAGGACCAAGTCCTTATCCATCTGATCTTTCCAACCGAGTGGTAGCTCTTTCTTTTCCTTTGCTTCCACCGGCGGGTACTGCGTCGAATACTCTCAGAGCTGGGGTGTTTTCATCCATTCAGACGACATGACCTAGCCGGCGTAGTCGCTGTCTCTTAATTCGCTGAACTATGTCAATGTTTTGGTATATCTCGTACAGCTCAACGTTCCATCGAATGCGATATTCGCCGTGGCCAACGCGCAAAGCACCATAAATCTTTCGCAAAACCTTTCTCTCGAAAATTCGAACCTCCAGCTTATCAGCTGCTACTACCGGTAACCATATTTCGGGTCACGGCGAAGTCGGACCTCAACCCATTTGGGAATGTTTCATCATCGATTCAGTCTACTGACCGTTATGCTAAAGATGCTTTCTTTGCCCACCCTGGCCTTAAAGTCGTGATTTTGACATCGTGGCGGGGGCAGCTCTCATAGGTGCGCTCCAAGCCCTCATAGCCCTCACTTTTCGTCACATCGTCCTTCTCTTCCGTTGTGGCGTACGTGCAAATTAGCGATATGTTGAAGAACTTCGCTTTGATGCGGATTGTGGTTAGACATTCACCCACCGTATTGGACGCCAGGACTCGGCGACGGAGTCTCTCTTTCACCACGAATCCCATACCGAATTTGCGCTCCTTTATATGGCAACTGTAGTAAATGCCGCAAGGAGCTACTCGTTTCAGTCCATGTTCAGTTCATCGCACATATTGGACGGCGGTGATGTTAGCCTTTACTTTTACGAAGACATCAACCAGCTGGGCAGCAACACTTTCCCAATTAAGGGACTGAACATTCCGGCTGCAAGTACTTAAATCGTAATCCATGGTCGTCATAAAACGGAGGGTCTCTTATCTGAGGCTGCTGTTTCTTTTTAATTGGTGTCGTTTTTTACGTGCTAAAATGAAAACATGTTCCCAAATATATTTGAGTTTTGTCAAAAAATAATTCAATCAGTCCAGATCTTCGCCCAATGCTTCGTCATTTGTTCCCTTTATAACATTAAATTATATTTCCTGCTATTAAAAACAGTTAGCCATCATTTAAAATTATCAGTGACCTCACCGCCACACTTTTTCTCAAATGTGCATGCTCCGACTTTTGCAAACAAACTTATCGCCGCTTCTGATCTTACTCCAACGCAAATATTATCATACATTTTATTTCTTTGAACTTTTACAAATTTAACTCTCATATTTACGATGCTGTTGTGTCATATTCCAATTTAAACTCTTAGATAAGCTTTTTGAAAATGCCACCACAATCTTCTCACTGATTTGGCTCATGCTTTGGGAAAATAAGTGCGATGAGATAATAGAGCACTGGCTTTATCAGTTCTAACTTTATATTGCTTGTTGTTGTTTACCTGTTACGCTATTTGTTTACAGTGGACTCTGCTATCATAAATATATTAAACATATTTTATTTTTGTGTTTGCTGTTGGCGGGTGCCCGATTCATTTGCTGCTACTTTAGTGTGGAATTCCGTTAAATATGCGGCTTTATGGTTTCATTTCGTGGAACTTACTGTATTTAACTATGGTGACTTAATAGTTTATATTGTTGGTATGAATAATTATGAGATGCGGTTTTTAAAAGTCAACTCTCAAACAGATTAAAGAATTGTCTACAGCAATCTTTCACTAACCGCTTTCATTGACGCAACAGATACTTAGTTTTTCTTGATAGTTCCTTATTACAGCTGAACTTCTGAAAAAATACTTTACTTTAAATGTGAAAGTTAAAAGCAGATGCTACCAAGAGTCCGGCGAATCGGTCATGAGTTGTCTCAATTCCCCTCCATAGAAGCCGTAGAGAAGCTGTGCGAATTATTTCGTCTGTATGGCAAAACTTTCAATATCGGAAAGATAGGGATGCCGGGTACCAAAACCTGCTGGTTTATAGTGTCAGGTATTTCAGACTACCAGACCAATCGACTTTGTCAGATCCCAAAACATAGCCAGTTTTGTAGTGACAATTATTTCAGACTAACAAACCAGTGCAAAGTCTGTCAAGCGGAGGTAGTTGTCATCAGGTAGCAGTAGTTGTACAGCTCCGAAGTGCAGCTTGCTTCAGAGATATGTGCAGGCACTCCATTAGTCGAGCGTTTATATTGGCTTCGAGCTCGCTGACTGTGCGCTCAAAACCAGTTTGGAGGTGCTTGACCTCTTTAGCAATAACTTCAAGCTTCTTCCATATTACACTTGTATGGTTGTCCGGTCACAGCGGAATCGGCGGAAACTCCACAGCCGATGAGCTTGCTAGGGAGGAAAACCTTTCCCCAATTATATTCAATTGGAAGCGAGCCGGTTTTCGATGTCTTATTGTCTTCTGGCGTTGGATCATTGGAAATCCGGTGAGCACAGTAAACTTAGGTCCCGAACCACTTAGAAAAATCAATTTCCCCGCTATTCTAGGTGTTCTGACTTGACACTGTTCAATAGGTTCACACGCGGTGCTGTTAAATATTTTGACGGACGCTCTTCGCGAGTTAGAATCACTTGTTATCATGTCACTTGCTTCTCTATTGCCCCGCTTTTGGCAGACTGAGGTCGAAATATCTCGGTAGATACTTCTTTGGTGAACATAGTGAAGTTGCTGGGATTAGTATTAAGCGCCTTAACCTGGTAATCCACTTTTAGCACGAATATCTATCCAAGTGAAATTCATCGTTTTGAATAAACCCTGCGACCTAACCTAACCTATATTTTAGATCAATTCTGGCGCTTCTTCTTGACGCTGTCGTTAGAATGATCATTGTTATAACCATAACGAATAAGTCCAAATACAGCTTGGACCTAATTAGTGAGGTAAAGTTTTTGATCTGGTGGCCTAGTCAGAAACGTGAGAGTGTTTGATCTGGAAAATTAGTCAGAAACATGAGTTGACATCCGGTATCAGTTTGTGGACTTGAAATTATTTCGATGGCGGGAATTTGCTTCAGGACCGTAATCTCAAGTACAAGTACAGGGGTAATTATCGAATTTATCGTGCTAAAGCAGTCTGTAGTCACCAAATTCAGGTTACCCGATCAGTGAGGTGAAGTTTTCGATCTGGAGACCTAGTAAGAAATATGCGTTAACATCCAGTATCAGTTTATGGACTTTAAATTACTTCGATGGCCTGAATACGCATGTGACAATGTGTCAGAGCCATAAGCCGAAGATCTCCACCGTTAAAATAGTATTTTGCTCACAAACTCATGGAATCTAATCAGTGAGGGAAAGTTTTGTTTCTGAGTTAGAAACATGAGTAGACTTTCTTTATCAATTTATGGTCTTTGACTTATGCCGATTACGTGAAAACCTTTACATTGACAGAGCCATAAGCTCAAGATCTTTATCAGGATCGAACCGGTTGTTTCTTTCTAATCCAATAATAGATAAACTTATAGACTAAATCAGACAGCAAAAATTCTTTAAACGGCTTAAGACTCATTCCCTATTCGGAGCGTCCAACCAAATAGTAGGCCATGTTGTAAGCGTGAAATTATGAAATGATTAATATTATTAGAGCAATATATCCACACCATGCTGTACAATAAGTTATAAATAACGCCACCAGCAACGGTAGTTATCATAATAATGTCTGTCATCCGTAGCAATACCAACGCTATGATTAAGTACTATTGGATTTTGCTTGGTGGTGGTATGCAGCTCAGTTCACGTGTCACAAGGATTGATGAATTTATTGAAACCATGAGAAGCCAGCTCCGGCAGCAAATGGGGCGACTACGCAAGCTAATGGTTAAGAAGAAGCACAATGTTTTATAAATAAATACGAGAAATTCTTATAAGTTGCCATAGTCGGGTACGGCGAATGCGACGAATTACTGGAATTGCTGGAATTGGCCAAATTAAGGCAGCACGTGCAATAATAAAGTCAATCGAGGCAGACGAAAAATATGAATTCCAAACAGTGCAGCGCCAGGCGGCCGGCGGAGTAGTGCAAAAATAAAGAAAAATTGACGACGACAAATGATTATTGGAGGGATGGTGAAAGCAACACAGGGCCAGCAAAGTGAGACCGTCGATAGCGATGGTGGGATCAATGTGATATTTGTGGCGCACACGCTAGCAAAGCCCGACGGCGTAGCAATTACTCAGCGGAAAGCCAGGAACAGCTGCGAGTGAGCAGGATAATGGCAGGGAATGGGATAAATTGCGCTGGCCAGTTGTTGTTGTTGTTGTGGAAATTGTTGAGTTGGCTATCAGCCGGGGAGTGATTGTTTCTATTTATCTTTATATATAAAGCTGGCTGGAGTGTGCGTTGGCAACTAAATCGCCGCAAATAATCTAGCCAAAAGCTGCAATCCCACTGTCGCTTAGGCCATACTTTAGTCCACGTTGCTGCTTTTATTATTGTACATAAATAAATTCAGTGCAGTCCAGCAGCTAGTGATTACTACGACTGCTGCTGGTACTGGCTTGCCACTTATTTTTATACTTTAATATTGTTTTTGTTGTTGTTGCTCGTACTTTTTGACATTTTCTTATGCACAAAGTATTTCTTTGGCTGTTATTTGATGCTAATATTTTGCTGCTGCTATAACGGTTTTTCTCGTTTTTTTTGTTGCTACTTGTTAGCTCTTTTTGCTCGCTCGTTACGGCTTTATTTAGGTCACACAATTTATTTATTAACCAAATGAATACAAACAAGTTGCAAGTGGATGTGTCCCCGTAGACTGTCTTTATTTTCGTTTTGCTCTAGATTGTGGCGACCTTATTATACTAATAAGGCAAAATATGGTTGTAATATGGGCGAGATGAGCACATTAGTATACCACTATAATTTATTTATGCAAGTCGTGTACCAAATGAAAAGGCGTAGGATTGAGTTCGCCATTGCTTAGCTACAGGAATTACCGAACGATGGCTTTGGGTCCCATAAAAAAATGTGGAAAATTATGTGGAAAAATTTTTTTACTCAGTTAGTTTGTTATTAGCGGTTAGTGACTTGCTAATATACTCTTTCTAATTCGCTCTCTTCCTCAAGTTTCGAAACAGATTCTTAGGAAAAATAGGGAACTACTTTTTTATAGGGGTCGTTTTTTTACGTGGCGGGTCCCAAAAACAGCGCACAATCCTGGGGAGGGATGGTTCGCCTTCTCACTTTAGCTCGCCTTCAAACGGATGTTTTTGGCTACCCAGAGAATACTTAGTCTATGACCGGAAGTCGTGAGTTGTTTGAGCTTTATGTAAAATCGTTTCTGGCCACTCCCAAGTGAATGGCGATCAGAGAACTTTTCTCACTTGCGTGAACTTCTGCACATGATTCCATTCTCCAATGAAATGTGTAAGATATACGACGACGTTGACATTATTCAGCGAATTAAAAGACAACCGCTACGTTCCCTAGGTCATTTCGTCCGAATGAACGAAAATATTGCTGCTCTGAAAGTATTAGACGCAGTACGCGCCGGGGGAAGCAGAGGAAGAGGAAGACCTTCAATCCGTGTGAAGGACTAGGCGGAGAAGAACCTGGTAAAAAGTGTTCGAAATATCGAAAAGATAATGGCAATCGATAATACTTACGATAAATCGCGGTGAGCGGGTGGCCAAGCCAGAATTTTTTTCTTATTATACCATATGTTTCGCGAAAGTGGCTGGGTTGGGTCAGGTTAGGTCATACTGGCCGACTATTGCGCCATGCATAGACCTACTGATCCTTAGTAATGCCAAATGGAGATTGAGTAAAGTTGGTGTTCTAGCGTCTTTCTCATGTCTACTTCCCTGCAGTTTCTACATGTATCTTTGAAACTAACCGGTTGTTAGACCAACAACAGCACTGCAGTTCTTTCAAGATCCTGTAAGTAAAAAGCATTCGTGTTTTTGCGGAAGTCTTGCATATGATCCTTTAGGCATTCCTTCTCATCCAGATCCTTCTGACAGCACTTTCGAAAATTGTAGTAAATTGTATCGTTAGCGACTTTCACTTTTCCCGTACTGGTTCGCTAGCAAGACGGATGGCATTTTTAGCAACCTAATTAGCTCTTTCTTTTCCCGGAATTCCTTTTGCGATTTGATATTTTTGTCTTAATTGCCTATGCTTCCTGCGTTGTTAGCTATCTTGGCCGATTAACTGATCGACTGAAAGGTAGTGCTGTATTCCGCAAACTTGACGGATCAGATCTGAGCAGTAGAACCGCAAATTTTTAATTTGAATTTTGAGACCTGATCTAGCTTCGCGCTATAGATTCCGGCGACAAAATCCTCTATCAGTCATCATCTATCAGTCGTCAGCCAAGTCCTTTGTGCGGATCTGGACCATCTGAAAGAAACATTTGCCCAGAAGCAGCCAACTTTGGCCAATGCGAAAGGAATTGTGTTCCAACAGGACAACGCCAGGCCAAATATGAATATCGATAGTGACATAGGTACTTCTATAGAAAAGATAGATAGAAAATAATTGAGGTTTTTCACTGCGTCCTTTGGTCTATTGTGTTCTCTCCTATATTAAATATGGTCGCAACGGTCCTACACTCTGAATAATTCCAGAAGCATGCTGGACGCGACTGGGGTGATGTGATTCCTGTCCTTGTAGATTAATCCTAGGCCTTGAGACCGTTTCTACAAATTTCTGGGCAATCCAGAATCATGTGTTCTGGACTTTCCATTCAAATGTAGCAAGACCGGCAGTTTGCGCAAGAGATTATGCCCATGTTGGTCAAGTGCTTCCTTGTGCCTGCAGTGCCGAGTATAGAGCTCGACAAGCACACGGAATTTGTCTCGGGGGAGGTTGATCATATCTCTAAAACTTGCCAGGTTGTAACTTCACAGTAGTAGCTTGGCGGGGCCCTTTCCTGCTGCCTACTGCCAGTGCTGTTCTTTTTCCACTCCCTCCTCCGTGCGGAGCAACTCGCAGAGCGGGCTAGTTCGTCGGCCAGCTTATTGCCGACTACTCGTTTATGTCCCGGGACCTAAGTACTTCTATGAAAATAGTCGAGGAATAGATTCCGAGGACAAAATCATCGACCAATCATAGTCCAAGCTCTTATTTCGGTTATCGACTGTTAAAAATTAGACTATCTGAAGGAGACAATGGCCCAGAAGTGGTCAGCTTTCACCATTACGAAAGGAATTATATATAGATAGTGTAATAACTTGTACTTCTATACTGATACCAAAATAGTCGAACTAGTTTCAGCTACATCTCCGAAGTTTTAACATAAATAAAGTGGTGGCGCCTTGAGTTATTTCGTTATCATATAACACCAGATTTTTTTTTGTTTTCTTACTTGTCGTGCCTAAAAACACTATCACATGCCAAAATAGTAGAGCTGAACGACATCAACTATGTAGTAAAACATTTCGCCAAGCACTCTATTGCTTTCTAAAGCAATTACTTTATCTTACAGAGTTTGTCTGGAAAGTAATAGGACTGAGTCGATTTAAAAAAATTTAGTGCACCAATCGTTACAATTCTTTAAAAACTTTCAAAATAGGCTCCTTCCAAGTATTGAGGGCTTCACGGAAGGCATTCTCAGGCATAGCCTTGACAGCCGAGGTGCACGCTGCTTGGATCCCTTCTGTCGTCTCAAAATGCTTGTCTTACATCGGCCTTTTCAGGTAAGGAAACAAAATAAAGTCCTGGGGGCCTATTCTGTAACTCGATTCGAAAATGTATTCTATTCGAAATTCGGATATACTCTATCATTATGCAAAAGTTGTACCACCCTGTGCCAGAAAAAATACGTACAATTTTCGTTTTTGCTTTCTACAATTCAAAAGCTAACGAATATTTTATTCGAAAATTGGCTTGAAAATCCGAAAATCGAGTTACAGAATATAAAAAATCCGAATTCGAGTAAATTGATTTTCGAATCGAGTTACAGAATAGGCCCCCTGGGACCCATGACTCGTCACCTGTGATTACGTTATTCAAAAATTGGGGGTCACTTTCACATTTGTTCATATTTTCTTGGCACTCTTCTACTCGTTGCAATTTTTGGTCGTCAGTTAGTACTTTGGGACTATCTTTGGCAGGTCTCCCAGCACGGTCTTCAACAAACCCGGCCATCCAAAAAGGCCTGGTGCCACTGAAATACTTCTTGCTAAAGCAACATCTAGGTAAGTCTGCTTGATCATATCAAACGTCTCTGTCACAGATTTACCGAGTTTCACACAGAATTTTCGGCTTGCACCACTCACAGAAACACGTCGCGCGAAAATGTTTGTTCTGACTCTCCAGATGACCAGCCGCTCGTTCGTTATCTATGAACGCCTTCTACCGAATCCAGTCGTTGAGCGCATGCTCCGAAGTACAGTCCTATCCTATAACTTTTCGGACAAACCCTGTAGTTTGTACACAACTTTTTAAGACAAGTTGTGTGTGCGAAAGTTGTTCATTAAACACACGTGCGCTTCTGTTAATATTTGCTGTTAGGCTTATCATATGCCTTGAACGCCAAATTTCATATAGACGCTGAAGTTTAAACATGCGACATACTAGTGCTGCTATATAAATATGTTTGTTGTTATGGTATTTTGAGAGCTTAGATATTTGCTTTTCTTCACGGTATATTGCTATTATAAGCAGCACAAGAACAATAGCGCAAATTTTGGAATTTCAGAAAAACATAACAGACCTCACCACTGCCGCTCGCTGTTTTCGGGCTGTTTCAATGCAATGTTTGGCAAATAATTTGACAGCAGGTGAAATAAGTTTCGTTTATTGCCAAGCAAATATTAACACTTACTTGCGACGTGTTTCACATGGAAATCGCAGAAATTACCATGTTTCTTAAGATTTCCATATTTCTTAGGAGTCTCTGTAGCGGCGGTGACTTTAGTGGCAACGCACATTGAAACTTCACGCCAACTGAAGGCGACGTAACTGTGCAGGTATGCGCCGGGCATGTGCCAAAATCACATGCTCACGTTGGCTCCCATTGAAAGTTGACTCTGCCGCATTTGCAGTTTCATTGGCAACGCGCCTAAATGCCAAAGCCCACTTTGCACTACTTCAATTAATCTTTAATTACCGCAATTATTTGAGAAATGCCAACCAGCATCGTCATGCCTTCTTTCAAACTGTTTGCCACCCTCTCCGGTGTATGGGCTCTTCTGCACTCCAATACCAAGCCTCGGGTTTTCTTCTTTGTTCAATATTCAGAAGAACTAAGAAACACCCGCCCTTCAGCGACCCAACTCGCGCGAATTCATTTACTTTTCAGCCCATATTAGGCTAATTACAATTAACAATTTGTTTTTTAAGTGTTGCTCCTCTCAACGCCCCAAATTGTATGCTGCTTGCCTACCCCTAATGGCGTAAGAACTTTTGCGCCGCGCAGCAAATTTTATTGAAGGCATTTCAAGTTGTTCAAGTGCTCAAGTGTGCTAGTTTGGCTTCGTAGCGCTACCAATTGCCTTATGCCTTCCGTCGCTGGCTGCTTGCGCCAACCAAAGTTTTCAACAGCTCCACTACGTTCCATCCCCATCCCAACAAGTCTCCGCCGCAATACCAATCGGTGCGCCGTGAATTATTCTTATTGCAGCTAATGGTGTTGTCATTGCCACTTCGTCAGCGCTGCCGACCAATTGACTGTGCCCCACCAGTAGTGGTGGCCGCGCGAACGATGTGGCAACAATTGGGGGAGGCGACGCGTTTATGCCGTCGCTGCCTAAGTTCCCGCACTTTTAATTGTTTCGGTAAAAAAACGTTATATTGGAAAACTTTCGTCATTAACGCGCACACATTACAAATCGATATTTATTTAGATTTCATTCGTTTAGAGCCCTCCAGCGTTGGCGGTTCGTTAACTAATTGGTGGCATTTATACGACAGCTTGGTGCTACAGTGGCTGTCGGGTTCATAAACATAGCACAAATATTTTTTACAATGCTGGCACAGGACTGTATAGGCTAGGTTGTTAAAAAATCTGTATTCTTTTTGGTACCAAGGACAGTAACTCCAACACATCTTCTTCTACGTTACTGGCTTAGGTACCGCTTACGCGGTTATAGTCGAGTTAACAACATCGCGCCAGTTATTACGAGTTGTCGAGGTACTAAGTGTAGCCAGGTCATTCACCACCTGATCTCTCCAACTCAGTGGAGGTCTGCCTATGCTACCACCAGCGGGTACTGGATCGAAAACTTTCAAAGCTGGAGTGTCTTCATCCATTCGGACGACATAACCTAGTCAGTGTAGACGGTATCTTTTGATTCGCAGCACTATGCCAATGTCGCCATAGTACTCGAACTGCTCATCGTTCCATCGACTGCGGTATTCGCCGTTGCCAATGCACAGAGAACCATAAATCTTCCCCAAAATCTTTCTCTCGAACACTGTTAAGGTCTACTCATCCGACGCAACGTCGTTCCTTATAATGAGTTTGATGTTTAATCGCGACATCTGTCGAGCAAAATGCAAAACAGTCGCTAGAAACTAAAAAAAGTTGCTTGCTTGACCAATTTTGCACAACTATCGCGGCACATTAAGAACTTACTTGCGGTATTGCCCTCATTTTATATTATATCAGGTTTTCTCATTACAAAATCCGACCCTTCGTTATAAACTCTAGCTTAAAGTTTGGAGCTTACGAGTAATTTAAATGTTCTAAGTTTTTGTATAGACTGGACCCTGGCTTTCCTGTTGTTGTATTTATTGTTATAGCGGCAGAAAATATTCCTGAAGTAAGTTCGAGGAATGTTGCCGAATTGACGGTCCTTGGCCGGATAATAATCCCCGTCTCTTCTGATTACTAATACTCGGCTGTCGTGGGAACGGCCTGGCCTTCCTAGTTTTCTTAGATTTAACATAAAGATTATTGATATGACTTCCATAAACTACTCTTCTATCCAAAAATAAGGAGAACCTTAAACGACTGTGGCTTTACAAGATATTTTGATGAAAATCGCTAAAAGAGCTCAAGTCTAGCACAAAAATCGAGTTTGAGAAGTGTACCGAGGATTGGAAGAAGCGCTGGCATCAATATAAAATATCGAATGAGGACTACTTTGAAGGCGACAATATTAATGTGGACGAAATTTCCCTATTTTTTTTGAGTTCAGTTAATTTTTTAGCGATTGATTTTCTGTTATAGTCCGCCTTTGGTAAAAACAAGGACTCCAAATTGTAATCAAGCTTGGCTGCGTTAAAGGCCGTAAACCTTCTTCAGTGCAGTTAAGTTCAAGGAATTGATATGTAAGACCCAGCTTATTGGATCGCTAATGAAAACATTGAAACACTCAGTCCTGCAGCGCCTTAATGAGGGTCTCACCACCACAGCACCACGCTTCAAATTCTCAGCATAAGTGAAGAGTCTTGCATATTCTTGACATTATGGAAAGTTTGTGCGTGACGTTTTTCTTATTTTTCTGAGCATTTTTTTTCAAATATTTCAAATTATTTCAACAAGTTTCTAAGTTTATGCCGTCAAGGCGGACACACAGAAGTTGCCGCCTAACTCTAGTCGGCCACCAACTTCAATATTACCTGGAATCGCTGCGACTTGCGTGCGACCTGGCGCGAAAGTTGACAAGCTCGCGTCTATGCGTCTTCTAACTCGTCGTCGTGGTAGTGAAAAGCCAAGCAGTCGGCAGCAGAGACAAGTGTACATATATACGTACGAGTATGTATGGTATGTGCGTGGTTTGCAGTGCAAGTTTTCTTGCTACCAAATTGGTTGGCACCGACGTCACAATAATTCATGCCTACATTGTTGCTATTGCTGTTATTGTTTTTGTTGTTGCGTGCACATTATTTTGCCACCGTTCAGCGCATATTTAATTAGCTTCTCTAGAAATCAATATTAATATTTCTGCTGTGCCATGGGAACTAGGCTGCGTGACAAGCCAAGCTAACAGACAGCGCTCGCTGCCTATATGGGCGCGCGAGCACATCGATAGTCTCCATTAAATGCTTAAATTAGGTTGGCATGAGAGCCTGCCTGACTGACTGGCGGCATTATGTATTTCCATTAGCGCCGCGGAAATTGGATTTGATTGTTGAATGTTGCAGAGCTTTTGAGTGGCTGTTGAGGAGAGGAAGTCAAAGTTTGAAGCGTCAAAGTTTTGCGCAACTGAAGGCGGGTTGTCAATTGGGGTTTACAAATTATTATTTTATGCGAAGTAAACTAATGTGCTTTATTTAGAATTGTAATTACGCTGTGTAGGTGGTTACCACAAACTTAACTTAACTACTTAAAACTACTTAAAAGCCAGCATGCATAATGGCGGTTTCTTGAGATTGCTGTTAAGGGTAGGGGGTTAAAAGCTTCAAGCTACATTTTTGAGTTCAAGCGTTTATGCTATAGACAGTTGTTTCCTATATTCTGTTGACTTAGCCTAGACAGTGATACTGCAGCATTTTCTGCCTGAAACTATGCGAAACTTACCTGAAAGGTTTCTCTGAGTTCATTATGGCTAGACAATTATTTCTTATGTTCTGACGACCTATGAAAAATTCTGCATTATTTTTGTTACTCAAAACTATGAAGAAGTTACCCAAAAGTTCTAACTTAAAGTGTATGCGGTCGCTGTGACTAGATTTTCTCTACGATATTCAGTTGTTCTTACTGTAGAGATAGTAGTTAGCTGGCTGAAAGAACATTTTTGAGACTATGCGCGAGAAGACTCATATTGTGGCAAATGTTTTTCTATGCAGAAGTTATCTAAAAGCTCTATTGTAGTTTCTGAGTTTGATTCAGTAGCTATATTTTCTCGAAAATATTTAGGTGTTGTCATAAAAATATATGGGGTGTCCCTGAGAGTTTCGAAAAATTCTGCTGTGATGATAGTCCGTAGCCGAAAATGTTTCCAAACTACTTTCGTTTAAGTTCTAACAACTATTTTGAATTTAAAAATAACTGTTTTTTCTTCTGAAACTGCTGTTTGAGTAGGTTTAGAGACAGAGGAAATAAAATTGGATGATATGTAACTCCAAACATTCTCGTGATGTGCACATAGAAAGAAAAAGGCAGTGAAAGAGCGAAAAAAGAATGGAAGATAAATAGCGAGAGGGAAAAAGAGGAAATTGGAGAGAGAGAGATATATATATAACGGGACAATGAGCTAGGGTATATGAGAGAGCGAGAGAAATAGTGTGGCTCTCTGGTTTAATGTTGTTTGAACAGATTTAGCGATAGAGGAAGTAAAATTGAATGAAGTACAACTCCAAACATGCTCGTCTTGTAAACATAAATACACAGGAAAAGAAAGCGAGAGAATGATCTAGAGAATTGGTGGATAGATAGCGAGAGAGAAAAATAGAGAACAGGAATGAGAGAGCGGGAGAAAGATCTTAAGTATGTGAAGGGGCGAGAGACAGAGAGAGAAATAGTGTTGCTTTCTCTGGTTTAAGATATATTGACCATAATAAATTAATTAGATGGGATAAATATCGATTCTCTGGATGTTTCTTATCTGGAACTCCATCAGGAGAGCTCTAAAAAAAACTTCACACTTAACACCTGCTTGTACTTAGCACCATTCTTTCAGCAAATACTTCGAAAAAACGCTACCTCAATCACATTGAGATCTACAGAATGCAAAGAGAGAGAGAAACCTATTGAAAGATTTAAAAAATGTGAGAGAGAAAGCGCGAGAGAGACATAGAGAATGAAGAGAGAGAAAGATAAAGCTTTAGAGAGATCTACAGAATGTGAAAGAGAAAAAGAGAAAAAGCGCGAGAGACATTGAGAATGAGAGACAGAGAAAGAGAAAGAGAAGAATAATACTGTTTCAGACTGGTTTAATATATGTATATTGACTAGAATAAATCAATAAATTTGGTTAAATATCTAATTTCTGGCTATTTCTTAACTGAAACTCCATCAAGAGAGTTTTTAAAAAGCTTTTTTAATCCTTTTTTCACTTTAAAAAAGCTTCTTTAATCTTTTTTCCACATTACACGTGCTTTTACTTAACACCATTATTTTAGCAAATACTCCGAAAAACCGTTACCTCAATCACATTGTTGCTGCACTTAGCGCCTACCGTGCGCTGAACACTTTAGGCCTTACCCTCGAAAGCCTATTTATTTAATCCTTCTTGCTTATGCCACTCAGGCATGAATCACCCAAATTTGACAGCATATTATTGTGGAAAGCAATCTGTTATTTTTCGGCTTTTTATCTCGCGCTCTGCTTTTGATGATACAATATGTAAATTCCAGGAAAGCACACCCCACAAAAGAAAAGAAAAAGACAAAATAGAAATGTGGAATGAAAGAAAAACTTGCAATTTCGAAGACAAATCACGACAGCTATGATTAGCATACGAAGCAGCAGACTGACAGGCGAGCAGATGCCCAGAAATCCGCGGCACTCAAAAAGGATATACCGCACATGCATTTGTGAGCACCCCACACACACACACACACACACACACATACTCACAACCGTATATGAATCGGCATTCGTACATGTCAATAAAGAGTCATACAATATCTGACTGCGGAGCGCTGCTTTCGCAAATGGCTTTGCCCATATCCACTTGTATGAGTGATTTGATTGAGGTGCGGAAATGTTAGATCGAAGCGCTGATATTACAAAATTGCGAAATACTCGTACCACACTGCGATTGCAGTGTAATAACGCACACACATTTGTATGGGTGAGTGCCCTTGCAAGTCAGATACTTCAATTACATACTTTGTTGTTGTGAGGAGGGCTTATGCGCAGCGCAGACAAATTCATATTCATGTGGGTGCCGCGTAGTTTGCATGATATGATTTGATTTTTGATTTGAAATCGGAATACTTTCAGCAGGAAAATGCTCGAGCTTGTGTTGTGTAGAATGCTTGTTTTATTTGCAAATGACAACTTTGTAGAAAAAAATCATAAATCTAAAATCGATTGCTTTAGAGCTTAACTGAATTTTCTGGTTTACGATTTCACACCCCCTTGCATCTCAATGAGAATTCCACCGCCATTTATAAATGATTGATACACTTGGCACACTCACTTCGACAGCTGATTAGATTTGCTACATGCGGTTGATTACCCTATTTGACTATGCAGAGTCGTAGGGGTACCAAAATCCTGAAATGTATTCTAGGCTTTGCATATCATCTCTTTAAAGAAACTGGTAATGCTTGGTATGCAAATTTCAAGAACTTCCCATTACTTTTGTGTCGATATAACGAAGTGTCTTGAAGGCACTCAAAGCGAAAGTGAAATAGTCTCAGTGCAATAGCTCTAACAAAAGCTCCAATGTTCAGTTAAGAGGTCGATCCTAACGCTGATCCGTTGTGGTACCTAAAACTCTTATATAATAAATCAAAAAAAGCAGAGAAAGAGGAAGACCACCACTTCGTTGAAAAGACCAAGTTGCTACACTTGGAATCTCCAATTGGCGCCAAACAAGCGAAAAGAAGAAGAATAGATCATAAGGCCCTTAAAAATCGGAACAGTACTTCGAACCTATCACAAATTTGTTGCGAAAGCCAATGCCAGTTTGCTCTATGTCTTGCGGTCTGAACTGCTGAGATTTTTCAACCTCAGTCCTACAAAAGCTGGAGAATGCGAATAAAGTACCTGAAAGTTTCCATCTAATCATCACTCCTCCAGCTTTGGCAACTAGCGTCCGATAAGATTTTTCGCCTTACCGCATGCCTATTTGACAGTGTGTAGGACGCACTTCTACGATTGCGACAATAAGAACTTTGTTGAAGGCAAGTAGTTCAGTAGATCTCCTGCGATCTATACCAGGCTAAAATGATCTCGTAGTCAAACAAGAACTGGTCGTCGAGCAGCTCCCGCTAAGCGCACGCGAGATCCATTGGTCCATGAAAATCCAACTCGGTCTCATTCCTTTGTGAGCGAGTTCAGTGTAATTCCGCTGACTAGCTTACTGGCTCTGCAATTGCCCACTATGGCCAGGCACCTAAATTTGTCTGAAGATGAAGTATCTCAATACAATTTCTAGTAAGCACAGACCCTCCTTGACTAGCTTAGAGCGCGCAGTTAGCGAGTTTAGCTCTAGTATTGTTTCTAAGATGTCGCTGTGAATACCCTCCTTCTTAAAACATACTGCACTACGTCTCTGGTCACCTTAAAAGCAACCACTGCCTGACAATACGGTGATCCGGTAGTCCAAAGCTAAACTTGACAGAGAACACCTTACAGAAGACTCGCTCTCCATCCTTCCCGACGGGCTTTGACCCATCCATGAAAAAGCTCAATGTGTCTTTTTTGCAGCAACTCCTCCCCTTCTACATATCCCTCGTCCATATGTAAGCAGAGAAAATGCCGCCACGAATAGCCTCTGCGCCGCAATGATCCAATTTTTCAGGAATGCAGTTGAAGAAGGAGAGAATTTCTAGGTGTCCTTGTTCGGACCTCTTAATATATCAGCTTCCCTGAGCCTTAGAACGCACTTGGCAGGTATACACCTGCTCGCAATGTCCACGGATGCTATGTCCGCAGTGCGCCGGAGTTGCCGAAGAGATACTCTGTTTGGACTCGTTCTTAGCAAGTGTATTCGAGTGAATTACTGCAGACTTATATCGTAAAAGGTTTGGTTTTGGAACTCATGCCCGTACTTGCGAATTCGCGGAGCGCTGCTGGGCTATGTAAATAGAGTCTCTTTACCCTTTATGATTAAATTCCATTTCTTTCATATTGATTTTGAGGAGGAGGTACCTCCTGTCCCTCCACATATTTTTACCTTCTTACCATGTAATTTCTTCTCTAATTTTTCTGATTGAAAATCTTCATCTCACCATTTTTTAGAGTCCATGAAATAAGGTTAAGGGTACCTGAAATTTTGTCATTGAGACTACATAAATTTTTGGACAGTGAAGCCATCCTCGCTTCGAGGCTTAAAAATCCTCGCTTTGTACTGTTCTTTCGACGGAAAGATACCGTGAAGCAGCAAGACGTCTTTTAGTTGAATCAAAAAAATATTTTTCCGAAGAAATCTGTCCCTCTTTAAACGTCTCCTTTCCACCTTTCATCCAGGGTTTCTGACAGATTCGGCATGACTAATCTGTATACAATGATTTCCCGAATGTGTCTACAATGGTAACGATTTAGTGTGGTGATATAATCCAGAAGCCCTGCAGCAACAATTGTAACCGTTTTAGCTTCACACTTGAATATTATAAGGGGTAACAATTAGGGAAAAGTTAGTAAATCAACTATTTACATATTCAGTTCGTGCATAGGTAAGAGTTTAGTTTGAATATATAACTTTCTCTTCATAAATGTACATTCACATATTTCCTCAAATTGCATTTCGTCGTCAATTAGCCTGCCACAAATCCCTCTTTCCACGGCAATGCTGCTAATTTAACTTTTTGTGCAACTTGATTACTTCAGCACAGCACAACTTTGCCGTAAACTCCAACACTAATTTTCATATTCACTATAAGTTCGAGTACCATACATCCCTGTCGTATGTGTGCCTATGTAAGCTGGCGTACGTGTGTATATTTGTAAGCCCCGCAACAGCACGTAAGTTGAAGCACTCCATTTGCTGAAGCCAATTTCCACAAACATTCCGCCATTTGACGGTGACAAATTTTATGTGATTTTTTGATTTGTGCCACATGCCGACCTGCTGTGACACACGATTGCACTGTACTGCCTTTTCCAAGTACAATCCTGTAGGTCGATTATTGTAGTTATGAGATTCAGTGCGCGCTTGTTTGAGAACTACTCCCAAGAAGAGTAGCAGCTGGTTTTATGGGAATATAAATTTATGCAGTATTGTTTGGTTGAGACGATGAACATTTGCTATCTTATGTGCCCCGAGCAGGTAAACAGTTTCCCGGGCCCAGGTCCAATTTATTCAAAGCAACTAGTTCAAAAGAATAAATCAATGGTTCTGTGATCGACAGTTCCAATGGCGAAATCTATATATTATCGGACGGATCAAGCTATGAAATAGGAGCAGAAGCAGGCTATAGTAGTCCATACAGAGATGTAGCTTCAAACTAAGTGATTACAATTCGCTCTATTAGATCGAAGTCCTGGGCATAACAGAAGGTGTCAATTCTGCGCTAACCAGCAAGTCCATAAACCGTCGCGTGGACAGCCAAGCAGCAATCAAGGCTATCCATAACGCCAATACTAAGCCTCACAGCGTTAGGTTATGCAAGCAGGCCATAACTAGGCTCTCAGTCGGTAACTCAGTTAATATTCACTGGATGTTTAGTCATATAGGAATAAAAGCAACAGAACAACAGGGAGCACAATGCCGCTAAAATGCCTGACACCATTCAGCACCTTCAAGGCTTGTTTGAAGCAATGGGCTCTCGAGGAACATCTCTGGTTTGGAACACTAGCAACACAGGAAAAACCATAAAGTTATTGTGGGCTAGTGTTGATGGTGGACAGCCCAGAAAACTTCTATTTCTAAGCATTAGTTACTTAGGCATATTGTAGGGGTCACAACAGGGCACCTACTATATTCTTAAGATACCGCCTACGGAAATCTGCAAAAGGGGATTCGACTGAATGCAGAGCATGCGTGGAGTGTGATGAGACGCTGGAACATTATCTATGCGAATGCCCAGTCTTCAGCCGGGTGAGACCCGCATTTTTCGATGGTTTGACACCGCCGAAATAACACTTTTCCTAGGCGTACAGTTAGATGGCTTCGATGACACTCAATCCGTGCTTTACCTATCGAGTAATGATTCGATAACTGCTACAAAATAAGCGCAACAACAACACAATGGGCCTACAAGTATTTGCATCCGCCTGCGGTTTGGAGCTCATGTGCGTCGCTTTTCAACCAAACCAAGAAACTAACTAGTTCTGCTCTAGTTCGTGGCAAACTAGTTACTAATGCACATCAATGCAAACCAGAACTGCTTCGCTAAGTCCACAGGGGTTCAAATGAATTAATGTCTCTCCGCGGAAACAAGTAAACATTTCCATGCTTGTATTGTTTCATTTGTACGCCACCGCAACAGCTTCAGCTCTCCTTTTAGGGACTTCTACAGCTAACGCAGAACCGTGAGACTTATTGCCTAGCGTTATTTCGCTTCAGGTATTTATGTAAGTAAGATCCTTTATAAGTTTATTTGCCCCCATTTTCGCTCGTGTGTTCTCCATTTTGGGTTTGGGGGTGCGCGAGCGCTTGTCGGTAATTGCGGCAATGCAGTGGCACGTACCATAAGCTTATACCAACACTTATACACGCCAGTCGTGTGAGCAAAATTATTTGCAATAACTGCGGTAACAAGCGAAACCATAACAAAAACAACAACAAAAGCAAAAATGAGAAAACTGAAAGCAACAACAACAACATTAAGAGCAGGAACAACAACAACAACAATAACAGTAACAGTAAAACCAAAAATAGTAACAGTAAAGGCAACAAAAACAACAACAACAACGGTAAAGACAACAACAGCAACGGTAAAGGCAACAACAACCGTTAAAACAGCAACAACAACAGTTAAGGTAACAACAAAAACAACATCGGTAAAAGCAGAAATAATAACAGTAAATACAAAAACAACAACAACCACAAATATAGTAACAGTGATAGCAACAACAACAACAACCACAAAAATAGTAACAGTAAAAGCAAAAACAACAACAATAAAACCAACAACAAAATACACCAACGGTAAAAACAGAAATAGTAACAGTAAAAGCAACAACAACAACAACAACGGTGAAAAGCAAAAACAATGGTTGTGTTAGCAACTAACGCTAAGCTTATGGCAAATGTGAAATTCACAACATGCGCGTCACGTCGCCAAAAGTTTTGTCAAATGCGCACCGCAGCGGTGGAATCAAGCGAAATGCCAAATGCAAAAGGCTTATAAATCTGCTGCCACCCGCTTGTGCCACTTGAAGCGCACTAACGGATTTTGCTGCCAAACTGGCTGAAGCTGAAAACCTATTAGGATAAAAGGTAATGTCGAACAGTGGCACGCGGCATGATGCGCGCATGTTGCATGTCGCAAGGATTTCGATTGCCATTCAACTGCTTGCCACCGCTGCAGTCAGAACCGCCGCAATCCTGCCCTGCCACTACGCCATCTATCTTACGCTACGCGGCACACACACACACACATCTACCTGCTGTGTTGCCAGTGTTTATTTGCGTCTGTGTGTGTGCTAATGCCTGTGCCGCTCTGTCGCGCCCTGTGCCTTGTATTGCGTTGCGCGCAAATCCCAAATGTGTACTGGTTTATTTTGTAGAGTTTTGCCGCAGTTTCGACAGTGACAGTGGCAGCAACAACAACAACCTGCACCATGTACATTAGCGGCGTATGTTGCCTGAATAATAGTTGGGTACATTTTTGTGCGCTCAATCGTTGTTGCCGCCGATTGTTGCACGTTCGCTCGTATGGCAAACGTACATTTGGTGTTAGAATAAATTTGCCTAAGCCGCAAATGTTTGCGCAAACAGTTTAGCATAAATCAATGCTACACACAAGGCAGCGCCAGCCGGTCGCTTGGGGGCAATGCGGAGCCGGAGCGCTGTGTTGTTGGTGCGCGTGTTTGCAATTTGGAAAATTCTTATTTCAATTGTCAGCTTTGCGGTGCAAAATATTGATAGCGCACTTTAGTCTCAGATAAATACAATTTGTTGTTTGTTGTTTTTGGAAGACAATTTGATTATTGCACATATTAGGATTTTGAATTTATGGGGAAGCATGTGTTTGCCAGCTGTTTCCAACGCATAATCTGCACATATCTCACATTACGCTTTGATTAGCTTTTGTATTTTCGCATATTTTCAACGCTGATGACCTAAGCTTCTATACTGAATTGCAGCGTAAGCCTGGATTCTTCAGAAGAAACGAGAATTTTACAAGTTTTAAGTTGCTGTCCACAAACTGGATACTTATAAAAGTTTGGAGGACCTTTTCCTAACTACAACGATTGTGAAGAGATTCCCTACTATTTTAAAGAAAACAAAAACACAGAAAGTTTTAATTTAAAAGGGAATGTTTATTACCATTCGAAAGAATATTCTTTGGCATTTTTTGAAGGTTATTCCTTTCAAATGTTGGCCGCGGTTACGTCTCAGATGATCTATCTGTTGAGTCCAATTTTCAATGACTCATTCGAGCATTTCACAGCGGGCTAGTCCGACTTTACATATCGCCAAAGAAAAAAGTCTAACGATCTTGGTGGCCAATTGGCCGACCCCAAAACGTGATATTATCTGCTCACGGAAGTGAATGCTATAGACCTTTGATTGGTGCGTTGTGTGGGAAGTGACGCCGTCTTGTTTGTTTACATACTCATTGAGCAAGAAGTGGGCCTCAACGCTGAACAAAATTAGATACCTGTGGAGGGCGACTGAAAGTTTTGAGGACCTTTTCCTTACTACGACGAATGTTATACAAAATCTTTTAAGTGCTATGATTGGATCTAGATTTAGTTCGAACGGTGATCTTGCTTCATTTTGGTACTCTAGGTTGGATAGCGAAGGCCAGAGAAAATTCGAAATTTCACTTTTCCATTGTTAATGTATCCTTAACTAGTACCTAGTACTTGCCTCATTTCGGTACAGTGCCTTGTTATAGTACCTGTAAGACTGGAAATACTATTCTTGGACAAAGCTTCACATTCATCTAAATATGCTCTTAATGAGCAACTCATCTGCTTTTTCGTTACCGAAAATGTTCCTGTGGCCGAGAAGCCAAATTAAGGACAAGTAGAGTTGACTTGCCGGTGAGCTTAAAGCCCTCCCTCAATTTTTAACTATACTGTAATTTACAAGTGGCGTCGACAAGGTCAGCAGTGCCGATTGGCTATCCGTCTGCATCGTCCTGTGTTATTTAATATTCACCACAAGTCCTCTTTATACCTAGTTCTTCCGCTTGAAAAATGCTGACTTTGTTTGGTAGTCAGATAGAGCGAGCGATTTTGAGATAATCGCAATACAGTTCTTTGCGGACTCGTCATTATAGACAGAGGATGTATCGTTCTCTCTTACTAAATCTTTTCTCCATTCACATTTAGCGCATATCTTCACTCAGAAGCAGCTATTCAAATCTAACCTTGGGAGAATATAGTCCGACTTGGTAATGTTTAGTTGGTTCATTTTTCCTATTCAAACCTCCTAATTCCTGTATTCTTATAGCAGAGCTGGCTGCTACTTTCGGTGTAATAACGTCTATGTGTAGCTGATGCAGGCGTATATTAAGCGCATCACTTGGACATGACTTAATGGCTCTGGTGTTTCTTTAATGCTGGTCACCAAACCTGTGCTGCGTATTTTATTATTGGCCAATTAACTATGTTCGGGTTAAGGCCACAGTACCTGTTAAGTATTCTTTTGATTATCTGAGGGAATTTTATTTTTAGACAGCTTGATAGACTAAGAAATTTCTATTAATATTTAGAATTCCAAATGGATTGCTATTAAATGAGCTCACTTAAGTGAAATATTTCTTAATTTAGAAATCAATTTTTCATAAAAAAATATAAAAAATTATTATATCTTATCGATTTGACCGCCAGCGTAAGTCAATACACAGTCGCTGAGTTCATTGATCTGCCGTAGGTAAGGTGTTGCATTTGCCGCCAGCTGTCAATGATATCGGTCAATGATTTGCAAGTCATAATTTTTTAAACAAATATCAGACAACTGATTAAATACGGTACATTAACGACTCTTTGCGACTGATACAGTTATGCGACAGCGGAATTGTGGCTTCATAGCAGTTTTTGCGAGTGTCAGCCAAAAGTGCAGTGAACTGGAAGTGAAGAAATAGACAAATAGAAAACATGAAAATAAACACAAACACATATTCATATATGTACATACATATATGTACATATGTATATCTTCAACTAAAATGCAAAATAACGTAATATCACTTTCAAAAGTTCACAGCCGAAAGAGAAACGATTTAATATAAACTAAATTTGAGTTTTGGTTACAAAATGGTTATATATAGGTTATTTATTAGTTATATATTGGTTATATATAGGTTATACGTCTGACAGCGGATGCTGAAAATTTTACGATATTTAATTTTTAATATGATTGAAAAACGGTATAATAAAAACTAAATTTGAGTTTTGGTTATAAAATGGCTATATATAGGTTATTTATTAGTGATATATTGGTTATATATAGGTTATACGTCTGACAGCGGATGCTGAACATTTTACGATATTTAGTTTTTAATATGATTGAAAAACGATATAATAGAAACTAAATTTGAGTTTTGGTTATATATTGGTAATATATAGGTTATATCTGACAGCGGATGCTGAACATTTTACGATATTTAATTTTTAATATGATTGAAAAACGATATAATAAAAACTAAATTTGAGTTTTGGTTATATATTGGTAATATATAGGTTATATCTGACAGCGGATGCTGAACATTTTACGATATTTAGTTTTTAATATGATTGAGAAACGATATAATGAAACTAAATTTGAGTTTTGGTTATAAAATGGTTATATCTGACAGCGGATGCTGAAAATTTTACGCTACATGCATATGTGTATGTAATATGATATTTTGATGATTGGTGGTTTTGCAATTTAGATGGCGAATATACATATGTATATATGTATATAACATTAACAAATATTAAACGTTCATAAATGTGCATAATTTGCAAGCATTATAGCTTTAGTTTTAGAGTCGGTCATAACCTCTAATTGCATTTGCATATAAATTGCTCATTTATATTTTGTGCAAAAAACAAATACAAATGCACATAAACACGTAGTTGCAATTAAAATCGATTAGATAATATTTGCTTTATTTTAGCCGTGTATGTGTGTGTGCGTATTATAGCCATTAAAGGCATCTAAAACCGATTGTTGTCATGTCATTGAACTCCCGAATTCGTTTTTATGCATTATTGCCTGCGCTTACAACTGCATAATCAATAATTGATTACTCTTGTGTTTATGTGTTAGTAGTAATATATGTATGTGCTTACCGTTCTGTGTATATTAGTCTATTTTTGTTGCAGTGGCACGAGCTCGGCTGCCGTTGGTATTTACACTGATTTTATTGACACGGCGCAGCAAATTAAGTGAAATTAAATATTTACAATAACCAAGCTTGTTTTTAGGTTAGTATGCAAATTGATGATTACAGATTTTAGTACACTAGGGCAAACAATAATTTCTGGATTAATGCAGTAAACATTTTAATTATATTTTATGAACAGAAACATTTTTTTTAAACTAAATGCTAACATAATCGGAATGATAAAGAATTTGATTTTGAGCAGTCTCTTTGTATGTCAGCTATATGCTATAGTGCTTCGCTCCGAAGATCGAAGATTGTTCCATTGCTTTAAGCAATGATTCGAGTAAAATTTTGTAAAGAAATCTTTTCAACTATAAAAGTTTTCCATACAAAGGCTTGATTCCGACCGTTCAGTTTGTATGACAACTATATGCTATAGTGCTTCGATCTGAACGAGTTCTTCAGATATTATTCCGTTGCTTTAAGCAATAAATCGAGCCAAATTATGTAAATATATCTCTTCAAATAAAAAAGTTTTTCATACAATGACTTGATTTTGATCGTTCAGTTTGTATGGCAGCTATATACTATAGTGATCCGATTTAACAAATTTATTTGGACGTTATAAGATTGCTTTAGAAAATTTTCTGTGTCAAATTTGGTGAAGATATCTCTTCAAATAAAAAAGTTTTCCATACCACGACTTGAGTTGGATAGTTCAGTACATATGACAGCTTATACTCTATCAATGTTATAACTAATCTTATCTCCTAACTAATCTCTTTAGAAATATGGCGTGTCTTTTGAGAGAAATTTGCGTGAATACACCCCTTGCGATAATTGAAAAGTTTTGTTTTTGACGCTGAGTTCCAATAAGCTATTTCTTGACCAATGTTCTCTCGAAGAAGTTTACTGCTGTGGTTAGTTTCTTGGTTTCTCGTATACAAAGTGATACAACTTGGACTTAGCACCGCCATAAAAGTGTGTTGTTGTTATTGCAGCAGCCAAAAACATTTTCTAAAGCAATTTGTTGGTTGTTGCGAAGTATCAAATCCGTGAAGAATACACTACGGCCTGTGATCTATTCTGACCACTCCTGATATCACAACACTTCCTTTAATCTAGTCAAAATAAATAGGTAGTAAAAGCACTGGGTTAGTGGTTGCGATGTGTTTTCTCAGTGGTCTCAGTAGTCTGACTCCTTTTTCTTGCGATTCGCCTGTCATGAAGAAATATATGCGCCGGTGTCTCTGCTCTTTGGACACAGAAGTGTCACAGATTCGAAATGCAATTCCCTATTCTGTGCAGTTAACACCTTGTATAAAATCCCAGAAGCTGCCTTATTTGTTTTTGGAGTGTACTATTAGTTTCTTAAACCGTTTGGAATTGAACTCCTCCGAAAACCAGATTGCTTGCGGAAATTCTGTCGAAATCCAGGCATTTGTTGCTAGTATGAAGCTCGTAAAGACCCACCGTAAATTCCTATCGGAATGGTTGCAGCAGCTTCTTTCTCCGTGGGATCGGCAAGCTCATTACCATTGTGTCTTAATGCTCAGGGATCGCTGTTAGAAAGATGTTATTTTCTGTGTTAACCCTGTTAAGTATTTTTATGCACTGCAGTATTATTGTCGATTTGATTTCAGTGGACAAGATGGTCTGAAGTGAAGCTTGTCAGTACCTGAGAATGACGATTTGTTCCACGTGATAGTTTTTCTTTAGAACAATCTCTACGCCTCTAGAAATATCATAGACCTCAGGCTGAAAAATGCTTCCAGACCCTCACATGGCACTCACGTGGTTCGTGGTACATAATTGTATAAAAATCTGGGTTTGTCCCGATCGTTTATACTCGGCTGTCGTGCGAACGAGCCAGTAATTTTACTAGTTACCACAGCTTCTTTCCCCAGAAGAGTGGCTAGCGATAAAAGTGATTTCATTGATGCTTCTATGATGAGAAGTTCATAGAACTCAGCTTGTGAAGAATAGCTTGACTGTCCATGAGAATAACAATTCGTTCTCCATGATATTTTCCTCACCTGGAAAAATGCTTCATAGTCCGCCAATGGGCACTGACAGTTTGGTACGTGGTCCTTGTTCGTATTAAAATCAGGGTTTGTTTCGGCGCCATAGACTTGGCTGTTATGAGAACAAGCCCAACAGTTCATTGAAATAGTAATTTGTTAAGACAAACGCGAGTCCAAAAAATGAGCTAGAAAAAGGTAAGAGTAAAAGCGTCCGAAGCCTTCGAGATTTGTGGAGGGTTCTCTAATAACGTGTAGCGGTCTGGCAAAGCCTTTGAAGCATAGTTTAAGCTTGAACAATAGTACCCTGTAAAGCAGTGGAATGGACATTTGTTGCTCGGGCATAATTCTGAAACCGTCTTGATTATGTTGACCCATCCATTTTGTAAACGAATACTAAGCTTCCACTCCTTCTGTCGGCAATTTCTGTTTAGAGCGCTTATGTTTGTAGGTTAGGAATTTGGGAACAAATTTATCTGTACGTACTGGTATAGTGCTTATCGGTATGTATGGTGAGGTTAGGTTAGGTAATGAGCCTCGCATAGACCTATTTTTGTCCTTTTCGTTAACAGATGGCGTGAACATTCGCGGAAAAAAATAATATTTAATTTACTAGCAAAAATGTTTTGAAAATTCTTAAATTCAAATTTTGAAATTTCTCTATCGAATAAATGAATATACAAATAACAAATAAAATTTACATATTCCACGAAGTTTGGTACAAGTTTGCTTCAAGTGTCCAAATTTAAATTATGTTTGCTAAACATTTAAATATAACTAAAAAGCAAACCTCCAAGCCATGGCTGATTCCTTCGAGGGAAATGCCACATTTCATAAATTCATAAATTCAAGTTGCTTTTGATGCAGAGACACGTTCGCAGAGGCCGCCAAGTACAACGACGTTGTTGGGCCCAACTAAGCAAATTTCCAAAGCGAGCGAGCGCGGCGTAGACGCCACACGGCGCAGCAAGTGTTGTAAGTAAATACGTGACGGCACAAAAGGTAGTCACTTCCCTATTGGCTTCGTATGCTTGGTTGTGTGTGTATAGAATGCGTTGCGTCGCAAGTGGATACCAGCTAATTGGATTTCACGCGAATTCCTCCGCTTGTTTATCACGCTGTAGCGTGCCACAAGAGAGCGCGAATACTCGAAGGTGTTGAACGCTTTGATTGTTGCTATGTGGACGGCTGTCAAAAAGAAAGCGGCGTTAGGCGGAAAAGAACGCAAATAAATACACTTCATTATCAGCGCTAGAATATACTCGAGCAGGCAGTAGGTGTCTTGCAAGTGGCGCACATTAATGCAGTGACACGCTGGAGCGCGCCTCTTGGGCAAAACTATTGCTATTTTGCGGCTGGCAATGATAAGGAAATAGACAGCTAGGCGTTTTTAGGCGCTGCAGGTCTAAAGCATGTACATTTATTTGCCTTTTTGTGTGCTAACGGTTCTTATATGCACAGCTACTTGCTTGCAGGCAGTTTTTTGCCTTCTTTGGGATGAAAAATTATTAAAAAATATTAGAAAAGTTAAAAAAATAATTTTAATTATTAAAAAAATTAATTCATTTAATAATTATTAAAAAATATTTGAAAAATTATTCAAAAATATCTTAAAAACTTTGCAAAAATATTAAAAATTTTGAAGAATTATTAAAAATATTTTAAAAATTATTAAAAATATTTGGAATATTATTAAAAAATATTTTGAAAAATTATTAAAAAATATTTGAAAAATTATTAAAAATATATGAAAATTATTAAAAATATTTGAAGAATTATTAAAAAATATTTGGAAAGTTATTCAAAAATATTTGAAAATTATTAAAAAATATTTGAAAAATTATTATAAAAATGTTTAAAAAATATTAGAAAGATTATTCAAAAATATATTAAAAATATTTGAAAAATATTAAAAAATATTTGAAAAATATTAAAAAATATTTGAAGAATTATTAAATAATAATTGAAAAATTATTTTAAAAATTATTAAAAAATATTTGGAATATTATTAAAAAATATTTTGAAAAATTATTAAAAAATATTTGAAAAATTATTAAAAGATATTTTAAAAATTATTAATAACTATTTAAAAATTATTAAATAATGTTTGAAAAATTATTAAAAAATATTTGAAAATTATTAAAAAATATTTGAAAAATTATTAAAAACTATTTGAAAAATTATTAAATAATATTTTAAAATTATTCAAAAATGTTTGAAAAATTATTCAAAAATATTTGAAAAATTATTCAAAAATGTTTAAAAAATGTTTAAAAAAATATTTTGATAAATTATTAAAAAGTATTTGAAAAATTATTTAAAAATATTTGAAAAATTATTAAAAAATACATGAAAATTATTAAAATTTTCTTTGAAAAATTACTAAAAAATGTTTGAAAAATATTAAAAAAATATTTGAAAATTATTAAAAAATATGTGAAAATTATTAAAAAAATATATTAAAAATTGTTATAAAATGTTTGAAAAATTATTAAAAAATATTTGGAAAATTATTAAAAAAATGTTTAGAAAATATTTGAGAAGTTATAAAAAAATATTTTGAAAAATTATTAAAAAATGTTTGAAAAATTATTAGAAAATATTTGAAAATTATTAAAAAATATTTGAAAAATTATTAAAAAATATTTGAAAAATTATGCAAAAATATTTGAAAAATTATTCAAAAATGTTTGAAATTTATTCAAATTATTGAAAAGTGTTTGAAAAATTATTAAAAAATATTTGCAAAATTATTAAAAAAATGTTTAAAAAATATTTGAGAAGGTATAAAAAAGTATTTTTAAAAATTATTAAAAAATATTTGAAAAATTATTCAAAAATATTTGAAAAATTGTTAAAAACTATTTGAATAATTATTAAAAAATGTTTGAAAAATTATTCAAAGATGTATGAAAAATTATTGTAAAATATGTCAAACTCAACTCAGCAAACTTGTCTGGTTTTCTTTGCCTAATATTTGTATATGCAACACTTTATTTGCTCCTTTAGTAGTTTTGTTTAATTAAAGCTTGTTGCTTATATTTAGTATATTTTGCTTATAAATAAAATATTTGCCTTGAGGTCACCACATGCTATCACAATTTAATATTAATTAATTTTGTCTTGCACAACATGTGTTAGCCGGAAGCCCAAATCTCATCAATCAATGGCAAACGTACACACAGTCACCTACAAGTATTTGCTCTCTAACTGTGTGCTTGCGGTTTTATTGGTCACCATTGACAATGCCTTTGATGCCGCAACCGCAATTGTGCACTGACAGTTCTGTCACTGTGGTTGTCGAACAAAAGTGAAATATATCAAAGGTCACAGTGCACAGCTTGAAAAATATTCACTGGAAATAATTAAATGTTTCTTTGGTGATAGTAAATATTAAGGAAATTGGTTCGAATAATATTATATGAATCATGTATTACTAAAGCTATATATAGACACGCAATTATCTGTTATATAAAGCGTTATGTATACATTCTATAAATATATAATAACATTAATAGTATAGCTAGTATTTTTCTGCTCTTTACAGGTAACTGAAAAGTGTTGTACACGGCGTATAAGTAACCTTTTCAAGTGTTGTGTGTAAATTATTATTATTAGTTTTTTGTGCATACGAGTATAGTGTATAGTGTTGAGTGAAATCGACTGCTGCCGCACGTCTTCAACAGTGGAGAGTTTTTGGAAATCATATTTGGTAAGTCTACAAAGTTTTAAAAAAAATATATATATTTTTTTCAAATGAAAATTTTTTAGCGATATTTTATAATACTGCATTTGTATATTACCATTTTCAAAAAAAAAATAATTACAACAAACTTTTGTAGATATTTTTTCATTCCTTACGTATATGAAAACATATTTGAGAGATTTTAAATATCTCTTAAGACTTCGGTGGAATATATTTTCATATGTCTCAGATCCTTACTACTCTGTTAGAATTGTATGAAGGGATTTTTCACAAATTATTAAAAAACTTTTATAGATATTTTTCATTCCTTACGTATATGAAAACATATTTGAGAGATTTCAATTTTTTTTTTGTTAAACTTCGGAGGAATACATTTTGATCTAACATTCTCCTCAGATCAGTACTACTCCATTAGAATGGTATGAAGGGAATTTTCACACTACAGGTTTTTATAGCCTTAACAGAATAAAACGTAGCAGACTGTAAAGAGTATATACATACAAGATATGGCTTAAGTGATCAGCGTGACGAGCTGCATCTATTTAACCGTCTATCTGTGAAATTGACTGAAATTTTGCATCAGTCTTACCACGTAAACCAACGCTACAATCTCCGTAGAAATGGTTGAGATCGGAGAACCATAGCATGTAGCTGCCATACAAACTTAACCACCAAATTTAAGTTCTTCTATGAGAAACAATTTTAATTTTCAAGATATGGTCATTAAATTCGGCACAGATTATTATCTAAGACAGTGCTAAAGTATGTGAAGAAATTACTTAGATCGAACTACTATAACATATAGCTGCCATACAAACTGAACGCTTCAAATCTAGTCGGTGTATGGAAAAATCCCTTATTTTACTAGATATCTACATAAATTTTAACACATATATATATCTAAGAAAACACTACATTATTCCACGAAATGTTCCAGATCGGTCAACTATGTCATATAGCTGCCATACAAACTGGGTGATCAAAATCAAGTCCATGTACGAAAAACTTTTTTATTTCACAAGTTATCTTCACAATATTTTATACAGATTATTTTCCAAGGCAACACTGGCATACCTGAAGAAATTTTTCTGATCGGAGCACTATGTCATATACATAGCTGTCTTACAAATAGCAGGTTTTAAGCACATACGGCAACCATACGTTATGCCATTTCCTCAAAAAATAGCCAAAAAAATAACCGGACAATACTTCTCTCTCCATTTGCCATTCTTATCTGCACACCTATGAGTAACTGCACTTTCATAATTACTGTTTTCTTGTGTGCAACACCAACAAATTACAGTTACATAACACCACAAAAGCGAAATGCGCTTACACAGGCATTTACTTAAATCACCATTCTGATTGAAAGCACCGCCTGCCGCATGCCGCATGCAATATGTGCCACATAACACATGCAACATGCAACAGTATAACATTGTAAACAAAATAGCCTGCAGCGTCCTTCATTAAAAGTATTGTGTACACAGGAGAAAAACACACTAAAACAACTGCATGCAGGCAAAAACCTAAAAACAACAAGAAACAGGCGTAAAAATATACACAAAAACACCAAAAACAAAAAAACTAGTCATGAATAACAATTAAAATTAGTCCTTGCTGCAAAATTGCAGGTTTGGCCAGGCGAGCCATAAGCTTATGGCGGAAGTTGTACAAAAAATAGAAAAAAACAAAAAATGCGGTTACAATAACAAAAACAACAAAAATAATGTAATAATAAAGCGCATCATAACTTTTAGTTTGGCATATTTTGAAATTTTGTTTATGGTCTTACTGCGTTGCAATGGCTCAGTCATAAAAACCGTTATATAGTATGTACTTATATAGCTGTGTGTGTTTGTTTTCGTCTGTGCGGTGGTGAATATGGTGCAACTATGGTTTTTATGTTGGTGGCAAAAGTAAATTAAAAGTTATGCGAATGTTGCATGTGCAGCTTTTTTGCGCTCAGACAGCACAGGTATGCCCACAAACACACACGCACACAGGATGTATGTACATGAAGTGTACATGTGTTGGTTTGAAAAAAGTTTAAATTACTATTAAATGACTTTTAGGCTTTTGCTCGCCATCATTTGCAGTTCCAAACTATTATTGCTTGTAACTGTAAATTAAATTTAAATAACAAATTCATTGAAACGCTAAAGATATGCATGAAACAATGCAACAGATTTGTGGCGAAAAGTTGGTCCTGCTTTGAGCTCTCGTCATGCGAAAGGTAGCGAGCGAATTTGTAAGCGAAATTGCTTTAAAATTATCAAGTTAAAAACAGAATAATAATTTATAGAATTTTATTTCATATATTGGTTGTCAAAAAAGTCTTGCGGTATTTTCGCTAGTTGGCGCTGAAAGCGCGTAGTTCTAGTTTTATTCGTCGCATCGGGTCATGCTATACCTTTTTGGAAAGCTCATTTCACGCGCTAACACGTGTTTGATTGATTGTCGTTTCTTTTAAGTCGTTTGTGAGTTTTAGCGTCGCAAACATGGAGCAAAATAAAGAGAAAATACGGCATATTTTACAGTACTACTGCGATAAAGGCAAAAATGCATCTCAAGCCGCCAATAAAATTTGTGCAGTTTATGGACCGATACAGTTTCCATTTCCACCGCACAATGATGGTTTCAACGTTTTCATTCTGGTGTAGAGGTGAAGATGCGCCACGCTCCGGAATTGCGATAAAATCGCTGAATTGGTCGAAAGAGACCGGCATAGTAGCAGCCGTAGCATCGGTCAAGAGCTGGGCATGAGTCATCAAAAATTCATTTCAATTTCAATAAAAAAAAATTCAATGACAATACCGCAAGACTTTTTTGACAACCCATTATTAAGCACTCTTTAGCTTGTTTATGATTTTTAAATTTTTTAAAGTAGTTGATGTACCTGATTGGGCTGGTTCAGTTTGAATGGCAGCTATATGAAATTGAAGTTCGATCAATAAAATATTTAGGGAGATTGCAACTCAGAAATTAATTCTTAGAAAATTTCGTTAAGATATCTCGTCAAATAAAAACGTTTTCCATACAACAGCTGGATTGTGATCGGTCAGTTTTTATGACAGCCATAAGCTATAGTAAAATAATACGAATAAAACTTAATAATATAATTCTTGCAAAATTTCGTTAAGATATCTCGTCGAATAAAAAAGTTTTCCATACAAGTATTTGCTTTTGAGCACTCAGTTTGTTCGGCAGCTATATGTTAAAGAGGTGCTATCTGAACGATTCGTTTGGAAATTGTGGCGATACTTAGGAAAATACTACGTGCCAGATTTCAATAATATATTTCCTAAAATAAAAATGTTACCATGCAAGAACTTGATTTTTATTTGTCAGTGTTCCAATAAAGCGGTTTCCGACAAGTAGACAGCTACTTGACGAGAAAATTATGTTTGCAAAATTTCTGGCCGATATCTCAAAAACTGAGGTCTTGTTCGGACATATAGTACTGACGGCATTCTTCATAATTTAGATCTCTGCATCGTGGAAACTTCTCATCATAACAGATCCTTCTCGGCTTACAAACCTGTGAGGGATTTGTGGGTAGGACGAAAACATGCGAGAAGAACTGCATTAAGCACCTTCACTCATGGATCGAAGTTTAGAGAGAGGGTATGAGTGGAGTCTTCTGTCAGGAGCTCTCTATTAACTCTAGTTTCAGGCAACAGCCCACCTCAGCGTCTTCCGAGCGGAGGTAGCAGCCGTCAAGATAGCAGTAGATGTACAGCTACAAAGTCCAGCTTTCTTCAGAAATATGTGCATTCACTCTGATTGACGATACTCGCTTTGAGCTCTCTGACTGTGCGTTCAAAACTAGTTAGGAAGTGCTTGACCGCTTTAGCAATAACTTCAAGCTTCTTGCATATTAGACTTGTATGGGTGTCCGGTCACAGCCGAATCGCCGGAAACTGCACAGTCGATGAGCTCGCTGGGGCGGGTAGCGTTTCTTCAATTTTATCCATTTGGAAGCCAGCCGGTCTTTCGATATCTTCTTGAGTTCTGGGGTTGGAGCTGCAGTGAGCTCTGCAAACGCAAGTCAACAATAAAAACTTGGACACATCAGGATCGCCGGCAATTGCAAAGCCAATGTGCTTGCTAGGGAGAGCAACATTTCCCCAAGTTTAAACATTTGGAAGCCAGTCGGTCTTCCGACGTCTTTTTGCGTTCTGGCAGTGGAGCTTTGTAGCTCCAGTGAACTTGGCAGGTGGTCAAAAGTAACACCTTTTGCGACTGCAAGAATCTTCTGGCACAGAAAGGTCCTCCAACCGACTAGCTCTTAGCAAAACCAATCTCGCCTCCATTGTTTGTGCTCTGACTGAACACTGTCCAATTAGTTTACACGCGGTGTGTCTAAATATTCTGTCGGAAGCTCTTTGGCAAAGCAATATGAAGAAAGTTGATTTGGAAATACCTTGTGTCTTCTCTATTGCTCGGTTTGTCGCCAGACTGATATTGGAATATCGCGGTAGACACACTTTTGGCGAACCTGGCACATCGAACGAACCTACCGAAGTGCATGAGATTGATATTAACCTTCCCGGCTTTTGCCAGGCTGAGATAGAATATGTCGGTAGAACCTAGCCGAACCTAGTAAACCTAGCGAACAAAGGGAAGTTACTGGGATTGATAATAATCGCCATAATAAATTTGTGAATTCAAAACGCTTTGTCGATCTTTAGAGATCTATTGATCCACTTTTAAGTAGACATATATGTCCAGGTGAGATCCATCGATTTTGGATCAACCTTACCACCTAACCTAACCTAACCTCTTTAATAGCACCCCAAAACGATGTTTTTCCATCGAAAATGTTCCCCGGCATAGTAGCTTTGCTTGTTGCCACATAGTCTTCCTATATAACAAAAAGCAAACTAGTGATCAGAAAGTCATATTTTTTTCATTTGTATGATAATTTCAAATATGTCAAATATTTCGCAAACTTTACCATATTCAATATATATTATATGTATTATACTATTACACGAGCTGTCAGTATTTCTTTGAGTAGCCTCTACATCACCTCGGACGCTCTTGCTGCGTTATACAATAATAACTTCAGCTGCCTGCTTGCCTCCTTAGAGCTTAAAGCCTTTCCGAGCAACTGGTGTAATATGCCTTATAATAGTTACGGTACTATTACCTCATAGCGCATAGAATGCCGCACCTGTCCGCCATCTCCTTGCCTTTGGAGTGCTCGTATCATTTTCAATTCATTTATTTTATAGACAAGTTGTGGAGCGTAGAATGAAAGTAAATGTTGTAAGTGGTAACAGAAGTTCGGTTCGTGCAACACGGTCAGGCAACCGAAAAGTACTCAAGTCGCGCAACCACTCAACTATACAATTCCATTATTTTCGTTGCTGCCCCCGCTCCCCGACACAAGCACTTTCACGTTGGTAAGCTGCGCCTCTGCGGGTGTATGTGTGTATGGCTGACTTCATCATGGTCAAATGGATTTATATATATTGCTGTCGATATGCTGTTCCATACAGCGGTGTATACCTATAGCTTCTCGCTTTTGTATTTTTACACAATAGTAATAGTTCATTGTTGTTACTGTTGGCATATTTACTAGTCTATCTTGCTGTTGTTGTTGCAACTGCTCTCGTTATTGTTGCTTTGTGTCCTTGTTTAATCAACACACACCGCATCGTGTCGGCAATGCGGTGCGCACAACAGGACTTGATTTCCGCATGCACACCCCTCAGCCCTCACCCCACACCCTTACCACTTAAAGACACAGTTCCTCATGATTTTTCGTTTCCTCATCGTGTGCTTTATTGCTTGTATGCGCCACTAGCGTCGTAGTTTTGCTCTCGGCCGCACAACTGAGGCGTTTCGCTTCCACTTTTAATACACTGGACTTGGTTCGTTTTCCTGCTGTTGCACCCCACACCCTTTCCGTCTTTCCGTTCTATGTTGTTGTGGTACATTTATATGCTATAGTTGTTGTTGTTGTTGTGCCCGACTATAATGCTCAACATCACGCTTTCGTGTTTTCTGCACTTATTTTATTTATTTTTTCTGTTTGTTTATGTTATGCCCCGCTCCTTCCTGCTTCATCTTCCAACTCGCTCCCTCCCTCCGTTAGTGTATTTCCAATTTTTCGCTTCCTTTATCGCAATATCTCGTGCTGTTCGCTCGCTACCCCGGCCGGCATTGTTTGTCCTTGGTGATTATATTGTGTTAAGTAGCTGGTGTTAGTTGTATGACATTCCTATTCTTATTCTTATCCTCGTTCTTCTACCGCTTCCGCGGCTTCTCCGTCTCCGTCTGCTCTGCGCTGATGCCAGCGAACAATGCGCACAATTTCCACCTTGCCACCGTCAGCTGACGATAAATCTACGCTTATTGGCACTCAGATTGCTTGTTGTGAATCTATTATTGAAACTGAAATGAATTCAATCAAAATATCCGGTAGCTTTTGGATTGCGTGCAATGAGTTGGAAGCGCGCTGCAGCGTGCTTTTAATAAAATTGTAAAATAACTGCGCACTAGATTTAAAATGATGTTTATATATTTTGATAGTTTGCTAAAGCGTAAGGTGCTTTAACCCGTCTACAGAGACTCTGGGTCTTGCTGACCCAAAAGTTGTAATTTTTCATAGAGTTTAGTGGGGTATGGATTTTTATTCCTTTATGACTTCAAAAATTCTGGACTCAAACCGGATTATGTTTTTTATGATTTTCTAAAGGGAAACACCTGATATACCCGGAAACTTTAATTTAAATTTTCCTCCATTTTTTGACTTAGGAGCATAGACAATAGTTTTGGCAATACTTTTTGTTGAAAGTGTAAAAGTTTGGTAAAGCCAAACTGATTTGTAAACGGTAGAACGCCATCACTTAGCAGGCTTTTCAGTTCATTGGACTATAAGGACTCTATTCAGCTATATATCTTAAGCTGAATTAGTGCGGATTATAAAAAAAACTATTCAGCTATCAATATTTTAAGCTGAATGTCAAAAGTTGTATTCAGCTAAGTACTTACTGACCTTCAAAAGAACTATTCAGCTAACCATTTCTTGAGCTGAATAAATACTGAATATCAAGCGTTTTATTCAGCTATTAAATAAATGCGAAATATAAGTAGATGCTATCTTGTATCAATCAATAACAATAGCTATCAATATCTTAACTTCAGCTAACAATAACCTATGCTGAATAATTTTCACTGATTCTGTTCAGCTATAATTATCTTATACTGAATGTCAAGCGTTTTATTCAGCTATTGAATGAATGCGAAATATAAGTAGATGCGATCTTAAACCAATCAATATCAATAGCTATCAATATCTAAACTTCAGCTAACAATATCCTATGCTGAATAATTCTCACTGATTCTGTTCAGCTATAATTATCTTATACTGAATGTGAAGCGTTCTATTCAGCTATTAATATCTTAAAGTGAATTAGTTCTAAATAGCAAGAGACCTATTCAGCTAGCAACATCTTACGCTGAATAAATATCAATTATTCTATTCATCTATCAATACCTTAAACGGAAGAATTGCTGAATATCAACGGTTCTACTCAGCTGTCAAAATATGTTAAACTAAAAATTATTATATTCGGCTATGAGTACTCTAAGCTAAATAAATGCAAAATATCAAGGATTATATTCAGCAATCTATGTCTTGAGCTGAATAAATGCTGAATATCAAGGATGCTATTCACTAATGGTTCTATCAATATATTTTTAGCTGAATATTATATAAATCAAATATTTTTAGCTGAATTATTGCTGAATACCAAATGTTCTATTCAGCTGTAAATATATTCAGCTCGAATTAACTGCTGAATATCAAGAGTTTCTGTTCTGATATCAATAAATATATATCAAATCAATCAAATATATATATGTATATTAGAGTGATTCAAAAAAAAAAAATTTTTTTTTCGTTTGGTACTTGGAAAAATAGGTTCCTAGACACCTCTAAGAAAGCCTCTCCAAACCTGAGTTTTTAATTGTAACGGGAAGGTCCTCCTACATACAGTTTTCTATTTTTTCTTATTATCAGATAGAAAAATTTATATCTCGCTTCCAATTACTTGAAAAAATTTCTTGTTCCAAACGAAAAAAAAAAATTTTTTTTTAATCACTCTAATGTATATACATATATCAATAATAAATGTCAAGGGTTCTATTCAGCTATCAGTAATTGGAATACCAATACTGAATATTCAGCTGTCAATCATTCAAGCTGAATAAATGGTGAATACTTCTATATTGCTGAATACCAAAGATTACATTCAGCTGTATATATTTTCAGCTGAACAACGGCTGAATATCAAGGGTTTTTGTTCTGTTATCAATATTTTAAGCTGAATAGGTGCTGAATATCAAAACAGCCGAAAAGAAATTGCTTAACCACCATGCGGAAAGTCTAAAACGCTATTTTATTATTATTTTCACACTCAACTAATTTTTGCTATGAGACCGCTGACTAATTGTGACTTCAAGTACCAATCTCTACATAACATCTATCGTATTTAATCCCTTAATATTTAGCTAAATTCTCAGAATTCATCGCTACTTTGCTGATTCTACCCAATTTGCTATATTTGACTCACGGTTTCTTGGAAAACATATAATTTATGGACTTGCCTTTGCATATACTTAGGCGCACAAGCACTTTTGCCCATTCATTACGTGCGCCTACCCGCTGATTCCACTCATTTGCTGCCGCCAAATTGTCACTTAGCAAAAATAATTTGCGACACGCGGCTCAAACTACGCAACAACAACAATAACAGCAGAGTGACAACAAAACAATGCGCTCACTTTAATGCGACAACTTGAAGCATACTTTGGGGTAAAATTCGAAACAAAAGCGCGCTACGTGCAAAGTGTTGCATGTGTGTGTGTGCGTGTGGCAGTGGAGTCATGGCTGTTGCAAGCGACGGCATTGCCGCATATAAATATATAATTTTATTTCTTACATGCAAAATTAACGGAACAGTGGCAGCGGCGTTGGAGGCGGCATTGTTGGCAGTCACCGCTGCTGTTGTTGTAGCGTTACTTAAGTGTAATTGCATTGAACAAACACACATGCGAAAGTCGAGTACACGCGTGTGTGTGCGTGCGTTGTAGCAAGAATGCGTGCAACTTGCAACATACATTATGACCGTGCGAATGTGTAAAGTTATTACGACTTTTGCAAGCGGCACTGAGCAAGTGTTGCAAGTGCGATTCTTAGCGTCATTGTTGTTGTTATTGTTGTCTACCGTAAATTATATTTAATACACCACTTGAGCAGCACTTTAGCGGCAGTGGTGGCGACGGCAACAATGCCATCCACATGTGTTGCACACACACACACGCACGCGGCACTCACATATGCATATCCGAAGGACGTTGCAAGTGCGCGGCTGCGGAAAAATTAACGCTCCTTTAAGGCTGTGGGCGGGTGTGGCGGACGAGTCATGAGCGGCTTTTGTTGCAAGAGTCAAAGCGCGACAGCAGCCCCTAGGGACTCTTTAGCGCTGACAAGCGGCTTTTACATTTGCATGGTGCCAGCTATTTGTTGTTGCTGCCACTGCTGCTGTCGCAATTTTCGCTGACATTGATGTATGACGCTGCAAGCGCATGTTGCACGCACCGATACACACACCTACACAAAGCATTTGCATGCCAACGGTGTTGCATTGTCATATGTTGCATTTTGTTGTTGCTGCGCGTCGTCTTGCGGGACTGTCGCCGTGTCAAGGCGTCACACTTGGCGCAAAATCATTTTCACAGCTCACGCTTGCGGTGCTGCTGCGCTGGCTGCTTGTCGCAGCTGTCGGTTTTTGACTGCTATTGCCAGGGGACAAATTTCACAGCATCGCTGCGACAACAACAACAATAGCGCGTAGCAAGCGCTCAACAAAAGTTTTATGACTGACGCTTCGCTGATTGTTGTTTTATTCGTCATTGTTGTTGGGCTTTTGTAATATTTTATTGCTTTGTTTGCAGCACGTTGTCGTAGTGGTCGCAATTGTTGTTGTTATTGTTGTTGCTTTTTAATAAGTTTTTGTGTTTTGAGTTGCATTTTAACGATTGCCGCCACGTTTTTATAGCTCATAAAAATTACTGGAAAAAGTGTAAAGAAATTAAAATAAGTGAAAAGTGCAGACCCGATTGAAGCTGCATGGAAGTGCCGGGTGCGCATTTGTTGTTGTAGCGCTTGACGAATTGAATATCTGCTGAACAGTCCCTTCTGCCAGTTGAAAGTGTTATTAATTTATTATCTTATCTGTTCATTATTCAAATTGCCTGAAGGCGAAAATTGGATATTTAAAATTTTTTACGTTTTTCGGTTTGTCAGTGGATTTTATAAACAGGGTTGCCACCAGTTTAAAATTTATTATTACTTTTTATTAAAGTCAATTGGAATTTTTCAATTAGAATATCAGAATAAAAATGGTTTTAAAAGAAATAAGTCGAATTTTTTAATCATGGTTGCCACCAGTTTAAAATTTATTATTGTTATTTTTATTGAAATCAATAGAATATTTCAGTTGCAATATCAGAATAAACATACATAGTTCTGAAACGCATACGTCGATTTTTTTAATCAGGGTTGCCACCAGTTTAAATTTTATTATTATTTTTTTTATTAAAATCAATTGAATTTTTCAATTGGAATACCAGAATAAAAATGGTTTTATAAGAAATAAGTCGAATTTTTTAATCATGGTTGCCACCAGTTTACATTCTTTATTAAAATTAATTGAATGTTTGAATTGAAATATCGGAATAAACATGGTTCGGAAATGTATAAGTTGACTTTTTAATCAGTGTTGCCACCTGTTTCAGAATTTTGCAACAAAATTTAGGAAATAATTTAAAAGAGCGTTGCAGCTAACACACTAAAATTGGCTAAAAAAATTATGTTTGAATGTATGCATATATGTACATAATGTGCAGGGTTGCCAGATACATATACATACATATGTATATGTACATACATATGTACATACATATGTATGTATTTTATTTATTTTTTAAATAATATAAAAATAGTCATTGACAGCAAATAAATACGCTACAAAATTATTTTTGCCGAAAATATTTGTAGCAGTGTTGCCACCTTTTCCAAATGTTTGGCAAATTTTACTACAAATTTAATAAGATAATGTAAAAGACTGCTATAGATAACACTATAATTCAAATTAGTTACTTACTAAAAAAATTTATTTTATAAATTATATAATGCGTAGAGTTGCCACATATACATACATACATACATATGTACATATCATATTAGAAGAAAAATTTTAAAATAATAAGAGAAAGGGGCACTATAATCAAAATGGAGGAGCTTGGAAAACATATTTTTGATAAGGGTTGCCACTTGCTGAAATATTTTGTTCAATTTATTTCTTCAAATAATTAAATATTACAATTGACCGCAAATAAATAGGCTTGAAAAATATTTGGGTCGAAAATTTTTGTATCAGTGTTGCCACCTTTTCCAAATTGTTTGTAAATACTTTGAAAAGATAAGGAAACCTGCATTAGAACCAAATTGATTATGTTGAGAAAACGTGTACATGAAAGCATGTTTTTGTAAGGGTTGCCACCTATCCAAAATATTTTGAAGCAGGTGACCATTACTTTGGTCCCAACAAACGATATCTCATGTCATCCAGTCTGCGACGATTGACGCCTTTGAAGAGAATTTCGATGCGTTATTGCTGAGATATGTAAGGCGCCTCATTTATTGGGGCCTTCGACGGCGGCCCGTGGGGTTTAGATTGGTTTTTGGTATCATAAAAAACTTTTTCGAAGAACATAAGAACATTTTAACCTTTGAACAAACAACCAAACGGTCATTTCAACCCTAAAAAAGTTAAAAATGGAAATGCAAAATTTCCGCAACGAAATAGACATTCTCGCATTGAAAAGATTTCGCGAACGCCTTTGAAGTTCCAGGTAGGCGCATTCGTGTGTGCGTATTTTTGCACCGAAACAAAGTCATTGAGCGCATATGCATGTAGCATGTTGCACGTTGCACTAAATGTATCAGCTGAAAGTGATGAGTGAAGCGCGGGGAGACATTGTAGACGAAATTCTATACTTAAGGTTGTTTGACGAAATGACTCGCTCATTCACTCCATCATCCAGTCAGACAGTCAATCAGTTGTTTGCAAAGCAATCTTGTTGCCAACCGCCTGGAAATGCATCACTTGCAATGTGGCAAGTTCTTTTTATGTTTTTGTTTCTGTTTTTGGTTTATAACCCATTGCCGCTGCACTACTCGGGCCGCTTCAATGATGCCGCTTTGTTATGATTTATCGCGTGTGGCGCGGCAGCGTAGACTCTTTGAGCACCGCCTCGGTTAGTTTGCTCGGTTGCTTTGACAGTTGCCATGCCGCATGTAGTACAAATGCGCTCATGCCTATCTAACGACAGATATAGGCACAAGCAAGCCACCACTTAAACAGCTGTCTCTCTCTGTGTACATGTGCATCATGTGGCAGTGTGGCGGAAATGCTCGTGTGGCAGGCAGTAAATTGCATGTGCTCGAATTGCAAAGCATCTTCTTGCCAGTCGTTGTCGCTATTGTCAGCGCTGCTTTATGGGCGATGACGTGGCGAATTGCCGATTTGACAACGTAAACTCACACATGCATATCTACATACAATACCGTGCTCCTTTGAGCACCTTTTTATTGCTGGCTGCAAGGCGCTTGCAAATTTCTTCTTTATACCCAGAGTAGATATATGAAATTGTTGAGATATCGATGTGAAATTTTGCGCACGTCCTTTTCTCTCCACAAAGCTGCTAATTTAACGGAATCATAGCTTCCGCATCACTATAACATATAGCTGTCATATAAACTGAACGATCGGAATCAAGCGCTTGTATGTAAAACTTTTTTATTTGACCAGATGTTTTCACAAAATGTGACATGGATTACTCGCCAAAGCTACCCTGCAAGCTGCGTAGAAATTGTTCGAATCGAATCACTATAGCATATAGCTGCCATACAAACTGAACGATCAGATTTAAGGGCTTGTATAGAAAACTTCTTCGTTTGACGAGTTATCTTCACGAATTATGGCATGTATTACTAACCAAAGCAACCCTGCAATCTCCGCAGAAATTGTTGAGATCGGATCATTATAACATATAGCTGCCATACAAACCGAACGATCAGAATTAAGTGCTTGTATAGAAAACTTCTTCGTTTGACGAGTTATCTTCACGAAATTTGGCATGTTTTACTAACCAAAGCAACCCTGCAATCTACGCAGAAATTGTTGAGATCGGATCACTATAGCATATAGCTGTCATACAAACTGACCAACCAAAATTACGTGCTTTAAGGAATACTTTGTACTTGTGAAGGGTATTATAGCTTCGATGCAGCCGTAGCCTACATTTCCTCTTACTTTCTTCACCCTACCACCGAAGGGTGGCCATCCAATGTTCACACATACACACACACAGCTACATACATACATTTTGATTGCTTATGAGTCGGCAACGCAGGAAGTGGCATGCATGCAACTCGCATCATCATCGTCATCATCAGCATTACCAATGCATGTGCTGTGCAGTAAGTGACATGGCAACACTAACAACAACAAGAAACATTTCTGTCATATTTCTGCGCAAATCGGCTTTAGATCTCGCTTCTGACTTATCATTCGGGGGTGTTGATTGTTGCCATCGCTGTTGCCGTTGCTATTGTTGTTGTGCTATCAACCCTTGTTGTAGATTTAATTACACATTTATGCAGCTACTCCGTTTGTTGGCGTTGTTATTCTTGGCCTGCGGTGTGCTCCTGCCGTAGTAACAGCGAAATTGCTTCAGCATGCAACGGTTGTCAGCAATCAAAGTGATTTTATGATTTTGGCATTCGCTCGGCTCGCGATTATTCGCATAAAAACGTTGTATGTCTGTGTGACGTAGACACACATATATTTATTTTTCGTTTTATGTACTTCCTTCCGTTTGCAGTAGTTATGTAGATAAATAGTTATGGCTATGTGAAACATACTTTCGCTTTTAAACGTACACTATGAAAAATTATGGAGTAGTAGTGTAGAAAATAATTTTTTATAGAATATATATTAACCTGGTTATGGAAAATATAGGCTATGGTGCGCTCTCTTCATAGTAATGTGAAATTTGAGCAAGATATGAGAAGTTAAAGCCAATTCTAAGAGATATGGCGATCGGTTTGAAATTTAATTCAATGGCAATGCCTCCCCAGACCCGAAGAAGTACGAGGCCACACCCTTCAACCGATTAGGTTGATATGTTACCCGACGGCACAAAATACCAAAAGTCGGCGTGTCACTTGCTTTCACCGATGAAGAAGAAGGTCATCAGTAAGATTTCGTCGAAATTCATTGGCCCAGATGGACTTGTTGATTTAAGCGCGGCGGGAGTAAGCTACCTAACCAAGGTCTTCAACCTGTCGCTCACTAGTTGTGTGAAATGTCGGAAGAGTGGTCCCGCTACTGAAGCCTGAAAAACCCGTCAACCAAGGCGAGCCGTATCGTCCGATAATGTTGAACTTGTCAAAAATCTTTGACAAAATCAAATACTCAACGCTACTAGAACACATCGAGCAATCTACGATCCATCCAAATAGCTGAAGAGGTAGGCCTTTTGAGCGGTCGGTTTTTTGAGAACAAAATTCTAAGTTAAGAAGAATTAAGCAGTCCTCTAAACTAAACGACCTTTCTGATTAATGAGAGTAGACTGTGTCTTAATATCACAATCGATATGAAATCCGAGCGTCAGCAATCCTAAAATTTTAAGTGTTACTTGCGCTTTAACTCCTTCACTTTTCATACGTCGCCCAGATCTCGGACGCAACAGATTTTAGGCACACACTGAGCGCTATTCATAGTGGAGTCATCGACAGCTTTTCCGACTACCTCTCATGGTAAGGCGTACTTGGAGTCAAACCACCACGTATTGCAGACGAAGAGCTCGAGTTGCCCGGAGAATCTTGCGTTGATTTCACAACCGATTGCAATACGAGTTTTTTTTTTTGTTTTTGTGTTTTTAGGCTTTAAGGAGAGTGCGTGGTGTTCACACTAAAACATTTCTTTATTTCTATTAATTTCGCATTACTTAAGGACAATGTTTCCAAGATGGACCTATTGCTGGTTAGTTTCTATTCTCAATGTTTCAAGGAATGCCTACGGCTTTGTAGCCAACATCAGTTTGTTTGGACCACCTTTTATTGACTCAAATTTGCCAGGGCAGAGGAGCTCTAAGATGGAGCTATTGCTGGTCAATTTCTACTCTCTTTGCTTCCAGAAATGCCTACGGCCTTGCAGCCAACATCAAGTAGTTTGATTAACATTCTATTGTCTCGAAGTTTCTGCGTGTTTTACGAGGCGGGTTCCCAACTCAGCGCACAACCCTGACGAGGTATGGTTCATCTTCTCACTTTAGCTCGTCTTCAAACAGATGTTCTTTTGCTACCCAGCAGATACTTGGTCTAAGACCGGAAGTCGTGAGCTGCTTGAGCTATATGTAAAAGAATAGTTGCTGGCCACACCCAAGTGAATGGCGCTCAGAGAACCACTTAGCATACAGATTAAAATTTTCCGACCTGGTTGTGACTGAATTTCTTGGTCGAACAGGCAACAAAAGTCAACCTTCTGGCACATTTTTTTAGTAGATTTTGCTTCCTGTATCTGCTGTGGTGACCCTAAACAGTTTGTGAGTTGACTTCTAAGTAATTCAGCGCTTCAGCTTGACACTGCCTGTAGGGGAATGAAATGCTAAACTTGGTTCTACTCATTTACCATGGCATTCATGAAAATTTAATGCCGGCTTTGCTATACCATTTTCGCTAAAACTGCTAGCTCTAACTCTGTTTTGCTCTAAATCCTCTTACACCATCCACCAGCATATTTAAAATTAAAAATTCGGAAAAAAACTGCTCAGGTTTCAACCACTTGATAGAGTGTGAATGCATCCTGTGTGCTGAAGCCTTTTGTAAGCGGATCAGAGGCTGCTAAAAGCGAAACCATAATTTCCTATATTAGCACGATTAAATATGTAGTAGGCACATACCGAAGGGAATTATTGCAGGGCTGTGGTTAATACGTGCGTGTTTTTGATATACATATATGTATATGAATATGTATATAAATAAATATATGTAATGTATACATGTGTTTATATTATATACATCGACACATAAATTGCAAAATAACGTAACATCACTTTTCATAAGTTTGCAGGCGAAGAAAAACATTATAATAAAAACCATTCATATTGAAACATAACTTCAGTTTGTTTTTGAGGGGTTAAGGTTGAAAAAAAATTTAAAAATTTTTATATAATATATGTATGTATATGTATATGTGACCTGGTCTACGAAAAGGGAGCTAACTTGCGAAAACTGCTGTCTTTTTGGATTCTATCACGTGAAAAAGCATCTCATCTTCCATCCGAATCAACTAAAAAGTGAAAATGACACCTAAGCCCCCTTTCCGTAGACCAGGTCACATATATTGTATTATATATCGTCACCGAAAATGCAAAACAACATATCAACCAAAAAAAAAACTAAAATATGTTTCAGATATAATAACCAATGTATAACCAATATATAACCAATATATAACCAATATATAACCAACATATAACCAATATATAACTAATATATAACCATTTTATAACCCAAACTCCAGTTTTGTTTCGGCATGTGTGTATGATAACCAATATATAACCATTTGAGGGGGTAAAAGATGGGAAAAAAATTCAAAAAATTTTTTGAAGCGCTCTAATGTACAGTATATACATATATGTGTATACTTATAACTATATCTATGTATATACTTGTAATCTGTAGTATCACTTCCAGCTTCAGTTCTCATGCAGTTTACATACGAAGAGCTGTAAGCTACAGCTGTTAGCGGCACTAAACCATATATGTATATACCATTTTGGTCCGCCGTGAAATACATATGTATGCGTGAGGACGTTCTCTGCCCGAATACAAGCCTACCCTGTCTGTTAATACATATTATATATACTTCAACGCATCCACTCAAAGAGTCTCACATGACTAATTCATATAATTTGGTTTTAGCATAAAGTACAAAGACACATACATATACCTAAAAATACATTATATTTACATACATATATACATATACACATGCAGCTACATATATATTTATGCATATACAGTTACATAGCTATAGCGCCAGCCTTTGTATGCATATTCAATAAGATCATGTCGTTATTCACACACGGCGGTTGGAAAGTAAAAGTGTTTTAACAAACGGGTGTCCGCCTGAAAACAGCTTAATACTAGCCTAAGTGAATATACACATGCCTGCGTACATATATGTATGCGCTTCAGAAATGATTATATATATATTCACGAATAATTATGTATTCAAGTATACAAGTATGTATAGTAGAATGCATATCCGCACTTGCGTTGCCAGCCCTTGGCATTGAATTTAGTTTAGCTATCGATTTTCAAGGTCAATATTTGGAAAAAAAAAGCAGCGCGCAGCACAAGTAAGGGTGCAGAAATACAGCACGTTTTATTTGGTTTTACTTACCCACTCCATATTTACCGGCAGCTAGAGGCCGCCGAATTGAAATTTATTTAGATTTCAAGGGCATGCAGTTGGCATTTCAGGGGTGTAGAGCGCATAAGCTATTTAAATATGCAGCTATATTTGTTTGAATGTGTGCCCAAAAAGATATATGTATATTTGTATATGTACATATAGCCAAAATAATGATATAATCTGCTCTTTGGTTATTTTTGTATACTAGAAATTCATGAGAAACTAAATTACACACGGCTAAACTGAGTAAGACAGCATTTAAAGCCGCAGGGGTGCACAATTTTATGCAGTTATTGAAATAAAAAACTATAATTTTTTTAGTTAATTTGCCTTTAAATGCTTTTTTAAAAGGCAGCTCAAGGTATATTAAATATTTTCTTTGTGCATGATGCTCTTTTCTGTTTGGCAGTGTGTATAGAGCAAATATAATACTAAAAACTAACTTGCAAAATTAACAAAAATTGAAAATTAAACTTTTTGCCGAAATTCGTCAAAGTAAGTTGAAATTTAATATTCGTGTAGCATACTTTTAGGCTAGTAACCCAATGTGGAACTAATTACATCCAAAGCAGGAAAATGTAGTTTGCTACGAATTTTGTAAGAGCTAGAAGGAAACGTCAAAGACCTTAAAAAATGTATGTATATATGTATAAATGAAGCGACTTAAGCATGGCTGTCTGTTAGTCCATCCGCCTGTATATATGTGAATAAGTCCTTCAGTTTTTGAGCTATCGATCTGAAACACTGCCCACTTGCTTTTCTCTCCAAGAAGCTACATATTTATCGGAAATGCCGATATCGAACGACTATAGCATATATCTGCCATACAAACTGAACGAAAGGAGGCAAGTAATTATATGGAAAACTTTTTTGTTTGAGCAGATATAATCACGAAATTTGGTTTGGCTTTTTTCCCAAGGAAATTCTGTGATATCCGAAGAAATTTTTTTGAATTGGAACACTATAGCATATAGCTGCCATACAAACTGCATGATCGAATTCAAGTCTTGGTATGGAAAACTTTTTTATTTGTTTGCACAAAATTTGGCAAGGATTTTTATCGATAGCATCGCTACAATATCCGCAGAAATTGTTCAGATCGAGGCACTATAGCATATTGCTCTCATACAAACTGACCGAATAAAATTAAGTAGTCTTTTGTACATATTTATAAAATTTAACATTTTCTTATTTTTTTAGCGAAATTATTGCTTATGTTTTTATAATAGTATCATAAAATAGTTTCAAAATGCCTTTTTCAAAACAAATTTTCAAATGATCCTATATAAATCATCTACTTTCCAGGTAATTAGTATTTTTTTTCAAGCTTTTTTCTGTTTATGTGCATAAATGCGTGTTGCAAGTATATTTAATCCAGCTTAATTGACTACTGAAACACTAATTAGGTACTCTGTACTATGACAGTTTGACAAAATGTAAAATAATTTTTGATTTATAAAAATTATTGTTTTGTGTTAAATTTTTTTCGAATTTTTTAATAAAAAGTGGCACTGCATTATATTATTAATATGTTTTTTTTACGTTTTTTAATAATTTTGAATTTAAAAAAAAAATTCGTTTTCGGAAAAACAGTTTTTTTGTTCTGTTTGTTTTTTTGTTTTTTTAATGAGTGGCATTGAATTATTTTTGAAATTTTTTTTGGGTATAGAAAAAGATTTTCAAAATAATTTTTATTTAAAAAATTGTTTTTGTGTTAAAAATGTTTTTTTTTTATTAGTTTTTACTTATTTTTTTCTAATAATAAGCATTGAATTAATTAAGAAACCTTTTTTTTTTGAGTTAAAAATTATTTTATAATAATTAGTTAATTCTATAAATTTTTGTTTTCGGTAAAAAAAAGTTTTTATCATTTGTTTTTGTTAATTTGAATTAATTTTGAAAACTTTTTTTTGGGTTAAAAAATATTTTAAAAAAAATTTATGATTTAAAAACAGTTTTTTTTATGATAAATTTTTTTTTTATGATAATTTTTTTTTTTTATGATAAAAAATGTTTTTGCTAATTTTCTTTTAATAAATGTCATGGCGTTGATAATTTTTTCTTGTTAAAAAACTTCCTAAAATAATTTTTGATTTAAAAACATATTTGTTTTCAAATTAAAAAATTGTTTGTTTTGTATTAAACAAATTTTTTTTATCAGTGTTACTTTTTTATAATAAATGGCATTGAATTTATTAAGAAAAAATTTGTTTTGAGTTAAAAATTATTTTATAATAATTTTTGATTAAGAAACATTTTTGTTTTCAAATTAAAAAATTGTTTGTTTTGTATTAAACAAATTTTTTTTTGTCAGTGTTACTTTTTTTTAATAAGTGGCATTGAATTAATTAAGAAAAAATTTTCTTTGAGTTAAAAATTATTTTATTATAATGTTTTATTAAGAAACATTTTTTTTCACAGAAAACAAAAATGTTTATCAATTTTTTTAATAAGTGACACTGAGTTAATTTAAACAAAAAATATTTGTGGTTTAAAAAATATTTGACAATAATTTTTGATGTACAAACATTTTTGTTTTCTGTGAAATTTTTTTTTTTTTATAAATTTTTTTAATAAGTGACATAGAGTTAATTTAAACAAAATATATTTGTGGGTTAAAAAATATTTGAAAACAATTTTTGATATAAAAACATTTTTTTTGTTAAAATTTTTTTTTGTTTAATGTGTTTTTTTTTTAATAAGTGACATGGAATTAATTTAATTTTTGTTTTATTTAAAAACATTTTAAAATAATTTTTGATTTAAAATATTTTTGTTTTGTATTAAAAAAAATTTTTATTTATTAACAAAAAAATTTTGTAGCATTGTTTTGTTTTAATAGCATTGAATTAATTACACAGTAATCCCTTGATGACAAAAATTAATTACACACGCAATACAAGCTAAATATTGGAAGTATTTAATTCAAGTACGCTCGTAAAAGCAACACTCATGAATAATTCTCTACCGCGCAGCTATCAAGCGCCAGCACACAAACACAACTACAAGACTTGTCAACAAAAAAAACTGGAAAAATTAGGCAAAATGGAGCCATAAATTCAGGCATTGCCGAATGCAATAAAAAATATGCATAATTTAGAATAAAACATAAAAAATTCAATTTAACCAAAGCAGCGTAAAATTTCTAGCAGTCACCAAAAGGACGGACTTGCGAACAAAATGCAAAAAATAATCATAAAATTACTGTCATGAAATAGCATAAATATGAGCCGAGCATAATAAAAAAACTGGTGTTGGCGAAAAAGTTGAAGGGCGGCAAGCAATAGAAACGCTTTTGGGTGTCCTGCGCCCAGCGCATGGTTTTAGTGGCGCTTACAGCAAGTGCCTTTGTGTCTAGCGTGTGTGTACCGTTAGGCTGATCACACAGTTAAACACTCCAGCGCTGAAGCGCTCAAGCAGTTCATTACTTCATTGGCAACACTTGAAAAATGACATCGTAAAATTTTATTTGCATTTGGCGCTGATTTTCACCACAGTCGGCACTTGGCTATTTTTATAGTATTTTTTCGGCAATATTTTTAAATGCCGCTTGGCTTGGTGTGCATATTTATCAGCAAAGCGTGGCTATATTACGCAATGTACATATGTTTGTATGTATGGATATATATTTATGTATGTATAAATGCATGAATGGCCGTCTTATACTCCTCGGCTGCTTTCCGCTGGTAATACTGGTCAGCTGTTGATTTAATTTTGTTACAAAATTTTATGTTCTGCTATCGCCCATTTCTTAATTCTTTTTTTTTGTTTTTATGTCATGCTCTGTATCGCAATTCAGTTTCATTCATGTTTTTTGTTATTTTATGCTATGCTTGCATACAGACATTAGCATGATGAAAGTTATAAATTTCTTGCAAATGTTTCTAATTAAAAATGTGCTCACGTTTGACGCTTTAATTGCGCTCCAAAGACTTTTATCGCTTTAAGCTAAATATCAAGCAAGTTATGACCTTTTTTCATAACGGAAGCTGTGGCAGTAAAGCGGGGTCTATGCCGGGTTTTTATGCTCCATGTTTTACGACCAGCGCAATTTTCGATAATTGCTCAAAAGTAATATGAGCTATAACATACATATATATTTTTTTTAGTATTTATTTTAGTTAATGAATAAGTTGCATGAGAAATTCTTTTAAAGAGATGCATCTTTATCAGTTAAAACAGTAAAAGAAACAGAACAAAAAGTATAAGCGTAATTTTATAGCATGCAAGGTCTAACTCATCTGATAATCTTTTCCGTCCGATATTTTTTATCTCTGAAAGTTATTTCGGAGTCAAATTGATACCAAAGTTTGTTGAGCCATTAGGCCGGGCTATAATATCATTGACTGGATTGAAAAGTAATCATCATCATCGGTTCATTCTTCACCTAAGATCATTATCGTGTAAAATCGATGAATTGTTCTTGCACCATTCCGGCCTCTTTTAACCGGTGTCTTCAGGTAAATGCTTCAATACGGCCAGATAGAACTCCTAATTGACCGTTTGTTCCACCGGAATAAATTCATAATGCACCAAGTCAAGAATATCAGAAAAAAATATTGAGCATCACCTTGAACATTGAGCGTCTTTTGGTTTCGGCTCATTTTTCCTTCCATTCCGACGATTGTTGATTTGTTTGCATGAAAAACTCATAAACCCATGTCTCATCGGCAGTTATAATGGTCTCCATGAATGTGGGATCGGAATTCGCACGATCAAGCACGTCCAAAGAGAACTGTTTACGGCACTCTTTTTGAAAAAAATACAACTTTGCCTGGACGATTCGAGCAAGAACCCGTTTCATACCCAAAATATCACCGAAAATCATTCGAACGGTCTGGCGAGAGATGTTGATCTCTGTTGCCATTCCTCTAATACTTGCCTGAAGGTTTCTTAAGCACAATATCTTTCACTTTTTTTTTATATTTTCATCAGTTAAAGTGGTCGAAAGTCGTCCGGAACGAGGCATCTCTTCAACGATCTCTCGACTGTCTTTGAAGACTTTGTACCACTCGTTGGCTTATGTTTGTGATAAAACTGAATCGCCGTAAGCCTTTTCCAACATTCTAAATGATTCCGTCTTCTTGGTTCTATATTTTTATCCTTTGTAAAATTCGCAACGCCATACTGAGGTGTAACGACTTAAGCAGCTGCTGTAAACGAACTGGCTTCGATCCATAGAGCACTTCAGCTTTTGAGGATATAAAGGCTCATCAACACTGGCTTCCTATTCCTCAAAATTTTTCTGAAATGTTTTCTGCCGCAACAGCCATAACAACATTGCCGTTTGACTTCGATTCTGGATTTTATAAGCTTGCAAACCAGGATCCTTCCGAATTATCTTCAATAAAATGGATGCGCACGATTCCAATTTTTTGTAGCAATAACGGCTGGACTCATTCGCATCTTGTTCGATTTCATAAAAGAGCACCTTCGGTCCGAACGTCTCTGAGAATGCGTACTCTTAACTAGAGGAAGCGTAGTCCAAAATCGATCCATGTTATTCGAATTACCGACTCTGCTGGGCGTTATGTCGAATGAATATTGGATATATTTTGGTAATAAAATCGATTACAAAAATTTGATTTCTGGAGTAAGTCTGTTACTTATGATATGGCAAACCAAACTATGTAAATCAAGTAACAGCTGTCAAAAAAATCTACTCCGAAAAAAGTATTTTCTCATTGAAAACCATCAGAAAACAGCAGCCTTTTGTATTTAAAAATTTAAATTATTTACTATTCAAAAACCTTTCGATATTTTTTTGGTAAATGCATCGACAGTGAGATCTTGCCTACATTTAGGATGGTATTCAATTGGTAGCGAAATGTTGCCCACATTTAGGACGATATTGAATTTCATGGAAAAGACTGTTGAATGTGTGTCAGATTTTTTAGCATTGCCTAATTATAAAATACTGAACAAGCTCTGGTCAGAATCGGTACCAAAGCTTAGGGATTCCAGGTTCAGAAGTCCTTTACCTTTCTCTCCAGTCAATGAACTCCTCAGGTGTTAAGTTATGATAACTAAAATCCTTGCAATATTTTTTGGTAGACACATTTGGGCTGATAAAACATTTCATGCTTGACTTCGTGCTGATTTCACGAACCGGAATTGTTAGTTTATTTTTTGCTGTTTTGAAATTTTGTAACAGAAGTGAAAGGTTTCCTACATTTAGGATGGTATTAAATTTTTGAATTGTCAGAAGTGAGATATTGCCTACTTATAGGAGGTTATTGAATATCAGGGTAAATATTGTTGCATCAAAGTAAGATTTTTTAACATTGTCTGATCATAAAATAGTGTTCGACCTTTATTAAGCCTTTTTTATATAATTTAAGTGTCTGTTTCGTCATCGTTTCGAATATATAGCCTACATTTATAATCGTTTTGCAAATGATAACGTTTACAAATGTTTGCTTTAAAATTTAGCTCGGTTGAAAAATATATTTTTAAATAGCGCTTACACATTTTTACTTAAAAATACCATAAAGTTCAAAAATGGTGGAAAGAGGATCTAATAGTAGGCATGCCGCCGCACGCTTGTTTGACTTTTTGGACTTAATCGAGAGCAGTTAGCAAGCAGTTAGAGATCATTTAGCAAGCAGTTAGAGGCCAGTTATCAAGCTTTTATGTATCCTAAACTAAGTCTTAATTCGGAAAATATACTTTCCTTGTTCTTTTTATACAAGAAATTTTGAAAAACCTGTCGGATATATCGATACTTAAATTTTTAAATCGAACTAACATGTTTTTGGAAGCATAATTTCTATGTGTGGGTTGATTTCGTGAACAGTAATGCTTATATACTTACATACATTCGAGTATGTTTTATCAGCGTCACATAAACAATTATCATTATCGTCTTCTGTCGACAGTTTGACAACGCTGAGTTCTCGTGCTGCGCTATACAGTCCTACATACACACACATACATTTGTACATAATCGACAACCACATTTTTATGTTTTCACTATTTCACTGGATTGCTGTGCACCCACACACAGTTGCATAGCCACAAATAGAATATGTCAATATGATAGCGAGCGAGCGCATCTCTACGCCATTCACCAGCGAGCCAGCTGCCGTTAGTCGAATGCCATGGAGCCATTCATGGAGCATTTTATTGAGCCATTGTGCCATCAATTTTAACCGAGCGAATACTTGCAAGTGCCCTTGGAAATTGTGTACTTGAACGCATAGAAATTACGACGAGTACCTCAAGTATGCGCAGCATTCAGACTTGCCCTGTTTACGAGCATGTAGAAAAATTTTATGATTTTCATAAAATATTATATGGCTATGAAAGAATATAATTTTTATATATGAAGTACTCGTAAAGCAGTGCTATTGTGGCGCTCAAGTGGAGTGGTGAAAACGAAAGTGACTGCTATGGGTGCGCTCCTACGCTCGGTAAGGGGTGAGCGGCCAAGTTGCGTGCATGAAGTCGTTTTTTGATTCCTTTTGCTAGAGTAAGGCAACAAAAATCGCAAAGAAGTCATGTATTTAATTGCCACAGCGTAAAGTAATAATAATGCCGGAGCATATAATATACTTATATATAGTATACAGGCATATTATTTTGTTGTAATATTATTATAAGCGTTATTTTCGCATTTGACCAGGCTGGCGCACGTATATTTTTCGCGTTGTGGCTAATCACCGTGAGCGCCTCTTTGCTCCACCAAAGCTGATAATTATAAATGTTGGCTCATTAATTCTACCAATGTGTGCGCGCGCCCTGTAGAGAAGTGCAGACTCTATTCCATAAAACGCTACCACACTTTTGTGACGAATTCACCACGGTCTTATAGGTCTCAGTTTTCATTATAAACCAGCGGTTGCTTCACTAGCAAGGACTGCATGAGTTAAACCGCCATAATTTCTTAACGAATGTCGATTGTGTTCCACTTCGTACTAGTTCGGTAGTATAATTGAAGGGTGACGAAGTGTGCCGAAGTTGCCTTAAGCACAATCAAGGATAAAAAAAACTCATAAAGCTCGGTTTCCTATATAGAAAAGAGCAACAACCTGCACCAGTAATAAGAAAACACGTTAACTTCGGAGGCGCTGAACCTTTAATAACCTTCATAGGAGCATTTTTTTGTAGCATGAAAGGTATGGAAGACCTTTTTCTTGATTTTGATCGGTTAATTTGTCTTAGCTAAAACTCTATGCCAAATTTTGTGACGATACTTTGTCAGTTAAAAAAGTTTTCCATACAAGGACTTTAGTTGGATCGGCCAGTTTGTATGGCAGTTATATGTTATAGTTATCCGATCTGAACAATTTCTTGGGAGATTGTAGAAATGCCCCAGATAATAATCTACACGAAATTTCGTGACGATACCTTGACAAATAAAACACTTTCGCAGACAAGGACTTGAGTTGGATCGGTCAGTTTGTATGACAGCTATATGTTATAGTTATCCGAACTAAACAATTTCTTGGGAAATTGAACAAATTCTCTAGATAGTAATCCATGTCAAATTTCGACGATACCTTGACAAATAAAATACTTTCCCATACAAGGACTTGAGTTGGATCGGTCAGTTTGTATGACAGCAATATGCTATAGTCCGATACTGACGGTTCCAACAAATGAGCAGCTTCTTGGTGAGAAAAAGACGTGTGCAAAATTTCAAGCTGATATCTCAAAAACTGAGGTACACGTAACGCGTATATACAGACGGACAGGCTTCGCTAACTCGCTCGTCACGCTGATAATTTAAGTACATAGTTATATACTTTAAAGGGTACTCAACTGGTTGTTAAAAACATTGCACCCAACTTAATAAGACCCGTACAGGGTTTAGTGAAGCTTCGTGCACAAAAGTCGAAACAGATTGAGACCAGGATAACTCACTAAAAGGTAGCATGTGCTCTCATTGAAGTAATACATTTCAAATCAATAATCACAAACATATTTCAGGCATTGGCTTTAAAACTGACTGCCTACATAGTTAACCGGGCGCCATATGTTGCCACACATACCTAAAGCCGCATGCCTATAGAGTTGGGCTAAAGCCGGCTCGCTTGCCCAGCAAGCTGCCCTGTCGTCGTTTCCTGCCAGCCGCCCCACATGCATTACTGCGCGCCACATTTGGTCACATGTGTTGGCTGCCGCATTGAAAACGTTTTAATTGCCACTTCATTGAATGAAAATAGTAATGTCTGTGCCATTGGACTGCGGGTCCAGTTCGGCTGACCGACACACAATTACTAATTACCAATTCTTATTTGCTGCCGATATGTGTGCGCTCGCCCATAAAAATGAACAGCCATCAATGGACGCAGCTGATTATGCCGCCAGCTGATGCTCGGTAAATAATGAAATGCGTCGTGTAATAAAAGCCCATTGATTATATTAAATTCTGAAGCAGAGAAAAGTAGGCACGATTTAATTATAAGCGGCTTAACTAGGGCGATAGTAACTGCCCACAATAGTAGTGACGGTTTTTTCTTCATCTTTTGTCTTAAGACGGAGTATGAGGCTATATTTAATAGCGTTTGATGTGCGGCCTTTCGGCTTGAAGTAATTTTTTCTTTTGGTAACGCTTATTTTATGATCTTTTTTATAGTTTCCGTATGGTTTCACAATCGGTCATGCTGTCTGATCTGGGTATGTACATGGGAAATCAATTATTTAAGTTAAGTTTTCATCTGAAGTACACGCGATGCTAATAATGAAGTCATCTTGAAGACTTTGTAAATGTTGCTATGCTAGAGCTATTGATTTCGGTAGTAAAATTTTGAAAGCACCTTACAATGTAGCTTTTTGCATAGTTGCAATCGCTTCTTGTTTTTACTTCAGAGAGAAATCCGGTGACTGAAAAATAACCTAGAAACAAATTTCAGTTATTCCTTTCGAGGATTGGCAGGCCTAACATGCTACATTTGGTTTGGATAAAGGTTTTTGAAAACAAAGTACAATAAACTAGCTCCATATATGGCTTAATTCACTTCATGTGTTTACTCCAGACAAAAATTCGGTGTCTGAAAATCAACGTTGGAACACATCTAGTATCCTTTCTGGAGTTTTGACTATAAATACAAAGTCCTACATTTGATTTGGCAGTAAGTTCATATATTGTTTCATCTCACTTAATATTTTTACACCGAAGAGAAGTCTGGAGTCTGAAAAACCGTTTATGAACCAATTTCCGCTATCCCTACTGAGGTTGGCTTTGAGATCTACATAAGAAACGTTTATCTAACTCTTTAATTCATGATTTTTTGACACTTTTCTATATAGGTCGATTTTTGTTAAGAAATTTAGAAACCTTTTCAAGGCAACCATGAAAAAAATTTAGTAATGTTTGTGGAAGAATAAAATTCTTATAAAAAACGTGGTTTCATATGTGGAAAAGCTGAAGAGGTACATTTGCTGTAAAGTATTCTGAAGCTGCTTTACTGCCATAATGAAATTGGAAGATAACACAACTGTAAATAGGTCACTTCTTGCCTCTAGAAGCACTCCTTGCAAGAGGAACCAAAAACTAGTATGTATACAAATTCCACTATGGTGAAATCAGCATAACCTCAGACCTTCGGCGCCTGGAAGGATATAGTTGCAGAAGAGCTTATTTCTAAACTATGAGTCGATCCTCACTCTATTGTGGACTCGACTTAAGCCGACTGAGTCAATAAAACATAAATTGTGCTAAAATATAATTATGAACCCTAAGCAATGTATCATTATTAAGTTTGTCAGGAAGTGTATATCATCCAAAAGAAAACGTCGGAGAAGCGTACAAAATACAGCTTGTACAAGAACTGAAGTTGCAACCGTCATAGCTTCACTCTATAGGCTCTTGAAAAGTTCCAAGAAGATCCGACGTTTTCGAGCGAAAATTTGTTTAGCAATGAGACCCTTTCTGACTCAATGGGTATGTAAACAAGCAAAGTTGCCGCATTTGGGTCGACGAGCAACCTGAACAGATTCAAAAGCTGCCGTTTTATCCAAAAGAACAACAGTTGGGCATAGTTTGTGGAAGGTGAAGTCATTAGTCCATATTTCTTCAAAAATTACATCAATAGTGAGCGTTATCGCGCCATGATACCCGACTGTTTGATGCCTGAAATTGAAGCTCGTGATCTCGGCGACATTTGGTTTCAACAAGACGACGCAACTTTGTCTCAACCTATGGATTTATTGAGAGAACACTTCGCTGAGCAGATAATTTCACGTTTTGGGCCGGTCGATTGGCCACCAATAACGTGTGATATCACACCGTTAGACTTTTTCCTGTGTGGATATGTAAAGTCCAAAGTCTATGCTATAATATCATTCCCACTTCGATTGGAGCCTTGAAGCAAAACATCACGTTTGTCATTCGCCAGTTATCAGACAAAATGGTCGAAAGAGTCATCGAAAATTGTACTCAAGGGATGAATCATCTGAGACGTAACCGCGGCAAACATTTGAAAAAGTTAATCTTCAAAAAATTGTTGAATTCACAACCTGTCGTAAAGCATCGTAAAAACGTAAAATTATAAATTTTTACACTTGTTTTTTTTTATAATTTTACGATTTTACGATGCTTTACGACAGGTTGTGAATTGCTCAAATGTTGTTTCGAAGGATATTAAACCTTTTCCAATAATTTTGAGGTTTATGTGATTTTGCTTTATAAGAATAAGGAAGCTCGAAATGGACCATCCTTTATAGTTATGGTAAATGATTAGCATGGCGAGCTGAGTTGATTTTGTCATGTGCGTTTGTCTTTCCGTCTGACTGTCTATATATGCGCGTACTAGTTTCTCAGTTCTAGAGATATAGTTCTGAGATTTTGCTTCCGTCCATTTTTTCCCAAGAAGTTGCTTAACTGCTAAACAAACTGAGCGATTACAATCATCTCCTTGTATGGAAATATTTTTTATTTGACGAGATATCTTTACAAAACTCACATAGATTATTGCCTAAGGCAATGGTGCAAACTCCAAAGAAATTGTTCAGATCGGACTACTATAGCATATACCTACCATACAAACTGGCCGATAGAAATGAAGAAAAATATATTTTTATACCTTTTTTGCTATAAAAAATGCACATGTGAAGTGTAGTTTTTTTGGTTTAATGGGTTTTCTTGTTTTAATTACATTTTTAACGAAAATTTTCAACACAAACATTATTTTCTTAAACAAACGCGCTTTAACTCCGCGCATCATTTGCTTCAGTAGACGCAAATTTCTGCCAAAGAAACTGCTTTGTTACACAGCAGATACGCCTATTTGTCATTTCGCCTTTCAAATAATAAAAGTTATGAGCAATTACTTGGCTTCCTGTAGGTTTTAGAAGTCATAAATTTTTCTTCTGCAAAAATGCTTGCCACAAATGCACCACTTCCGCGCCACAGTGGCAGCAAATAATTAACTGTCGCTGACTTTGTTGCTACAAAGAAAATAAATAAATAAATATATATATGTATATGTATGTATGTATGTTATATGGGAAAACTCGGAAGTGCGTTTGCTGGCAAGACAGTTTTTGCGGCGCAAATCTCACGGCAACAGCGCGTGCAACAAGGCATGCCTTGCAGCGCGGTAGCATAATAATTTATGTACATATGTATGTGTGTGGCTTGCGTTTGTGCGTGCGGAATTACGCCAATGACAATGCATTCCAGTTGCCATTGCGCCAGCACAACGCTTTGACTTGCTCAAAGGTGAGCTATTCCGTCCCATTTGCTGCGGATGCACAGCTTGGCATGCGTGCGTCCCAGGCGCTTTGATTTAATTACTCACATCCGGCGCGCGGAGTGTGCGCTTGTTTGGCTTTGTTGCGCGTTCGTTTGTGCTGCGTCTTTTGTTTGTGGCTTCGCAGTCGCAGGAAGTCTACAGCGGCAGCGTTTGCTGTGCAAAAAAAACAGAACACACATATACAAATGATGGCAAGCAGCGCACCACTTCATTGTTTGGTTGCTACGCTTTTTGTTTGCCTTGCATTGTTGTGTATTGGCACCACCTCCGGCCTGCCACAGCCATCACACGTCAATATTTCTCTACACTTCAATAAACCACCACACAAAATCCTATTTCGCACAACCCCCGGCACACTCAAACAGTCAACCCGACTGCCAGGCGCGGACATACTCTGCAAATCGCCAAAATATTTGCTGTGAAAAAATTGCCTCAGCGTTTATTTGTGTTTATTTCCACAGTATAAGCTAAAGCATTGTTTAGTTTTCGTCCTTTTGCAATTATCCTTTCCGCCGTTTGAAAAGTATTTTTGCGCTCGCAGCAAAAAACTGCAAATTATTTTGTCCCTCTGCTATTTGCTCGCACTGTAAGTGATTTTTTTTTTTTGCTTTTTTTTGCATTTTTGCTCAACGCTGAAATTTTTATTGACAAAATCTGCAGGCGCACAAACATGCCATGTGTGCTGGCGGAGTCCTCGCTGCTGTGAGCCGATATTATCCGGCTGGCCTATCGCCTATCGTTTGCATCTCCATTTAGCTTTGTGCGTGTACCGTGTGCCGGTTTTAATAGATAAGAGGTTTTTATTTTTGCATTCTTTCAATGAATTCCTTGCTCGTCCTTTGTGCACAACTCGTTGTTTTTTGGCTTCACTTTTTCATCATTCTTTTTGCGTTGTGTTGGTGTATCGGTAGAATAACAGCAAGTCCTTGGTTTTGCTTTGCTGCGGCTTTATCGATATTATCAGCATTCAATCAGCCTCGCATGCGCCGCAATTTCACTTTATTTGGTTTCGAAAGAAGTCAAAGCAAGCAATATACGATTGAGTGTCTGAGCTCAAAGGATGCCTGCACCTTCTTCAATGGCTTTGTGTGGTTAATGGGCTCTTGCAATTTGAGTCTTTGAGTGCTTATATTGAGAAATGCGAATTAATGCGTGCAACTGTAGCGCAGTAACGTGTGTATTCTTTTAATTTAAGTAAGCCTTTAATTTGTGTAATACATACAAGTACATAAAAAAATATAATGAAGCACAGTCCTTCCAATTCTACAAATCAAACTAGGCTTAAGATGGTCCATCCGTTGAGTCTAGGAGTCCTCGTTCGAGCATATCTGGCGAATGACAAGCGTGATGTTTTGCTTCAAGGCCTGAATCTCTACATATCTCTACAGGAAAGAGTCTAAGCGTGTGATATCAGACGGTCTTGGTGGCTAATCGCCAGAACCAAAACGTGAAATTATCTGCTCATCGCAGTGTTCTTTCAATAAGTCCATTGATTGATGCAATGTGTGGGAAGTGGCGTCGTCTTGTTGCAACAAAATGTCACCGAGATCACGAGCTGCAATTTCAGTCATCAAATAGTCGGCTTTAATGGCGCGATAACGGCCGGCATTGACGGTTACGTTCGCTCCGGCATCATTCTTAAAGAAATATGAACCGATGATTCCAACGGCACACAAACCACTTTAAACCGTTATTTTTTCTGGATGAAATCGCTGCACTTGAATCTTTTCAGGTTGTTCTTCGTCCAAAATGCGAAAATTTTGCTTGCTTACCTTCCCTTTGAGCCAAAAATGGGTTTCATCGCTGAAAAAAATTTTGCTTGTAAACGTCGGATCTTCTTGGAACTTTTCAAGAGCCCATAAAGCGAGCGATGTCGTTTGGGAAGTTCGTGCGGCTTCAGTTCTTGCTCAAGCTATATTTTGTACGCTTTCAATTTAAGATCTCGACATAAAATGACCCAATTCGTTCCATACATCAGTCTGAGTTGCTGCGAATGGCGCCTAATCGACTCGAATCTACGGCCTTCGTGTACACTCTCAGCTTCGGCTGTCATATTTTCATCACTGAAAAGTACCTCTACTTGGATCAACCGTTATATACACACATCTGCACACGTTTTGTTCACAATCAAACCCATCTAATGCAATTACTCTCCTTCAGCGGTGTGTGCTGGTGTTGGCCATTAGTAGGCAATTTCATCCGGACAGTTGTCAAAGGCGAGCTGAAACAGAGCAAATCTAATTAATGCCACAATAATTTAAGCAAACAAACGAAATGGAGAATTAACACGCCTCAACAAACACGCCGCAGCTGAAAGCGAAGACACTTATTTACCTATACCGAAGGAGGCGAAGGATACTTTTGATACTTTTGGCTGGATCACAAGCATTTGCCACCAGTAGTGTGACTATACATATGCATATAGAGCATTGAGGCTGTTGAGCAGTGAGGATGCTTTAGTCTCAGTGTACATTAACAGCAGCGTCCTCATAAAGCAACGGTTAAATAGTGGAAAAGCTGCGTAATGAATTTCATTAGAAGTGCTCAAGTGCGTAAGTAAGTAAGTAATTGACTGCTATTGCTGCTAATTTGCGTCAAAAGCAAATAATTCGACATAAATACTTGCAAATACAACAAATTGTGGGAAAATTAGAAGACACCAAGAGTGTGAGAAGCGGACGCCATGCAGGATGCGGGCGTCTACGGAACTCAACCGTGTGTTTGGGGGCCGGCATAGGCAAGCGACGCAGCTGTGGGTTGTCAACAATGCGGAATACAGCTGCTCAACGCCGCTTAAAATATACAGGCCTGCCTTTGTGCATGCGTAAGTGTGTAGAAGGAAGACAACCGGCCTGCTTGCTTAGAACGTGAGCAGATTTGCTAAAACGCGCTTAGTTAAAGCGACACACCAACACACACAAATAAACACTCGAACCAATCCAATTTATCCAATTTATGCGCTTATTATTGCACGTTGTTGTTGTTGTCGTAGTCGTAGTCAGCACCACCATGCAATTAATTTGCATGCGAAAGTGTAAAATTATACGCAAAACAACACAGACGGACGGCAAACGCCGCAGACGCAGGCGTTGACGAACGCAATAGTTACGCTTTACTTAGAGGCGCAGTTGAAACTTAAACTTAGAAACGTAATTATACGCAAATGTACAACTAAAGATGCGGGCAGCAACAAGCGCTATCAGAAGCTCACCAGCGCACAACACTTGCTTGCTTCGCAAAGCGACGAATTGCCACTTCTAAGGGTCGCCCAGTTAATGTACGCGTAATGCAAGCAAATTAGCAACACACAACCATACATATATATGGTATGGTATATATATATATTATACATATATTTGTGTCTTTGTGCTTTTACCAGCGCTTATCAGGTATCAAGTGTAGTCTCCACTGGCCGGCCCGCAGCGGAAATGCAAATAATTTATGCGAATGCCTAATTTATGCTGAAATTGTAGCAATTATAGCAAAATAAAAATATCAAAGCCAGGCATACACAATTCATTTAATTAAATTTGAGTAATGGCATGCAGCTAAGTGCCAATTCTCAAGTGTCTAATAAGTATTGCTTTATATAAAGAGATATGAACACATTTAAAGGGAAGTGTTATTGAATTCGAAGGAAACAAAACTGAATAAAATAAGCGCTGTTTTATGCAATAACAAGTGCCAAATTTCGTGAAGATATCTTGTCAAGTAAGAAAGTTTTCCATACAAAGACTAGATTTTGATGGGTCAGTTTGTATGGCAGCTATACGCTATAGTAGGCCGATCTGAACAAATTCTTTGGAGATTGTACTGTTCCCTTGTCTAGTAATCCATGCCAGATTTCGTGAAGATATATTGTCAAGTAAGAAAGTTTTCCATACAATGACTAAATTTTGATGGGTCAGTTTGTATGGCAGCTATACGCTATAGTAGGCCGATCTGAACAAATTCTTTGGAGATTGTACTGTTCCTTTGTCTAGTAATCCATGCGAGATTTCGTGAAGATATCTTTTCAAATAAAAAAGTTTTCCATACAAAGACTAGATTTTGATTGGTCAGTTTGTATGGCAGCTATACGCTATAGTAGGCCGATCTGAACAAATTCTTTGGAGATTGTACTGTTCCTTTGTCTAGTAATCCATGCGAGATTTCGTGAAGATATCTTTTCAAATAAAAAAGTTTTCCATACAAAGACTAGATTTTGATTGGTCAGTTTGTACGGGCTATATGTTACAGTGAACCGATATCGCTGATTCCGTCGAACAAGCTGCTTCTTGGTGACAAAAAGTTGTTTGCCAAAGTTCAGTTCGATATCCCAGAAACTTAATGTCTAGTTCGCCGATATACGGACTGAGGAACAAATAGAGAAATGAGGCTAAATGGACTCAAGTCGTCACGCACTTTTTCTCTCATTTTAACGGAGTGTTTTCTCGTACCCTACATTATTAGAATTTCCATATTAAAGTAACATCCTTCACAAGAAAGCCGTTTGTCATCTCAAACTGTCTTTGAAAATATACCAAAATGTATTGGTATAAAATTTCTGAAGTCTGACAAAAGATAGTGAGAGGAGAGGAGATCGGAAAAAATTCCTCTTGTGTCCGAAATTCTTAGGACGGCTCGATGCTCTGCAACAATTTTGTTGTCGATGTATTTCTACCACAATTGATGCATCAGGACCCAGATTTTGCCTTTAGGACTCTGCCTATGAGACTTGCCCGAAGTATCCCCAGTCCCCAACAGGGACCAAAACGGGGCTAATGCGGTTATGGTTTCAGCAGAAGGGCTATTTTATTTTCGTTTCAACAGGTGTTAAAACCCCAATAGAGCACTTTGTCATATCAGACTGTCTGCGATTTTTGATATGTAAAAACAAAAATTTTTGTAGTCTTTATGAGATGCTTGGAGTACGATTTTTGAAATTTATGTGCAGTGACAGAAAGAGGATGCGAACTGTGGTAATTCCACCTGAGCGCGAAGTTCTTAGAGCGACCAGGTGCTGTGACACAATTGTTTGCGTATTTTATTCCAAGAATTAATAGATCAGTAGATCTGCATCCTCGTATCCTCCCCGGGCGCCAATTTAGCTGTCTATGAGACATGCCCTGAGAGTACCTATCTAAGAGTGACCAAAATGGGTTGTAAGTGGTTATGGTTTCTTCTTTCGTTTTAACATAAAATCTTCCCCCGTCATATACATATATCTATTGTTAGAATATCGGTATTAAAGTCCCAACAAAAATCTTTGCCCTGTCAGTCCTTGAATTGTGGTATACAAAAAGAACATTTTTTTGAAGTTTTCATCGGATCGTATTGGATACGAAATCTCTAAGCAGTGATAGTGAAAGCAGTGAAATTGGAAACAGTTCCTTCTGTGACCAGCGTATTCAGTGGGGTCCAGTGTGCTGCAGCAATTTTTTTACAAATTTTTAACTCCAACTATTGATGAATCAGAAAATCCATTTCCTATATCCTTACCGGGTCTCGATTTTAGCTCTAAGACCCTGTTTATAAGACTTGTCCTAAGTGTCTCTAAGCGGTACCAAAATGTATATAACATTTTTATGAGCTGTTGAGATCAGTTTTTTAATGAGTCCACTGTTTCTAAAAATTTAACAAAAAATAACTAGGAAATTTATTAGCCCAACTTTTGGGGCATTAACTATTTATATGATAATTAGTTAGAATCATTATTTAAACACATTTATCTTTATGACTTGGACAATTAAGCCCTTCACAACTTTCACAAATCGTTATAATAAAATCAAATCAATACAGCAAATCTAATCGATTAACTAAATACGCCACAACATTAAGTGGTGGCACAGACAGACGTACATACATATTCTACATATGTTGGAAAGCACTACGATTTACAGAAATAAATATGTAAATGGATTTAATATCGCACCGAGTTTTACGCTTATTCGCTTCGTATATCCAAGGAACTCCAAATAAACCGTGAAATAATATGTTTTATGGTAATTTATCACGCATATTAGGCGCAGTAATGGCTCCTCCGTTGTACTTACATATATATCCCTAAGAAGAAAAAAGTGGCTGACAAGAGCAGCGATACCTTAAGGCGTATATCAAAAATCTGAAAGATATACAAAAAATTTATTAAAACAAAAGCAGCGCTGAAAAAAGACAAGATCTTGAAAGGCGAAATTAGTTACGCCAAGCCCTTAGTGGCGGCATGTAAGTGCTACATTGTGACAAAAAAGCAACCGGAGTGCAAACTTACAAACCATAAAAAAATCAAAGAAAGAATTTGTTTCAAATTTTGTATTTCTGTACAAATTTCATATGTGGAATCGTTGCGAATGTTCGAAAAGACTTACCTTGATTCAGTTTTATGAAAAACTCAAGTCAACGAGTGGTGCAAAGTCTTTAAAGACAGTCGAAAGATCGTTGAAGAGATGATGCGTCATTCTGGAAGACTTTCGAGCTCTTCAATTGATGAAAATTTAAAAAACGTGAAGAATATAGCGCTTGAAAATCATTAAGCTAGTGTTAGAGAGGTCTCAAGACTACGAGTGGTACAAAGTCTTCAAAGACAGTCGAGAGATCGTTGAAGAGATGCCTCATTCTAGACGACTTTCGAGCTCTTCAGTTGATGAAAATTTAAAAACGTGAAGAATATGGTGCTTGAAAGTCATGAAGCTAGTGTTAGAGAGATAGCTCGACATCTCTCGCGAGTCCATTCGAATGGTTTTGGTGGATATTTTGAGTATTAAACGCGTTCCTGCTCGACTCGTCCCGAAAAACTCAATATTTTTCATGAAGAGTACCGTAAACAGTTCACTGTTGACATGCATGATAGTGCGAATTCCAATCGCACATTCCTGAAAAGCGTTATAACTGCCGATGAGACACGGGTTTATGAGTTTGACATGCAAACAAGTCAACAATCATCGGAATGGAGGGAAAAACCGAGCCGCAACCAAAAAACCACATCAAGGTCGCTCAAAAATTAAGGTGATGCTAATTGTTGTCTTCAATATTCGTGGTTTGGTGCATCATGAAGTTATTCCAGATGGACAGACGGTAAATTAGGAGTTATATTGGGTTGTCGCTGTCTCTTCGTATTTTTAATCAAACTTCAACTTATTTTTTTTATATTTATAATTAACTATAATGAACCAATATTTACCATTTTGGTCGATCGATTTTTGCCATTTTTCGCTAGAGACATTATTTCATCAGTGTAAAACTTTTCTGGTTTCTCGGCGAAAATTGCGACAAATAATTTTCACAGGCTTCGCTTGAGGCCAACTTTACTCCACTAAAGGAGTGCTGCATTGACCGCAACAAATAGTAGTCCGATGGTGCAAAGTCAGTGCTATATAGTGGATGCATCAAAACTTCCCAGCCGAAATCTTCCAGTTTTTGCTGAGTCATCAAGGATGTGTGTGGTCTAGCGTAGTCCTGATGGAAGGCAAAGTCCTTTCTGTTAATCAGTTCTGGTCGTTTTTTCGATTGCTTGCTTCGATCTCATCAGTTGTTGGCAGTAAAATGTAGAATCAATCGTTCGGCCAGGCTGGAGCAGCCATCAGCCAGGAGGATTCCTTTTCAATCTCACCAAACACTCAGCATAACATTTTGAGGCGTCAATCTTGGCTTTGCGACCATTTGTTGAACTTCACCACGCTTGGACCAGATCTTTTTCGTACATTATGGTCGTATTTAATCCACTTTTCGTCTCCTGTTACTATTCACTTCAGAAATGGTTCGATTTTATTTCGTTTCAGCAAAGAATCGCAGATTTTAATTCGGTCATTTAAATTTTTCACAGACAATTCATGTGGTACCCAAACAGGGTAACAAATCGAGCTTCTTTTTGTAGCCAGCCTTTTTTTAAATGGTTCAAAACCGTTTAATGATGAATGTTAGGTTTCTTAGCCATGTCATGGCTGCTTACGTGACGGTCGTGGTCAATATTTTCCATAATTTCATCGATTCTTTCAACGATGCTTATGTCCAGAGCGAGGTGCATCTTTCACATCGAAATTTCCAGAACGGAAGCGAGCGAACCATTGTTGTGCTACACGAAGTGTTACAACATCGTCTCCATAAACTTCGCATATTTCATTGGTGGCTTGTATGGCATACTTCTCTTTTTCCTACAAAAATTTTAAAATATAACGAATATCTTCATTAATCCCATTCTGTTTTGAAGAGCTGTAACTTTTTTTTAACTTTCCTGAATTTATGTTTTTTTTTTACCTTTCCAACACTATATGGTATGACACAATGTGATTGGTAGCACTGGAGATAGACGACTGCAACAACATCTATTGACAAAATACGAAAAGAATTTTTCGACTACCCAATATTTAGCGTTTTATTTACAATTTCCGGGTACTTTTTTAACACAATCTATACGTGCATGTAAGCGATCAGATATACAAGAGCAGATATGGCTAAATGTAAGAGAATATCCAGCACAGTTGGGTAGCAATCAAGCAAAAGAAAATAAAAGCTTGTAAAGATCGCAAAGGTTACGCGTTAACAGACATATGAACCATACGTACACACACAAACATTTATGATGATAAAGTAGTAGGTTTGTAAGTTCTTAAGTACATACATATGTACTTATGTATGTATATAGATGTATATTGGTATATACGAATGTATGTTTGTATATATATATACAGCACAAAAAGGTATCTTAGTATCCAACTTCTCGCTGTGTTTGTATGTACATATGTATGTATGTATATTCATTTGCTGCAAGGGACGAGCCAAGCCATCAACAACAGCGATCAGAATGTCTGCGAGTAATCACGAAATTGACGTCAAACCAAGAATTGTACAAAAACAAATAAACAAAAATGAAAAAAAATTGAAAAAGAAAAAAAACCAAAAAAAAAAAAATTAAAAAATTATTAAAAAACAATTAAAAAAAAATTTTAAAAAAATTTCAAGCAAAATAACAAAATAATAATAATAAAAATACATACTGCAGATATTTTGAGCAGGCGAGCATTACGGAAAATCAGTGGCAAGTTAGAAAGAAAAATTTTAGAAATCAAAGAAAGAAAGCAAGTTTTGTGTTGGTAGCAACAACAATAAAAAAGCATGCAAGTCCAAGTGTGAATCAAGCAGATAAACACTTTGCCTGCTAAACAATGAAAATGCACAGAAGAGCACTGCAAAGTTAATTGCATTAGGAAACAAAACCAGACGGATCCATGCACACAGCTACAACAACAACAGCAAGCGTGTTGTGAAAAAATCATATCCAAACGCATCAACAAGACCCATCATTATCACTTGAGCAATACGCTAGCGACACTGTCAACAGCGAAAGGCAAAAGCAGAAGCAATAACTACAAACAACAATAACAACAAAAAAAGAAACAAGTTGACAATTCAGATACAAACACACACACACCCACAAGCGCATAATGACACAGTTATAGAAAAGGTAATACAAAAAACTGACATTAAAACTTAGCGTTTGTATGTGTGTGTGCAAGTGTGTGAGTTTGTCACACCGGTACAAATGCACTCCGCGCACTAAATCACTATTCAACAGTCGAGACCCAGGCCAGACGATCGTTGCTACATACAGGCACACACACACACACACACACAAACATACGTGTGTGTGCTCATAATAAAACTATATGCGCGAGATCTGTGTACTAATGTGGCACACTATGTGACAGTGGGGCGGAGGGGTCTGCTAGTTTCAGAAAAACAAACAAGCGGAGAATGAGAAAGCACACGCTAAATACAAACAAAACAAGCGAAATGTACAGAGAATACAAAAAAAAAAACATCAACTAAAAAATAAAATAAATAAAATAGTGGCATAAAGCATAAAATCGTAAAGATCAAATTGAGCAAGAAACATGAAAAAATAAATAGTGTTTAGAGAGAAAATGTGTGCGCATTGAGACAAACAAAGCACGTGAAATAGTGGCAGCCAAGTGAGGCCTGCAAGAAATTTGACAAAATTGAATTTTTTCTTCGAGATCTCAACAAGCGGTAAACAACAGAGAGTGATCTTACATAAACAAAAATTGACTGGAACAATTTATTAAAAGTTTTCAACTAACGTTTTCTTGGATATCTTAACAAGCATCTCTAAAACATACTTTCATAGTAAAAATTTACTGGACCCAAGCTTTAGATGTCTTTCATTAACCTTGTTTTTGGAAAACTCAACAAGCAGTCAACAACACAAATACATAGTAAACAATTTCTGGAACAATTCTTAAAGGTCTTTCTCTTGGAGGTCTCAATAAGCAGTCATCAACAGGGCGGGATTTTTCATAGTAAAATTTTACTGAATCAAATGTCTTTAATTAACTTTTTCTTAGAGATCTCAACAAATACTCAAGAATGGAGATAGTAAGGACTTTATAGAAAAAAGTACTGGAACAATTTTCCAAATGGCTTTAACTACAGATCATTTTGTTGAAGATCTTAAGAAACTTGAGATTAAAACAATTCTTCTTTACTGGCGTAACGAGGTTATGGCCAGTTAACAAAAAGGCGACAGTCGCTTCTTCTTTTCGCTATGAGGCGCCAACTCGAGATACCAAGTTTAGCAAGGCCCTCTCTACCTGATCTCTTCAGCGGAGTGGAGATCTTCCTCTTTCTCTGCTTCCACCAGCAAACCTCTTCCTCTGCTTCCACCAGCGGTTCCTGAATCAAAAACATTCAAAGCTGGAGTGCTCTCCTCCATCCGGACAAAATGATCGGACTCGCACAGCCCCTGTTTCTTGATTCACTGAACTATGTCAATGTCGCCGTATATCTCGTACAGCTCCTCGTTCTTTCTTTCACAGAAACTTTCTCTAGAAAACTCGTGACGTCGGCTCAGCAGATGTTGTTATCGTTCATATGGAAATAATGTGTGACTTATAGAGTTTGGTCTTTGTTCGTCGAGAGAGGACTTTACTTCTCAGTCCGAAGTAGCACCTATTGGCAAGAATGATTCTGCGGTTTGCATTGCGCTTGGTGTTGATGCTAGTACCAAGATAGACGAAATTTTCTACGTCTTCGAAGTTATGACTGTCAACAGCGACGTGTGAGCCTAGTCCCGAGTGTGAAAACTGCTTATTTGATGGCAGGAGACGTTTCGTCTTGTTCTTGTTCACAACCAGACCCATACGCTTCGCTGCCTTATCCAGTCTGGAGAAAGCAGAACTAACGGCGGTGTTGTGGAGGCCAATGATTTCGATATCATCGGCGTATGCCAGCAGCTTTACACTATTATAGATTATTGTATTGTCACAGCTGTACAGCTCATATTAATTTCTCCAGCAGTAGATTGAAGTTTAATAATTACGAGTACTCTTAGTTCATGTGATAGTGCTTCACCTAAAATCTTGGGTTCAGAATATTTTCGAATTAGTCTGCGGATCTGATTTCACGAAAGAAAATCAGTACATAAGTATCTGTGAACTCATTCAGGGTACAATAGCCCTTAGGTTGCGGTGCAATCCTCATTTCTCTATCTTATCTCTAAACTCTGTCCAACAGGGAACCATTGGTTACATAGTATGCTTCATAGTATTCGTAAATATATATATACATATATACATATATATCCACTTCTTACCTGTTAAAGAGCCGGTTGTGGGTAATACAGTAGCTGTGGAGTGAGCGTATGTGTGAGGCAGGCATACTTACATATCCACAAATCTAACCATTATAAAGCACACACAGTCACGACAAATTAACATAAAACACAGATATAAAAACAAACATGAAAAGTGTGACAGTCAACAAAGTAGAGAGAAGCCAGAAGATCAGCCGACTGATCGTCAGTTCGATGAGGCGAGAATGGTGTAGCAAAAAGATACTAATATGTTTGCGTGATGCCTTTAGGCCTACAATATTTACATACACACATACAAAGGCATATAAAGCAAGCACACGAAAAGTCGCAGCAAACCAGTCAAACCAGCTGTGAAGCAAACAAAGTCAACAACGAGACGAAAAAGGCAAAAAAGGCAAAAAATCGTATAAAAAAGTCATAACTCAAAGACCAGAAAAAACAGAAATAACAAAAAGAAACATAAACAAGTAAATGAAAAAATTAAAAAAAAATGCAAAAATATTAAATAACAAGAAAGATAAACGCAACAACAAAGCTTGCAAGTCGTTTAGAGACCTGCCAGTTAAAACAGCAGACAAATGCCAAAAAAGAAGAAGAAAAACACAAAACGAAAAATCTGTAAAGTAAACTAAATAACAATATGGAAAAGCGGCAAATAAAAAAGTGAAATAAGCAAGTAAACTTTTAAATTAAAAAAAGATGCATGCAAATAGATAAACACATGGCGATGGTGATGAGCGCAACGGAAGAACCAGCGCAACAAAATAGGCCTATTTATTATTTCACATGCAATAAGTGTGCGCTCACATCTACACACACACACAAATACATGCATACTTATATTATTATTTTGTACATAAAAGTTGACTGTAAGATAAACAAGTTTTTGCCTCCATACAAATTTATTTTACTTCGGACTTTTTTCTTGGTTTGCTACATCTACATTGTTTTTGTTTTCTTTATCATTTTCCTGTTTCGAAAAGTGTTTATGCTTATTTTTTTGCTGCTACAACAACACAAATAGGCCTCTTATAGCACTCGTACTCTAGCAATACTCGCCGTTCTGTTGGAGACACGATCGTGCGCTGCATGAGTTAGTCACATTTGCTCAAAGTGTGTGCTCTCAGTGACCGACGAGGAGTAGTTAGTGTTGGAGAGTATGAGTTCGCTTGTGAAGTAAAGCAAATGAGTTTGAGCTGTAACTGCTGCATTTGAAGAAAGAGATTCTTGCTCACTCTCTCATATATAAAAATTTGTTTAGCAGAAGTAAGAAACTCATAAGTGAGATTGCAAATAAGTCATCATATTGCTTAACTCACTCGTTTAGAATAAAAAAAAAAACAAATATATAATAAATATTATATACAAAACCGAGAACGCTCTCTCAAAACACCAATAAAGAACCAAAGACTTGCTTTTAGGGGTTATATACAGTTGTAAGGCCGAAAAAAGCGAATTTTTCAGACATTTTTCTGAGAAAACTTTAATATTTATTGATCCAAAAAAATTTACACATACTATGGTATCTTTAAACTGTATTTTATGACTTAGTATTAGTAAAAATATTTATTTGGATAGGAGTTACAGCTGATCTCCGGGAGCCTTTCACAAAAAAGAACCGCTTTATCTAAATGTAACATTCGAAATCATAATAGAAGCTATTTACATACATATTTCAACTAGTGTCCTTATATTAAATGGAAATTAGTTCAGACATTACAACTTTTCACATAAATAGAGCTTCGATATAGTATCTATCCTACTATTACAATATATGATACTAAATCCTACTCAGTACTCAATTATAAATAAACAAAACTGTCTGTCCAATTCACTCCCTCTTGGGTTGTATATGAAGCAGAGCGCGATCAGCTGTTATGCAGCGCCCCGAGATCAGCAAATGAGTGTACCTTCAAATTATCATCAGCTAAAGAGAAACGAGTTCGTCTACTCTATAGTTCTACGCTCTTCGGTGTGCTCTTTCGAAACTCATTTTGAGTTGAAATGAGCAACAAAATTTCCTCTCTCATTTTGTAATAAATTGAGCAACAAATTTTCGACACTCAAATGAGTGTGATTTTCTATAAATTCTCTTTTTACTCTCCTTCAATTTTTGAGCATTTTTATATTTCAGTGACTACCACTAAGTCTAATGTATGTGCTCAATAAACGAACTGGCCTTATATGTATGTATGTATGTATGTATGTATGTACATAGGTAACTTTTAACAACAAATAGATCATGAAGACAAAACTGACTCATGAAAAATATTGTAGACTGTGGTCTCCTAACACGCTAGATGTCGCCTGAAGTACTATTTTGGAAGCTAGTGAAATATTTTTTTGTACATTTTTATTTTATTTAACTCGAAAATATATTTTTCAAAATGCAAGAATATTGTCCTTGTTAAGAGAAAGTACTTGTTTTTTTGATTTTCAATTTTTTGGGGAAAAAACTGGATTCGAAAGCATAGCGAACAAGTGCTTCAGTTTTTGGAATATCTATCGCAAATTTTGAAGCCAGCATTTCTTAACAAGAAGCTGATTATTTGTTTGAACCGGCGATATCGCATCACTGTAGCATATATGTAGCTGCCATACAAACTGAACGATCAAAATCCAATACTTGTATGAAAATCTTTTTATTTTACGAGATATCGTCAAGAAATTTTACACGAATTATTGTTAAAGGCAGAGGTATAATGTGCCAAGAAATTTTTCAGATCGGTCTACTATAGCATATAGCTGCCATACAAACTGAACGATCAAAATCCAATACTTGTATGAAAATCTTTTTATTTTACGAGATTTTTGCACAAATTTCCGCATGAGAAATTGTTGAAGGCAACTGTACAATATCCCAAGAAAATGTTCCGATCGAACCAATATAGCATATAGCTGTCATACAAACTGAACGATCAAAATCATGACCATATATGAAAAGCTTTTTAATTTTATAAGATTTCTGCACGAAATTTGGCACGCCTTAATATTTAAGGCAACGGTATAATATCCCAAAAAATTGTTGAGATCGGGCTACTATAGCATATAGCTGCCATACAAACTGAACGATGAAAATCAATTTTTTATAAGGCATATTTTGTACTTGGGAGAACATACTATACATACATACATATAATATATAAGGAATTTTTCGACCAATATATACTCTGCATATACATATACAATATGCACTTATATATGTAGTTATGTACATACATATGTATGTATATAGCAATTCTCTACAATATTTATGCCAGCATAACCACAAAAACCTAATTCGTCGGTACTGAATGCAGCTTTCTTACCCAAATAAAGTTTAACACTCCCAAATCTATTAGTCTATAATTATGAATCTATTTAAACGAAAGCCGACTAATTTTAAAAGTTTGTGCTACAAAGATATGCTAAAATTTTGACAAGTCTCAAATGGAATGAGCAAGCAAAGTGAAGGAACTTACGAGCTACATGCGAATCGTGCTAATAAAACGTTATTGTAGGTATTTTTATATGCGAATATACAATACGTACATAAGTATGTACATACAGTATGTGCTATGTTTAGGCACAGCATATCTGCAAGTCATATATTTAGCTGCATATTTTTTATAATTTATGCATGCGTGCGAATCTCGCGAATTTTCACAACTAATAATTTCGTGCGTCTGCCAACAGTCTCGCTGCTATTGACGTCACAGAGAGAGGTGAAAATTGGCAGCCAAAAGGCGCACGATAAAAAAGAATAAATAAAAAATAAAAGAAAAATAAAAGAAAAATAAATATAAAAAATAAAAGAACACTAAAATATGGAAAAAATAATGAAAAAAAATAATAAAAAAAAATAATAAAAAAAATAATAAAAAAAAAATAATTAAAAAACAATTAAATAGTAAAAAAAAGAAAATAAAATAACAAAAAAAAATAAATAAAAAAAACAAATAATTCGAAAAAAAGTTTTGTCTTGAAAAATAATTAGTAGCCATTTGATTGGAAATAAAACAAATAAGCCAAAATAAATACAAATCTAAAGCGAAAATTCAATTGGCATTGCCAAAAAATTTTATTTTTTTTCATTTTTTTCACGTGCAATGCTTACTTGTCTATGGCTTTTAGAAAAAAAATAAAAAAGAGACGTCAAAAAAGCAACCGACAAAAGTGCATTTGCTTTGATCTTTGTTTACATTTCGAAATTCTTGCGCTTTTTGTGTTTCTTTGTGCATATGCGCGCGATAATCCCGGTGGCTTAAATTATGATGATGCGCGCTGGCGTATTTCTTTTTTCCTTTTTTTACACTTACATACTTATGTATGTACATATGTACATATATTTTTCTTGCAATTGCAATTATTTTATTCATTCGTTTTTGTAAAAAATTGGCAACATAACGCTTTGAGTTGGCTTATCTGTTTATATTTATATATGTATTTATGTATGTATGTATGAATATATGAAAATGCATTGTATATGTAAATTGGTCACGCGCTAGCATTACACACACGTGTTTAAGTGCTAGCAGCGGTTCCTGACCATACATAAAATATATGGTAAATATCGTTACCTAAAATGAAAAATAACGTAACATCACTTATCATAAGTTTACAGGCGAAGGAAAAACAATATAATAAAAACCACTCACATTGAAACAAAATTTGAGTTTTGGTTATGTATAACCCATATAGTGGTTATACAAGGGTTATACATTGGTTATTTATTGGTTATACATGGGTTATATCTGACAGGTGAAGCAGAAAATTTAATGCTACTTATATGTAATATGATGTAGTCAATCGCAGGCAATAAAAAACACACGTGTTAAAAAACTCAGTTAAAATTTTTTTGATGATACGCTGTTTTGCATTTTAGGTGACGATATCTAAGTATGGATATAACGTGTATATATGTACATATATAATATGTAAACATTTAGGATTGACCACTAATAATGTCATTTTCTATAATAAGCACACCGTAAAAATGCTCACTCATTCATTTTTGTATAACCGTTATTTAACCTTCCGCTAAGCAAGACGCCAGCCAAAAGTAGCGCGAATTTCTGTGCCTTTCTCGCTACCCTTTTACAGCTGCAGCAATGGCATGGCTGTTTATTTTTCTTTCATAGAATAATTTACATGAATTTATGAGCAATCATTTTAATGAGTTTAGCCAACCAAAGATTTTGCCAAGTTGATTTATCGATAATGAAAATACTATTTACGGAAATTTATAGCAAAAAAGTGGTATTTTGTGTAATTTGAAGCAGCAAAAGTTTTTCGGAAATAAATTACAATGAAATATCCACAGATTAGCAATAAAGCAAGCGAAAGCGTCTGCGAGGTAGTGAAATCTGTCTATTTTCCTGTATGCAACTGGCACTGTAAAATGGGGGCATATGTGCCCGCTTGCACTTGCTGTCGAGCATTAATTGTTTATTTAAAGCAAAAAAACAAAAAAAAAGTTAACTTCTGTTAGTATAACATTGACAGCTGCATTTATTATAGTTCACAGACGTATAAAAAGTTTTTAGTTTGATTTTGAACGGTCCGTTTGTAAGGCAGCTACATGGTCACGATTTCGAACGTTAAATTTGTATGGCAGCTATATGCTATATTAGTCTGATCTTTAAAATTTCTTCAAATATTATACCGCTACTCTTATTAGTAATCCACACCAAATTTCGTGCAGAAATATTCTAAAATAAAAAAGTTTTTCATACAAGGATTGGGTTCTGATCGATCAGTTTGTATGGCAGCTATATGATATAGTGGGCCAATCCGAAATATTTATACAGAGTTTGTAGCGCTGCTTGAGAAAATATTATGTGTAAAATTCCGTGAAGATATCTTGTAAAACAAGAAAGTTTTCCATACAAGGACTTATCTTTGATCGATCAGTTTGTATGACAGTTATAACCTATAATAGTCCAATCGCAAGTTTTTGCTCAGAGATTGTAACTTTCCCTTCAGCAATAAACTGTGCCCAATTTTGTAAAGATATCTTGTAAAACAAGAAAGTTTTCCATACAAGGACTTATCTTTGATCGATCAGTTTGTATGACAGCTATAACCTTAAAAAGTCCGATCCAAAATTGTTTGCTCAGAGATCGTAGCGCTCTCTCGGGTTATAGTCTGTGATAAATATCCTGAAGATATCTCGTCAAATAAAAAAATGTACCGTACAGACACTTGATTCCAATCGATCAGTTTGTATGGCATCTATACCATATAGTGGTCCAATATCACGCATTACGACTAATGGATAACTACTTGAGGAGTAAAGGACCTGTGCAAAATTTCAGATCGATATCTCGAAAAGTGAGGGAAATATGGCAAGTTGAAGTTAATGAGGAACCCTGAAAACTCGTCCTCTTCTTGATAAAAAAAATAGTAATGTATGTACATATACATACATATTTACATCTACATTTCTATATTAACACCTTTTTAATTATACCTGTCAGTCTTACTCATTACACAATTAATCGCATTACACACACATGTGCACATCTTCGTGTTTACATTATCCGCGTATTTTTAGTCCGCTGCTGAATTTACAGTTGCTAGCTAGCATTTTACAGTGCTAGCTGCATATAGCTACCACATATTTGCAAATAATGATATGAAGGTCACGTAAAAAGACCAAATAACTTGATTACCTAAGATGCCCCAAGGTTGCTGCGCTTACACACACACACATACAATCATTGAAACATGTAGCAATATTATATACAAATACTTGTGTGTTTACATAGACGAAAAAAATGAGAGTGAATTCATTTTCAATTTTCATTTTAATTAGAGGAAATTGAAATGGTTCTTAATGGTTGCCTGTACACTCACATACATACATTCATTTTAATATATGTATGTATGTTTGTGATTGTGTAAACTAGCCGATTTTACCACTTTAATTGCTCTCAAGATTGGTTATTTATCGCCACATTTAAGAATATTTCATAAACCGTGAATGTTTTGGAATAAATGAAACATTAATGCCAGGAAATAATTTATATACAAATGTACATGCATACACCAATGCATACATACTGCTGCTTCGAGGGTATAATACACTTTACAGCTGAGTTTTTTGTAGCATAAACGAGTATAGAGAGAAGCTCGTCCGCATACGCACAACATTTACAGAGTTGCTCGAGCTGTCCCAGCAGAGAGTCCATCATGCGATTCCAAATATATGGACCGCAGTTGGATCCCTGCAGGCAACCACGAACCACTCGGATCTCCACACTCCCAATCATGCCGACTAGAGAGGCTTTTCAGTCCGAAAAGTAGATCCGCCAAAGAACTATGGCATATGACTGCCATACAAACTGACCGATTGAATTGAAGTCCTTGTAAAGAAAACTTTCTTATTTGTCGAGTAATCTTAAAGAAATTGTTCACAGATTGTTACCTCAACCATTGCTACAATGTCCAAGTATATTGTTCAGATCGGACCACTATAGCATATGGCTGCCATGCAAACTGGCAGATTGAACAGAAGTCCTTGTAGTGACAACTTTTTTATTTGACGAGTTATCTCGACGAAATTTTGTGGTGATTACTATCTCTGTTAGCGTTACAATCTCTGAATATATTGTTCAGATCGGACCACTGTGGCTTATGGCTACCATACAAACTGATCAATCGAGCTGAAGTCCTTGTAGGGACAACTTTTTTATTTGATGAGATATCTTCACGAAATTTGGCATGTAGTTTTGTCAAAGTCATTGCTACAATCTCCAAACATATTGTTCAGATCGGAGCGCTATAGCATATAGCTGCCATACAAACTGAACGATCAAAATCGAGGAAAAGGGCTAGTCATGCTATGAGAAATGCAGCTTTGTGGGGTGTTATAGCTTCGGTGCAGCCGCAGTTAACGTTTTTCTTGTTATCAGTTACAAGCCTAGTTTTTTTCGAAATATGGCTGATGAAATCTTTCGCCGAACAAAACAATATTCAGTATTACGAGCAAATTGTCACGTTTAATAGAAATTTATATAAAGGCATCAGTAACTATGAAGAAATTTACTAAGTGTATGAGTTTGTATGAAGGTATGTTTGTAAGTTTGTATGTATGTATGTATGTGTATATAGTGAATGTGCAGTCATTTAGTTAGCAAAGTCAATTGATAATTATATAGTAATAAAATTGTATAATTAAGTGCGCTGAGGTGCTAGAGAGTTTCGCAATTATCCTCGCGATTGAGACAGACATATGTATGTAACAAATGTACTTATATATGTACATACATATATAGAGAGACAAATATATGTATGTATATATGTACATACATATGTCGAAGCAAGTAGTATTGCTGTGCCAGCCTGTAGCAGTATATGTGTATGTACATACACTATATAGTATATTCTGTAGACAGCAAGCAAAAAAGCGCGCTGAAATTTTTAATCTAAGTAGAGCGGCACAAAAAGACGAGTGACTTGTATATATACATACATACATATGTGCATGTGCATACATACACATTTCATACCCGTACTAACTGAATATTATAACTCTGTGCTATACTTAGTCACTCGAACAGCGCAGACACGCTGGCGACCAAGTGACTCCGAGCCACATACAAACACATGCAAGCTTCAGTAGCTGCGATGCGCTGATGGCATTGTGTGGCGGTGCTCTAAACTTAATTACACGTAAGCGAAATCAGCATTTGCTAGTGTGTGTGTGTATTTGTGTGTATGCGTGTATGTGTGTGTGTAGAACAACTGCTGAGTAATTGGTTGGGTGGCTGTGATTATTGGCAAGCGCTTGCCGACGACGCGGCGGAGAGGTCAGCGGTGCGCTAACTCAAATGCAAGTACCGACTGACAACCATAAGCGGACAATAAATCACCACTAGCCAACTATAATGTTATATACTTACTATGCATATACAAACTATACACATATTTATATAATTATCGCAAAGTAATAAAGTTTTATGTGTCGTATTTTACTGTACTTTATAAACTGAGAATTTTATTGCCATTAAAATTAGCACAATTACTGTTTTAGCGCTAGAGCAGTGTTGAATGCGATAAGGCTAACGGGAGCAATGACAATGGGCAATCAATCAATAAACTTTATATACCCAGATACAATTGTTATATAAGCGTATATATACAATGTACATACATATGTATAAGTATATATGTAATGAATTTATGGTGCTTACTAAGCGCTATTGCTGCCTGAAACAAAGGAGTTTGTTAACACTACAAATACAAACAAAACCCAGCACAACAAGCGCAATAGCCAAGGTAGGCTGTGGGACGGCTGTAAGTGCTGTAAGCTTTGCACTAATATCGTATGATTGATGAATATGACTTTAGGTTAGAATTACGGTTAGACTTACGGGCATATACGAGTGCGTATAAACACAAAGTATATTACCTACAAAGCGATTGAAGGCATGACTCACTAACGATCGCACGACAAAGAACATTCGAACAGGTGTTAAGGAAAAAAAAACAGATAAAAAATTTAACTTCAGCAGCAACGCGGCTATAATACCCAACACATTGAATTTTTATAGCAAAAAAGCATACAAAAATATTTATATTTAGATTTTCTGGACAGTTGTTATGGATTACATGGGTTTCCTCGGGTAAAAACAGCCTTTTTCAACAATTTTTTTCTCATATAAGAATGAAATAATAGTTTGTCAAAAAAGTCTTGCGGTATTTTTGCTAGTTGGCGCTGAAAGCGCGTAGTTCTAGTTTTATTCGTCGCATCGGGTCATGCTATACCTTTTTGGAAAGCTCATTTCACGCGCTAACACGTGTTTGATTGATAGTCGTTTCTTTTAAGTCGTTCGTGAGTTATAGCGTCGCAAACATGGAGCAAAATAAAGAGAAAATACGGCATATTTTACAGTACTACTACGATAAAGGCAAAAATGCATCTCAAGCCACCAATAAAATTTGTGCAGTTTATGGACCGATACAGTTTCCATTTCCACCGCACAACGATGGTTTCAACGTTTTTCGTTCTGGTGTAGAGGTGGTCGAAGATGCGCCACGCTCCGGAAGGCCTGTCGCCAAAAATTGCGATAAAATCGCTGAATTGGTCGAAAGAGACCGGCATAGTAGCAGCAGTAGCATCGGTCAAGAGCTGGGCATGAGTCATCAAAAATTCATTTCAATTTCAATAAAACAAAAAAAAAATCAATAAAAATACCGCAAAACTTTTTTGACAACCATTATTTTATTAGAATTTTTTATTGTTACAAATATACACTACTAACAATGAAATTCAGAAATTTTTGGAAAAAAATAAACTGAAAATTGGATTTTTGGCAGATATTTTAACGAAAAAATTAAAGTTTCAGTGAAAATTTCGTAAGCTTTGCAGCCTGTGTGATCACTAGCTGCACCGGTCTGAGCTTCAGCATGACTTCCAGTGAAGCGCATACGCAAGCGAGTTTTTGCAGCTTTGATAGTAGAAGACCTTCGTTGTCCAAGCAATCGCTCCCTAAGTGATAATAGGCCTTACGATCGTGTTATACAGCCACCTGATGATACCTGGCTTGCAGTCCTAGTTTCTACCGGTTAGACGTCTGCATATCATGAGCGCTTTGGTGGCTCTGGATGGTATGGTTAAGTCTAATGCGAAGTTTAGGAATTTCACTTTTTTAGATAGCTCCAATTCTCTGCTACCAAGTGTTATTAGTCTCAAGCCCGCAAGAGATCTTTCCTTTGTGAAAGGGATGACGGTTGCTTTTGACGGGCTGATACTTAACTGTATGTATTACATCATCCCTTAGCTAGACTTTAGCCCCTTTGTGGCGTTGATTTTAGTTATAAACTGTGCCAAATTTCTTAGAGATATTTTGTCAAAAAAAAAATTTTCCGCAACAGCACTTGATTGGAATCGATCAGTTTGTATGACAGCTATATGCTATAGTTGACCAATCTGAACAATTTTCTCGAATATTGCATATTTTGCTTAGGAAGTACTTATACTAATAATTTCATGAAAATATCTCATGAAATGAAATAGTTTTCTCTACAATATCTTGATTTTGAACTTTCCGTTTGTATGACCGCTATATGATAGAATAGTCCGACCTGAACGATTTTCTCGAATATTGCATATTTTGCTTAGGAAGTACTTATACTAATAATTTCATGAAAATATCTCATGAAATGAAAAAGTTTTCCCTACAATATCTTGATTTTGAACTTTTCGAGATGGTAGTAATACTAAAGGTAATAATCCTTAACGATCTTCCTGACGATCGCTTGCCATATAAAAAAGTTTTCCATACAAGGACTTGAGTTGCGTCGATCAGTTTGTATGACAGCTATATGCTATAGTGGTCCGATGTCGGCGATTCCAACAAAAGGGGAAGCTTTTATGCAGAAAAGAACATACATATGTATGCAAAATTTCGTATCGATAGCTCAAAAGATATCGGATATACAGATGGACAAACAGAAAGATATAACCAATATTTAACCATTTTATAATCATTTTATAACCAAAACTCAAATTTTGTTTCAATGTGAGTGGTTTCTAATACATACATAAGTACATAAGTAAGTATGTATGTATATCGTTTTTTCTTCGCCTGTAAATTTATGAAAAATGATCTTAGGTTATTTTTCATTTTAAGTGACGATATACTACTAGATAAATATGTATATTATTATGCACAAGTAGATGCATACATACATATGTACATATGTACATATGTATGTATATATAAATATGTTTATGCATTTACATTTCCGCTTATTAATTCATTAAATAATATACATATATTTTTTTTGCTATTACGTCTTTAGTTTACTTCAAATTCAAGGTTTTATAGCATTACCAGATGTACATATGTATGACAGCACTATACATATGTAGCTGTTGTTCTATGTGTTTATATCTATATGCCAGCTTATTTATTTATATTTATAATTAAATATACGTACATACATATGTATATTTTTTCGACCATCCGCTGCAATATTTGTCAAAACAATCGCCACAAGAACAGCAAACAATGGCAACTTGCTGTGCTGACTGTGCTCCTTTTTGACGATAGCTTGCGATCCATTCGGCACGTAGACGCCCCAAAGTCTCACAACACCAAGATCTTGAATTTCACAATAATATATGTACATATGTATGTATGTATAGTATTTAAAAAATATATCAACATTATCAGTACAAAAGTAAATAATCAGCAAATAAGCAGCGCGTTGGGGTAGTCACTGAACGTCAAGGCACCTATCCATCTGCGCTTGCTTACGGTAAATATGAAATATACAAGTATATGTAGATAAATCATATGTAAAGTAGACATGTAGGAAAGAGCAAACCCTTCCGAATGATAGAATATTATTTATAAATAATTTCTAAATACATATGTATGTATGTATGTATGTACATTTGTATTTGTTTGCATATAGCAGTCGTATCGGCTGACTTGTTACAAAATTGAATTTACTTATTTATTTACAAAAGATATTAACATGTACATATTTACATATAAATTCATACATATGTATGTATATATAACATGTAAACATACTTAAGTATGTGCATGTATTTATTGTGTGGTTTGGTTACGTGGCTTGACAGGCATAGACATATTTACTTATTTTTTTACTTGACTTGATATTTTTGGAGGACGAATAAGAATTATTTTTATTTCAATAAAGAAAACATTCATATAACGAGTTTTTCAATAACAGCGCTACAAAAGTAAATAAAACAAAAACGGTTTGGGATATCAAAAGTTTTTATTCCTGTGAAAGTACATTCGATGCCATTATGTATGGAACTCGATTTATTTTGCCTGCCGTGTTGGGCAGAAATCCAAACGCTGAACCCAATTTTCGACGGTTTTCAGGCATAAATCGGCCGTTACTGCTACAATTTCACGTTCGATATTCGTACGAAGTTCATTAATCGTCGCTGGCTTGTTGGCAAAGACCATAAATTTGACGTAGTGCCACAGGAAATAGTCTAACGGCGTCAATTCGCACGATCGAGGCGACTAATTGACTGGACCATTTCGTGAGATAACACGTTCACCAAACTTGGTTTACAATAAATCGATTGTGACACTCGCTGTGTAGCTTGTGGCACCGTCCTGTTGGAACCACATATTGGCCAAGTCCATATCATCCAAATCGGGGCCAAAAAATTCGGTTATCATTGAGCGGTAGTGATTCTCATTCACAGTAACGTGCCGGTCTTGATCATCACGGAAAGAGTACGACCCAATGACGCCGCCGGCACATAAACCGCACCAAACAGTTTTTTTCGGGATGCAATGGTGACTCATGGAGCACGTGTGGATTGCTGCTGGACCAATAACGCACATTTTGCTTATTGACGAAGTCATTCAGCCAGAAACGAGCTTCATCGCTTAAGATGATTTTTCGTTGAAAATTCGGATAATTTTCAAGTTGTTGCTCAGCCCAAAGCACGAACATACGACGATTTAGGTGGCAAGCGACTTCAGTTCTTGCGTCAATTTCATCTTGTAAGGTTGTAAGCCAAGATCTTTTCGTAAGATTCGACATAACGAACTCACAGAGATGCCCAACGCTTGAGAACGACGTGTGAGCGACTAATTTGGGTCTTCCTCAATTGATGCGCTAGCGTCAGCAATATTCTCGACACTACGGGCAGTTCTTTGTCTCACTGGCATGGGAACATTTTGTACTGTGCCTTTGAATTAAATGTTTTCCAGTAGACGCTTAATTGTTGATCTAACAGGACGATTATGACGACTATAAATTGGACGTAGCGCTCTTAAAGCTGAGGCTACTGACTCCGAATTTTGTAGTAAATTTTAATAATTTCGACGCGTTGTTGGATCGTATATCTTTTCATGATGAAATGGCAAACCTTGCTGAAGAGAAATGTCAAAAGAGCTGAATAAAATTTGACGTCGTTTGCTGCTCCTATCGGTCTACTTTTGTGGCGTTCCTATTGAAAAATCCGTTAGTTGCAATACAAACTGATAAAAAACAAGTTCTTGTATGAGAAACTTTTTTATTTGACAATATATCTTCCTTGTCCTCCCTGGACCTTATGTAGTGGCAGCTGGGGGGCTCTTCCCTTCTCCTTGGTTTTCCGATGGTGTTTGTGTGGTTGGAGTTTCTCTATAGGCTGTCTTTTCTTCAGTTTTGTCTAGTAGAGTTTTGAAGCGACGGTAAGTATAGGAGATCTAAGTATCCTACTACTTCTACGGAAGACGGTGCCGTATTCCTCGTCTTGGCCTTCTGTATTTTGTTCTACTTTGTATTTTTTGTTCGTTTTTTTTGTTGTTTTTCGGTGTATTCCTTTTTTTTTGCGGATCACCGTTTTAAGCCGCTAGCTCCACACGTTGTTACAGTTAGCCTTTATGAACCCTGTGGTTATCTATGCAAGCAGGGAGACCACGCCAGGGTTGACTCAAGTCCTTATGCGTGCTTATTTTTAGAGTTAGGTATGAGAACGTATCAGGAGCTCGTCGCAACTGAACCTGTGCGGGCAAAAAAATATGGCACGGATTTTAAATAGACGGAGGTGAGAAGAGCATTAGCTTGCCACTCATTTCGGCAAGATGTCACTCTTACCTACTGAGGTGACGGTATACTGCCCTCATCAGCGTTTTTTCAAACTGATCCGTTTCGGGGTTCCTACTGCCAGCTTTGACCCCGGTAGTAGCCTGAGCTCAGCCTTACCACTATAACTATAAATTATATGAGGATATTGTAGCTCCCATAGAAACTGTTCGATCAAAATTAAATTTCTGTTTCGGTGTCAACGAAGTTAACTTTTTTTTCTTATTTTCTTACTACATAACCTCAAAATGTGATCCAATTCTGGAACTATCTCTGAAATAGAGTTAAATATAAGCAAACGATAAATTTACAAACTTTCTTTTTCCTTGCAAATTTGTTAGTACTTAAAATTTCGCCGGCCTGGCAATAAAGTCTGCAAAAAAAATTGCAAACAACACATTTTTAGACAATAGTTTCTTACAGTTTTTAATGTTAAGTTAGTCATGTCATAGCTGCAACTGACAGCAAGAGGTGAAAAGCCAAATTAAAGCTAGCAACCCAGTGGCAATAATGGCCAGACCTAGAAGAACGCCAATAGCAAACACGGCGCAGCAAAGCAGTGGCAACGAGCAACGAGTAACGGCAAAGTAGGAAAGTTAAGTAGATGAAGAAAAAAAAACAACAATAAAGCAAACAACAGCCAGCAGCCGCGAGCTGGCAACAATTAGACGCTTAATGGCCAGACAAGACGCTGAAGCGGCTAACAATGTGCAATCTAACAACCAAAAAGCAAACTACTGCACAATGCAACAATAGCAAAACAGAAGGTTTTGCCACGAACAAGTCATAAAAAAGCGCAAGCAGCAAGCGTCTTATAAACCGTTGCTATAACGCGCAGCGTATCGGCAGCGTGCTGCAGCCAACAACAAGCATTGAAAGGTTAAAGCAAAAAGCAGAAAAATAAGTAGACAGCACCGTTAGCGCAGACAATACATCAGGCATATCAACGCTGACCGCAGCAACAACAACAATAACAACAACAAGCTAACTACAGCTATTAGAAAGTACTGGCGAGTGACGAGCGGCGAGTGCACAGCAATCCGCAAGGGAAATCTGTCGAAAAAAAAATGTTTGTTGTTGTGCACAAAAGTGGGCTGCTTACGCCATTTGAGTTGGCGGCTGCGCATGCGCGCTGTTTGCGCCAAAGACGCGGAGGGCGGCCGGCACGCCACAGCCATTAACCTCTCTAAAAAGAGAAATACGATAGCCGACGCGATATTATTATTGCTATTGTTGTTGCTTTAGCTAAAGCTTAGTTTTTTATAGCTATCTGCCGGCAATCGGATGTTTTCCGACAACGAAATTAGAATATATGGTCCATATAAAAAATATAATGTTGTGCTCGAGCTCCTATTTCTACAAAAAACAATAACAACAGCAATCTGCAGAGCTGAGTTAATGTTGTTTTATGGCTTTTGGTGTTGTCTGTTGTAATTGCTGTTGTTGTTCATGTTGCTTTCGTGATGATAATGTTAATAAATGTTTTCGTTGTACTGTCAGCACTAACAAGAGCAACAAACAGAATGTATGCCACGCGATCAAGTTCATCAAGATCAAAGCGCCCAAGGCAGCAATAGCAACAGAAAACATCAGCAAAAAATAGCAACAACAACAACAAAATATATGTAAAAGACGCTACAAAAATGGCAAAGACAGTCTGAAGAGCATGTAAGTAGCAGTTTGCCAGTGGCGGCTGATACTGTACGTTGTGAGGCTGCTTCAAAAAGGGGCTGAAGGTGCTTAACTAGTTTGAAATCCTACCAATAGGCGATTTTCGGGAAATTTCCTTGGATAAAACTTAAAAATGTGAATCTTACCTACCCCCTTAAGTCACCTCAAATCTACTATGAATATGGTGGAAGTACATAAAGGAATATTCATTTCGATGTTCCCACTTTTTTTTAAGTAAAAATACAGAAACTTCAAATTTAATGGGGAATGTTTATTTTTTGAAGATTATTTCTTTTAAATGTTGGCCGCGGCTACGTCTCAGATGGTCCATGCGTTACGTCCAATTTTCGATGACTCCTTCGAGCATTTCGACTGGTAACTGGCGTATGATACGCGTGATGTTTTTTCCAAGGCCTGAAACGAAGCGGTATTGCCCGCAGAGACTTTATAGACTTTACATATCCCCACAGGAAAAAGTCTAACGGTATTATATCACACGATTTTGGTGGCCAATCCGGCCAAAAATGAGAAATTATCTGCTCAACGAAGTATTCTCTCAATAAATCCATAGATTGATGCGAGATGTGTGGGTAGAGGTGCCGGTTTGTCGGAACCAAATGTCGCCGAGGTTACAAGCTTCATTTTCAGGCATCAAATAGTCGGTTATCATGGCGCGATAACGGTCGCCATTGACGATTATGTTCTGACCGACATAATTTTTGCAGAAATATGGACCGATGCTTCCACTGGCATACAAGCACACCAAACCCTTGCTTTTTTTCTGGATGAAATTACAGCTCTTGAATATATTCAGGTTGCTATGCGTCCCAAATACTGCAATTTTGCTTGTTTACAATTAAGCCAGAAATTGGTTTCATAGTTAAACAAAATTTGGAACAAAAAGGTCGAGAGGCTACAGTTCTTGTACCATCTGCATTTTGTACGCTTTCAATTTAAGATCGGAAAGTAAAATGCGCCGAAGTCGTTTCATACGTTCGTCTGAGTTGCTGCGAACGGCACCGTATCTACTCTCCACTGTCTTCGGTCGAATATGATCCAATAATGAATGCTGGGTATCGAGATGAATACATTTAAGAACACATCTCTCACAATTTCAAATGTTTTTTCCCTCCCTAAAACTACTGCAACACCACCACTGCCACATCTGCCTACGAGTGATGGTAAATCGAGCTGTTGTTTGCTCCAAAAGTTGAAGTCAACAGTAGCACCAAAACAACAACAACTAGCAAGCGAATCCCATAATTTGTAGCTGCTGATGTTGTCGTTTTTCCTTTGGAAACGGTTTTTATTTTGGACTTAGCCATCTTTATTATTTTTGCAAGCAGCGCGTCTCGCATCTCGCGCCTGGCAGCAAGTAGTATTTTGTTAGCAACATCACGTTTCAGCAGCACAACAACAACACCAAAGGCCATATAATCAGAAACTTTAATATTAGAAACAACAGTAATAATAGTAAGGCGGTGCAACATTACAGATATGACACTGGAGCCTAGTCTGCTTACGATTGCTTTGGTACTGCTTCTTAAACTAGTCGATTTCATTATTATACCATGAGCGCTACAAATTCAGACCAGCAGTGTTGAGGCATTTTAAGTTTGAGTCGATTTAGTCATGCCCGTCTGTCTGTCTACCCTCAGCTTTTAGAAATCGATCTGAAATTTTGATCACATCCTCTCTTCTCGGAAAAGCTGCTCTTGTGTCGCACGCGTCTATATCGGATCGCTATAGCATATAGCTCTCATAAAAGCTGACGGTATTTATACCCGTTAGGGTGGCAAAGTTCAGATAGGTTGTCATCGAGGTCATGCAACGGTAGGAAACATGCTGTTCCGACGGGGTCGGATCATAGAGAGTGGGATGTCGGATATGTAGGGTTAACTGGGCATGCAAAGAGGTGGTTAGAGTCATGTTGAAACTGCTTGCATGCTGGACATATATTTGATATGCCGCGGTCAATTCTGAATAAGTAGGAGTTAACCTGCTATAGTATCTAGAACGAAGCTGCGCAAGGGTCACTCAGGATTCTCGCGGCAACTCGAGCTCGTCGTCTGATGGAACCCCTTTTATTTGTGAAGACTACTACAACTTCGGTGCAAACAAAATTGACGTCTTCTCTTGTTATATCAATAAATGCGTGTCAAATCCATCTTTATTATAACTAGTTTGCAACTAGTTACTTCTTAATTCCTTTTTTCACCATCCACACACCAGTTTTGCCCTAGATATTTGTCGTATTTTGTTTTTTTTTTTTTTTGTTATCTGTAGGGTAAGTACATAAGCACTTGGTAACTCTGCGCTCTAGCGTGGCTGCGGTTTCACTCCGTTGCCTTCATTGGCTCTTGACTTAATTTTATGTCTTTCGTGTCCAATTACCCTGAAAATCTGATTGACATTGAGGTGAACAGGTAGTTCAGATAGTTGATGTTGCAATTAAATGAATCACCCAGATTGTAGAGCGGAATATACATAAAATTGAAAAGTAGCAAGCACACAATCTTTTTTAGATAATTGCAATAATTCGGAGCTCGATTGAAGCAATACAGATTATTTGTAGCATTAATTTAATTTAAAAAATGTGTTTTTGAAATGCTGAGCCACTTATCCGCTGCTTTGCGCGCGAAGGGGAGCGCCCTTGTCTCAATAATAACGGATTGTTAATGAGCTGGTGTTCCGTAGTTCTCTTAAGCTTTAGCGCTGGACCTCTAGACTACGCGCGCGCTTTGCAGACGCTGGTGAACAACTAGGTGCTGTGCGACTGCCAGACTCTTCTTCGAGATTCTTCAAGCACGGAAGATCCTCTGAACTACAAGCTCGCAGTAAGACTCATCTTACAGCATCCAGAGGATTTCTTAATAGATATTGTCTTATAAGCGTGCATGCTTCTGTGCGACATTCTTCAAGGACGGAACGCGGGGGATCCACTGAACCTCATGCTCGCAACGAGACTTAACTCACAGCATCTGGAGGAGCCTACTGTATATTATCTTATGAGCGTGCATGTCTCTGTGCGAGCGCGAGACTCCTCTTCCAGCTTACTCAAGGACCGAACTACTCATCTCATATTAGTAGGAGTTTTCACTGGATATTGTTTATGAGCGTGCATGCGGTAAGGCTACATATTTGGTCGAAAAACCTGTCGACGCACACAAAGGACAAATATCTGCTCAAGTGAGATCCGTGGATTTTTGGATCAACCCTAAAAACTAACTGTCAAAGCTGTAGGGTATTACAATGGATCTGTGTTTTTAGCTGTGCACGTAGGCGCCATCTTTTGACTGGCCTTGTAACCTAATCTATCGACGAAAAAATTACGCTCTGTAAGTCTCTCATTACTCCCCTCATATTTAACGGCGTAGAAACATGGACGATGACGTTTCGAGATGAGCAACCACTTGGAACATTCGGTGTAAGGTTTTGCAAGCCAGGCGCGTGAGTGATGAATATCGAAGAAGATATGGAACATCGAACCTTATGAAATCTACGGCGACGTGGATATGTACATACATATATAATATTTAAGCGCAAACATATTCAACGAATGCGCTGCTTAGGCCATGTCGTTCACATAGAAGATGATCCTTCTGCGAAATGCTACTTCGACTCGAGAACTATGGGTGGACAACGGAAACAAATGACCTGTCTGCGATTGGGATGTGCAACTGGCGTGGCAGGATAGAGGCAAGTGGCGAAATTTTGAGTTCTCAGCCCAGACCGACGCATGGTTGTAGTGCCAAAAAAGGAGAAGAAGAGGTAACTGGCGTAGTTTGGTCTTCTCAGCCCAGACCGACCCACGGTTGTAGTGCCAAATAAGAATAAGAAGAGTGAACTGGTGAAGTTTTGAGTTCTCAGCCCAGACCAACCCAGAGTTGTAGTGCCAAATAAGAAGAAAAAGAGTTAACTGGTGAAGTTTTGAGTTCTCAGCCCAGACCAACCCACGGTTGTAGTGCCAAATAAGAAAAAGAAGAGTTAACTGCTGAAGTTTTGAGTTCTCAGCCCAGACCAACCCACGGTTGTAGTGCCAAATAAGAAGAAGAATCCAACCCATCCTATGCTTCGCAGTATTCTGTTCTGGCGTGATCTTAACCTCCAGAGGACTCAAAGAAAGAGAAGTTAGTGTTGGATATTGAAAATAAAGGTGCTTCTGTGTTTATACCAAACTTTGAATTGCGACCTTTTTCGACTACTTGCACGCTTTCTTTCTGTTAGTATTTGCTTTTTGACGCTTTCTTCACGCCAAACTTCCTAATTGTGGTTTACAAATCATACTTCCCGGGCTGGAAATAAATATGTATGTATGTATGTATATTTCTGATCAAACTCGAAATCAAGTTTATGACGCGCTGTCTACTAAGCTTACGAAAATTACCAGCCTCATGATGATTTTGCGAAGAAAAACACCAATTTGCGCGAGCTAAATTTAAAAGTGACCAGCCAAATTGGCGCAACGAACCGCCGTTCCTGATAAACCGGCGTTGTGTGATTGCTTTTTTCGGTGCTCGTGCGACAGTTAAGACACTGCAGTAAGTCAGCGCACAAATAACGTGACTTTCTACGCTTGATTGGCAACAATAAATCGCACAGCGGCCGCACAAAAGGCGAAGCAATAAAGATTACTCATCAGCAGCAGCCGCCGCCAAGGCAGTAGCAATCGCGCAGCATATTGTGTGTGTGTGCTTGTGAGTGTATGCAAAGCTGCGCGCATAAAATATCGGCGATCGGCAGATAATAAGCGCAGCAAGAACAACAACAATAAGCGTTGTGGTAGCGGAAAACGTGTTCAACACGAGCGATTGCAGTCGAGCGACAGCAACAAATTTTGTGTTGCGGTTAATGTGTAGGTTGTTGTTGTTGCGCATGATGTTCTTATTGTTGCTGGCAGTGTGGTTTTTGTTGCTCATGTTGTTATTGTTGCTGACGTTGTCATTGCTGCTGCTGTGCGCAAATAAAGACGATAAAGTTACTCATCAACAGACTCTTAGTGATATTTACGTTTCTGTGTGTACCTTTGTATGTATGTAAATATATGTATATACATACATTTATGTATATGTAATTAACCGCTGCTGCTCATTATTATGCTTGTAGCCGCTGGATCAACGTCATTACTGCAGTTATTATCGCGTGATCAGCTCACAGCTTAACGCTTGGTTGTTGAAGCTTCGCCAAATTTGTTTGTACGCGCATCATTTACTTATTTTTACATACATATGTATGTACATATGCATACATATATGTATGTGTTTTTGTTGTTTTATTACACTTAAAGCTGCTATTGTTGTTGTTATTTTGACACCCGTTTCGATTTTTTTTCTACTGCCGTTTGTTCGGTCTTTTGGCTTAATTTCGCTTTACACCACATCTGTCTTTCTTATGCCTGTGTACTGCTGCCATTGTTGTTGCTATTATTTTTTGTTGTTACTGCTGTCTTCTGTGGTTACTTTTGCATTGCTTGAGCTCAGCTTAACGCTGTTGCTAACTGCCTATAAGTCAGTGTTGTGTTGCTAAGACAGCGTGCCGCTTAACTGATGGTTTAGGTCAACGAATGATGATACGACCGTATGCGCAGGCACAGTGGGCTGTTGTCGTAAGATTTTGGAGGTGATGGAAATAAAAACATAAAAAAGTGTGCCGAAGCTATAAAGGCCTTCATGGGTGCAATTTTTATAGCAAAAATGTTTTAAATAAAATTTTATCTTGATTTTGTTTGCTCAGTTTGTATGGCAGCTATATGCTATAGTCGGCCGATCCGAACAATATGTGCAGAGATTGTAGCGATTTTCTTGATAATAATATGTGCCAAATTTTGTGCAGATATCTTGTCAAATAGAAAAGTTTTCCATACATCGAATGATGAATCAGTTTTGTATGGCAGCTATATGTTATAGTGATCCGATTTGTACAATTCTTTCGCAGATTATGCTCTTGCCTTTGATAATATTATATGCCAAATTTTGTGCAAATACCTCATCAAATAAAAAAGTTTTCTATACAAGTACTTCATTTTTATCGGTCAGTTTGTATGACAGCTATATGCTATAGTGGTCCGATTTGAACAATTTCTACATATAATGTAGCGTTGCTTTACAAAATAATTTGTACCGAATTTCGTGTAGATAGCTCGTTAACTAAAAAAGTTTTCCATAGAAGAACTGGAGTTTGAACGGCTAGTTTATATGACAGCTATATGCTATATTGACCCGATATCAACGATTTATTCGCAGATTGTACCGTTTTCGCGGACAACAATCTATGCCAAATTTTATAAAGTTAACTCGTCCAATCAAAAAGTATTTCATACAAGGACTGGATTTGGAAGTCTCAATTTGTATGGCATGAGCCCTCACAATAAGCCTACTGTGCAAACTCAGTTCTTGAATTATTTTTATTTTATTATTGACAATATTTCGTGTGATGTTAGACGCTTGATGAAATCTATAATTTTTTTGTCCACCACTTGAGCAATTTTGCACCACTGTGCGTGAGCAAAACGTCGGTTGCTTTTTGTGACTGTCTCCTATTAGATTTGCACACCCTTGGGTACATAAATTTGTCGATATTTATGTGAGTAATTTGACGTCTTCGTTGGCTGACGAATTAACAATGGCACTGAGTAACTAACCCAACGACAACAACAACAAATACCCATCAAAAAATAATGTAGAAACATGTTTTATGCCAATTGCTAACACTAATGGTTGTTGTTGCACAATAAGTTGCGGTTAACTAAGCGTTGCAAAGCACTTGGCAACACCACACGAACAATAAAAACAAAATGTGAGCGACGCCAAGAGCTAAAGCGGCAGGCAAAAACTGTGACAATGATCGTCAAGTCGAAAAGTCAACGCACCAAACTGACCAAACGCAAGCGATCAACAAACGATTGCAATGAAAATAATACATAAATACAATAAAAAATATAAAACTACAAGCAATAGCAACAACAATAATAACTACCAAGAAACACTCGCACATACAAACGCTTGCTGCTAAGCAATGAGCCAAGTTAGCATGGCGCTTGTTGTTGCCAACTGCAAATGGGTTTCATAAAAATTGATGGAAAATTTTTGTACAACAACAGTAAGAAACACACAGCACATGCTGCAATGAAGAAACATACACAGGTTCATATGCATGTATGTATATGTAACGAATACATGTATGAGTGTGTTTATTTGGCGTAACAACGCATTGTTGCAACAACAAAATGTTAACTGCTTAGAAAAAGTGATCGCGTGAGGTGAGCAGCGAGTCGAAAAGTCGCGCATGAGTCAGCCAAAAGGCCAACAAATAACATAGCAACAAGCGTCAATACAAAAATAATAACAACAACAAATAATAGGCAAATAATAAATATACACGCTTGTGAAGGGGCTTGTGCTACTTGCCTCATTTTTTGTTGTTGCTGGCAACAATACGTGTATGTATGTATGTATGTGTGTACATAAGAAGTTGCTGTTATGACGCTTCCGGCTCCGTTTGCCGCTGTTGCCGGGCGGCTTGCGAATTTCAGTTACACTTTGTGTACATTTTGTATAGCGAAAAGGCCATTAGTTGCAAAAACCACAACACGCACACACGCACAGACGCATGCTTAAAAAGACAAGCAACGAACTTAAAAAAAAAATGTTTTTATTTTTGTTGTTTTTTTGTTTCTTGTTGTTGTTGTTTTTGTTGCTTTTGTTTTCGTTGTTGTGTTTGCTTTGTTATTGTTGTTTTAGCGCTTTTTTGTTGTTGTTGTTTTTTTTGTTTATTGTTGTTGTTTTTGTTATCATTGCTCGGCGTCAGTTTCGACTTTTGGTCATTGCCCGTTAAGCAGCGAAATCTCTAGAAGCACAACAACAATATGCATTGCAGAGCTTTTATTTACCGTTGATCTGTGTACAGCGCCGTGCGCCAACGTAAAATAAACCCTACATACATACATACATACATAAATAACTATAAACGTGTGCGATTGGCACACGTCGAAACGCTTTCTTCGACTTTTGCACATTTTTTAGTGATTTTTAGTGGAGATGAGCGCTGTTGAGTGCCTACTTGTGGTTGTTAATGTTGTTGGTTTGCATTTTTCGTACTTTGCCTCCTCGCCTTTTGTCGTCAACGACGCGCGAGCGCGATGATTCAAATTCGATTGCTTCGATAATGTCTATGAAAATGGTTATTTTTATACGAACCAGCTTGTTTTTGCATTTGCGGAAATACTTTATTGACGAGCGCTTGGCGACAGATATGATTCTGTGTGTGTTTGCTGCTAACCCCCTTAGTATGACAATAAAGCATATAAATGTGTGACGAAATTTAATGATGAAATTCTTACACTTTTCAAAAACTACACACATACTGAATATTGAGTCAGTAGTACGAAATAGAAAAAATATAAAATCAAATGGTTCTGGAAAAATCTTGGATAATAACATTTTTAATTTTTTCAGCCCAAAATAATACCTACTCTTGATAGTTGTAAAGAGTATGTTCTTGAAGAAGTAATTATTTTCAATTAGAGAGCTTAGTAGGAATGCTGTTTGAAATACTTACTTTGGGTTAGGTTAAACTGGTATGCCAATGAGCCACGTATAGGCCAGTTTTGGTACTTTGTAATACCAGATGGAGTTCAGTTACTACTTCCTTTAGGATGCCAGCGCTTGACGCGAATTTTAGCAGACGCTGCGGTCTCACTATTAAGACCTCCTCAAGTGTATCATACCGGTTTTGTATTAGATTTTACAACCCACATTGATTACGGCATATCGTCATTCTTTCTAGTAAAATTCGTTTAAAATAAAATAATAAATAAATAATCATTGAATTCATCCACACAAATTCATTCTTAACCCTAGAAATATAATGCTAATGATGTACATAAGTATCTTATTTTAAAAAATAAAATTTTAAATTTTAAGAATGTGAAAAGTTTCAAAATTATTCGTTTTTTAACTGAAATAATTTACTTTATTAATTTTCAGTGCTATGAGGCACTCATCAAGGCATAAAACAGACTATTTCAACTGCGCGTTTGAAGTTGCTCCGAATACAATTGAGAGCCTGACAAGACAAGAGCGTAAACAAAGTGAGTACGTAATTTTGGATCCATCGTTATTTTACTAGGGTTAAGGTAACCTGTTGATTAGTTAGTTTCATTATTTGTCTGTTATTAGTTCTGTAGATTTTAGAGTTTATTCGAATGAAAATATTTGCTGTACATATATATGTATGTATGATACATAACGTACATATATGTATATTTATGTATGTAGTACATATAATGAATAATCCTTACTGTGCCCGGAAGAAATCTGTTAAAATATTATTTTTACACTATACAGGGTGTGTTAAGTTTACAACGAAGTTTGTGATACCTGGAAGGAAATGTCGGAGGTTCTATAAATGTACATACAACATATGTATGTACTTATGTATTGATATACCATACCATTACCATTATACTTACGTATAATATTAAATAAATATAATAAAAATAAAAATCGTATAGACAATATTAAATATATGACATGACGAGCTTAGTCTATTTACACATGTTCATCGATCTCTCCGTTTGTCTGTCTGTATATACAGGCACTAATCCGTCAGTTTTTGAGATAACGATCTAAAATTTTTCATACATGCTTTTTTCCTCAAGATACTACTCATTTGTCAGAACCGCAGATATCGGACCACTATAGCATATAGCTGCCATACAAATTGATCTATCAAATTCGAGCTTTTGTAAGAAAAACTTTTCTTGTTCATGAGATATCTTTAAGAAATTTTGCTGGGATCATTTTCTAAACCAGTGATATAATTGCGAAGAAATTGTTCGGATCAGTTGACTATAGCATATAGCTGCCATACAAACTGAACGATCAAATTAGAGCCTTTATATGAAAAAAAATTTTATTTGACAAGATAGCTTCACGAAATGTTACTTAAATTATTGTCCAAGGTTATGTTACAATCTGCGTAGGAATTGTTCAGATCGGACCATTATGTCGTATAGCTGTCATACAAACTGACCGATCAATATCCAGTGCTTGTATGGAAAACTTTTTTATTTGATAAGATATCACCACGAAATTTGGCATGGACTATTGCCCAAAGTAGCGGTACAATCTACAAAGAGTTTGTTTAGATCGGCCTACTATAGCATATATCTGCCATACAAACTGACCGGTCAAAATGAAGATTTTTTAATTTTACACCCTCTTATGCTAGAAGAAATGCAGCTGTAAAGGATATTATAGTTTCGGTGTAGCTGAAGTTAATATTTTCTCTGGGTTTTATTTAATTACATGATATTATATGCAGAGCAAAAGCTCTAATGAACCCTCTTCCTTAACACGATGGAAGTGCTGATCGCGCCAGGGAAGTCTACACTGTATTAACAAATAATAATAATAATAACAATGATAGTAATACTAATAATAATAATATAACAAAAATTAATAATAAAATTAGAAAGTTGAAAATTATTTAGTTATAAAATTCAGCCCACTCATGTTTTCTAAAACCCATAAAATATTTTTAGTATTTTCTACATACAATGGTATATAGTATGAGTGTGTATATGGCTGTGTGTATATAATTAGCATTTCGAAATTTCAAGTTTTTGCAAAATATTTTGTTTTGCACTAAATAACACAACAGCATGTGCATATACTTGGTATGAGTGTATGTTTGTATTTATTTCTTTAAAATTATTTATTTACATTTTTTTGCTACTTTAAAACATTATAAAATGCTAAAAGAAATTTCATCAGTTACTTGTTTTTGACTCATGCTTTGCATGACATGTGAAATCGGAAGTTCTAGAAATTGTCCACATGTGGCCTCATCCATAAGAGTTCACAGTCAGGCAAATGCAAAGTATATAATTCTGTGAGTACCTAAGTACATATGTATTTATGTGACTAATCAACATATCTACATACATACATATCTTATCATTTGCTTAATATAAAAAATTTACTAAACAAAATGTTTTTCTCTGCTAAAAAATTATGTTTGTTGTGCAAAAACAACGTTGCTATGTGCCAATTTTGAGTCACTGAGGCGGAAAAAGCCTAACTGAAAAATTCGTTGGAACGGATGTTGAGTATAAAATTCATATTTGTAGTTTTCATTTCCATAATTCAGACGCTGTTGCCAACCGATTTTTAAAACGATATAATTAAGTGCATATATAGTATATAGACGTTGTCGTCATTGTTAACGCTGGAATTTGAGTTTTTGAAGTGAGTAATAAACGTTGATGATAAGCAAATATGTACATATGTATGAATGTATGTATATTTATACTTAAGTATATTTTTATGTATGTATGCAAGTAAATATATTCAGTTCAAACTTAGCATTATTTAATTACTCAAGTTTATTTTTCGTCTAAGTAATTTACAGTTTTTGTAGTTAACTGATAAGCGCGGTTGCCTTGAAGTATTAAAGGCGTACTTGAGTTTCAAGCATACTTTAATATGTGTCTACTTATGTATACTTATACATACATAAATAAGTATATATGTATGTATTTGAACAGACGATAACATTTGAAGTGTTATTGAATTAAATTGATTTGCTTTAAGCAAGGCAATGTAGTATAAATAGTAAATGAAGCCAACCAAATATGGTGATGTAGTAATACTATTAATTTAAAATAAGCAAGTTCCGTTTAAAAATAAATTTAATTGCATTAGAATAAAAAAAAATGTTATTAATTATAATTAATTGATTATAAAATAGCTTAATTATAAGAACACGTCGTTAGTCAAAAACAAGAAGTTTCCACACAAATACTTGATTTTGAACGCTCAGTTTGTATGGCAGCTATATGTTATAGTAAACCGATCTCGAAATATTTCTCAGATATTGTAGCGCTGCTTAGCGTGATACTCTGCGCCAACTTTTGTAGAGATAGCTTTTCAAATAAAAAATTTTTCCATACAAGAACTTAGTTTTGAACGTTGAAACTGTATGACAGCTATATGCTATAGTGGTCCGATCCGAAAACTTTCCTCCCGAGATTACATCGTCATCCAGATTTATATTTTGCGCCAACTTTTGTAGAGATAGATCTTCAAATAAAAAAATTTTTCATACAAGAACTTAGTTTGTACGGAAACTATATGGTATAGTTATTCGATCTCAAAATGATTTTTGGAGATTTTAGCTTTGTTCAAAATAACATGCTGTACCAAATTTCGTAAAGGCAGCTCATCAAATACACAAGTTTTCCATATAAGAACTTAATTTTGAACGTTCAAATTGTATGACAGCTATATGCTATGTGGTCCGATCTGAAAACTTTCCTCCGGAGATTACATCGTCATCTAGATTTATATTCTGTGCCAACTTTTCTAGAGATGGCTCTTCAAATAAAAAAGTTTTCCTACAAGAACTTAGTTTTGAACGTTCAAATTGTATGATAGCTATATGCTATAGTAGTTCGATCTCAAAATGATTTTCGGAGATTTTAGCTTTGTTCAAAATAACATGCTGTACCAAATTTCGTAAAGGTAGCTCTTCAAATAAAAATGTTTTTCATACAAAAACTTTGTTTTGAACGTTCAAATTGTAGGACAGCTATATGCTATAGTGGTTCGATCTCAAAATGATTTTCGGAGATTTTAGCTTTGTTCAAAATAACATGCCGTACCAAATTTCGTAAAGCTAGCTCTTCAAATAAAAATGTTTTTCATACAAGAACTTTGTTTTGAACGTTCAAATTGTATGACAGCTATATGCTATAGTGGTTCGATCTCGAAATGATTTTCGGAGATTTTAGCTGTCGCTACTTTCGAAAATATTCCACGTTTAAATTACACGAAGATATCTCGCCAAATGAAAAAGCTTTTCATAGATACAAGCGCTCGATTTCGGTTGTTCAGTTTGTATAACAACTATAGCCTATAGTGGTTCGATAAAGGCGGTTCCGACAAATGAGCAGCTACTTGCAGAGTAAAAAACTTCTGCAAAACTTAAAATCGACAACTCAAAAACTGAGAGACTATTCCTCATATATACTTAGAAACAGTCGAAACAGTTGAACCCACAGATGAACTTGTCTCAAACAACTCAACAATCAATTTTGTTTGTTACGAACTCCTTGGCAAACTAAATACACCTTGCACAGGGTATAATAATTAGCAATTGCATATAAAATAACGAGTCATTCAACCAATTCGCACTGCAATTACCAATTACCAACACTCCAGCGGCTGCAAAGCGCCTACTCATGCACATCAATCTTCTTCCCAGCAGCCAACACCGCGCTGGTGCGCTGTAATCAGGCAGCAATTATTTGTTGTTTTTTTCTCACAACTGAGCTTGTTGCAATCACAATTATCGCCTAAGCGAGTGTTGCACGAACACTTTTCCGCTTTCGCACAAATACTTTCCACGGCAAATGTGGCAACGCTACGTTTGCGTCTCCAGGGAGCAGGCAAGCAGGCTTGTTGCGGCAAATACCGCTGCCAGTGCTGGCGGCAATTAAATGCAGCTTTCCACTGCAGCGACGCGAGAACTAGGCACCGCTAAAAGCTGCTTGCACAAGGAGCGCCGCCACTGTAAGCATTTCAAAAACGTTGCCACATAAGCGTACATACGTACAGGCATTGTACATAAACGACCAACGCATTAAAGAAGGTGCTGACGAACAAGTTACGCCAACAATTTCCCAACAATCAAACAAAAGCGCCGTGATGGTCGCCAGCAACTGGACAGGCGCACAACTTTATGCAGCTTTGTGTGTATGTTGTGTACACAGCGACAGGTTAACTGGTTAGGCAGGCGGGCAGGCAATAAAATTGAACTTAAAACGCAGAATATAAATTAAAACGCTTACTTGCTAATCACCACTCAGCCATTGCCGGCTACTTAAGTGGCTGGCGTGCTTGCCGCGCGGCCTGCTGTCTGCTGGTTGCTGCTTTCTGCCGCTGCTTGGCAATGACTGCTTGTGCGTTGCAGTTGTTGTAGCTGCTTACTGCTTGCTGGCAAATAGTCATTATAATTATTTTTGCTCTTTTTTGGCTCGCTTGTTTGTACAACAGTAATTTACGCGCCTCATTCGTTTAAAGTTGCATTTAAGTTAATTTGCGGTTATTGTTCTGGTTAAGCGTGGCTGTGTGTGTGGTTGCTGTAGTTGTTGCATGATTTTGCTTTGTTGCACATCTTGTATTATTATCGTCATTATAATTTTTTGCTTTTCATTTAACCGTAATCGAGGCTACTGTCTTGCGGATCATGGCATATTAAGGCAAGATGATCGCGCAAATACACAGCAGCAGCAGTCGGTGACCAGCTAGGTAGCCGGAGTCATCAATTTTCTTGCAAAATATTACTTGAAGAACTGTCAACTTAACAGTGATAGATGTATGTATATGCATGTATTTCTTGATATTTTTCTTTCTTGAAAAGAAATCGAAGAAGTTGATGTTGGAGTGATGAATCGAACAACCAACTGGTATAAGCTGGTATAAACAGTAAAAATAAAATCACAGGTGACTACTATAACACTTTTATAAGGTATCCAACTATTCTCTTCGATTGAATTCAATTGTATAACCTTGACATGGATTAGTGAGTAATTTTTTTAACAAGAATGCAGAGCTTAAGCCTTACGAGCGTCGAAAGGCCCCATAAATCGAAGACCTGTTAAGCGAGAAATAATTTACATACTTTTTCCAAAGGTTTCACATCATAAAACTTAAATGAATAAATACTCATAGAAACCTTCTCTTGCTTTTGGCAATACACCAGCTCTTAATCTAGTGTTGGAACTTTTTTGTCTGATCCTACTAATATCGAATCTTGACTTCTGTAAAAATACACACAGGTTTACTATATACATACATACATATGTACTTATTTCCCCACATTCACTTGTGATATGATTGCGTCGATAGTAGCCTTTAGGTCCTTAACGTGTTTGCAGAGGTCATTATCGCAAGTGCGACTCTTATCCAAGGCTGTTTCAGTTTTTTCATTGGGGTCCCAAACCCAGCGCACAACCTTGGTGAGCGATGTTTCGCTTTCTCACTTTAGCTCGCCTTTAAACGGATGTTTCTTTGTCTACCCAGTGGATACTTGTATGTAAAAAAATCGTTGCGGTGTTGTCGATAGTAGCCTTGAGGTCACTAATCGTGCCTTCAATAATGAATCATCTCATATCAGATCGCAGGGGAATCACAGGTAACTATTAAACTGATGAGCTGGCAACGCAGAAGCGTGATCTGCGCTGGGCTACCAACGGTTCAGGTGCTGTTCCAAGATCTTTTTGGTCCACGATCGGTCGTAAGAGCTGGGATCGCGGGAATGTGATCTGCGCTGGGGTACCAACGGTTCATGTGTTGTCGCAAGATCCTTTTGGCTCAAGAACGATCGTAAGAGATCCAGTAAGCTCTTTGCTCTCAGTTGGCCTAGCATCTCCCTAATTGTGGGGGTTATTTCGGCGCCTACGTTATAAGGTAGATAATCTTAACGGATGCCAGCTGCAGAAGCTCTAAATACTTGTTGCTTGCGAAATCAAGGCTTAAACATTTCGGAGCTCGTACCTTCAGATATCCCACCGAGCTGGTGAAAATAGCAGCTGAACACCCAACAAATTTTTATTGGCCACAAGCCGCTTCGCCGACTTAAAAGATCGAAGATCGCATACTGGAGTTTTATTTTCACGCTTGTCTAAGCGCGTTCGCTTTAGATAGCTGTTTACTTCGAAAAATTTGAGTGAACGCTTAAGGCTTTAGCATTTCATAGTGTTCATGTGTCATATTTAGGCCAAATTTATCAACAAAAGATATTAAAGTTATGGCAGTGAAAAAGTTTATAAATATATTTATGAGGTTATATTAAAAATTTTTATATTTGTTTAAGGCACGCAGCTGATGGAAAATTCCGTGCGGTTGAGGGGTCTCTTCAACAACTGTTTTATGAGTTTAAACAAAGGTTGCATATTGTTTAAATAAGATTTTTGAAACATGTGTTTCAGTAAGTGAACCAGTGAAAGCTGGAAATTCCAGTTCTCTTTGCTAAAGGAGAAACCTTATATATGAGAAATGTGAGGAGCGTGTTTACAATTTAAATATTAACAACTATAAGAAGTGTAATAACAACTGAAAGGTCTAAAAAATATTTTAGGCTTTATTTACTTTTGAAAAGTGGTTTGTTAAAATCGAACGGGGCGAAATGCAGATCTTTCACTATGAAGGCAATAGACGCCCTAAAGATGCTGTTATCGACGAAATCATCAAAAAAGTTCACAAACAAATTTTGGGTGACAACGACGAGTTGATGATTCATAGCAGCATTTCGCGATGTTCAAGCGTAATAAACCCGAGTTTTTGCATCGATATATGACAATGAATGAAACGAAACATGGCTCCACAATTTCACTCCGAAGTCCAATCGACAGTCATCCGAGTGAAATGCACACGGTGAACCCATTCTGAAGCGTGGAAATGGGCAACAGTCGGCTGACAAGGCTCTGTCGTCTGTATTTTGAGAAGGGTATGGACAACCTTGAAAGAGGAAGCGACTATTACTTATCGCTATTGGATCATTTGAAGAACGGCATCGCTGAAAAACTGCCGCATTTGCAGCAAAGACAGTGCCGTTTCAATAAGCCAACGCACCGTGTCACAAGTCAGTAAAAACTGTAACAAAAATTCATGATTTGGGCTTTGAATTGATTCCGTATCCCCGTTATTCTCCAGATCTGGCCCCCAGCGGCTATTTACTGTTCTCAGATCTCAAAAAAATGCTCGCTGGGATGAAATTTCATTGAAAGCAGAGGTAATCGCCGACACTGAGACCTATTTTGAGGGAGAGAACAAATCGTTTTACAAAAATGGTACCGAAAAGTTGGATTGTCGCTATAATCAGCAAAAAATTTGTTTTACTTTGATAGTGTGGGAATCTTTGAATTAACCTGTTATCTTTAAGAAATTCATAATGGATTATTGGCCGGGGCAACGCTACTCTATTCGATGAAATTTTCAAGATCATACCAGTAGATGATACAGAAACTGTAGGTTCAAAATCACTTTCTTGTATGGAAACTTCTTTATTTGTGAAACGTATGCTAGCTTCGATACAATCGAGTTAAACATTAGTTCCGTTTTTGTAAAAAATATTGTTAGTCATACTTTAGCAGCGCTTTGGTGAATAATTGCGATAATGTGCATGTTTTTTTGATAGAATATCGGTGAATACCCCAAGAGCATTTAAAATTATTAAAAGCGGGTGTGGAAAATTTATTTTTTTTTACAAATATATACATAAACAAGTAAGGAAGAGCTAAGTTCGGTTATAATCGGACATTTCGTACTCTTGCTCGGATTTCAAGTCGGGTCGTCATCCTGTTTATTTACATATTGGATAGTCGAAAAAGTCTTTTCGTATTTTGTCAACAGATGTCTTATAGTATCTCCAAAGATTTCAAGCTTCATTTAGCCAAAAAAAATTAAATTCGGGGAAGATATGAAATAGATTGCCCAGGACCGTCCCATAAGCAGCCATGACAACGCTAAGGTACTTGACATTCATTATCAAACGGTTTTGAAGCATTTAAAAAAGGCTGGCTACAAAAAGAAACTCAATGTTTGCGTACCATATGAATTGTCTGTAAAAAATTTAATGGACTGAATTAACATCTGCGATTCTTTACTGAAACGAAATGAACTCGAAACATTTCTGTAGCAATTGGTAACAGCAGACGAAAAGTGGATCAAATACGACAATAATGCGCGAAAGAGAGCATGGTCCAAGCGTGGTGAAGCTCAATAAATGGTCGCAAAGCCAGGTCTGACGCCTCGAAAGGTTATGATGAGTGTTTGGTGGGATTGGAAGGGAATCATTCACTATGAGCTGCTCCAACCTTGTCGAACGATTTATTCTACGTTTTAGTGTCAACAACTGTTGAGATTGAAGCAAGCAATCGAAAAAAACCACCAGAACTGATTAACACAAAGGGATTCGTCTTCCATCAGGACAACGGTAGATCACACACATCCTTGATGACTCAGCAAAAACTGGGAGATTTTGGCTGGGAAGTTTTGATGCATCCACAATATAGCACTGACTTTGCACCATCGGACTACCATTTGTTGCGGTTAATGCAGCACTCCTTTAGTGGAGTAAAGTTGGCTTCAAGCGAAACCTGTGAAAATTACTTGTCGCAGGCTTTCACCGAGAAACCAGAAAAGTTTTACACTGATGAAATAATGTCTCTAGCGAAAAATGGCAAAAATCGGTCGACCAAAATGGTACATATTGCTTCATTATAGTTAATTATAAATATAAAAAAATAAGTTGAAATTTGATTAAAAATACGAAAATACTTTTTCGACTACTTAATATATAACACTATATCTATACCGACTTAGTTTAGGTGATACGTACAACCATTAAGTGAACAAACTATTACACATGCTGCAGGAGCACAAAAATTGTTGCGAAATATTAATTTTTTTGTTCAAATATAAAAAAGGGTTGAGAAACATTTATTTAGTAATTTTGTGGAAGTCGAAAAAAGTACCACTCTTTTCACATTTTGTAGCTGGTGAGTCACTAATATTGTTATGATGTTTCTTGAACTGTTTTCACAGCTGCGAAAACCAACAAAGATATTGAAAGATGCTAAATATTTTATCAATAAATAATTAATAGTAATTTGTATTTTGACTTGTTGTCAATAGAAGTCTTATCATTTGACATTGTTTTGCAACATCAGTGCTTCTGTACTATCAACAGTGATGATGACTCAGACAACAGTCAGTGTTCCTCCACAGAATATTTGTGGTTACTTTACGGATATCAGGCAGCTGGAGCTGTTGTAAGATGCGCTGATGAATTTTAGAATTAGATATTGGTTAGCATGACACAGCAAAGTCTTTGAACAACTCGAATAAGCATCTCAAAACGCTTTACTTTTTCTGAAACTCAAAAAAGTTTAACTCAATTAAATATTTTTCTATTTAATTTTTATTTTAATGGCCTGAAATTTGCCAGCTGGCAGCTAGCTTATGCCCGAAGTGACAATTGTCAGCTTACACGCCTTTTTTAAGCGGAGGCATGAAAGCGTGAAGCGGCAGCAAACTGTGTCCACAACACACCCACTGCCACAACGCTAAGCAGTCAGGCAAGCCACCAGCAAATCGCGCGACTAACGGCACTGTCGGCACTTTCAAAATTGCAGATGTCTAAATTAGAAAAATCATTTTTGAGTGGTTTTGCGCAAAAATGGCGTTTGCGGGTAATAATTCGCGCCGACGAAAAAGGCAAACAGGAAAACACGGCGCTTGCGGAGACGTTTAAGGTTAAAAAACATTAAAAAGATTTCACAAAATTTAAATAATGAACGAAAAATACGGCTGGCAGTTGGCAGAAAGCGTTGAAAATGTCATTAAGCGACGTACGATAGACGTATGTATGTGTGTTTGTATGTACATATGTGTATAAATGGAAGCTTCTTTTATTATTTTGAGGAAGTCTGGAAAAACTAACGCCACAAATAATAAAGACATACGCGAAAGAAATCAAAAACCGCAAATAAATGGCAATAACAACAAAAAACATTAGTATATACATATGTTTGTATGTATGTATAACTGTTGGTGTTAAAAATAGGCGAAGTCGGCAAATTCGATTTCGATTCAAAACATTTTGTTTTCGCGCTGCCTCCGCAATCAGCGCTGCAGTGGGCTTACGGTAGTCAACAGAGTGTTACTTATGCAAACACGCACACACAAACATACATACATACTTACATATGTTTATAAAGCAGACAGTTTGATGGCAGCGACGAACTGAGGCTGAGGTCAATGATTCCATTTGACTATGCTTGGTTGGCTGACAGTTTGGTTGAGTGCTTGTTGGCGTCGTAGATTTGTTGTTGCCAGCAGCCACGCACCAAATTACAAATATCAAAGCAGTTAAACAAAAACATATGTATGTATGTATGAATGTGTATGTATGTATATGTGTTACACACATAAAAAAAAACAAACGGAGCTGTACAAAAGGTAAATAACAGAAAAACAATTAAGTTTTATTAAAAAATCGAACGGAAAATTACCAGCACTGGAGCACAACAGTCAACAAAAAAATGAAAAAAATTAAAAAAAAATTAAAAAAAATGAAACAAATTAAAAAACGAAATAAAATAAAAATGAAAAAGATGAAACAAAAATTAAAAAAAATTAAAAAAAAAAATAAAAAATAATAAAAAAAAATAAAAAAAATTGGAAAATAAAAGTAAAAACTGTATCAACAAACAAACCACCGAAAACTAATGCAAAACAACAATAAAAGCAACAATAAACGTAGCACCGCAACAACAGCGCTTAGCGCTCATTGCGCTCGATGACGATGACGAATATACAAGAAGTGCTTCAGCAGGTTCGAGCTTGTAGCGGCAAATGAAAACTAAAATTTGAACGAAATCTGCAGCATAATAGGTTGTTGGTGAACGCCTGAGCACCGCGCAACAACAAATTATGGCATTATCATATAATAATAGTGGTAACAAAACCGCATTCAATCAACGGCTTTTGTAGCGAAATCAAATTAAGTTAATCCAAATGAAATTAAAAACAGTGCAGGGGTGTGGCGCGGCGGCGCGTAAAAGTGTTGGTAATTGGTGAAATGCTGATGATTAGTTGGTTACAAAACATGGAAAAGTACCATGGCGTAGTTTGGAACGAAAGAAAATCAAACAAGTGCTGTCTGATTGAGTTCATTATTTTAGCGGAGAAAGTTGCTACAATTTCCTCTTCATTATGTGCTCGCTAATGTGACGTCATTAAGGGGTTATATGGGTTTCCTCGCGTAAAAAACAACCTTTTTCACAATTTTTTTCTCATACAAATATTAAATATTTTATTAGAATTTTTTTATTGTTATAAACATACACTTTTAACGAAGGAATACTGAAATTTTTATAAAAAATATTTTAAATTTGGCCATTGCGACGCCATTTCCGGTGACTTCTCGGAAAAAAGATGCGCCTCCGTTGGCAGAATAACTACTTACAGGATTATCTAAAGTGAAAAATATGAGTTTTAGTTAAAACCTTAACTTAGAACTTGGATGAAGAAAAATACTGAAAATTGAGTTTTTGACAGAAATTTTTACAAAAAAAATATCAGTAAAAGTTTCGCGACATTTTGTTTCAAATAGTTGCAAACGAAAAAAGTTCTTCGACCAATTCTGTAGGGATGGTATCTAAAAGACCTGTGTAAAATTTCATGAAGATCGGTTGAGTAGTTCTCGAGAAATCTTACCAACCGACTTCAAAAAAACTATTTCGAGAAAAACGCGTTTAAAGACAGGGCACGTAGCCTAGCTAGCCTCGAGCGCATAAGTTCTCAAGACTGGAGACCCGAAACTATTACTCGGATCAACTTAAATATTTAGGACAATATTCTAGATCTGTAGACAATAAAAAATTCGAGTTTTTGAAACCCCTAAACCCATGTATGTAACCCCTTAATGAAACTCATATTTTCAAAATTTACCAAATAATACAGAATGCTACAAAACCTGTAGTATTGACGAAATAACCGACTGCATTAAAAAGTTTTGAGCTTTTCGTACCTATGTATGATTGGCATGACAAGTTAAGCAAATCTAAGCCATTTCCCTATCTGTCCATCCGTCTGTAAATATACGAACTTATTCCTCAGGTTTTGAGATATCCATAAGAGATTTTGCAAACCGTCCGTTTCTCACCAAAAAGCTGCTCATTTGTCACAACGACTGCTATTGGATTGAAAAGCAATACCAAATTCCAGTCCAATGCAAATGAGCTCGGTTAAGTGAGTTGAAAAGAGTTAAGAGGGCGGCGAAACGGCAACAGCCGGAAAGTGTATGAGAGATCATGCGCTTACCAAAAATTTCCTTCAATAAACTTATTGCTTCATTGACTGTATCGCATGTAGCGAAATCTTGTTGGAACCCAAGATGACCTGGCCACATCCACATCCTCTAATCAGAGGCATGAAAAAGTCATTAATCATGGCTCTATAGCTTTTCCAATCGAAGGTTACACCACGTGCGACTTCAGTGACTTGTTGAGTATATAATGGCGTCTCAAAATAGCTTGTGGATTATTATCACTTCAAGTGCGAGAATTTGTCGTTTATTTAGCTTCATAGCTGAGCTGGCTCTATTCATCGTTCGACTTCAATTCTCTCATGCGTAGGATTTAGTAAGCCCACGAACCAAGGGTTAGATTGTAAAGGCAAATAGGTTGCTCCAAAAAGACAACGCAAACTTACAATAGACAAGATGTTATGAAATCGGTTCTTTGAGAAACTAAGCCAAAAATTATAAAAGTGAAAGAGAAAGAGCTAAAACTCATATAATAGAGTTTACGGCAGTATCTTTTGGAGCACATTTGACAGAAAAAACGTTAAGTCGGGCAAAACTCAACAGCAAACTATTATTATTCATTATTAAGGTGGCCATGACATTATTTCGGTCTGTAAGGATCCGCAAAAGAGGTTCATCAGTCGTTAAGAGTAGACTACATAACTGTAATAACACCTATAAAACTGAAGCCGCTCTACCTTCCCAAGCGACATTGCTTCGCTCGATGGGCTCATGAAAAGTTTCAAGATGATCCGACGTTTTCCAGCAAAATTTTGTTCAGCGTTGAGTTCTATTTTTTGCTCGATGGGTATGAAAATAAGCAAAGTGGACGCATTTGGTACGAAAATCAAACTGAAGAGATTCAAGGGCTGCCAAGGGTTTGGTGTGGTTTGTGGTCCAATGGAATCAACGGTCCATATTTCTTCAAAAATGATGCCGGTAGGAACGTAACCGTCCATTGAGAACATTATTGTGCCATGATAACCATGATAAAGATCGTGATCTTGGCGACATTTGGTTTCAATAAGACAGTGCCATTTCCCACACATAGCACCAATAAATGGATTTTCTGAGTGAACTTTTCGGGGAGCCAAAATTTTCACGTTTTGGGTTGATCGATTGGCCGCCAAGATTGTGTGATATCACACCGTTAGACCTTTTCCTATGGGAATATGTAGAGTTTAAAGTCTACGCGGACAATACCGCCTAGATTCAGGCAAAACATCAAGCGCGTCATTTTCCAGTTGCCGGTCGAAATGCTCGAACGAGTCATCGAAAATTGGACTAAACGGCTGTACCATCGGAGACTTAGCGCGGCCAACATTTCAAGGAGTTAATCGTCAAAAAATAACTGCCAAGGAATGTTCTTTCGAATGATAATAAACATTTCCGTGTTTTTTCTTTAAAAAAAGTAGGAAACATCGAAATGGAGCACCCTTTATAATATTTTCACCACTACATTGCCAATTTAAACTGTATTTTCATGATTTTATGTAACTTTCACCATCATTTCTTTTGCTGTCAACCGAATTATTTGCTTAACTTTCTGACCCACCTACACTAGGCAACACACGCGCTTGTTGTTGTTGTTGCAACTGCTGCATTTCATTGCAAATGACGAGTTGCAGTCAACATTTGCCGCAGCACTCATCAATGGCAATAAAAAAGAAATGAAATAACAACAACAAGTGCGAAAGGTAATTTGGAGCAGGAAGCAGTTTGCGAGAGCGCACAACACACAATTGCCAGCAACGATAATAGCAGTAATGACAACAACAACTACAATAATAACAAACACAAAATCATTAAAGAACAAAAACAACAATATTTATAACGAATACAGCAACAGCAGCAACAACTAAAACAAAAACAACAACAATAAAAAACATAACAGCAAAAACGACAATAACAATACCAACAAACACAATGGCAACAAACACAACGTCAACAACAACAAAAACTACAACAACTACAAAAACATCAGCAATGCACAGCAATCAAATGTCAGCGGCAACAGCCGTCCCAACACCGGTGGCAGCAATAAACGGCCGAGTCCGTCCGTCGGGCAACGCTCGCCTACAGGAAGGGGCTTAATGGTGTAGCGGCAGCGGGACTGGCAACTAAAGTTGTGCACATGCCAGCATATAGGCACAGAAACTGGCCGCGGGAAACAGTGAAAAGCAGTAAGCAAAAACAAAAACTACAAAAACAAAAGGAAAAGGAAAAAGGCACAAAAGCAAAATAGGAAATCGCAACACAAATTGCAAAATCACCGACTGAGTACAACAATGATTGCTGAAGCAACAAATGCAAACAGTTAACAATAAACAGTGTCAGCTACAACAACAACAACAAGAACAATATTACAGCAACTGCAATAGCAGCAGCAGCATATTACAAGTGTTGCGTACCAACAACAACAACAACAACAACAAAAGCACTATAGCAATACAGCAGCAGCAATAGTAACACTAGCAGCAACAACAACAATAACAACACCAAAGCGCACATGAAGTACGAAATAAGTTGGCAAAAAAGTGCTGCGCGCAAGCAACAATGATTACAGCAATCTGCAATTGCAAAGTGCAGCGCTCGCATACACTACAAAGGTAGCAATTGTGCAAATATACATAAGTATAACAGCGACAGCGGCAGCAACAACAACTACCACCGCAGCAATAACAATTGTCAGTGTAACAAACTAAGCAACAATGGCGTTTCCTTACGTGCAACGCGGAAAGCAACAACAATAAGCGTGATTGACTGATGGAACGAGCGCAAGCAAACAATCAAATGTATGTACAAGTGTGTATGTGTGTGTATGCGCAACAATAATAATAACTAACGTATTTGTAGCGAACGCATTCGCCAGCTAGCGCTTGGGCGGAGCGATAACTGTTGTTGCTAGGCGCATTGAAAGTCAGTAAAACCGCGCACACATGCATACATACATATGTACAGAGAAAATCATTGTGAAAAAAACGCTGAAAAAATTGAATAAAAGTGTGTTGTTTGGGCAAGAAAATTGCATGCACGGTGAAACGATCATTTTGTTGTTGATGATGTTGCTGTCGCCGTTGCTAACATGCGCGGCGCTTAGTTGTTGGTTGTTGTTGCAAAAACAAGAAATAATAAATAAATATATTTATATACCCTTTATGAATTGGAAAGGAAAGTTTACAACACAAATATTGGGTAGTCGAAAAAGTCTTTTCGTATTTCAAATCAAACTTCAAATTATTTTTTTTATATTTATACTAATAGCTAATAATAAAAATAATAACTAATAATAATAATAACTGCTCGACCACTTTTTGTCATTTTTCTCTAGTCTTCTTCTACTTCTTTACTGGCGTAGACAACGCTTACACGGCTATAGCTGTGTTAACAATAGCGCGCCAGTCGTTTCTTCTTTTCTTTTTTCTTTTCTTATTCGAGTTAGCAAGTGCAGCCAGGTCGTTGCTACTGAACCGAAAACCTTCAAAGCTGCAGCGTTCTCTTCCATCCGGACAACATGACCTAGCCAGTGTAGCCGCTGTCGCTTGATTCGCTTAACTATGTCAATGTCGCCGTATATCTCGTACAGCATATCGTTCCAACGACTGCGATATTCGCCGTGGCCCACGCGTAAAGGACCATAAATCTTTCGCAGAACCTTTTATCTCGAGCACTCCTAAGGCTGGCTCATCAGATGTTGTCATCGTCCATGCCTCTGCACCATACTTTAAGGCGGGAATGAACAAAACGCTTGTTCGCCTACTTACAAAAGGGTGATCCAGCTCGAGGTTACAACTTTTTTTTAAAGAAAAAACACAGAGACTTCAAATTTTAATGGGGAATGTTTCTTATCATTCGAAAGAACATTCTTTGACATTAAGTGTTTGTGGATTATCTTTTTCAAATTTTGGCCACGGCTGCGTCTCAGATGGTAAAATCATTTAGTCCGATTTCTAATGACTCTTTCGAGCATTTCGACTGGTAACTGGCGAATGACAAGCGTCATGTTGTGCTCCAAGGCCTGAAACGAAGCACGATTGTTCGCATAGACTTAAGACTTTACATATACCCACAGGAAAAAATCTAACAGTGTGACATCACACGATCTTGGTGGCCAATCGACCTACCCAAAACGTGAAATTATTTGCTCACCAAAGCGTTCTCTCAATAAATCCATTGATTGTTCCGATGTGTGCGAAGAGCCGGAAGCGTTTTTGAACTAATCAGCGGGTGGCCCTCTCAATTGAAGAATGTAGTATCTCAGCATGCATTCGGCGCGAAAACTCTTAAGAGATCGCATAGAAATCGAGTTCATAAGTGACAATATGGGCGTAAAAAATATTACCAGTTTTCGATTTCAAAGTTTTCGGTGTACTGAAGCTTCGATAGAGGCCTCATTGAGTCAAAAAGATCGAAACATATGAAATGCTTTCAAATTTTTTGTGCTATTTCACTCTCTGCTCTTCTCTTAGTAACAAAACGCCGTTTCGACGTCATTCTATTTTGTTAAGTATGGAGTAAAAAATTGGTGTTCTCTTTTGAGATAATATTTTGAAAGGTTTCTATGTACCGTCCATCAGTATGGAAGAGTTTTTGAACTAGTACCATAAGTCCTAGGACACAGTTTTCGAACTGGTCAGTCATCTTCTGAAAATCGTGTAAAATATGTTATGACACTCATTTTCTTTTTGACAACTATTTTTTACTACTAAACCCAAAAATTTGCTCGAAAGCGAAAGTTTCTACTTTCCGAGGAATAAAATTTTTCAGCTCTTTATATAAGCAATATTTTCTAATTTCGTGTGGGGTATAAAGTCGATTTTTATGCGTGTGGAGGTTGCATTTTGTCTCTATATACTATATATACATACATACATATGTATGTACTTGCGTATATATGGTAAACATATGTCTGGGCTTGAGCGTGTGTTATTGGAAGCCGTAGTTAAAACTACACACAATTTCACCTCAATGTTTTTCTTGCGCTCAGCTTAACGCGCTGTTGTCAAGTGCATAATATTGTATTTTGTACATGTGTATGCATGTATATATGTGTGTATATGAGCGTGTGCTGTTTTTGTCTTCAGTAAGAGCATAGTACAATTTACGCTTATTGTTGTTGTGCCTTTTGTGCACTAAACCATGACGTGTCTGTCTGTCTGTCTGACGAACTGTTTGACCGACTGTGTGAACACCTATGGCTGTTTTGCTTTCCTTTATGTTATTATTGCTATTGTTGTTATCGTTTTTGTTGTTGTTATTGCTTTTGTTGTTGTTGTTGTTGCTTTTTTGTAGTTGTTGCTATTTTTGTTGTTGTTAATATTGTTGCTGCTCTCTTTGCTGCTCTTGTTGTTGTTGTTGCTCTTGTTGTTGTTGTAGTTGACGTTGTTGTTGCTGCTATCTACGTGCTTGCAGCATTACAGTGTCTAACTGCGTTCGCTTATTGTTGTTGTGCTTTTCAGCGCACTTTATACAATTGTTACCGCTGGCTGTTATTGTTGTTGCTACGTATGTATGTATATATTGTCATGCATGTACATACATACATACATATTTTTATATGTGTGTTTGTATGTGCTTATACAGACATTATGTTTGTTGCCATGCCGCTGTGTCCGCTAATGACGTGCATTCGTTAACATACATACATACATACATACATACATACATACGTACACACATCTACATGCATAAATGCAATGACGACAATGACACGCACGAACGGTCGGCTGGACGAGCCGGAATTATTTTCGCATTCACTGATTACATGTATTTAATTCTTTTATTTACTTATTTGCTGTGCGAAAGCTCACATATGTATACATACATATACAAATAGTTGTGTCTGTGTATTTAATGGAAATACAACAACAAAAGACCGACAACAAACAAGGCTGATATAAATGGCAAAGCAACAACAATAAAACAATAAAGCTGCAACATCATTCATATGCGCTATTTTTTTCACAAAAGTGCTTATATAATTATCTACCTTTTATTGCTTGCATATATCATATATACATACATATGTATGTTCATATACATATTTATGTGTAGTGACACATATTAGCGCACACGCATTCATTTGCCCACATTTATCTGCCGCGCCAAGTAAATGTAATCCACGAATTAAAGCCAAACCAATTATTCACATCGCAAAATTGCTCGCCTTTAATCAAAAAATTATACTTACCTATTATAATTATGTGTACATACATACATATATGTGTGCATGCATGCTTATGTATATAAGTTTATGGGATAGTTAAACTATGATTAATATTTAATTTCATAGTTATCTTTATCTTGTTATGAAAAAAAGTGCTTTCAGTGTGCTTAATGCAAGCTCAACTCATTACGAGATAAAAAAATCGAGCATATAATATAGAAACAATAATAAATATACATACATACATATGTATGTACATACATACATATATTTTTCTGAAAACCGCTACTTTATTTTCCTTGAGTTCGCGAATCAGTGCATACACATGTACATACATATATATGTATGTATGTAAGTCTCATTATGCATACATACTTCTCTCCGACTTTATAAAATAATTAAATTCATTTTTCTTTCATATAATGATATTTTACTTCCAATAATACCAAAATGTTTACAACTCTAATTTGCAGTACTTATACATACATATGTACATATGTAAGTATGTATGTACATGCGCACAATTATTAAATAAACTTGCCACCTCACGCTTACTTCTCTACGATTTTGATCTCTTAACACTTCTTCCCAAGATCTTGGAATGACTTCACCCTCTCAACCAAGCTTCCAGCGTCCTTATGCTTACATACATACATATGTACATACATAAGTAAATTATCGCATTCAATGCTCCCTTCATTAGTTATGCGCTCTTATTTCGAATAGTTACACCTGCATATCAATGCTGGGCAAAGGGCTCGCACACACACGCACTAATACAATCCTGGATGTGTGAATTAGCTGCGTGCTCTTCATTCGCGAAATGGAAATGAGTGATGCTCTGATTGTTTGCATTGTTGTTGCAAATTTTTTAATGTTCGAAGTTGACCTTCAAAATATTATGCATGCAATGTTAATAGCTAATCAAGACTCCTGAGAGAATTTAGAAGAGTGTCGAATTTCGAAATTTGTTTTCTTTTTTAGAATCCTGGAATGCAAAATGAGGGAGAAATCAACTCAATTATTCCAGGAATGCAATGTAACAGTAAAAATATTTATTTACAAGTGATAATGAGAGTGGACACACGTAATTCTTGACTGATATGCGAATATTTGTTAAAATTGTTGAAAAGTATTTGTTTAAAGTGTTAAATTGTGTTTTTATTTAATTTAAAGTTAAATTCGTTGATAAATGCAAAGAAATAGTGTCGTGAAAGTCGTAATGCTTTAAATTCCTCAAAAGTACGAGTTTCTATTTTGTGCAAATTTCTTAAGTGCGTCTTCAGGTTCGTTCGTGAGTGTGTACATATATGCGTGTATTTATGAATGTAACAGCTGCATGCGTTTCTCGGTTGGCCTATGTCGCGTATGTCGAGTATTAAGTGCTACATTGTTATAAAAAATAGCGAGTGGTGTAATATTGCCAAGGCGAGTTTGAAAAAGGTGAGTCTGTAATAACATTTTTAAAATTTATATATGTACATATGTATATAATTTATATTTGTATTATAATAAATTTCTGTCTGTATATACATACTACATACATACATATGTAAGTATGTATGTACAAGGGAACGGGTCGGTTTTTTGCTAAAAAATCGCGTATATGGGAAATTTTCTACAAGTCATTCTGAACAGCTTCGCATTATCTAAAACTGGATTGGAGTTGGCGATTTTTAATTGAGTCTTAGGTGCTTTTTATACTCTTGCCTACAGTGTATGTATAATAGTTCTGTTGTTCGCTGTACGAATCAACTAAAACTAATCGTGGTACATACATACATATGTACATATGTATGTATATACAGCGTTTTATAGATATAAAAGAAGAAACGACTGGCGCGCTGTTGTTAACTCGGCTATAATCGCGTAAGCGGTGTCTACGCCAATTAAGAAGAAGAAGGTATAAATGGTCAGGATGATGAGACAGTATATATGATTAATTTAAAAAATTAATTTTATTTGAGTTTTTTTTATTAATTTTTTTTTAAATTTTACATATTTGTATTTTTTATAAAATTTTATTTGTATTTTTTATAAAATTTTTTAATGAAATGCTTTTGTTTTTCCTTAAATTAGTCATATTATTCATATTATTTCCAAAGATCCAATTTTTTATATTCCATAATTTTAAAGTAATAATTGCTACTATTATTAATACCTTATTAATTCGAGAAGTTCATATATTGAGTTTAGTTTATTCATTTTGTTAATTTAATTTTAAAGTTCTTTAAGTTATTTTTTTTTAATTTTTTTATTGTACATAAAATTTTTTAATTTTATTTTTTTATTTTAATATTTTCTTGAGTTTTTCATATAATTTCCAAATATATGTACAAGCTTTTTCAGTATTTTCGTTTAATTTATTGTATTTAATTTAAATTTTTATATACATACATAATAATTAATTTTTTTGTTTAGTTAAATATTTTTTTTCCTAATATTTTCTTGAATTTTTGTTCTTTTCAGTTATGCAAATCATTTCAGTTTTACGTTTTATTTATTAATTTTTATCCAATAATAAACACTTTATTAACTCAACAAATTTATTATTTTTTTTTTTAATTCATTAGTTTTATTTTTTTAATTTTAAAATTTTGTTAATTATTTTTTTAATTAATTTATTTTAAAAACTTTCATATAATTTTTTAACAAGCATTTTTTTAATTTCTTTATTTTATTTAATTTTATAAGTTTTTTGTTATATTTTTAATTTTTTGATTTCCTTTTTATCTTCTTTTATTTTTTTTAATTTTTTATTTTTGTGTTTGCTTTTTAGCCCATCTTTTTAATTTTTCTTTGCATTTTTTTATACATATAATTTATTATAATTTTCAATTATAGAATGTATTCATTCGATTTAATTTTATTTTTTTTAAGCCAATATTTTATTGTTTTTTTTGTTGTTACTTTATTTGTTTAGTTTTGAAAATTTTAAAATTAAGTTAGTTGTTTTTGTAATATATTTATTTTTTTTAATTTTTATTAATTCTTTTTTAATTCTTTTTTAATTCTTTTTTTAATTTCTGTGTCTTGTTTTAAATTTTTTAAAACTTAATTTTTTGTATTATTTAGTGTTATTTTTTAAAATATCGTTAATTTTTCATTGTTAATAATTTTTTTTACTTTTGTTAATTAATTTAATTAAAATTTTTTTTAGGTTTTCATATAATTTCTTAAATAACTATTTTTTGATTTTTTTGTTTTATATAGTTAATTTGATTCAATTTTAATTGTTCGCTTTTGGAATTTTTACATGAGAACGAGTTGATTTTTTGGGAGTTACATATACAATACATATGTACATATGTTGTGTTATGACATATAGTCGAGTTGAAATCCGGGTGGCTGTCTTTCCGTCCGATCGTCCGACCGTGCAATCTGTAACTTGACCATGAATTGGGATATCTTGGTGAAACTTGGTATGCGGGTTCCTTAGTGTAAAAAAAATTACAGGTTCATAGATGGGCGTAATCGGACCACTGCCACGCCCACACACGTGCGATAAATCAATAAATAAAAACGCGATTGTTATTAAATTTTACTACCAAGGTTGTGTAACAGGTCTTCAATGGAGCCAGAGTAAAAATTGGACGATGAGCGTGCACCGCTCACTTTTTGGTGAATAAACATATATCTCGAGATCTGCTCCCCGATATAAAAAAAAATACTTTTTTTGCATTAATACAGATATCTTTGTGTATAGTTGATATGTATGTATGTATGTATGTATTGTATCTGCATTCGTATCTCTGTCGTAAGTAATTAGTAAAATTCTCTATCAAATATGCCCTGTTACAATCTATAGTTTGCATCGAACATGTTGTGCAATAACATGTACTTCCAACTATGCCGTAAAAAGTAATATTCTTGTGAAACCGATAACAACCGTTCGAATGTGCAGTTGACAACAGCAGCATTGGCAAGATTCTCAGATAAAATCACATGCGCTGAGTCATCTGTGACCAAAGTAATACCACATACATATAAACATACGTACATAAATTGCATAAAAAGCAGCTTCTCGATAACTCATCAATGTTTCCGCATAATGTTGCCAATAGCGGACAGCTAGCGCTGCAAAGCCAAAGCCAAAAACAAAAACACAATGTAATTACGGCGACCCCAACGGCTGATGGCCGTAGCAACAGCAATAGCAATAATACCATAACATACCATATACTGTATGAGGACAGCAATTACAACAGCAAAGCCAAGCATGAGCGCTTGCGGCAGCGCCGGTAGCAAAAGAAGCAAAGGCAACACTAGAAAGTAATTAAAATATAATAAATCGCGCTGCGCTTACAGTGAACAACAACAACAGCAACAGTAAGCATATAAGACATGTACTAAGCGAGCTGTTGCAGCGAAAAATCAGCTGTTGCCATTCCCATTGTAGTGGTGTTGTTGGTTGTTATAACTACAGTTGATTTTTATGACTGCCATAATTCTTATAATTACTGTTATCGTTGCATCGATGCTGTAGCTATACATATTGCTGCTGCTGTTGTTGTTCTGTTTTTTTTTTAACGTTAAAGCATCAGCTGATGATCGTGGCGGTTACATGAAGGCACAAAGGCGATGATCAAGTGCCGCACTTGACAACATATGTACATATCTCCCATACAATGGTTTGATTGCCTTGATATCGCCCCACAAATGCTTAGGCAAAGTTGTTCAGAATGAGTCGTGGAACATTTCCCACATACGCGATTTGTTAGAAAAAATCCACCCGATCTAATATATGTATATAGTAGCATAGGTACATTTCGATATTCTACTGATTATTTGTCGGAATCGGCTAGATCGAACGACATATATATGTATCTCCCGTACAACCGATTCTTCAGATATTTTAAACTTCGTCTTAAAATCTCTGGCTGGAAACCGACCTACAATAGGTTAGGCAAAGTTGTTCAGAATGATATGTACATATGTATATTTATATGTATGCAGATCTATATATAGGGTGGTCGACACACAAGAAAAAGCTGTTTCAAGAGCTTCTCATATTGATTCAAAAATAAATAGTAAAAAAAAACATTAATATAATATTGATATAGAATTAAAGTTAGCTCTTAATATGCCATTCTGATTCTATAAAATTATGCTAACCAAGCGTGCCATTCAGCAGTGTTAAAATAAGTCATCTGACAGTTTCCAAAAGTATCAAAAAATATCAGAAAAGTTCAAGAAATATTTCAAAATTTGTTTTTTCTGTTCTCAAGCCACCCGTTATGCGTAGCTAGAAGTGATTTATAAACTTGGCTTTGTTGCCTTCACTCACTCGCTGTTGCCATGAGCGTGGCAAACAATAAATCTTTTGTCTGTCAATAGGACCACTTACAAAATAGGAAATCATTTTAATTTTATATTCTATCAATTCCTCATCTTTAATTCAGTTTTTAAGCTTGTTAGCTGGTTGCTAAGTAATACGAGTATTTTAGCGCAAGTATAATTTTACAATTTTGCCTAGAAATAAACTTTTTATACCCTAAACAGTGTATGTATAACATTTATGTATATATGTAAGTTTGTCATGATCTGAGGAGCAAAATGTCCGTGACTTTGTAAACTATATGTATGTACATATGTACTTGTACAAATGATCAGCATGACATGCTAAGTCGATCTAGCCAAGTACTTCTTTCTGTCTATATTTAAGCGAAAAAGTCCCTTCGTTTTCGAAATATCGTTCTGAAATTTTGCACCCACCTCTTTCTATTCAAGAAGCTGATAGTTTTTGTCAGAACCGTCGTTATCGGACCACTATAGCAAATAGTTGTCATACAAACTGAACGATCAAACTGAAGCCTTTGTTTGGAAAACTTTTTTATTTGACAAGATATCTTCACGAAATTTGGTACGTAGTATTGCTCGAGGCAACAGTATTATCTCCGAAAAAATTGCTCAGATCGAACCGCTTTAACGTATAGCTGTCATACAAACTGAACGAACAAATTCATTATCTTGTATGGACAACTGTTTTATCTAATAAGATATTTCTACGAAATTTGGCAGGATTATTCTCCAAGTTAACGGTATAATCTCCTACAAAAATCGTTCTGATCTGAGCACTATAGCATATAGCTGTCATATAAACTGGCCGGTCAAAATCAAGATTTTTTTCACCCTTTTAGCCTAATCGTTCAAAATCAAGTTCTTGTGTGACACCTTTGCATTTGTGAAGGGTATATGTATATACATAAGTATGTAAGCAATGCTTCGGTGCAACCGAAATTAACTTTTTTTCTTGTTTATCCAACACTTAAGTTTCTAATGTCTGCGATTGCCTACCTCCAATTTAACCAATTTTTTGTTTGCGTTTTTTTGTTTGATTTTCAAGCCGTTTCTTTTATTTTTTGCTATAATAAAATTTATTCATGGTTAATTCGCCGTTTTCAACCAATTTATTTTAATTTCGTAAAGTTAAATTTTCGCCACGCTCGCGCCATTAAGCGTCTTACCAATTTAGTGTAATTTATTGACTTCTTCCTTTTGCAGTTTTCGCACAGTACGAACGCCTTTTCTACTTTGTATATTCAGAGATTTACCTATGCTGAGTTCCAATTAATTATTTTTATGTTATTTTTTCTTATAAATTTTATAGTTTTCAGTTGATTTCGAAAATTGTGTTTGCATTCGCACGCACGGTGATTTCGATTTATATGCTTTTGCTTTCGCGTATATTTTAGTTTCTATAGTATTTGTACATATATGTATGTATCTGTGTGTGGTTGATCAAACAGTTGGGTGCGGCAAAATTTATGGTTGTTGGTGAAAATTAATCTTCATTTGTACATTTACTTTGTTACAAGAATTTAATGAAATTTTGTTTTTGTTTAGACAAGAAACAGACGCGAGGAGAGTTTGGAAATTTCGATTTTGACATACAAAGTATGTTGGCAATAAAAGTGTTTGTAGACAAATAGTGCAGAGAAACTTTTATTTATTTGCGAAAATTACAAATTAGTAAGCTAGAATTTTTGTGAAAAGTATTTTTATTTGAAACTACAGGGTTTGCACGAAGTTTGTAACAACCAGAAGGAAACGTCGGAGATCGTAGAAAAAATATATAGAAGTTGCTTTAATTTTTGAGATATGGAACAGAAATTTTGCATACGGTTTTTTCACAGCAAGAGTCTGAAAATTTGTTTGCTTTGCTGATATCGGAACACTATAGCATATATGTAGCTGCCATACAAACTGATCGATCAAAGTCAGGTGCTTGTGTGGTAAACTTTACTATTTGACGAGATATCAACACGAAACTTAGTACGGATTGTTATGTCAGCCAATGGTATAATCTCCGAAAAAATTGTGCAGATCGGACTACTATAGCATATAGCTGCCATACAACTGATCGATCAAAGTCAAGTGCTTGTATGGAAATATTTTCTAATTGACGAGATATCAACACGAAATTTTGTACGGATTGTTATGTCAGCTAACGATATAATCTCCGAAGAAATTGTGTAGTTCGAACTACTATAGCATATAGCTGCCATACAAATTGACCAGTCAAAATCAAAGTTTTGTTCTTTTTACACCTTTTTTGGCTATAAGAAATGCAGCTGAAGGGTGTACTAGTGCCGAAGTTAATGTTTTTTGTTGTTTACTTACATATACTATACATATATAATTTTCGCACAATATATATATATAAATACATATGTGTGTATTTTCGTTATTAAAAAAGCTACTGCTTCCGCCAGTGCAGGCATGCAATTTTATATTCAAAATGGTTTATTTAAAAACTAAAATATTTATCAGAAGTACATACTATATGTATATACATTTACATAGGCAACGCTTATTAAACAAAACACACATATTATTGCACAGTGAAAATAAATTGTTTACTTGGTACCGCCAGTGAGTGTTGGCAGATGGTGAATCCACAGGGATATTAAACCGGAAAAAAACCATACGCCAGCCATTTCTGCAAAGCAATCAATAAAATCAATTACCAATAATTACATATAATTGGATACAAGTGAAGCGGTCGAGTGGAATAACAAATGATGGTGATTACATGGCCACTGGAGTTGGTGGCAAACAGCCCAATCGATGGCTTGGGTGGCCGTCGCCGCCTCTAATGGGATGTGCAGAGCAGTGACAATATGCTTGCTGGTACCCATTTTCATCAATATTTACATGTATCAATGTGTGTGTGTGTTTGAGGGCAGTCCAATTCGTGCATGCAACAGCACGAGGCCAAGCGTTGCTTGCATAGCGGTGAGCAGTAAGTAAGTGGTAAATCATAAATGCATATACGGTTATATAAGTGCATAAGCACATATTTACCATACACAAACAATGCAATTTAAGTAAATTTATATGAGCGCAAATATTGTGCGCGTATGTAAGAACGTGTGTGTGGTTGTTAAAAATTGAGCTTCAGCTGGTCGATCACGTGTCTGCGCTAGCAGCACGTACAGCATGTCGCATGTCCTACGCAAGCAGTACAAACTTCAGCAACATGTAGATATGTATTTATCCTTGTCTATGTATGTATACATATTTGTACGTCAGCAGAAGTGCATGTGCATGACAGCAATATTCGCTTACCCACTATCATTTACGTTTATAAAATTCAAAAGCTTTGTCATAATGACGTGCGGGCTTTAAAGAAACTAAACACGACTTACATACATACGTATAAAATAACTATAATAACTGTAAAGTAAAGATCTTGTGAACAATAATTTTTTATGTAATTGATTGTGAAGAACACAAATACAACAAAAAAATACGTTAACTATAATACCCTTCACAAATAAAATAGTTTTCAATACAAGGACTTCAGTTTGATCTGTCAGTTTGTACGAAAGCTATATGCTATAGTGGTCCGATCTAAACTATTTCTTCGGAGATTATACCGTTGGCTGATATAATAACCCGTACTAAATTTCATGTTGATATCTCGTCGAATAAAATAGTTTTCCATACAAGCATCTGATTTTGACCCTTCAGTTTGTATGGCAGCCATATGTTATAATGCTCCGATCTGAACAATTTCTTGGGAGATAGTAGCGTTGTCTTGGACAACAATCAGTAGCAAATTTTGTTAAGATACCTTGTCAAATAAAGAAGTTTTCCATATTAGAACTTGAATTTTATTGATCAGTTTGTATGGCAGCTATATGCTATAGTGCTCCGATCTGAGCAATTTTATGAGAGGTTATACTGTTACGTCGAAAAATATTACATACCAAATTTTATGACGATACTTTGTCAAATAAAAAAAGTTTTCCATACACGAAATTGAGTTTTCCTGATCAGTTTGTATGCCAGATATATGCTATAGTGCTCCGATCTGAGCAACTTCTTCAGAGATTGTATAACTACCTTGGACTATAACGCATGCCAAATTTCGGAACGATAGCTTGTTCAATAAAGAAGTTTTCCATACAAGGATTTGAGTTTGATCTGTCTGTTTATATGGCAGCTATATGCTACAGTGATCCGATTTCAACGGGTTCGACAAATAAGCAGCTTCTTTGTGAGAAAACGACGTGTGAAAAATTTCAGCTCGATGTATATAAAATTAAGGCATTAGTGCACGTATATACGAACAGAGGGGAGACAGATGGGCTCAGCTCGCCACGCTGATCTTTCATTAGTATAAGTATATTTAGTATATATTTAAAGGGTCTCCGATGCTTTCTTCTGGGTGTTACAAACTTCGTGCCGAACTTACATGCCCCGTTCTTCTTCTTTACTGGCATCGGTTACGCATTTATCACCGAGGCCGACTCATCAGATGATGTCGCTGTCCATGCCTCCGCACCATATAGCAATAAGGAAAGGATGAGGGACTTGTCGACTTGGTATTTGCCACTCAGTCCAAAGTAGCCCCTGCCAATAGGAGCGATCCTACCTTGGATTTCAAGGCTGGGGCCCACCCTGTTCAGGGTATAAAAACTCGTACGTTTACTCGCTTATAAAAAAAACTGACTGTCTGATGACCAAACGGAGATATCACCCATATATAAATACATACAACCATATATAAATACATGCATTCATATATAACATACATATGTATATACACATGTAAATACAGTACATACCCGTTTACAAAAATTGCCTTTATGTTACACATACATATGTACACACATATGAAGCGAGCACGCCAGCAAAAGCACGTACGCTGAAATGCAACGAAAGGGCACTACAATAACATCAAGAAAACAATTTTGTGTATTTTTTTTTAACAAAAATTGAAAAAAATGCCTGTCAGCAGCAGCGACAGCAGAAATTTATGCGATAATATTTTAATGAAATGTGAACTTTTTTCCGATTTCAAAGCAAGCGATTTCGTTTTCGAGTGCAATCAATGCAAAAAGTCGGAAATAAAGGCAGCAACATATGACTAAAGACATTTCAAAAACAACAAAAGTGTTATCATTTTTTCATGTGTCATTAAATTTAAAATTTTATTGCTGGTGGCGAATACTGGGGATGTTACATAATAGCGCTATTTCGTTTCTCAAAAATTATAGAACTTATAAAACTTATGGCGGCAGACTGTGATGAAGACAGAGCTGTGAGAAGCCGAAGAAGTACATATGTGGTTCAAATGCGAGTCTGCTATTATTCTGAACCTTCGGAAACCCTCAGACACTTTGACTTCGTATAGGCTTACTTGGATCATAGAGTCGCCAAACCGAACTCTGCCGGCTTTTTCTCTGCCCATATACCGGCGAGGGAATTATGGGTGGGAAGAAGCTGTTGGGAAAGAAGGACAGTGAGCTTCTTTACGGATGGGTCAAAGCTTGGTCCACCAACTTTAGCTTCCGACTTTCTGACTATTGCAGTGTTTTCCAAGCCGAGGTTGCAGCCATTAAGGTAGCAGTAAATTTACAGCCACCTTCACAGAAGTGACCATCCATTTAGATAGCAGAGCGGCGATACTAGCCTTGAACTCATTAATAGTACTTCAGGGTTCTTCAGGGTTCTCGCTATCAATAGCATCGCGTATCTTTGTGATAAGACTGGTTTCTGTGCCAAGCCACAGGAAAGTTGATGAGCTAGCAAGGAAAGGCACCCTAGAAGCGCTGTTGGTAAAATGGGAGATGGTCGGTGCTCTCGTATCTTCTGCTACTAGATAGCTGGACTGCGCAGAAGCTTGGCCAGCGCTTGGCCACCATCGGTATATGCGCTGTCGCAAAAGTCTTTTAGCCCAAGATGTAGAGATCTCTAGCTAGCCTCCCCCGAGTTGCGTGGCTTTTAACAGGCCAAAGACCTATGTATTAGCGTCCATGCTGTAGGGCTGAGAATCTTACCAGACCACATCTGCAGAAGCTGTATGTAAGAAGATGAGGTGGAAACAACTTAACATTTCTTACCTACTATTTTAATTTGTTTTCACTGTACTGCAATAAAATACTCTAAGTTCAACAAAAATATATTTAATCTATACTATATGTATGTACATGTATTACATAAGCATGCAAATAAGGCGAATTGAACTTAAATGCGATTAAATCTGACCAAATAAATGCGACGCATAGACAGCGTAACCACATGGTGCCTGACCTATCCGGTTGTTTAATCGCAAAATATGCATATGACATACATTTGCATACACACAGATGCCTTAAGTCAGTGTATGTAAAATATAATATATATTTGTATGGTAAAAAGGCTCGCCTCGATATTATTTTGAGGCAGTTGAAGAAATAAATCACTGATAACTCGAAATGTCATCTGTATGTAGTATGTACATATGTTTGACTAATAAATGCCGAAAATTATAAATTATATATTTCTAAATACATACGTAAATATACCTAAATATATATATATATAGTTATTAATTTTTTTATTTATTTATGTGAGCATAAAGCAGCTTATGATAGATACGCAGCAAGAACAAAGAGCCGTGCCTGACCTACCCAGCCTTCACGGCGTCGCTGCTCTTTTGAAATAGCGAAATTTTGAAATTTTTGATACAATTAAGCAAATCAAAGCGTTTCATGCAAATAAAAATGCACATAACTAAATAAAAATAGACGCTGCGGCGTATGCCTATAAGTTCTATCTCTCTTAGCGCTTATTGTTGACAGCTTTGACTTTCAGAACAAATTTTGACAACAAAAGTCGTATGATTCTGTAAAAACACGACATTTCTAGCCAATGGCGATAAGTGGCGGTTGTAACACACAAACCAAATAACAAAAACAACACACAAAAACAAAAAAACTCAGAATGTCAAATTCGGTTGCACCGAAGCTGCAATACCCTACACAAATACTAAAGGTTCCGTACAAGAACTTGATTTTGGTCGGTCAGTTTGTAGGGCAGCTATATGCTATAGTGGTCTGATCTGAACAATTTTATGAGGGCTTATACTGTTGCTTTGAGTAGTAATCTGTGCCAAATTTCATTGCGATACCTTATCTAATGAAGAAGTTTTCTATACAAGACATGATTTTGGTCGCTCAGTTTGTATGACAGCTATATGTTATAGTGGTCCGATCTAAACAATTTTATGAGGGCTTATATCGTTGCCTCAGGCAATATTCCATACCAAATTTCATGACGATACCTTGTGAAATAAAAAAGTTTTCCATACAAGGAGTCGAGTTTGATTGGTTAGTTTGTATGGCAGCTATATGTTATAGTTGTTCGATCAGTAAAATTTCTTTGAAGATTATAGCAATGGCTGGGATAATAATCTATGTCAAATTTTGTGATGATACTTTGTCAAATAAAAAAGTTTTTCATACAAAGACTTGAGTTTTGTTCGTTAGTTTGTATGGCAGCTATATGCTATAGTTATCCGATCTGAACAATTTCTTTTAAGAACGTAGCTTTACTTTCAGCAATAATCTGTGCCTAATTTCATGAAGATATCTGGTCAAATAAAGCTGTTTGCCATACAAAAACTGGAGTTGGATCGTTCAGTTTGTATGGCAGCTATATGTTATAGCGCTTTGATATCGGCAATTCCCACAAATGAGCATCGTCTTGGACAGCAAAGAACGTGTGCAAAAATTCAGATCGATATCTCGAAAACTGAGGAACTATTTTGCGTAGTTTTAGGTGATAAAAGACTATTATACTCAGTAGCGACATGTTGCCAGAGTATAAAAATATGCTTTTTCACAATAATAATAACAAAAGTGGCAAAAGGCACATTGCTGATATTAAAACAAGAATTAAGAGCAAAACATGATAGAATGAAAACAATTTGCCGGAACGCGCATTGACGTCAAAGCGAAAACCCTATTACGGCATGTGGGTCGAGCGGTCAGCGCTGACGAGGCGTATTGGAAATTGAAAAGCGAAATGAATTGGAAACACATATTTTTCGTATAACTGTAAATGCTATTTGTAAATTTCGATTTTCTAAAATTTGTTTTCAAAATGCCGATTGGCTCGGTATTTTTTCCGCAGCGTGACCTTGAAATTTTAAAAGCCTCAAGAAATATACTCACACAGTTGTAAATGTTTGTAAGTGTGTGGTTTGCATCAATAATGTGAAATTAAGAGGGGTTGCGCCGCATCGGTCACCCGTTATGACAGTACAATCGCACGCAACATTTGTTATTCATTAGCTTTGTGTTACGACTGCGCTGCCTCTGACATATTGATGCCTGTAAATGCAATATTTAATGCAAACATGTCAAACAATTTGTCAAAAAACAAGAACGACTGCGGCCCATTTTTCGTTTTGTTTAGAAAATTCAAAAATTTTGATATCTTGCAGCTGTGTGTTTATAAGAAAATAATAAAAGTGAAATAGCTAAAAATGAAAAATAAACAAATTACAGCGAGAAAATAAACTCTGTGCTACTAAAATAGCAACAACAGTGGTGCTAATAACTCATAAATGCAGACGTTGCCAAGTGGCAACACGCCCAGTTTTTGGGGTTGAGGAAAAAGTGAGCAAAACACAAGTCACAAAAACTTAATAAAATTTGGCTTTAAGTGCAGTGCAAATGTGGCACAGTGGTGCGTTTTATGTTATGGCAATTGCAAAAACAAAAACATATACTAGTGTGGTCAAAAAGTAGTAAGACTTTATAATTTGAATTTCGTGCGAAAACCCCTTCGTCGAAATATTTTGTTCTGGTTGGTATGACTGCTAGTGACATCTGTGCTACATGTCACATCAATATGATCATTAGTGCTTATTATACAACTATCTTTCTGTAGCAAATAACGGGCATTCGACGACTTCTACGATAAGTGGATTTATTCAACAAAGCAGTTCCATTAAAATTTGTGTGCGGAAACAGAGTTCTGGTGCCGAAACGTTCAGAATATTGGAAAAGGTCTTCGGTGATACTTTTTGTCTCGAGAAAGTGTTTTTGATTGGTAAAAGTTGTATAAAAAGGGTCTAGAACGCATTGAAGACGAGCCACATTCAGGACGACCATCAACATCAACTGCCAACGAGTCTTGGTTCTATGCTTACCACCCGAATAGATGATCAGTCGATAGGGGTTGACGTTATTCTTCATTAAGAATTTTAAAATTACGAACAAAGTCTTACTAGTTTTTGTTCATAGTAGTAAACGACCCAATGACGCCGCCGGCACATAAACCGCATCAAACCGTAATTTTTTCGGGATGCAATGGTGACTCATGGAGCACGTGTGGATTGCTGCCGGACCAATAACGCACATTTTGCTTATTGACGAAGCTATTCAGCCAGAAATGAGCCTCATCGCTGAAGATGCTTTTTCGATGAAAATCCGGATCATTTTCAAGTTGTTGCTCAGCCCAATGCACGAAGATACGACGATTTTGGTGGCCAAGATCTTTTCGCAAAATTCGTCAGAACGACTTCAAAGAGTTTCCCAATGCTTGAGAATGCCTTGTGAGAGACTGATTTGGGTCTTCCTCAATTGATGAGCTAGCGTCAGCAATATTCTCGAGACTACGAGAACTTCGTTGCCTCACTGGCACGGAAACATTTTGTGCTGTGCCTGTGGATTAAAATTTTTCCACGAAACGCTAAGTTGTTTATCTGACAGGACGATTATGACGACCATAAGTTGGACGTAGCGCTCTTAAAGTTGAGGCTACTGACCGCAAATTTCGGTTCTAAAGTTTAATAATTTCAATTCGTTGTTGGATCGTATATTTTTCCATGATGAAATGGCAAACTTTACTGAATAGAAATGTCAAAAGAGGGGTGAAAAGTATGGTGTCGTTTGCTGTCTCTATCGGTTTACTTTTTCAATCGCTATCCCTATCGGTCCCCTATTGAAAAGGCCGTTATAAGTATATTAAATATTTAGTAAAAAATAGGTAAATAGTAAGTACTTATGTAAGATATGTATATATAAAAGTAGGTACATATATTTGTACCTTGCAAACAATTCTGCCTTAGGAATTATGAAATTCAGTTGGTTTAGTCGACTAACCAATTGTCTTCTCCTAACTTATTAATAACCTAATTAGAATCGTTGATGGACAGCAGTTACCCGAATGTCCATTTATCCATAAGCACTGATCCTTACAAATGTTGATTTACGAACCGTCAATTGTCAGATTCAGGGTTCTAGAAATATTCAAGAAAAGTATCGATTTCACACCAGTTCAGAATAAGGGGAAAAGTCAGTTTCAATTATGGATATAACGAACTCAGAATTTGCCGAATAAAAGTTTATATATACTCTGCATTAAAATATTACTACTTTTCTAATATTTTTTTAAAATAACCGGTATATAACTGGCAATTTTCGTACTAGTTCATTTGCACTTTGAAAAACGGCTAGTTGTCAACTTGTGCGTTTTCGTTCAGCCAGTTCTAGCGGACTACATACAGAGAACATACATGTACATACAAATCGAATGTACTTGGTATAAGTACTATATATGTATACACTTTATATAAGTATGTACATATACCCATATATAAGATTTCATGTTAGCTCGCTTGTCGGTTGACCGCTACTAATAGCCTGCTTGGCGTGATGCCGCCTTAATCTATTTTGGCAACAATTTCCTAAGAAATACAAGCAAAGCAAAAAGCCAACAAATGCGGTTGTTTCGTCTTATTATTATAAGAAAATGGCAAAGATTGAAAAGTCTAAATAATCTAACCAACGCAACGAAAACAATTTCGCTGCGAAAGACGTCAACGCTGCTGGCAGCGAAAACAATAACAAAACCGCAGCAGAAAAACAAAAATAATATTTAAATATACTTAGATTTTGTAAGTGGGCAACAAGCTTGCAACAATAACAAACAAATAGAATTGATAGCGATGTAAATTTGCGCAAATTTCGACACCTTTCGTTTATATAACGACAATGTATGGCTGTTTAGGTAAACGCATATTATTCTTTTACGGTATTTGTTGGTTTGGTTTATATAATTTTTATTGTTTTCTGAAATTACTTTATGCATTATGACAATTAAATATCAGAAAAGTGGTCAAAAATATATCACTGCAGCAAAGGCTATATTAAGGGGTTACGCGGCTTCAGTTTATGCTCTTAACTAAAGCACGTATTTTCTTCTTCTTTACTTTTACTGACCCTGTAAGAAGTTCTGTTGTCAAGGTTCGTTTTTCCCGAGGGACTGCCATAAATGACGTCCTAATAGTCGAGTTTTGAGAATTTTCCTTTGAAAAAATCACATAATCTTTGTAAAAATGTTAAATGCGCTTAGGTTATTCGCCTGCCTGGATTTGATTCGATGTGAAAGTCACAAAGTGATTTCAGTGTGAGCTGGCTTCCAGCTGGATCTATATACTTGTAAGTAAATCAGGCACAGTGTCTGGTCAGTGGTTAGGCGACTCTCGTGTCGCGATGTGATTTGACGTAGAAGTCACAACGTCACTACATTAGAAATTATGAAATTCTACTACAGGCGATGCTGGCTTCCATCTGCCTCTTAGCTAAATGCAAGCAAAGGTTGTGGGCTGGGCTAAATGTAAATAAAGGTTTTAAACTTGGCTAAATGTAAACAAAAAGGTCGTTGAGCTCATTAAATTTAAACCCCAATGAAAGGTATGCAAAAGAGTCACTGATCCTAAATGTATACAAAGGTTGTTAAGTAGGCTGAATGTAAGCAAAGGTTCTGGTCTTGGATAAACTTAAACAATAAGGTCATTGACCCCATGACATGTAAACAAAAGGGTCGCTGGGTCCAAATGTGAACAAAGGCTGTCGACTTGGCTAAATGTAAACAAGTCATTCACCTCATAAGGTAAACAAAGCGGTCAGTGACCCAATGAAATCTAGAAAAAATTTTCAATGAGCCCAAATGTAAACAAAAGTTGTTGACATGGCTAAATGTAACAAAGGTTGTGGACTTGGCTCGGTTTTTGAGATATCGACCTGAAACTTTGCACACATATCTTTCTACCTAAGAAACTGCTTTGTCGGTATCCCGGATATATGATCCTAATAGCGTATATCTGCAAGACAAACTGAACGTTCAAAATTTAGTCTTTTTATTAGCAACTTTTTATTTTGACAAGATATCTTCACGCAACTTGTCAGGTATTATTTTCTTAGGCTGCGCTCTTATCTCTGAAGAAATTTTTAAGATCAAGCTACTATAATATGTAGCGGCCATACAAATTGATCGATCAAAATTAAGTTTGTATTTGAGGAAATATCTTGTCGAAATTTGGCGTGTCTTATTATCCAGGGCAACGTTACAATATTCGGAGAAATGTTTCGATTCGGACTTCTATATGATATGGCTGCCATACAAACTGAACGATCGGAATCAAGTGCTTGTATGGAAAACTTTTTTGTTTGACAAAATATCTTCACGAAATATTGCAGGGATTACTATAGCAGGCAACGTTACAATTTCCGAATTTTTTTTTTAGATCGGACAAGTATAGCATATAGCTGCAATACAAACGAATCGATAAAGTGCATCTTTTGAAAGGTTTTTCATTTGCAAAGAGTATAAAAATAATTAATGGTTTAGTATTTCATCATTAATAGTCCTGCACACATAACTCAGCTCTTGAACGAAAATTTTGCAACCAAAAATCGGCCGATTTTCCGATTTTCCGACTTTAGGCAATTTTGCACCATTTTGTGCGCGCAATACGGAAATTGCCAGCGGCCATATGCAACTTTCACTTTAACGCCATTATGCTGAGGCAAATCCAAATTCGGCTGCTGTACTGCCTACGTGATTGCATAACACATACATTGATATACTATATACATATATAGTATATATTATATGTATATTTACTATGTACATATGTGGCTACTGACGCCGGCATACAATGTTGCACAATGCTCAATTGAAATACGTCAGTTCACGCGAGCGTGTTGCTAAAATGCAGTAGCACTTACACACACACACCCAACAAGACACGCAGCTTTGCATATAAATAAACACGCACACACACACACATGCGTGCATTCGCACCAAATAAATTGCCAGCATTTTGCATTTTGTCGTCGCCTCGCTGAGATTTGCATGACAGATTTGTCGCTGCGCGGCTGTCGCCAATTCACGCGGTGGCTGCCACTTATAGCATATACTTAGTACAGCTCGCCCGCCGGCAGAGTGCCATGCTTGCATGACTGGCAATTGCTGATGAGTGTTGTTACAATTTCTTATTGTTGTTGTTGTCAACGTTGTTTTTTGTTTTTATTATTGTTTTATTTCTGTCGTTGTTGTTGTTGTTATTTTGATTTTTGTTGTTGTCGTTGCTTTATGTTATTGTCATCGTTGTTTTTGCTTGTTGTTAATACTCTATTTTTGTTTTTGTTTTTGTTTTTGTTGTTGTTATTGTTCTGTTGTGCATCCCACTGCAGTGTTGCTAGCGCTTCCCGCCTGTGTGTGTTTGTACATATTTCGTTGCTGCCGCTGACACTTTGTTTTATTGTCATTGCTGTCATTACTGTTGTTGTTTTCGCTTTCCTTATTTACATTGCAACGCATTGGTGTTGTTCTTCCTGTTGCTAATGTTGAGATTTTAATGCGCTTTCGCGCGTTGCTGTTGTTGTCGCTGTCTTTATCGACTTAATTTTTACACATTGTTGTAGCTGTTGCCTTTGTTGTTGTAGCTGGTATTGCTGCTGCTGCCGCCTCCGTTGACGCTGTTCTTTGCTGTTTGCTAATGTTGCCCGCATTGCGGAAGTGACAATGTAATTTGACGTCATTCCGTCGTCTCCGTCGTCGCCAACGCCTTCAACGTGGCTCAATGCAATGCCCGCATGCTGTGTTGCTGCTATTGTTGTTGTACTTGGGTTGTTTTTCATTTAGCTGCTTGGCTATTGACGTCGATCTTCGGTCGTCGCGTTGGCTCGCTGACTCGCCGCTGGGCGGAAAATGTTTCGTATTTTCGCTTTTAACTAAATAAGCGAAGGCGACGTCGCTGCCGCTGCCACTGCCGTTGCTTAAGTCCATGTAATGTTGTTATTTGTCGTCAATATAATTAAATTCTTTGTTAGCATTTATTGGCTTGTTTACCAGCAGATAGCATGGCATTGCCGGCGTGTTTGCGTAGACACTTGGCTTGCTCGCGAAGTAGATATGTATGTAGAATGCTTCAGAGCTATTAAGCTTGACGATTTATGTTGTTGTTGTTTTGTTGAAATTTCTTGAAACTTTTTTGCACTTTTCTACACGCTCTATTGTGAAGGTCATGTAAATGCACTTACTTTGTTTTGATTTGTATTATGCGCTTAAAGTGTTTGTTGTTGTGATTTTATTATATCGAATTTGTTATTCCATACAAAATCGAGAAATTGATTGTTTTGTTTTGGGCGCTAGTATTCATGAGTGTATGCTTGCATTTCGGGGAACATTTATGCAACGAAAATGTCAGTATTGCAGCTCTGCGCACATAATAATACTTTTTTTTCTGGAAACTTTGGTTCAGCTTTTCCGCATTTTCCCATTTTTTAAAACATTATTTTTCGAATAATCTGGGTTTTGGTCTTATAAATCTTTGGGAAATTTTGCACAAATCTTTCTCTGCGCAAGCAGCTACTCATTTGTCGGAACCGCCGATATCGGTGCACTATAGCATATAGCTGTCATACAAACTGAACGTTCAAAATCAGTTGCTTGTATGGGAAACTTTTTCATTTGTCGAGATATCTCTGCGAAATTTGGCACGGATCATTTTCCTTGTTAACCGTATAATCTCTGAAGAAATTGTTCAGATCGGTTAACTATAGCAAATAGCTGTCATACAAACCAAACGTTCAAAAACCAGCTCTTGTTAGGAAAACTTTTTTATTCGGCGTGATATTTTCACAACATGAGTCATAGAGTTTTGCCCAAGATAGCAGTACATTCTCCAAAAAAATTGTTTAGATCGGAATGCTATAGCATATAGCTGTCATACAACTGAATGATTAAAATTAGGTTCTTTTTATGAAATTTATTTGTAAAGGTTATAATAGCCAACCGAAGTTAACGTTTTTCCCGCCTTCGAATGAAGTGTTGCCATTTCGAATTGTTTTTGGCCCGATGCTTAATTGAAAATAGTCAAATTATTTAAAAAATGGTAATAAATTTTTTCATTTCTTTTTGAAAAGGAAAAATGTTTTGAAGTTTATCTCGTCACCTAAAATGCGAAACAGCGTATCATCAAAAACAAATTATAAATCGCTGTTAGATATAATAACCAATATATTGGTTAGTCGAAAAAGCTTTTTTGTATTTCTAATCAAACTTCAACTAATGTTTTTGTTTACAATGAACTTTAATGAACCAAATATGCACCATTTTGGTCGACCACTTTTTGTCATTTTTCCGCTTGAGGTATTATTTCATCAGTGCAAAACTCTTCTGGGTTCTCGGCAAAAAACTGCGAAAAGTAATTTTCATAGGCTTCTCTTGAAGGCAACTTTACTCCATTAAGGTTGTTATGCATTGACCAAAAAAAAAAATAGTAGTCCGATGGTGCAAGGTCAGGTCTATACGGTGGTTGCATCAAAACTTTTAAGCTAAGCTCTCCCAGTTTTTGTCGAGTCATCAAAGACGTGTGTGTCTAGCGTTGTCCTGATGGAAGACGAAGCCCTTTGTGTTGATCAGTTTTGGCTGTTTTTTCGACTTATTGCTTCAATCGCATCAGCTGTTGACAGTAAAATGTAGAATCAATGGTTCGACCAGGCTGGATCAGCTCATAGTGGATGATTTCTTTCTAGTCCCGCCAGCCACTCAGCATAACCTTTCGAGACGTCATTCCTGGCTTCCGACCATTTGTTGAGCTTCACCACGCTTGGACCATGATCTGTTTTCTCATTATTGTCGTATTTGATCCAAAAAAATTATGTTTGTATTTCCATTTTTTACATTAAACATTACATTCCAATAAGAAATTCCTTACTTTTCTTATGCCGCCAATATATAATTAACCTTTTTAAATATCTAGATCTAGACATATACAAGTTAATGAAGCAATTGACCTTCTATGAAATTTTTCCGCTTTCCAGTGGTGAGCAACATACGTGGAAATATATTTTCCAAATCATTCAACTATGTTCATTTCGAAGCACTTCCTTTATAGTTATATACATATGTATGTATACCTATGTATATTCTATGAGTTTTGGTAATGCGGCACGTAGCACTGTGAACACATTTTTCAGCTCGCACCTTAATTTTCACCAAACAAGTTTTAATTAAAAATATTATTTAAGACCTAATTACAGTGTGAGAGAATTTTATAGAAGTATTTTCCGTTGCCGCAACACAGCAGGGGGCACACATCTGCAAAACTTACGTGCAACACAGGCAGTTGTAAAGCGTTTAACACTTTCGCAGTGAATGAGAAAACTATGAGGATACACATAACAATACTTATGTATATACATACATATGTACATATATACATATTTTTATATGTTTACAGGTGGAATATAAATAGGCATATACATTGTAAGGTGCGTGTATATTCACGCTTTAAAATCTGTGAATAATTAGTGTAAGCAGCACAAAAGCTTACAATGAAATTGGAAAATATTTCAGAGGCTACGCGGCATAACAAATTCAAGGTTGTGCATTTCGTAAGAAGTGGCTTTTAGAAATAGTTCGGTTGGCAATATAATTTTCTTATCATTTCTAGAGCTAGAGTTAGAAGAGATAAAAAACAAAAAAATGTTAAATTTGGTTACAAGAAAAATATTGTTTGTATGACAGCTATAAGCCATAGTGCCCCGATCTGAATAATTTCTTCAGAGTTTATAACATTGTCTTGGATAATAATCTGTGAGAAATTTCATGAAGATATCTTGTTAAACGAAAAAGTTTTGCATACAAGGACTTGATTCCGATCGTCTAGCTTGTACGGCAGCTATATGCTATAGTAGTTCGATCAAAAAAATTTCTTCAAATATTGTAGCGTTGCTTTAGAAAATAGTCTGTGTTAAATTTCGTAAAGATATTTTCCCAAATAAAAAGGTTTTCTGTACAAGAACTTCATTTTGATCGTACAGTTCGTATGGCAGCTATATGCTGTAGTGCTCCGATCTGATTAATTTTTTCGGTGAATGTATCTTCGACTTAGGAAATAATCCATGCCAAATTTTGTGAAGATATATTGTTAAATGAAAAAGTTTTCCGTATAGGAATTTGAATCTGAGGATTCAGTTTGTATGGCAGCTATGTACTATGTACATATTGTACATATATATTAAAGTGGTCCGATCTGAATAATTTTTTCGCTGAATACATCTTCGATCTTAGGCGATGATCCATGTAAATTTTTGTGAAGATATCTCGTCAACTGATAAAGTTTTCCATACAAGATTTTGATTTTGAGGAGTCAATTTGTATGGCAGCTATGTATGTTAAAGTGGTCCGATCTAAACAAATTTTCTCGGAATTTTAGCATTGCTTCAAAAAATAGTCCTTGTCGAATTTTATTCAGATATCTCATCAAAGGATGAATAATTCTACATCTTTTTTTAGAGACGAGACTAATTTTCAGAATTGATTGGGCAATCATATTTATAACCGTTTTTACCAGTGTCGGGACACATAGTGTTGTGTTTTTGGTTATTTGCTACATCACGTAAAGTTTTTTTTTGTGTATAGAAAAAGTAGTAGCCCATTTATTCCAGCGCTAGATGCGAATGCCTCATCTTCGATGTGGTTTAATAAGGTATCCTGACATTCGTCTGAAAATCACAGCCACAGTTGAGGCGAGGCATTAAACGAATGAGCGGTGGCTAATAGCCTTCACCTTGTGAAAGAGCCGAGTGAATAGTGTACGTTCGATGGGCCCGGGGACGTGAGTGACATTGACGTGACGTTTATGAACCAGGCAGCAAGTAAGGCATTCGACGTTAGGTGGGAGGTTAAGGCAGATTGTCGCCGGTTCGTCCACCGATTGGCCGGGTGAACAGGGTCAGCATCATGTATTATGTAACGCAAGTCAAATATCTGGGACTAACCATGAGTCAAAGAATTTGAAAGAAGCATTTTGCTTGGCGAATGTGAAGGAGCGGCTGCAGGCAACCGTAGGCAAAGTACGACGAATTGATTGGCGTCTCGGGCGTGCCATTTATGGAGCCGCTATATGATGGGAAGCAGACACGACAGTCTTGTGATGCCAAAAACTTCTCTCAATACAGCGTTGTATGTCGGTTCAGGAGGGGCTTGAGTGTGTCATTGCTGCGGAATTACTGGATTTCCGATGATGATGTGGAGAAGGAGGGACATATAGGGAACAGTAGGCTTCTAGATGATAGGGTCAGGTGTAGATGGCAAGACCGTTGGAACAATGGTCTTAACGATCGAGTGACTTATGAGTACATTCGGGACGTTTGGTCTGTTGAGGGTAACTCCAGACCTCAGATTTTGTCTGAATCTGAGTTTTCTGCTTACGGTGCATGGTGCATCAGAATCACCTATCTGATAGGTCTCGTTGTTTTTGTGGAGGCTGGGTGCATGTACTTGCAGAATGCCTGATGTACTCGGTTATTTGGGATCTGCGTGGAACGGGGACTAGCTGTACTGACGGACGTTTAGATGTTAGCGGTGTGATCTCCACTATTCGGAATGCCGAACAGTTGGAAGCTCAACTGGTAGTAGTTTCGGAGGTCTGACCGGACTCTTAATTCTGGTACCACGGGGAGCAGGAGCCCTTGTAGTTCACTCCAACCTACTCATGTGGACTGGCCGCTTGGGGAATATCGTGTTGGTTGTGGTTAAAACCCGTATGCGGCAAGAACTGACGGGTCAGTTGAATGTGGAGTTGCATTGTACTGGGTGCCGGACCCAAAGTACGGCAGAGGTTGTAGATGGGCCTCGAACCCTGCCAAGGTGGTTAGCATGTCCATTCCACACAGCCAATTGGTACTGAAAATGCTTGGTACCCACGTTAAACACCAAGGATGTTGTATGTAGAAAGACTAAAGTGTGTCCATTGTGTTACCATTAGTGAAGAGCTCTGAGGAATGATCTGGTCTGATTTGCAGCTAATCGACCATTTGTTCCAAAAAATCAACCAAGTGGACGACAATCCGTGTAAGTGTTTTGGAACAAAAATTGTTTTTGCTTTTCTGAGTATTTTATATTAATTTTTAATTTTTTTTTTTTTGAACTTCTATGTTTTTTGATATTTAATTTTTTTTTCGATTTTTGTGTTTTAGTTTTTTGTTTTCATTTTGGTATTTTGTTTTGTGAATTTTTTTTGTTTTCAATTTTTTTGTTTCCTCTTTTTGTGTTGTGTAGTTTTTTGTTTTAATTTGTTATTTGTTTTAATTTTTTTTTGTTTTAATTTTTTTTTGTTTCCTACTGAACTTCTATGGTTTTTGATATTTAATTTCTTTGTGTTTTTTGATTTTTAGTTTTTTGTTTTATTAATGGTTTTGTGTTTTTTGGTTCTCAGTTTTTTAGTTTCCTGTTTTTTTTTTGGTTTTATGTATTTTTTGTGTGTTTGTTTCTGGGTTTTGGACGCTTAAATCATATAAGAAAATGTTTATATAAATTTTGCTGTAAATTTGTTTATTTCTTCGCAAATTAAATTGTGTTACCTTTTGTTATGATAATCTGGTTCCGAAACAGTTTTCTGGGCTGTGTAAATAGCAATTTGTTTATATTAGTTATTTATTTTTAAACGCTGTTGGTTGTTCTGGCATTTGTTTTTCCTTTGGCCCAAATGAGTTGGGGAATTTTCAAATTTCCTGCCAAGATTTATGAATTAATATACGCTTGAGTGTCTTGCAGATACACACTTGCAAATATATACATACTTGCTGCTTACATAAGTGGCTAGCCGCGCACATACAGTTAGAAAAATATATTTTCAGCTGTGCGCTCTAGTCTCCACACAGATTTTTGTGTGTTATTCTCCAGATCCCCACTAAAGACTGAAGACCGAAAAAATGCGATTGCAATCGTGCTAAACCAGAAAAACAAGCACATTTTTCACTTTCACGCCAGCACGCCAAATATTTGGATAAATAGATGAACGGACGGACAGCCGAACGCATGGACATAGTACAAGTGGACGCACAAAGGCGCGCTGCGCCAATGAATGGACTGGCTGCCACACGTAGTGGCGTAAACAAATTTGCGAAAATTGTTTATCAAAAGTGAATTTCTTTCAGCAAATTAAATGATTGAAGCGAAAGCAAAAAAAAATCTAGTTGCTGCCATGAATGAATTTTCTGAATGGCTGCTGTAAGTGCGCGGGGCCGCTGGGCCGGTCGTGTGGGTGGCGTGCAAAAATAGCCAAATGCTTCTACGTTTAAGCGTGTGTAAAGTGGGAACGGCCTTCAGCTGCGCGCTTTTGTTTTTGCTGTATTTATTTGTGTTAATTTTTTTTTAGGGTTTCTTCACGGGTACAGCCGTTTTGGCCATAAATCAAGTGATAAGACTGCAGAACCGAGTTGACCATTTCGTTGGTAAACAAGCGATTTCTGCTTAAAACCAATCCAAAATAACAACAAACTGATTAAATTGGCAAATTCGATGACCTCGATACCTTGAAGGCAATATACTGTGTGTTAGCGCATATTATCATGTTTGTATATTTATGTATATATGTGTGTGTATGTTTATGGTCTTTATTTTTTTTCTTGGTTGTCATAAAGTTTTAAGTGCTCTGTTTTGTCTCTTATTACTAATGTGATTTGCCTTATCGTTTATCGCCCAGCCGCGTTATCAAGGCAAAACGGTGATACCGTTAACTAGGAAAAGTGTCGTAAACAATTTATGGTAGGCCAAGTTGAGACAAAGTGCTTGCCGTTAGCTCACTGCTGAAAATTGCCTTAATTATATTAAAATTCCGGTTAATGGTTGGATCTCAAATTTTTTTTCCGGATAATGTATCGTTTTTCAAGAAACAAAAAAAAAACAAGTTCGGTTGCATTCTTCCAGAATTTTTTTTTTGTATCACACGTTTATTATATTTCAAATTTTTTCCCCAATAAAACCTAGTTCTAGGTTTTTAAAGAAAATGTTTATTTGTATTTTTTTGGAAATCCAAACACCCAGCCACTTGGCTTTTTAAACTGAAAAAATTTGGAAATCAAATTAGAATATTTTTAAAATATTTCAAAAAAATATATTTTTTTCGAAAAACAAAATCTGTACTATATTTTCCAAAAATATCTTTTTATAACAGATTTTCTTATATTTAAATAGCAAAAGATATAAAATTATTAAGTTTCATATTTGTAGAAAATATATTTTCGATATTTTTTTAGCAATTTTGGAAGATGATGCAATTGACTTTTTAAATAAAAAGTAAAATAAAATCACATTTTTTCAAAAGAAATTTCAAAAAATATTTTTAAGCTATTTCTGAACAAATATTTCAAAATATTTTTTTTTATCAGAATTTTTTTATATAAACATTAAAAAAAAACTAGTTGCATTTTTTCAAGAAAAATCGTTTTCTATCTCATATTTTTTTTATATTTCAAAAAAATTTTGGTTTGTTGTATATTTTTCTTTCTTAAAAATATACATTTTTGCAACGCAATTTTTTTAATTCAACATATTTTTTCAAAAAAAAAATTTAGTTACATTTTCAATTATATATTTTTATAGTTTTTTTGTAACTGTAAATATTGCAAATGGTTTGTTTTAACTAAAAAAAAATGTCTATATAATTTTGAAAAAAAATTAGAAATTAAATTAGAAAACTATTTCATGGAAAAAGGTAAAAATATTTCGAAAAACATATATATTCTTTTCGCAAAACAAAATCTGTTGCATCAAATATTTTTTTTTATAAAAATATATGTTTTGGTTTACAATCAGTTTTTTTTTTAATTTATTAATATTTTTGTTTTCATTTAGTTAAATTTTATTTTTTAAATACATATTTCATTTTTTTTGTAGTTCTAAATGCTGCAAGCGGCTTTTTTAATCAAAAGTAATCAGGAAATCAAATTTGAAAATTTCAAAAAAATATTTTAATGAAAATTTAAAAAATTAATTTATATTAAATTATATTTTTTACATTTTATTTCGAAAAAAAAAAATCTGTTGAGTAGTTGAAAACATATATATCTTTCTTTCACACATTTTTTTATATATCAAAAACAGAAAAAATATTACAGAAAAAAAATCATTTTCCTATATGTCGAAAAATAGGTTTTTAAATTTTTTCAAAAACTACATCTGGTCTTTTTCTTTAAAAATTTGAAATTGAGTTTCTATGTCGGAAAACAAAATTTGTTGAGTATTTTGACAAAAATTTTTTAAATTCCAGAAACTTTAAAAAAGTTGAATTTTTTCCAAAAATATATATTTTTTTATTACATATTCTCCTGTATTTCATAAAATGTATATGTTTTACAAAATGATTCACCTTTAGTTTATTCTATTTTTCGTAATTTTAAAAACTGCAACCTGCCTTTTTCTGTAAAAAATTTGAAACTAAAATTAGAAAAGTTCAAAAAATATTTTTAAAATGTTTGAAAAAATATTTATTTAAAAAATTTTAAATTAAGTTAAAAATATTAAAAAAAAAAGTTTTAAATATTTCATGAAATATTTGTTTTTTAATAATTTTTATATAATAATGAATATATAGTATATGAAATAATTTTTTTTATTAGTGTCACATTTTTAACTAAATAATTTGCTTCAAACAGCAACGGTATATTAATTTATTTAAAAAATTTAATAAAATTAAAATATTTTAGCGAAAATATCAACAAGTTCGTTCAACTGCCGTCACTGTTAGACTATTTTGCAACATTCTCTACCTGCGTATATACTTTTCCTACGTCTGAACTTAATATTTTTGACATTTTCAATTGTCTTCACGCGTTTGTGCTTGTTTTTGAGTGTGTCCAGGAATTTTAAAAATATTCAATTACATTTAAAGGAAATGTCGCCCACACGCTGTAAAAGCGCTGACGTGCACAAAGTGCCCCAAGGTGTTGCTAATAAATATATAAATATAAATAAATGCCGAAAATAAAGGAGATGAAATGACAAGTGTGGCAGCAAGCTACAGTAAATGCGCTTAAAACATTGTATGTATGTATGTATGGTATGCGTTTATATATGTATGTATATGTTTATACATGTATTGTAAATATGTATATATGCATGTGTGTGCCCACTTCAACCTTTGTCCGTGCATGTCACTGACTGCTTAGCTGTTATGCCAGAAAAGCAATAAAAATTTGAGTGCAAACATAATTGTGACATGTGGCAAGCATGAATATTGTATTTATTTAATTTTCCTTTCTACCGGTTTAACAACCCTTAGTGTGTGTTTATTTGTGTTTTTGGTAATTATGCGGTTGCTAAGGCAATGTAAACGAAATTGGGTGTTCGAAGTGCAGTGTATGGTATGAAAATAGAAAGAAAGGTATATAGTATAATAATAATAAATTGTTGTTGTACTACAGATATAATATATAATTCCATATACATATATGGATTTATATATATTAATATATTAATATTTTTTAGTATGAAAAATGTATATTGTTATATTATATGTAATGATAAGCCAGCAAATTTGGCTTAGAATATTTTCTACTCGCAAAGTCTTAGCAAACGCTTGAGAAGTCTTAAACATTTTATGTGCTTAAATAATAATAGTACATACAAATAATTTGCCTCAGAAATAAGCCTTAAGCCTTAAGGCAGCTACTACTGGTACATATATGCCTCCAAAGCGACATGTGCTTATTTAACTTGTATGAAAATTTCTGTCGCTGAAATATTTTTTAATTTTTTCTAAATTTATTGTGAGAAATAAATAGTAAAATTATGCAAGTTCAAGTGCTGTACTCATTCGTAAGCTATTTCCATATTAATTAAATAAAATATGCTATAAATTTTAATGCTGTTGTTATTTCTGCCTCCATTGCGTATACGTAACCTCTGCATTGAGCTCATAAAATGTGGGAAATATTGCTGAAAATCAATAATTTGTTGGTCTGGTACGGCAATTTGTTTCTTATGATATAAAGAATGCACTCATTTTGAAACAAATTTTGAGTTTTGGTTATAAAATGGTTATATAGTGGTTATATATTGGTTATATAGTGGTTATGTAGTGGTTATATCTGACAGCGTAAGCTGAAAATTTTATGATACATACATATGTACACGTATATGTAACGCGATGTAGTGAGTCGTAGGCATTAACAAATTGATTTCGATTTTTGTTGATAATACTTTGTTATGCATTTTAGGTGACGAAATAAAAAATTTTTTTTTTTGAAAATCTGTGTTTCTCTGCCGCCAGACACACCTACTCACACAACAGAAAAGTAATTCTGTAAAAGTTGTATAAGTTAATTTAGCGCTGCTCTAACTTAATTCAGCAATTATAAGCATTAGCAACCGTTAATAAGTACAAATTGCATTTCACAACAAATTTCTACTTTAAAATTATTTTACTAGCAAATTATAAAAATACACAAGTTTCAGTTTGCAACACGACAATCCATATGTTACATTCTAAAGTCGCTAGATTTAACTGGATTAAAGTGGTTGCAACTGCAATCTGCAGCATCAAGTGACATATAAGCTTTATATACATATGTACATATATATGTGTACATAATATGTAGGTTTATGTGCCTGGGTATCGGGTTAGGTGCAGCCAAGCTGAAGTAATACATAGAAGCTGCATGAGCAAATCAAAAAAAAAAAAAACATGACTTACATTTGCTTGTGCATAAACACACTAATAAGTGCTATATACATACATATATACGTGCATGTATGTATGTATATATTGCTATAGTGAGACGTTTTGCACAACAGTTTGTAGCGTCAACGTTTTTTAGGTTATACAAATTGCTCAAATGTCAAGTGGAGGTACTGCTTGCTTGTCAGGTGAGTGAAATTCGAAGAAAAGGTTGTTTTGCTGCGCTTTCTTCAAGCGTACCTAAACTACTCATATGCAGCTAAATATGTACGGGTTGGTGTGCTTATGCGCATGCTATATAATGTTTACCGTTGTCTTTGCGCTGTAAGTTGTTGTTGTTTTGTTTTTTGTTATTGTTGTTGTAGTTGTTGTTTTTCGTTATTGCTGTTGTAGTTATTGTTGTTTTTCTTCCTTGTTGTATTTGTTGTTATTGTTGTATTTGTTTTTGTTCTGCATCATGTGTTTGTGGTTTTCCTTGTTGTTGTAGTTTTCTTCATCGCTGTTGTTGGTTTTTAGTTTTTGTTGCTGCTGTGTTTCCCTCCTGTTGTTGTTGTTTTTAGTTCTTCTTCTTGCACTTGTTGTTGTTGTTTTTTCGTTTTACTGCTGATTTAAACCTCTTGTTGTTGTAGTTGTTGTTTTTCTTGTTGTTGTTGTTGTTTTCCTAGTTGTTGTTGTATTTCTTGTTGTTTTTAGTTTCTGTTGCCGCTGCTTTCATTTGCTTAGCTTGGCTTCATTTTACGCTTGGTTGCACAATTTGACGTCCATACAAGCGAGTAAACTATAGGCACACACATACACACAAACACACATATGTATCGGTACATGACTAAATAAAAAAAAAAATGACTAAATTGTACCTTGTTCAAGCGAAATACAGCACACAAGCTTATGCGCGCATACATATACATACATAAGTGTATATTAGTTTAGCTGTTGTTGTTGCTATTTTAGTTCGTTTGATTTTGGTGCCAGCAAGTCTGTCGTGAAACGCTTCAACAGCCAGTCAGGCGAACAGCCGGCGCGCAGGCAGACCGGCAGTCATAAGCATAAGCATACACACACATGCATACCTTAAAGCAAATACACACATATATATATATAGACATATATATAATATATATATGTATATATACTATATGATATATGTATATGTATATAAGTGTTTAGGTAGCTGCTTGGTGTGTTGCGTGCATTTGCCGCAAATCAGCTGATATTTCGTGTTGTGTCACCGCTACATTATTCAAGTAAATTAAATTTCGAAAAGCCAAGACCCAACAACACAACACACCCACCGCCGTATAGCTACGCTACATGCCTAGCTGCTAGTAAATACACGTATTTGCGCTTAAATTGTTAGTTAGCCGCAAAGGGTGGGCATTTAAGGTTCTCTATTGCTGTTATTTTTGTCTCTATGTCGGTTTGGGGTTGGGTCCTCTGAAAGAGGTGCAATTTCTGGCGCGTGTATTGAGTTTTTTGTTTCTTTTTTGTTTTGGTTTGCCCACATTTTTTCTAGCTGAGCTTAGCAGCTAATTTATTTCCATTATTTTTTCGTCTCCGTGCGCTTGTATGTGTGTAGGTGTTTTGCTGTTCCATTTATCATTAGTTTGTGCGCTTGTGCGCGTCCTGCCCCCTGCTGAGATATGCATGAAATCCATTAAAACAAATTACCACTCGCATTGTACTTACGGCTCGGACAGTGTGTGGTGGAATTCTAATTCTGGCCACTGACGCGCGGCAGTTTGCGGCATTTCACAAAGCGACAAGTAAATTGCAAAACACAAATTGCACAAAAAATAGGCAAGAAATTGCCACAAACTGTTATAGCAACACAGTGTTGACGCAAAAAAACAAGGCAAGCAAACACACAAATACTTGGTTTTGAAATCAATATTAAGAAGTCGAACAAAAGCCAAGAACATGTCATTCGTCGCTGTATGGTCGACAAACCGGCAATTTATGCACATATAAGCAGTAAAGTACAACAAAAAGCTTAGTGCCTATTTACAGTTGTCTTACGTTAACTTTTTTAATTGGAAAAAGTTTGAAATTAGCAAAAAAAATATTTTAAAATTTTATTTTCTGTGCAAAATTAAATTTTGTATTATTATTATTTTTTTTAAGTACGAAAATTATTTTAAACTTTTGGTGATTGTCATGGTTAGCATGTATGCAATTTAAAAAAATATTATTAGTTGTATTTATTGGCTAGTCGAAAAAGTCTTTTCGTATTTTGTCAATAGATGCCGTTGCAGTCGTATAACTCCAATGCTACCAATCACATTGTGTCATACCATATAGTGTTGGAAAGGTGAGATTTGAAGCTTCATTTAACCAAAAAAATTTAAACTCGGAGAAATAGAAGAAAAGTTTCATCTGTTCAAAAATTGGAAATACGAAAATACTTTTTCGACTACCCTATATTATTTATGTAGCGTTTGCACATATAGGATAGCTTAATCTGGTAGGTCAATAAGTCACGTATAGACAAGTTTTGGTCCTTTCCGATACCAAATGGAGTTCACTTGCCAAGTCCGAGAGAAGTAATCATCCTTTAGAATGCCTGCGCTTGACACGAGTTTTAACGCGGTTTCACTATTGATACCTTCTCCAGTGTATCATGCCATGCAGACACCAGATGCTTACAGCATAGTCTTGCCAATTCGGGACAAGTGCACAAGAGCTGCTCCCTTGTTTCCCTGGTGCCTTGCTCCAGACAATTCCTGCAGTCTTCTCGATCTATGAGCCCTGTTATGCGGACGTGTGTCGCCACCAGTTAATGACCAGTTAGTATTCCCTTCATGTTTCTACAGTCTCTTTTATCGAGCGCCAGGAGGGATTTTGTGTACTTCCGATCAGCCGATTTAAACATGACTTTTGTAGTTTTGCACCCAGTTAGCTCGTTCCATCGGATTTTGATTTTCTTTACCATGCTTGCTTCTGTCCAGATCGTCGTATAGACAATGCATGGTTTTCCCAATCTTGATTTTCCATTTCCGGTGTTAGCCGTACACCATTCTTGGCAATCTCGTCCACTATTTCATTACCCTTGATGCCTTTGAGGCCTGGCACCCAGTGGAAATGAAGTTGCTTACTTCTGGCAACACTTTCTACTGCTGCTCTGCTTCCCAAGGCACTTTTGGCCGATATGCGATGCGAGCTTACTCCCTTGATTGCTGCTTGGCTGACCATGCAGGTGTTGACTCTGGAATTGCCTGCAGGTGCATTGGAGGTCAACTCTGCGGCTTTCGCAATTACAAAGCTTTAAATATGGTCCGACAATTTAAAAGACTGTCTTATGTCTAACTCCGCACAAACTCCATTGTCCATTTTCGAGCCAGCCTTAAAAATGTTTAGAATGTTTACGTCAGCCATCTTTTTCTATGTTTACTTTGAACCTTCTTTTCCAGTTGAAAAGTGGGGTCACGTAGTCGGTGTCTGTCCAACCGCCATTACCCACCCAGTTATGGCCGAAGGTTCCATATGTAAATTTTCCTGCAGCCAGTAGTCGTCGTCGCCGATTTTGCTGCGCAGTTTTCTGCGAAGAAGTCTATAGGTGGCAGATTTAGTACTAGTACTAGTTCAAGAGCCGCCGTTTGAGTTGTTCTTAAAGCTCCCGTTATGCGAGCCGCTGAACCCTTTCCATTGGCTTCCGGTAGGTGGATTTCCGTACGCCTGTCCACCATATTACTGCACCGTAGAGCAGAATAGGTCTAACCTAAGTACCATTGCATGAGATAGGGAGAGAGCCCCCAGGTTGGGCCGAGCATCTGCCTACATGCATATAAAGGATTGCTGGCTTTTCTTACTATTTCTTCCACTTTGTGCTTCCACAGCATTTTGCGGTCCAAGACTACCCCAAAGTACTCGGTCCGGCACTTGAGAGAGAGAGGTTGTGTCCCATTTATAGAAAGTAGGGAATCTGCCACATATGATTCCTAGTGAACACAAGCAGATCCGGTTTCTCCGGGTTCAACACTAGACCCGCTTGCGATGCCTAGTTCTCGACTGTATTGAGAGTAATTATCATAATACGGTTAATGGCTTGTAGAAACCTACCCGTTATTAAGATGACATTGTCATCCGCATATGCCATCATCTTAGGGGCTTTGCCTTCCAAGTTCCTTAACAGTTTATTTACCACTAACGTCTACAGAAGCGGAAATAGCATTCCATTTTGGGGAAACCTCTACAGACTTCCTTGGTCACTTTAGCGTCGTTCCATTTTGCTTTTACCCGTCTAGAGGTTAAAAGGCTTCAGGTTGTTAAATGCTTCAGAAATGTTCAGGAATGCTCCAAGCGCATATTCCTTATATTTAAAAACCCTTTCGGTATTAAACAGCAGTGTGTGGAGAGCAGTCTCTACTGATCTGCCCTTCGTATATCGGTGCTGCGCCTTGGACAAGCTTCTAAGAGGCGCTGCGGCCTTAATTTGCGCGTCCAAGATATACTCGTTGCTTCTATTAGCTCAACGAACAGAAAGCCGTTGTATGAATTTTTTTTTATTTGATAAGATATCCTCACGGTATAAGTTATAACCTGGGGCATAGCTGCAATCTCTGATGAAATTGTTCAGATCGCATCACTATAGCATATATAGCATATGGTTGCCATACAAACTGATCGATAAAAATCAAGCTCTTGTATGGAAAACTTTTATTTGACGAGATATCTTAACGAAATTTGGTATACGTTATAAACTGGAGCATAGCTGCAATCTCTGATGAAATTGTTCAGATCGCATCACTATAGCATATGGCTGCCATACAAACTGATCGATAAGAATCAAGTTCTTGTATGGAAAACTTTTTTATTTGACGAGATATCTTTACGAAATTCGACATTGATCAATGTCTTAGACAAAGCTACAATATGTGTAGAAATCGGACCACTATAGCACATAGCTGCCATATGAACTGAGCGCTCAAATCAAGGCAAACATATTTTTGTACTTTTTTATGCTATAAGAAATACTCCTCCGAAGCGTTCGGTGCAGCCAAACTTAGCCCTATTTCTTGTTCTAACTCTCACATAATCCATCTGCGGTTTATGCACCCCTGTATGCCTACGTGTGCCTTGGCGCAAACTATCACTTTGTCATCGCGTGCTCTTTATTTAACAGCCAATCAGTCTAGCCTTCGATCTAACAAACAAAGATTTCAGTCAGTCAGTCAGTCAGTACTATTGCTAACTTAACGCAAATATTTAGTTTATTCGTCAAACTCTTATTCAAATAGAAATCCAACAATAAATAGGCAAAAATGCGAAAAAAGAGTAAACAGCGCAACATTTCCTGTAAGTAACAAATAAGCAGAAACATTTAACAAGCAAACACTATTGAACGCTACGAAAGCGAAATTGCGCGGCAGCGGGCGGTGGGGGCAGTGCAGCCCGTTTGTTAATCACAAAGTCAACAAGAGACTGTCCGTCAGCCGCACGGCTAATTGGAGTGTCGATCGGCCTGGCAATTTAGATAAAATTTGTTGTTGCTTTTTATTGTGCCCCCACTTTTGTAAAGCAACAAAAAATCATTAGCAGCATTATCGGCCGGTTAAGGGTATTAACCACTAAGTAAACGCGAAATATCGTAAATAATCGAATAGTGTGCTAATATGTAGCTACAATGTTGACATATACATATGTATAATATATACATATATATGTATATACATATATGCACAGTTATGTATGAAAATAGTGGCATTATAACAATAAAAGCGTAAATTATTTTTTATTTTTTTATTGCTTTATTGTATTCTTGATTTTGTGTTAGCTTTTATTCTGCGGCATACGTCATTGCCATAAACGAGGTATTTCACACACATATCTCATATATGCTAGAGTCTTCAAAAAATATTTTATTCTAATTTTTTCCTTTTTCTTTCAGCCACAGCAGCTAGCCATTCTAAACGCTTGACAATCCACAGACATAATCCAGGTAAGCGCTTGTAAAACTGGTTTTATACCAATTAAACTACTAGTTATGGCAATTTAATAAGGAAATATCATTATAGTGCGGTGCTCATGTTCTCAATTTGTTGCATAAAGGAAGCAAAACACGCGTCTATTTATTTATTATGCAGGTCTCTTATCCGATCAGCGAACGCTTAATGTCATTCAGTCATGTACTTATGTCGTTAAGACTATCAAGCGCGCTGCCGCTTTTACGATTCAATGAGTCATGCGCGCTTACGAGCTATTGGCTTACAGGTTTTCATTAAATATTAAATATACATATATACATATATAATTTGAATTTCTCTATTATGAGCGCCATGCTGTCACACATTTCATTCTTAAGCTTATAATGTGTGCTTAGCGTTAATATCGTAAATTGTTTGGGCCGTCAGTTCTGCCTAGCTTGGCTTGAAGTTGCTGGGTAAGAAGTGAAATAAACAAAGTTTTGTGCTATAACAAGTGAAACAGTTTGCATATTAAAATGTTGCTTTATTAATTATAATTCTTGCTGGGCTTATATGCTACAGTTTATATGCGGTTTGGAGAGTAAATAGCTGGCACTAAGAATTTTCTGTATTTTTAAGCGCATAAAATAAAATAGAAGGTTTGATATTAATTGTCAGGGGTGACAGCTGTTACAAGAAAATTTTTCAATTGCAGGGTTAATAACGTAAGCGTTGCAGTCATTTTGCGACAGTGTCGTTTGAGCCTGTTTTTTTGCTAATTTTGGGTTGCTAAACCGAAAATGATTTTTAAAATTTCCCAACACTTAAGATTTTTTGTTTTGTAGTCAAGGGGTATAGGGTTCAACACATCACCACTTACTAAAATTTCGAAACTCGCTTTGATGAAAAATATTTGAACACATATTCGTAATCAGTATATCCCACAGACCGCTTAGCTGAGTAGTGTAAGTTAAGGAATTTAGTGTTGCCACAGGTTCACAGCTCAATATTCGGTTTTCTATCAAAAAATATTAAAAAATTTAATTTTCCTTGAATAAGGTTTCGTACATCTGCTTCTTGGTCCTTAACCTAAACATCGCCGACTGTAAAACAGCGCACCAATCGTTCTTCCTTTTCGCAGTTCGGCGCCAATTGGAAGTCCTTCTCCACCTGTTCTTTCCAAAAAGTGGAGGTCTTCATATTCCTCTACTACAATCGGCGCTTACTGTTTTTATTCATTCAGACGACATGACCTAGCCAGCGTAGCCGCTGTCTCTTAATTCGTTGAACTATGTTACTGTCGTCGTATATTTCGTACAACGCGCAAATCCATAAATCTTCCGCAGAACCTTTCTCTTGAAAACTCGTAACGCCGACACATCAGATGTTGTCATCGTCCATGCCTCTGCACTATATAGCAGCTCGGGGAAGATGAGTGATGACTTTACTTCTCAATTGCCTAGTCAGTCCGAAGCCCTCATTCATCACTTTGCTTCGCTTCTTTGTCCAACCTTGAGAAAGCAAAACTAAGGGCGCGATTGGTATGGCATATGATATCGATGTCATCGGCGTTTGCCAGAAATTGTACACACTTGTAGAAGATTGTACTAACTCCTCTTTTCTGATCTGTGGGTCGTATTATTTTCTCCAGGACTAGTTTGAAGAAGTCGCACGATAGGGAGTCGCCTTGTCTGAAACCTCGTTTGGTAACGAACAGTTCAGAGAGGTCCTTCCTAATCCTGACGGAGCTTCTGTTATTGCTCTACGTCAGTTTATACAGGCGTATTAGTTTTACGGAAATACCAAATTCAGGCATATCGTCATTAAGGCAGTTCATTTTCCTGCTGTCGAAAGCAGCTTTGAAATCGGCGAAGGGGCGGTGCTTGTCGATTTTTTTTAACGGGTATTTTCCAAGACTTAGCGCATTGTCTTGCCAGTTGTTGATTTTCCCGGCCTCAAGCCACACTGATAAAGTCCACTCAGTTTTTTGATGATGATGCTCCATTCTTGAAATTTTTAAGATATCAGATCAATGGTACAAAAACTGAGCGACTAGTTTGCGTGTAAACCACAAGACTGACGGATAGGGACACTATAGGGTATCCGACGTTTGTTTCTGTTTGTTATGAATTTCGTGGAAAATTTAATACAGCCTGTTATGGTTACAAACAGCTGAAAGCGCTCGCTAAGGCTTAGATAAGTATCGCCTTCTCTCTGACCGCAGCCTAAGCCTTGCTAACGTAATAGTTTCATGGCAAACAAGGCATAAGTAAGTTATTGCTGATTAATGCGTTTGTTCCTGAGAAGTTTTCTAGTTTCTGTAAACGAACAAGTGTCTTAAAGCAGCCTGCAGTCTCACAGATTTCAAACAATTTTCCAACTGTCGTTTCTTTTACACAATATAGTCATTGCCTTTTGTACTCAAAACTAACCTGTTGTGTTTTATTTGCGCACTTCTTCCTTCTAAAATGTTTATTTTCGATTTAAATACCCATTGTCTATTTGCTGGTGTGTTGTGTGTTGTTTGTTTTTTGCAGCAGTGAAGAAGAAAGAAAACAAAAAAATCTTTTATGGTTTGCCGACATGTTGACATTGCTTGTTAGCGCCGATATGACAAAGAAAACAACAAGATATCGTAATGCAAGAATGACAACATCGACATTAGCAATAAGAAAGTGTTAAACATTCTTAACAGCAACAACTAACTACGGAAACAACAACACGGTGGACTGTTGCATGCTGAAATGACAAGAAAATATGTTGAGAAAACAATGCTTGTGTTTGAAAATAGCTTAATGCAAAGAGTATATACGAAACCAAGCTGGCGTCGAGAAAGAAAAATTTAAAAATACATGAAATTTTCAAATTTTTTACATTTCTTGCTATTATTCGGAAGGATATTTATTATAAATATAGATATTGAAAACTAATTTCATTTAAGAACATCTTTAAAAAGTTTTAAAATTAAGTGCTAAAACTTTTCTCCCAGAAAATAGTGCTGTTTTATATCATCTTTTCAAAAGCTCGTTTTCGAAAATAAGCCGTGAACTGCACAATTTTATTTATAATCACAAAACCAGTGAAAACTTAAGTGAAAGCTAAGCGGTTGGTAGTGAAACTAGCAGAAATTCAACAGAATGCTGTAAAAATAAATTTTGAAAACTAATTTCATAAAACTTTTCGAAAGCAAATCTTGAACAGCAAGTCTACAAAATGCTATACAAATAAATTCTGAAAACTAATTTCATAAAACTTTTCGAAAGCAAATCTTGAGCAGCAAGTCTACAAATTGCTATAAAATTAGATTTTGAAAACTAAATTCATTTCAGAAAACATAAAAATAGATTTTAGAAAATAATTTCATTTAAGAAAATCTATAAATAGTTTTGGGAAGCTAAGTTTCACAATTTTTTTCCAAAAAAATGGTGTTCTTTTATATAAAATTTTCGAGAGATCGTTTTCGAAAACAAGCCCTGAACTGCTTAACAGTTCCTCACAATCACAAAACCGGTGAAAGCTTTTCTAAAAGCTTTCGCAAGCACAGCGCTTGCTTGCGAGATCAGCAGCAAGTCTACAAATTGCTATGAAAATAGGTTTTTAAGAACCAATTGTATATAAGAAATTTTAGAAATATACTTTAAAAACTAAGTTCATATCAGAATACCTAAAAATAGGTTTTACAAAGTAAATTCATTTAAGAAAACCTGAAAATAATTTTCGAAAACTAAGTTCCAAAATCTTTTTTAAAAAAATAGTGTTGTCTTATATAATGTTTTCGAAAGCTCGTATTCGTAAGCAAGCTTTGGACTGCATAACAGTACCTTACAATCACAAACTCAGTGAAAGCTTTCGTGAAAGCACAGCGTTTGGTTGCAAAACTAGCAGCAAGTCTACAAATTGCTATAAAATCAGCATTAGCAGCAATAAATAACCGTAATAATGTTGGATTTAAATAAAGCCGTTGTGAAGGTTACACATACGAAAGGGCATACATGTACCATAATGTATGTGAGCACATATTATAAATTTGTGTTTGCGCTTAGGTGAGCCCATGCCGCCACCTCGCTTATACGCTGATGAGTAATTACCCAAATAGAACAACAGCAAATATTATGCCAGCAACAAATTTTAAAAATATGAGCCTCTACTTTGTTATCAACAGCGCTGTCGCACCCATAACGCCTGGCCAGCCCCTAACTAAAAAAAACTTGAACACGGTTCCCCACACCCACCGCAGACCCTACGCATGTAAGTACTAAATTGCAAAGCTTTGAAAATGTTACTCATAACGTTCAAAGTCGCCGTGTGGCGTACAAGCTAGACAATTTGTCACTATTACGGCGGTTTCGAGCAACAAATTGTCAAACATAGTAAACGCCCCATGTTTGGCAGAAACCACAAAAATATTTTTTGTTGTAAAAATGTGATTTTTTTTGGTTTTGCTGTGGCCACACACATCTACTTTGCGCTGGAACTTATGTTCAGCTATAGGCCTACACTGTATGGGTACTCGTGTGTCTATGCTGACTTTTCTTTACACACTAGTGTAGCTCTTTAAGGCAGGCAAATATTTGCACAGCAAGTTTCGGAAACTTCAACTCTTTTCTAATACTACAGGCGTAGTAGAAGTCAGTTATACAATTGATTTGGTTCATATTGAGATGACAAACTATCGGGGGGAGTTATTGAACTTCAAACTAAGGTTTGAAAATAATGTAACTCAAAATAGTGACTACGACACGCAGAATTTGCCAACAGCTTCTAATCGGTACCAAATTCAGACTAAAATGTATATTTTTCAATTATTCGATTATTATCGAACGATTTTCATTATTTCGATTTTCATAGGGTGACCCAATCTTTTACGCTCGGCTTAAAAATAATGTGGGAAGAGAAAAAATATTACACAACTTTGTCGCTTGTATAATTAATTAAGGGTTTAGGCTAGAAAAAAATGTGGATTATTTATTTTTTATACCCTGAACAGGGCCACGAAGTTCGAAAACGTCTTACACCCTAAATGCCCTACACCCTTAGTTGTTGAGGTAACGGTATCAAAGTTTGCTTCATCACTTTCCTGATAAAAAATTACTTATATGTCGGTACTACCAATATCGGATATAGCTGTCATACAAACGACATGGTAGGAATCAAGAGCTTGTACGGACAACTCTTTCATTTTAGCAGATATCTGCACGAAATTTGTCATGGATTATTTTCTAAAGCAATGTTATAGTTTACTTAGAAATTGTTATGATCGGACTACTATAGCATATAGCTGCCATACAAACGGCACTATAGGAATCAAGTGCTTGTATGGACAACTCTTTCATTTTAGAAGATACATATCTGCACGAAATTCGAAGTGAATTATTTTCTAAGGCAATGACATGATTTACTAAAACTTTGTAAAGATCGGATCACTATAGCATATAGCTGCCATACAAACTGCACGATAGGAATCAAGTTAATGTATGGACAACTCTTTCATTTCAGGAGATATCTGCACGAAATTTGTCAAGGGTTATTGCCTAAGGCAATGCCATGATCTACTAAAAAATTTTTGAGATCGTATTACTGTAGCATATAGCTGCCATACAAACGGCACTATGGGAATCAAGTGCTTGTATGGACAACTCTTTCATTTTAGGAGATATCTGCACGAAATTTGTCATGGGTTATTACCTGAAGCAATGGTATTTTACTAAAAAAAAATTTAAATTTACTAAAAAAAAAATTGAAATCAGATCACTATAGCATATAGCTGCCATACAAACGGCACTATAGGAATCAAGTGCTTGTATGGACAATTCTTTCATTAGTGGAGATATCTGCACGAAATTTGTCATGGGTTATTTTCTAAGGCAATGCCATGATCTACTAAAAAAATTTTGCGATCGTATTACTATAGCATGTAGCTACCATACAAACTGACCGATCAAATTCTTGTATAGAAACTTTATCAGTTGTGAAGCGTATTATAGCTTCGGTGCAACCGAAATTAACGTTCGGGTTTTTTTTTTTTTTTTTTTTTAATTTTCTTTATACAACCCTAATGCACACACATATGTATGCATCTTTTCTTCTCCAAGCTCTATATATGTAAACACGCCTGCATCTTGTTTTAAATTTTTTATGTCAACCTTTCTGCTAAGCTTTTTACTCGCCAATTACCTTTCCACGCTTATTTGTTTTCCCTTGTCGCGCACTGTTATTTACATACAATTACATATTATGATATATGTACAACCTTTATTTGCCTGTTTTGCATCTATCGCGCTTTAAGCGAGCGACCATCCCAGTTTGGGGGCAACCAACCAGCCCAAGCGCGGTCTTGCAACCGACGATTTCGCTAAGAGGAATTAAACACATTATACTTTAAAATGTGCGCCTGTGTGTCGTGTGCACGTGTATGTGTGTGTTGGCGTGTGCAATTTGTGTGTTATTGTCAACAACAATCTACATATCGTCACATTATACAATTTTTGTATTTTTTCTTTGCCCATTCTCATGCTCTGCGAGAGCCGCTTGTTTGTATTTTAATCATCTGGGGGCCAATAACAATGTACAGTGTACAAGCTCTATAATATGCATAAGTATTTATGTATATGTGCGGTCGTTGTGTGCAACACAAATTTACATAAAGACACACGCGTATATTTGTAATGATCGGCTAGCATGGTTTGGGTTATGACATTAAAGCGCTGCCTGCCACATATGAACTTGTACTTAAGTCCCCAACCAGCTGCCATAACCACAGCTTTTCTCCCCAGCGCCGCCCCCGACCCACCCACTGCAGTGGTTTTGTTAGCTGTGCACTCGCCTCATGGCTCATTTGCAGACGAAATGGCTATCCATGTTTAGTTGTTAATTTGTGTAGTTGTAATTTGAAAAATAGCTATTTTTTATATTTCTTTATTTTTATTGCCGTCCTGAAATTGTCGCATTGGCTACTGCCTGGGCGCTGTGCTCGCAAACATATATACAAGTACTTATGTATATGCCTACCCAGTTGTAGAAGAGAACAGCATCAAATAGTCGTAAAGGTTTACAAATTCCCAAAACTGCTGAAGAGAATCGTCGAACGAAAAAGTGAGAACTCTTTTTTCACCGTTTTTGGTACAAATTGTGAAAGTCCAATTGTAGCATCCCATGTAAATCACTCTTATTGAATCTAACCTAACCTGTTATGTAGATAGATCAAGCTCCCTCAACTCTACTTATTATTAAAATTAACCTAGCCCGATCAAACAGATTTCGTAGCAGTAATTTCCTCAACTGCTAGGGCGATTTTCTCTAGCGTTTAAGGGGTGAGCCTGCTTTAGAGGCTTCAAAAAATCATTTGTTTTTGAGGATTTTTTTGGGAGGGAAATAAATCATTGATTAAAGCTAAATTTATAGGGTTTATAGCTATATATTTAAACATCATTCGCAAATTTTTTGGATACGAAATCTTTGATATTCTGCCTTTGGGAAGCAATTGCCCGATGAATCTCGCCTGTGCATTTGTCGGACGGTGGGCAGGTTGCAGGTTGCATTTTTTATCGGAAACAAAAGATTCAAAGAGATTTATATTTTTTAATAATTTATATTCTAGTTAAACTAAGAAAATTCCAAAAAAAAGTGTATGATTCTAAAAAAATTTTAAAAATTAAAAAAAAGTGGTTTTTGTGCAAAAATAATTTTACTTTATGTTGTTTAAAAATATGTTCAAACTTAACTTTTCTTAGTTTTTTTTTAGTTTAAGTAGAAGATAATTTAAAAGCTGTGGTGGCTGCAAAGGAAGAAAATCAGGCAGAAGATCGGAGTCTCAAAAACTATAACAACGAGCTATGATATTGATTAATATTAAGGAGCTCTCTGCTAAGCTAAGCTTTAGGCTACCGGCTACCGTACTGAGATCTTTCAGGCAGAAATATCTGCTGTTAAAGTAGCAGCTGACTACGATTTTCAGCTTTTTCCAAGGAGGTCCGACTGCAGAGCGGCAATAGTAGCGTAGAGCTTTTGGGCTCAAAGTTAGTCAGGCAGTGCTTAATTTCAAGTGTTAAGCTACTACATTATCCACTGAATTAGCCCCCCGTTGTAATCTTGCGTTTTAGGACTGCACTAGAATAGGAGGTTACAAAACTATTTAGCCTTAGCTGAGTTCATCTTGGCACAATCGTAAGTAAACCGTTGTTTTTTTTTTGGATGAAATGGCAGTTCTTGAATCTCTGCTGGTAGTTCTTCATTCCAATTGCGGAAATTTTGCTTGCTTAAATACCCGTTGAGCCAGAAATGGTACTTATCGCTGTACAAAATTTGCCTCGAAAACGTCGGATCTGGTTAGAACTTTTCAAGAGCCCATAGAGCGTAGCGCTGTCGCTTGGGAAGGTCTAGCGGCTTTGGTTCTTGCACAAGCTGTATTTTGTTGTACGCTATTAATTTAAGATCTCGACGTAAAATGCGCCAAGTCGATGCATACGTCAGTACGAGTTGCTGCGAACGGCGCCGAATCGAAGCTCCATGGTATACGTGTACACTCTCAGCTACGGCTGCTATATTTTCTTCACTGCGTGCTAGACGTGGGCTATTCGGTCGAATATTCTCCAATTATTAATAGTAATACTGGGTCTCAAGATGGGTGCTGGTGTTGCGAATAGTACAGCCAGTAGCCCAATTATGTTGGTCATAAGTCGAGCAATTCTTTACGGTACGTGTAATTGCAGCTACAGGAAACTGGTAGAGGGTTTTTCGTCGTCATCCACAACCAAGAATTATAAAAACAAATATTGTTAGGAGCTTATTCTGCCGTCGTTTTAGCCTTTGAGGCCCACCGAACAAAGCTCTCTAACAACAGCTTGTATATTTTCAGTTTCTGGAGAGCAAGTTGAGTGCTGGTCTTTAATTTCGAAAGTAATATTTTCATAAAACCGTTGTGTCTTTCATTTCGAAAGTATTATTAACATAAGGTCATTTATTTGTGGCGACCTACACGCGCATAAAATGGTCGGAATATTTAATGCAGCAACTGTAGCGCATTTTATTCGAGCAAGTATCACAGTTCGCTTTTATTTGCTCATTGTTCAATTTACTTTGCAATTTATTGAAATTTAAATTTAAATCAGCACATGGGGTAAACAGCGAAAATAAAATAAAAGCGCACAAAATGTAAAAAAAAACAGCAATGCCGTTTTGTCAAGCGCTGGACATTGATATCTTTGCAGCCTGGCTCTCGTATTGGCAACGTCGTTGCTGTCGTCGTTGCCTGCTTTTTGCGCTTAGTTGCCGCTGCAGCGCTGGCAATGATGTAAGTAAATAAATACCCGTATTAAGTGGGCATTGTTGTTGCCGTCGTTATTGTCATGCAGCCGTAGAGCTGGATATTTGTGCTGGCTGGCAGCGGCGCGGCAAAGGCGAGTGGGTATTATTTTGCAGCTCATTGCGGGCGACAATAAAAGCAACAACAGCAATATAAATGCACAGCGGGCGTAGCAGCAATGCAAATAGCAAACAATATAACAACAAAAAGTAGAGTGTGCAATTAAATTAATTGCTGTGCTAAAATGTGATAAAAAATATAAAATTGCAACTACAAATGAATGCAAACATATGTACATGCGCACACATACAACGGAACGACATAAATAAACATATGTATATACAGTTGTGGGTTGTTTTGTTGCGCTGTGGCACGAGCACCGTTTGGAAACATGTCGCATGTGCTGGTGGGGGCGGGCGGCGCCATATGGAGTTGCAAGCCGGTCCGTTAAGCATGAAGCTGTGCGCTGCTGTGAAAATCGCACAAAAAATAATAATGTGAAATTGTAAAAATTAAAATTAAAAAATAATTGTTCGCATAAAAAACTGTTGAAAAAATATATCGAAAAAATTGTTGAAATATTATTACAGTTTATCTTTTGTGTGTGTGCTGCCACTTGACGGTCGGGCGGTTTTTCATGCGATTTTTTCTTGCTATTTGGTTATGGTTGTTATTGTTATTGGCATTGTCATTGCGCCCGCGACATGTTGTGACGTTTGCACTGCATTTGCAATTGCAATATTGTCGCTGCGGTTGATTGCCGCCAGTTGTGTTGCATGCCGCGCGAATTGTTGTGACCGCTATTTGATGATACAAAGGCGAACAGCAAGCAAATACAGTTGAACGTGAACTAACAGCTATTTATATAGATAAACTTTTATGTGTGTACTGATGTACAGCTGTATGTAATATTTAATGGTAATGAAGCGAGCGAGCTGATAATGTGTCGAGTTAGAGCATTTCAGTAAAAGGTAGATATTAAAATAAATATAGTACAGAGATGAAAAAAAAAATTAAAAAAAAAACATTAAAAAAAGAGAAAAAATGTTAACTTCGCTGACAGCTAGCTACAATACGCTTTACAAATATGAGAGTTCTAGATAAGTTTGTATGGCAGCTATACGCTATAGTGATCCGATCTGAAAAATTGCTTCGCTTATTGTATCTTAGCTTAAAATAATACGCCATGCCGAATTTCGTGCAGATATCTCTTTAACTAAAACAGTTTTTCATGCAAAGATATGATTTTGATCGTTCAGTTTGTATGGCAGCTATATACTAGAGTGGTCCGATCTTCCAAAATTTCTTCGGAAATTGTACCGTTGTTTTGGCTTATATTTTTTGCCAGATTTCGTGCAGATATCTCTTTAACTAAAAAAGTTTTCCATACAAGAAGATGATTTTGATCGTTCAGTTTGTATGGTAGATATATGCTATAGTGATCCGATCTGATAAATTTCTTCGCTTATTGTATCTTAGCTTAAAACAATACGCCATGCCGAATTTCGTGCAGATATCTTTTTAACTAAAAAAGTTTTCCATACAACGAGATGATTTTGATCGTTCAGTTTGTATGGTAGCTATATGCTATAGTGACCCGATATAAAAAATTTCTTTCTAAATTGCACTGTTATTTTGGTTTATGTTTTCTGCCAAATTTCGTAAAGATATCTTCTCAAATGAAAAAGTTTTCCATACAAGGAGATGATTCCAAAGTTTCGGTTTGTAAGGCAGCTGTGTGCTATAGTTGTTCGATATCGTCCGTTCCGACAAATAAGCAGTTTCTTGCACAGAAAAGGACGTGTGCAAAATTTCAGAGCGATATCTCTAAAACTGAGGCACTAGTTCGCATATACGGACGTACATGGCTAAAACGACTGAGCTCGAAATTTATTAAAAAGGGTCTGTGTTGTTTCCTTCTGAATGATACAAACTTCCTGGCAAACTTATTATACCCTGTTCACGGTATACTAATATGCTAGAGAAAGTTTGTTTTGAAAAATGACTGTACGTACTTGGAGGCAGGTTTGAGTCTTAAAAACATCTAAGAAGTCCGTATATCTTTTCTATTCGTCCATAGCTGACAATTTCTTAAAAACATCTAAGTGTTCCATTTGCCCAAAGATTACCATTTCCCGCTTTTTTTTATGGCATTTTCACCTCAAATATTACTTTAAAAAGTTCAGTTTCAAGAGCTCGGCTGCGTGTCTTCATTTTTAGACCGTAAAAAGCCTGTGATGCTGGGTTTTTTACCCATTGGTGCGTGTAACCAACAACTGTCACTACCGTTGTTGTTTTTGTAGCGACAGAAAACATGCGTGAAGTAATATGTAGGAATACTGTGGAGTAGACAGTTCTCGGACAGATATAAAGCCATGTACGGTGTAGTAGCGGGCTTACGGCTCGTGGGGACGGTCTGGGCTTAGCTTTCTGCATTCGAACCTGGATCCGAGACTGCCGTTCCACCTACTGGCTCTACTCCAACCGTCCGTAGCTAACCATTGCTTGTTTTTTCTGACACTTTTACTTCAAAAATTTCTTTGAAAATTTCAGTTTCAAGTCTTCACTTTTACACCCTGCCATTTTGAGTGTTTCACCCGTTGGTCAGTGTATCCAACACATTGATGTTACTGTAGCGGCAGAAAACTGCCGAGTAGAAAGTTCTCGGACGGATATAAAGGCGGGGACCGTTATATTAGCGAGCTTATGTGTTGTCGGAACGGTTGTGGGTTTGTTCCTGGAATAAGAAGTCCAGTATATACATATTTTAATTGATCTTTGTAATCTGATTAATTTAAGATGAGTATGCGTTAGCATTCTGCAGTACGTTCTGGATCCGGGACAGCTGGTCTGCCTCTTCGATGGCAGTGCGAAGGAGTTTCTTTAGCGCTGGTGATAAGGCCTCTTCGCGCTTGTTCTGGCATCGTTCCTATTGAGCACAGGGTACCACAGGGTCCCGTATTCATCAACCAATATATAAAAAGCTGTCAAGTAGACATATGTATTATGTTTGAGGTGGAGAGCGCTGTATTATATTGCTATTATAGCTGCCGGAAAATTTCCAATTTCGCACATAATTAATATTGTAGTGGCTTTCTTACGTCATCCCGATGTTATCAGGCGTCTGCTTGTGTGTGTCTGTGTGTTGGCAGCCCAAAATACCCCTTAAGTCCATGTGTATTGCACCTGCAAAAGTCAAGTAGCACGATCCAACAAATCACCATATACGAGTACACGAGCGCACATTACACAGAAATTAATTTATTTTCTCTCTCCATGTTTTCGAAGTAAGCGTAAGCGCACAAAAAGATCTCCAAGATTGATATGGTAAGACACAAATTTATAGGAAATCGTGGCGATATAGTATAATACGCTCATAGAAAATGCTGCTTAATTTATTTAGTGTCAAGTGTGATGACAGCTAGCGCAAATAAATGGTTGGTGGGGGGGCTTTGAGCCGCCGCAGCCACGCTGTAACGAGCAGCGACAGCCGGCGCGGTCGGGTCGATTGAAGCAACAGCACCACAAATTGCCGTAGTGGCGACGTACGACGATGAAGTGGTGCGGCGGTTAGGCAACCATCAGGCCAACCAGCCGGCAGCTGCCCAGACCCCAAGCCAACAAGTGGAGAACACTTTGCGCGGCAGCCGCTTTGCAGTGGCAACCATATGACAACAGAAAACACAGGCAGCCATGGCATCGAAGTAAACTGCCAGCTAGTCGGACAATTAGGCAGCCCAGGCGTCGTCGTAATGCTAGTGCGACAGCGCGCCACTCATACACTCAGACTGCCGGTTAGCCGCGCTGTCGAGTCGTCGTGTCGTTGTGCCGTCGGCGGGTATCCAGTTAGCCATGTATTGCTTTATTTAATTAAAATTTATCACTATAATGAATATGAACAGCGTCGAATAAAAGCAAAATCAACAAATCGCAACGACAAAGCACATGGCGAAGGGGTGGCGCTGTGTACTGTGTACACTTAATTGTGTTGCTGTTGTTTTTGTGTCGTAGTACATGCTTTTTGTAGCTGCTGATTTGTTACAGATGTGGGTTGAAAAGCGCGAGCCGACACAAACTTAAACTTGTGTGTGCGGTTGTGTGTGTTTTATCGCGCTGTAAGCGCTGTAATTGCAATTTCTACTAGCAACGAGCAGCGAGTAAGCCGCAACAAGCCATCATCAGTGTGTACATAATATAACTGGCGCAAAAAAAACAAAAGGATGATCTAATCACGGAGGGCGTTAAAATTCAAGATTGCTTGCCTTTGTTTGCATCAGAGCCCGAGCAGTGCATTGACAAGGGTTAATGCTAATATTTGCTGCCGCTGCTGGATAACAAAACCGGGTATTTGCCATTAATAACTGTATATTCTACGAAGTGGTTTTGTGCAGTAAGCATGGATTGTGTATATGCAGATTATATAAAATTTCTAGTGGTAGAAGTTAGATTTATTTTCCTCTTCTTTATTGGCGTGTACACCGCTAAGGCAGTTATAGCCGAGTTTACAACAGCGTGCCGGTCGTTTCTTCTTTTCGCTTTCGGCCCCCATTCGAGATACCAAGTGCAGTCAAGTTCATCTCCAGCAAGTATTTCCAACGGAGTGGAGGCCTTTCTTTTCCTCTGCTTCCGCCGGCTGCTACTACTTGGAATACTTTCAGAGCTGGAGTGCTTTCATCCATTCGGACGACGTGACCTATCCAGCTTAGCCGCTGTCCCTTAATTCGCTGAATTATGTCACTGTTGTCATATACATATCTCGTACAGCTCGTCGTTCCACCAACTGCGGTATTCGTCGTTGCTAATGTGCAAAGAACCATAAATCTTGGGCAGAACCTTTCTCTCCAAAACTCGTAACGCCCACTCATCAGATTTTGTCATCGTCCATGCTTCTGCACCGTCCGGATGACTATCTGTCTGTCCGTGCAAGTTGTACAAAAAAAGACGAGTTCATAGATGGGCGCAATCGCTTAGAACAATTGTTTTAAGAACTATTACTGTGAAAATTTGCGAAATCGTATGATTCGCTCCACTCTCCGGGATTGTTCAAGACTACTAAAAGCGCTGTAAATCAATAACTAATTACGCCAGAGACATTAAGTTTCTTGGTTCCTCTTGGTTAGTATGAAAGGGCTTTATGGAAGCCGGTGTAAATTTGGACCATGGGCGTGGCGCCGCCCACTTTCTTTCTCGGGAGCCCACCTACCGATTTCGATTAAATTTAGTACATAGCATTCTTCTCATATTTCTATGTCACAGTACGAATATGGTCGAAATTGGACTACAACCACGCCTACTTCCCATATAACATATTCTTAAATTCCATCTGATATTTTCACTGTCACAATGCACACAGCAAGAGCAATTGATATAACGGGATAACATTTTGTAGTAATAATTTCCAAATTTTCCAAATCCAACCAAAACTGTTCAAGCTCCAAGGTACCGAATATTGCTCTTCGCTTTGACTTTGACTTTGCGAACGCTCAGTGGTCTTCTTATACTATATAATTTCAATTTTCATATATTCTTACATACTCGTATATACATATGTACATAGTCTTCTTTTTAGGTGTTCATTCAGTATTTAAGTAAGTAAGTATCCTTATGTATACATACATACTTCTCTCCTACTTTATAAAATAATTAAATTCATTTTCCTTTCATGTAAAGGCATTTTACTTCAAATAATACCAAAATGATTAAAACTCCAATTTCCAGTTCTTATATGCATACGCCTAACTCTTATGTAAACCTGCCATTTCATGCTTACTTCTCTCGAATGTTGATCTCTTAACATTTTTCCCAAGACGCATCGTAAATCTGCCTTCTCACCAAAACTTCCATTAATCTTCTGTTTACATTAGTTCATTTTTGCTTTCAAAGCTCTCTTCAGCAGTTACGCGCTCTTACATATAACGTTTACACCTGCATATCAATGCTGCGTAAAGAGCTCGCACACACACACGCTCATGCGTTGCTTTATGCCTGCCATAAGCTGTGCGCTCTGCAGGGAATTAGCAGTGTGCTCATCATTGGAAAAATCGTAATGAGTGATGCCAAGATCTCATTGTTGTTGCAAATTTTTTAATGTTCGAAGTTGACCTTCAAAATATTATGCATGCAATAATAGCTAACCAATACTCCTGAGAGAATTTAGAAGAGTTTCGAATTTAGGAATACAAAATTAAGGGGAATTCAGCTGAATTATTCCAGGAATGCAATGTAACAGTAAAAATATTTATTTGCAAGTGGTAAAGAGAGTGGACACACGTAATTCTTGACTGATATGCGAATATTTGTTAAAAATGATGAAAAGTATCTGTTTAAAGTGTTAAATTGTGTTTTTATTTAATTTAAAGTTAAATTCGTTGATAAATGCAAAAAAGTACTGTCGTATAAGTCGTAATGAGTTAAATTCATCGAAAGTGCGAGTGTCTATTTTGTGCAAATTCATGAAGTGCGTGCTCGGGTTCTTTCGTGGGTGTGTATATGCGTGTATATGTATAAATGTAACAAGCTCCATGCGTTTCGCAGTTGGCTTTAGTCGACTATGTCGGGTATTGAGCGCTACACCGTTATTATAAAAAAAAGCGAGTGGTTCAATATTACCAAGGCAAGTTTAAAAAGGGTGAGTTTGTAACCAAATTATTTGAAATTTATATATAAAATTTATATTTGTATTAAAATTTATATTTGCTTATAATACATTTCTGTCAGTATGTTCATGAGAACGGTTCGATTCTCCTACTAAAAATCGCATATGTTTTAAATTTTCTACAAGTCATCCTGAACAACTTCATTTAAGTGTCTATGGATCTAAAACCGGATTCGAGTCAGCATTATTTAAGGCGAAGTTTGTTAAGATATTAGTTAGGCACCGATGAATATCAGCCAATATTTGAGTTATCTCAATGAAATTGGTGGAGCGTGTTTTAATTATAATAGTGTACCTGTTGTGCATAAAACGGACAAAATAACGCGAAAACTTGACCTGGCTCCCATATAACAAACATATAAAATCTGGATGATTTGACCTACCCCATATTACAAATATATAACATATAGATGACCTTAATCCATACTAATAGTATTGGTACGGGCGGTACCTTAAGGATTCTAAGGAACATTTTGTTAGTATGTGACATATTCATGGTATGTGGTACTTGCGAAAATGAATAAAATTGGATCTATACTATCCCCAACTCTCATATATTATAAATGTACCATATAAGGATTTTCGTTTTTCTAACAAACCTTTTGCCGAATAAGTCGGTCAGTGTATGAATTATATAATATATACGTATACGCCGACTGTCGGCACAGTTGAACTTTCGTAACTCAAACTGTTGAATAGGCAATAGAAGTAAAATTTCAAACAGATGTCCTTCCATAACTCGTAGTCTCTCGAAATCGAAGTTTGTTTTTTTGTGGATTATGGCGATTCAAATTAAGGAAGTTCAACAATATATAATTGCTTGGTATCCGTTCCTTTGGTTGACGTTTTGCACTTTAAAGTTTTTCTCTGTGTAATTTGAGAGCTATTATTACGTTTTAAAAATTCATTATGTTTTATTGTTGTTGTATTATATTGTTCTATTCACCACATATTTGCACATATATTTTCTGAAATTACAATATCTATTATTAATCAATTATATAAGTACACTCACATCAACAACGTTACAAAGGTGATCAACATTGGACTCATTAAGTGCTTCATATTTTATAAACTTTAAATATATTTTAATTACAGCAAATGCTGTTGTTATTCTAATTTTAACACTGCACAGTGTGTAGTCGTTGTAAATAATAGAAATTGGTCAACAAGTTTTTATAATTTTATGCGAAATTTATGCAAAAATGTAAATGCGCTCAGCATGTTGTTATCAAAGTTGTTTTGTGTTGATGTTGTTGTTGTAGTTTTTTATGTTATTGTAGAATTTTTTTTTCTAAACCATTGTTTTCATGCGCTGTGCTTGTTTGTTTGTTGTTATTGTGACTGTTGTTGTCATTAAAGCGTGCATACTGTGTGGGCTTGCGTGCGTGTGTGTGTGTGTGTGAGTGTTGTTGCAACGGCTGTTGTTGTGCGCGTATAATTAATTGCATTAATTGGCCTCAAAGTGCAATTATATAGGTATATATACATACATACATGTATGTATATACATACATACATATATATGTGTGTGTGTGTTTACGCGCGTCTGTTGTATTATTTTTCACAAATATCGTGCTTAGTCTGCTATTTTGTATGCAATGTTGTTGTAATGCTAATGCTAATTTTTTGCTATTTTTATTGTTCAATGACATGACTCGTGTGGCATAAATTTGCTGTTGCTCTGTACCGCTGCTTGTCGTGTTTTCAATGAACTTTTTGCAAGCATTTGCCAATATTGCATATCAAATGCTTGTTTTATTGCTAGATTAACTTTTTATTTATTGTTTATGACTAAATGGCGCATAGTTGTGCAAAATTAAAGCATTTCTTATAAATAATGACGCAGATAATTGAAAAATAAAATGCATTAAAATAAGTGTAATGAATTGAGTTATTATCTTAAATCGCTATATTATTCAATAACTTCGTCTGTAATTGTTATAATTTGCGGCATAGTGCACTTAAATTAACAGAATTAAATAAATAAATACATAACTTTTATTGTAGAAATCCATAACAAATGCCAACTGCGCTAAATTCTTGCTGCATAAATCAATATTGATTAGGCAATTCTGCAGCTTTTGCAAGCCAACATGTGTTTTGTATTAAAAGCTTTTATCGCAATTACGTTGCAAGAAAGCAAAACAAACAAATGTAAGCACAAAAAAGAGGAAATTATGGCTTTGGTTGCCCCGTGAATATAATACCTTGCACAAATGAAAAATTTTCAATACAAGAACTTGATTTTGATCGTTCAGTTTGAATGGCAGCCAAATGTTATAGTGGTCCGATCTAAACAATTTCTAAGGAGGTTGTATCTTTGCTTTGGAGAATATTTCGTGCCAAGCTTCGTGTCGATATCTCGTATAATGAAAAAGTTTCCTTACAGGGACATGATTTGGTTCGTTCAGTTTGTATGGCAGCTATATGTTAATTAGTATGTTATGTTGGTTCGATCTAAAAAATTTTTTAGAAGCTTATATCTTTTCTTTAGGAAATAATCTGTGTCAAATTTCGTCCTGATAACTCGTGTAATAAAAAAGTTTTCCATATAAGGATTGGATTTTGATCCTTCTGTTTGTATGACAGCTATATGTTATAGTGGTCCGACAACGGCGTTTCCGACAAAGGAGCAGCTTTTTGGAAAGTAAAGTGCGTGTATAAAATTTCAGATCGATATCTGATAAACTGAGGGACTAGTTCTAGTAGTTGGCTAAATCGACGCAAGTTGTCATGTTTATCATTTACCTTTTATACTACTGTAAGCAAAAAATGGTAAGACTACGTCCAAAACATTTTTTTTCTTGGTTAGTATAACAGTCAGTGACATCTTTGCCAAATTTCCCATTAAAATAATCATTGGTGTTTAGTATACGCTTGTCTTTCTGAAGTATATAAAGTGCATTTGGCGAATTTTCCGTTGAATGAAAATATTGAAGAAAGAAGTTTCATTAAATTTTGTGTGCGGAATCAAATTTCTGATGCTGAAACGTTCAGAATGTTGGAAAAGGCCTTCGTTTATAGTTCTTTGTCGCGAACATTTTTGATTGGCACTAATTTTTCAAAGAGCATCGGGAACGCGTTGACGACGAACCATGTCTAGGACGGCCATCAACATCAACTAATGATCAATAAAAATAAAGGAATTGGTACTTGAGAATGAACGATTAATAGTCAAAGACCCTACTCGCATCGTTGTGAAAGTACGGTTGGTTCCAAATTCACTCATTTTTTTTTTTCGAAAAACAGCTTCGTGCTAGAGGCAAAGTTTTTCGTGAGTTTTTCTCCAAATTTTCAATCAACATCGTGCCGCAAGCACCGTATTCACCTGAATTAGCTCCGTGTGGCTTCTGGCTATTCAGCAAACTCCAATAACCGCTCTGAGGAAACCATTTTGGGTCAATTGAGGACATAAAACGTGAATCCCTACGCGCATTGTAGGCTTTTTCGAAAATTGACGTGAACTACTGTTTCGAGGATTGGAAACAACGTTGACATGAGTGTGTTGGAGCCATGAGCGATTACTTTGAGGTGGACGACATTGATTTTGAAGAATAAATTAAGTATTTTGAAATTATGAACAAAATCTTACTATTTTTTGCTCATAGTAGTATATGCTTTATAGGGTCTTCAACGTTTCCTTTTGGTGTGTTGCAAACTTCGTGGCAAATTGCAGCCTGAACGGGGTATACTCACGGTATACTGAATAAATAAATCAGCACAGATAAAAGCACAAAGTACATATTTTGTACTCGGTTGTAAAATGCAATAGCGAAATGTAATTATTTGCATTAAATTTGCGCTCTTTTATTTGTAAAAAGAAAAACATGCACTTGGCAACCGAAATCAATTTAACACAATTTTGCACATTTTATGCATTTTTGGTTATATTATTTTGCACAATTTTTCACATTTTTGATATGTTTATTGCAATCGCGGAATTCGCTTATGTTTCTGTTTCAATTAAAGGCGCATTTCAACGTGCAACAAATCATTATGGTGCACATTAAACAATACCCTTTATATAACTGTACATTAAGTACGTATGTGCATGTGCTTGTTGATTTTTTTGGATTATTTTTAAATCAGAGATACACGGATTTTTGCCACTTTAGGCAAGAGCTTCCTTATGAAATTATAGCTATTTAAATATAAAGCTTTGGTTGGTAATAATTTGCTCATTGCTGTATGTTTGGGTATGTGCTTGCTTGCCGTTAAAATATTTAAGAAGTCTTGTTCTACTTGCATAATATCAGATTTTGGCTCTGTTCGTCATCCGTTGTGATGCCCAGTACTCCTAGGTACAGATCCAAACAACCGTCGCATATCTCTATCGATACCTCTCTTTCTTAAGGTTATATTTGCCTTCAAGTCGGTTGCATATTCCGGTCGCCACCTTGTACCTCGCTTTTGCCTTTAACCCCTCAGTTCTTGACTTTTTCTGGGACCTCGGTCGTAGCCAGAGTTGGAACTCTCGGTCACCTGCTCAGCACTTGCTTGGACCGAGTCTGCCTAGACTGTGACACCTGTGCGCTGTAGAGCTGGTTTGGATTTATTAATATAACCACCTCAACCTGCTTCCGTTGCAGTGGAGGTGCGGTAGCAGCCTCGTCTATCACCGACGTTTGGACTGATATCTCAGTCCGCTTCGTTCTGTTGTTGACTATTGAATATTGATATTCGATGGTCTCTATCCTCTAGCGTTTTATACCTACCACCATGCACCTCATTGGCAATGGGCCTTGTATTACCCGTTCACTTACTTCTGAGGATGCATATAAAGCAGTCAATTATATGGAGATGATTGGGGAAATTCGTCAGCCTTCTCCAGGTACCGTCTGTCTGTAATGTAATGAGTCTGCTAGACCATAGTCAGCTAGAAATCAATACTTTGTAAATGCCCAGTCGTCACCGCCGCGAAGGATACAGCTAAGAGGAATTTTTGCCGACCAGCCTCCAGTTAAGAGACCTAAGATTGTGGCAATATGAACCTTGTTCATATTGGGCAAGTTGGTATTCGCAATTCCACAAGTGCTGGTTGCTGACCAACAGTTGTTGAGATTTCGCGAGGTTCATAGATACAGCGCCCGCATGTATGAAGTCAGGGGAAGCCTTTGTCGTTCCCACCCTTATGAAATCTACATATATGCTTTTCGTCTTCATAGTTTCCGACGATTCCGCTACTGCTAATGCGTTCATGCCCTCCGTGACTAGCTTTGAGTCTCACCATCAGCGAACTTAACGTCTGTATAGCAGCTCTGCTTTCGCAGTGGATGCACATTGTTTAAATATAATAACAGCAAAGTTCTGTTTCTAAGTAATTGAGGTCTTTTTAAAACAAGACTATTGTTTAATCAAGACTCGCCGCTTTAAGTTTTGAATAATCTGCTTGCTAGTTCTTTCAAATGTGTGCTATAAAGTCTTGTCATCTTCAACAGCGTTACCAACTCTGCTAGCCTCAGCTGCAATTAAACATTTTCAGCTGCATTAGCCGTGCATGTGTGTATGTGTGTTACACCATCGAGCAAAAAACTACGCAAATGATATCATTAATTTCGAAATAAACGCAGCGAACGCAACTTTTATGATGTTGCCAAGATTTTAAATAATGTCGAAGATGTCAAATATATTTTAAGAAACCACGTTGGGGGTAAACATATTAATTGTCGGGTGTTTGCAAAGACGAAATGTATAAAAAAACCTAGCAAACTTTTTATGTGCAAACGTAGCATACATTGTGACAAAAAGGCAGCCGGAAATTGTAATTCAATTCCCCGGGTAAATGATACATGACTCGTTCTGGATGAACTTCGACTACTTCAAATGATGAAAACACTGAAAAATTGAAAAATATGGTACTTGAAACTCGTCACGCTAGTGTTAGAGAAATGGCAAGTGTTAGAGAAATGGCAAGAGAGCTCGATATCTCTCGCGAGTCCGTTCGAATGATTTTGGCACATATTTTGGGTATGAAACGCGTTCTGGCTTGACTTTTCCCGATAAAGCTATAAAATAAGCTATATAAAGATTTTTTTCGAAAAGAGTCCGGAGGGACTGACGGGCAATAAGGAGTTCTCTTGGGCCGTATTGAGGTGTTTGCGGAGGACATAAGTCAACAACGGTCGGAATAGGTGAGAGCAATTTATGTATGATAATTCACCATCACTTCGAGCCTCGATTGTGATCGAATTTGAAGCCAAAAGTGCAATGAATACCATCGATCAACTACTGTTTTCGCCAGATTTGGCTTCGTGTGATTTTTTAATTTTCCCCAAACTGATATTGACGCTCCTTGGAACCCGTTTTCAGTCGATCGAAGAGATAAAACAAAATTCGCTGAAGCAGCTGAAGGCCATTCCAAAATGTTGCTTATGAAAAGTGTTTTAAGGACGGGAAAAATCGTTAGTAGGGATTACTTTAAAGGCGACAAAATAAATATTGATGAATAATTATATATTCCGGCTACTTTTTTGTCACAATGTATATATATTCTTAAGTATGTAAAATTCTAAACTTACATAATATATACAACGTATGTAAGTGTCATGTGTGGGCGCATAGAGAGGCTGGTGGGAGTGCTATATGTACCACTAACTGCTGCGACAGTCACAAGCGAATTTTGCATTGCTCATATAAGCAAGCGACCGCCACAGCGCTGGGAGACTGCGAGTCGTATCTGCGCGCCGGTCGCGCGACTTTGTCAGCTGTCTTCACGATTTTGTTTGGCTGACTGCTGATTTACCAACGGATCGTTTGGCGGTTGTCACTGCCAAAAACACACAACAACAGCTGTTTCTGCGCTTTTTTTTTGAGGTATAATATAATATTAGAGCAATTTTTAATACAAACTTTTTTTTTGAATGCGCTGGCCACTGCTGTCATGTTTTTATTTAGTTTGCATTTACAATATTTGTTGAGTTATTTTCAAATGTCATGCAGCGATTTAGATTTGTATGTATGTAATTGCTTACTTGCTAGAAATTACTTGCCTGAAAAGCGCGCGGACTGAACACAGCATTACTTTTGGTAGCTGCAGGTCAAATATCGAAATTCTCAAAAAAAAAAAAAATTAAAAAAATTAAAAAAATACATTTGGAAAAGTAGCGTAAGAGAAAGAAAAAAGATTAATGTTTTGTGAAAAATATCGTAAATTCAAAGAAATTCGATGCTGATGAGTGGAAAATTTGTCTGACGCTCAATGGTCTACGTGACCAAAACGAAAGTCTTGAGACCAGCACTAATTCAGCAGCAAATGTTGCGGTACACAGCAAGACCGCATTTTCGTTTTAGGTTTTGAAAAGTTTGAAAATTTTCCACTATATGGTTGATGAAATATATGTATGTATGTATGTATATACATATGTGTGTATATATATGCATGTACATATGTGTATGTATAAGTGTGCCTTTAGTGAAAGAAATTTAAAGTATGGCAACGTATTGAGTAATTTGTAGACCGCAAGAATTCGTGCCCATAAAGTGTTGAAAAAATTATTGACTATTTATATGTACATAGTACATATATGTATATATAGTATTCTGAGCTTAGATTGCCTGTGCTAGCAGCGTAGGCATAAATGACATGGGCATATAAAATAAATTACTCACATAAAAAATTAGCATAAATGAAAAAGGTCAGCGCAAACCACAGGCGCGTCTAAAATAAATAAAAAGCACGAAATCAGGAATAAATGAGCCTACAAATGTATATTTTTATTATTTGCTTTATTGTTATTGTAATTTTGCGTTTAGTATTTGCTTTTTTATATTTTTATTTATTTTATTTTTTAGCTTTTTTTTTGTAAAGTAAGAACAATCCAACTTCATTAGCGGCTAACGTATGTTGCTGTTGATTCTGTCATGCTGCGTGCATAACTACAGCGGCGGCTCGTTTAATGGGAACGTATCCCTTTACATTTTTAAAACCATCTCCGTAATACGATTGGTAATTTACTTTGAAGGAGACCCAAATCTTGCCAATTTCTTTCCAGAGAACAATCTCTTGAGGTCCGAGGACAGAAAAAAATCATTAAGAATTAGATCCAATTAAATTGTTGAAAACCATTTTCGTAATACGATTGATCTTTTGCTTTGAAAGAGTCCCAAATCTCACTAATTTTTTTCTAGTGATTGGTCTTTAGCTTCGAAAAAGCACCAGCCTAGGCGATTTTTTTCAATGAACAATCTATTGAGGTCTGAGGACAGAAAAAGTCACTAAAACTCTTATCCAATTCAGTTTGTGGAAACCAGTTTCGCAATATGGTTGATCTTTTGCTTCGAAATAGTTCCAAATCTCGTCAATTTTTTTTCAAAGAATAATCTTTTGAGATCTAAGAACAGAAAAAAGTCACTAAGAATTAGGTCCAATTCAAATTCGGTCTTTTGTTTTAAGATAATTTCAAATCTCGGCCACTTTTCTCCAGTGAACAGGCTTTTGATTTCGTCTTTTTTTTCAAAATGGTTCAAAATTTGGGCAATTTTTGCCAGTGAACAATTTTTTGACATCTGAGAATAGAAAAAACTCAATGAGAATTAAATCCAACTGTATTTTTAGAAACCATTATTGGTCGATTACTTCGAGATAGTTTCAAATCCTGGGGATTTCTTTACAGTGTGCAATCTTTTGCGGCCTAAGAACTGAAAAAAGCACAACTTTTGTAATATGATTGGTGTTTTCTTGGCGATTTTAATCAGCTACCAGTGAGGTCGAAAATATCACTAGAAATTAGGTCACACATAGTTTTTACATAGCCGATTTTCGCGTTCGGTGCATTTCTCTAAGAATGTAGCTGAGTTTGTGCGTCTTATAGCTCTTTCTACCTTTATCCAGTTCCGGCACAAGCTACAGAAATGTCGAAGAGCTCGCCTAACTCAGAATGCTGTTTTAACCTGCGTACATATATCGATCGAACGGACTGTTGCATTTTCGCTTCCAGTAGTTATGTATGCATTGTAGGCAGCCCACGTTTGGGTTGACACGAAACATAATGGCAGTTCATAGTCAGGACCATAGTGCTAGTCAGAATATAATCAATTGAGCCTGTACCTGCAATTGTGGCGTTCCACGTCGCTCGGTCGCCTCCCTTTCAAGCGTTAGTGTTCCTCTAGGCATCCCATTATGGTTTGTGGATGCTTGTTTCGGTATGTAGTCAGATCGTCACTGAAGATTTGTTAGATATTTCAGGACTTTTATGCCGAAGGTCCACTCCTCCTTTTCTGTTGCTTTTGATTTACTTATTGGGTATTCACAGCAAACCTAGGAACTTAGGCCGTTATAAGTTCGCTAAGCTATAGCCCTTAGTGGCCTCCTCAGTAAAAATTTCTTTTTTTGAAAATTATCTATTGGCAACACGCAATTTTGACTACTTCTTACACCAATTCTAGTAACATGCAAAGTCATGGTTCTCTTATCTGGATCACCGCTGTATTGTTTACTTAAAGGCACTAAAAGCGTTTCAAAAGATTAGTTTGCGTTCGAAGTGAGGCAGTGAAGTGGAAAAAACACACTTCGGATACGCGGATGCGTTTGGAAAAAAGGTCTCGCCACGCAATTAAAAACAATGTGCCTCCAAATGAACAAATACAAATAGCGCTGGATGTACGCGTGTGCGAATACAAATATATGCAAACCAGCGCTGGATGTGCGTAGAAAAAGTAGAAAACACACGAAAAAAGTAAAAAGTCATTTGTGGCTAACACACAAAGGTGCACAAAAGGTTCGAGAATTAAGAAGAACAAACAAATAGGAGGAACAAAAATGTCACACATACACACATGCACAGTTAAGCTGCAACCCGGCTAAGTTAGAGTGCCACACAGAAGAAACAATAACAGTCGTCCAAAAAGGTTATGAAACGAAATGTGGAGCAAAGTAAACGTCAAATCTCGCTCGCGTATAAACAACATTTGCATAAAATTTCCGTTTTTTGCTGCTCCTTCCACTGGCTTGTTTTAATCCAGAAAGCAGCTTCAACAGCAACAACGCAAGTCACGTTGAACGGGTAGCGATAATGCTGCATGGCTGGCTGGGCGGTCAGGATTGGTGGAGCGCGGCTTGAAGTGGTCGCTGGTGTGCGCTTGGGCGCAAAACAGGAAGCAGAAATTAATTCAACACTTTTTATTTTTTCCTGGTGTTTACTTTATTTGCTGTTGTTGTTCGCACATCATATGCGCACATAAAATGCTTAATGCATTTGTCTATTTTTTGCTACTTCAAGCGTCACTTTTATTTGCTTTTATTAGTTCTTGCTCAACAAAACCAAAGCAACCTTTGTGGCTTTCAACAAAGGAAAAAAAAACACAAAAAAAAAATAAAAAAAAATTAAATAAATAACAAATGAAAACAAAAACAAGAAAAAACGTGGCACCGACGTATGTATACCATTCACAAATAAAGAAGTTTGCGTACCAGAACTTGATTTTGAGCGTTCAGTTTGTATGGCAGCTATAAGCTATAGTCGTCTGATCTGAACAATTTCGGTGGAGAATGTAGCGATGCTAAGGAAAATAACCTATATAAATTTTCTTGAAGATATCCTACTAAATAAAAAAGTTTTCCACACAAGGAATTGAGTTCGAAAATACAGTTTGTATGTATGACAGTTATATGCTATAGTGGTCCGACCTGAACAATTTCTACGGAGATTGTGGCGATGCTTTGAAAAAGGAAGTATGTCGAATTTCGTGAAGATACCTTGTCAATTAAAAAATTTTTCCTCCGAGGACTTGAGTTCGATCGGTCAATTTGTATGACAGCTATATGCTATAGTGGGGCGATCTGAACAATTTCTATGGAGATTGTATCAATGCTCCAAGTAATAATCTGTCTCCAATTTTCTGACGATATCTTGTCAAATAAAAAGGTTTTCCATACAAGAACTTGATTTTGATCAGTCAGTTTGGCCTAATCGCGTTGTTACAAACATTGTACCAAAATTAATCTGCCCTGTTCAGGGTATAAATATCTATATATGTATATGTCTGCATGTTTGCAAAATAAAAGCAAAGTCAACAGAAAACGTGTCGTCGTTCAACAAACATAACAAACAGCGATGACTCATCGGCGCTATGGTCAAGCCCCCAGCGCTGAAGCGGCCGGCGCAAGTGTGCATAGCAAATTAATGGAAAAAAAAATATTAAAATTAAAGCAAGAGTGAATTAAAAATAAATAAGAATACTAATTTTAAGCCGAACTGCTTAGCATTGCGGCGCGTTTTGCTAATTATAGCACAGTTAGACCTTCATTAAATGCGATTTCAAAACAACAAACGCCAAGAAAATCGTAAAAAAGTGGAAACAAATTAATAGTCGATTGCAAAACACGAATTTATAGTGTCAGTATGACACAGCGCAAGGGAAAAGCAAAAACAAACAAATTTAATTAAATAAAAACGGTAGAGGGTGCTGCAGGCAAGCGAAGAAAAATAAATTTAAAAAAAAAAACAGTAAATATGTGTGTAAAAGCAGGAAAAATAGCAAGACGTGTAAAATAAATAAAAATACTACATACTTGTATATAAATACGTATATACTTGTATATAAATATGTATGCATATTAATATGCCTAACAGCTAAATTATGCGCCTCATCAATCTTTTCGTTTCACTCGGTTCACGATTTTAGATTTGGTTTTCTACACTGCTTTTGTATTAAGATGAGAAAAATTATTTAATAAACTTATAGAAAAGGCTGGCAACTGCCACTCAAAACTACTGGTTTTAAATATTTATAAGTTTAGATAACAAAAAAAAAACACAAGCTTATTTATGTAATAATTTATTTAAGCTTGTTTAGATCATTACTAACTGTCGCCTGCATCAGATAAGACTTTAGCAGTGTTTTTGAATTAATTTAAAATACATTTGCAATTAATTGGCTTTTAACGAGTTGCCAGTTAATTTATTTAAAGCCTAAAGATTGTTTGCCATTAGTTGCATTAATCGGATGCAAATTAATTATTTTAATTTAGATATTTAAATTTAATTTGAATATATTACTATTTTATGATATTTTTATTTCTTTTTAGTATTTTTTGTGGCTTCTCTATTTTTTATTAATTTCTTTCTTCCGTTTTTATTTTTATTTTTTTTTTATATTTATTTTTTTTTGTTACTTTATTAATTATTATCTTGTACTGTATTTAATTAGTGCAATTAATTAAACGAAAACGATTAATTTTTAAGCTGTAATACAATTAGTGCGTTTAGATATTTGTCTAACATATAAATATGTGGAAATTTGTTAAAACAACTTAACTCGATATAGCAGTTTTATAGTATTAAGCTGAAAATGGCGTGGTTTTGGGCCATACCTTGATAAATAAAAGCGTCCTCCATAGAAGGACGTGAGTTTGATCAATCAGTTTGTATGACAGCTATATGCTATAGTTTTCCGATCTGAACAACTTCTTAGGAGATTGTAGGTATATTTCTGTCCAAATTTTGTGAAGATATCTCGTCAAATATAAAAGTTTTCTAAACAAAAACTTGAGTTCGATCAGTCAGTTTGTATGGCAGCTATATGCTATGGTGTTCTGACATCGACAGTTCGCTTAACTGAACAGCTTCATCGGTAGAAAAGAACGTATGTAAAATTTCGGATCGATATTTTTTAAGTTGAATGAGGAGATACCTGTTTCCTTTTGGGTATTGTTATAAAAATCAGTTTAAAGGCACAAGCATGACACTGATTAAATTGTCCGCTGGTCTAACCAGGTCTGCTACGGCGGTATGTTTTCGTTGCCATGGCACGCACTCAAAGAATGTTTGTTCAACGTCGTTTTCTGTCGTGTCGTTGTATAGGTATGACGGCTCTTCGAGTTTTCCCATTCTGTGGAGGTGCTTTTTGAAGTATCCGTGACCGGATAACAACTGAGTTGTATAAAAATCGGCTTCTCCGAATTTACGGCTTGTCCATGAGTTCAGGTCTGTTATTAGCTTTCGGACCATCTCCCCCGACTCTCATCCTCCTATCTTCTTTTCCGTGTTGATATTGTATCTTTCCTCATTTGCTCTATTGCGCTCTTCTTATTTTCGAGCGTTTTCTTTAGCTTCCACAGCATTTTTCTTTCGTATGCCAGAAGGGCATTAGCGCTTATAACTAATATTGCATCGCCTGACACTGTTCGGTAGGCTGATGCAACTCTGAGGGCTGCGGTGCGGTCCATTATGACCACTACCTTACACTGGTTTTTCTTTTTACATTTGGAGATTGTTCTTTTCTTGGCTGAGGCCTTCTATGTTGGCCATTAGTTTGTTCAGTTGAGAGGTGATCTTCGTTGCCTTTCCTACGGCATGCAAGATTTGTATTCAGAAGTTTAGTCTAGGGTCCAATTTTACGCCTGAGTAGTTTACTGCTTTTTGTGGGTCGAGCCATGCTTGCTCCGTATCATGACCTGATTAAGCTTTTTTCGCGCTTCTTCTGTGTCTCGTGCTGTAATTACTGCTGCAATGTTGTCCGCGTGGCCAATTAAGTACGATTTGTCTGGCATTTCGAATTTTAGTATAGCGTCGTAGCTGATGTTCCACAAGTCTGGGTGTAGAATGGATCCTTGTGCAGCTCCTGATGTGACCGCTATCTGTTGTGATCTCTGAATAGTTTGACACAGTAGTCTTCTGTTACAAATGTAGTTCCGCACCACAGCCCTGAAATAGTCGGGTATCTTAAACCTTTTTTAGAGAGCGTCGATCGTATCCACCCGTCTAGCACTGTTGAAGGCTTTTCGTACATCTGAAGTCGTCAGTAACATTATTTATTAGTATCTACACTCTGCGGCTTCCCCACTTTCAATTACTCATTTTATAGCTGCTAAAGTTGATCTGCCGGCGAGAGCTCCCCAGCTACGTTGATAGCCGCTTCGAGTCTGGGTTTAAGTAGCCTTTCATAGATCTTTCTCTCGGTGTCAAGCAAACATAGCGGCTGATGGCAAGTTGGTGCCTCCTTTTCTCTTACTGATTAGCACCAGCCGTTGCTTTTTACTGGGTTCAGAAAATTTTCCGGCTTCGAGGCAGGCGTTGTACATATTCAATAGTATCTCTGCAGCGACTATTTTTAGGATTTCAGCTGGGATCTCGTCTAGGACGGGTGATTTGTTGGACTTGAGCTTGCCAGTAGCTAGTTGCAGCTTTTTGAGGGTGAACTCTGAATAAAATTTGGTTATATTTCCCCTACAGATATTGCAAATATTATGCAGTTTGCAGTTGAAACTGAATCGGAACTGCATTGTTAAAATGAATAGTCTCAAGAAATCAGCTACTTCCATTTAAAAAAAATGGTGCAGCTTAAATTACTCAGCATTATATTAGAGCTTTACTGCTTATGCAATATTCTATAAATAAATACTGTCTACGAGCAAGAAAGAAAAAGTATTTTCTACCTACATCTATTTAAATTTATTTGCCTCACTCAACACCCGTAATGGCAAAAAAAAAGGGGTTCCTAAGCAATAAAAAACAAAAGCTTAGAAATTTATTTCAATTTGTGTTTCTTTCATTTGCTTTTGTTTCCATCTCTTGGCTGTCTGTCTGTCTCGTCTTTAAACTCAGCTTAGACATTTTTTACACTTCTGCCGCTAATGATTCTAACTATGAGATTTCATTTCGGAATGACTTTTTAAAAGCCACAACTTGCTAAAAAATAACAGTCGCAAAGATCTTATCAAGTGAAGAAAGGTTCAACAAAGCAACAGAAAATGAAAAGATACATGAAAAAATGAAGAAATGAAGACATAATAAACAGCCTTAAGCTAAAATTAATAAGTAAAACACAAAAGTGGAAACAGAAAACAATAATGCCTGGAAGGCAGAGGATGACTTGGGTTATGCGCTGGAGCGATAAAAGCGAATTAATGAGCGATGCTGAAGGAGATTAGGCAAAACATGTGGTAACAATGGTGTTTATTTTTGGAAATTATGAAAATATTTTGTTTTTTTATTGTTAATTTTTGCTACAATGCATACGTGCGGAGTGTTGACGGCTGTTGGGTGCAAACAAAGGGTGTGTGGAAGGTGTGTGTAAAAGTTATGAAAAGAAAAGCAAAGCAGTTAGTGAGTTAAAAGCAAGCTGAATTTTTATCTGTATTTGCTTAAGTTGATGGCTTGCAGTACGATAAGCGAAACTACACAAGCATTAATTAAATATTGCTTATTAATTGCTTGCGAGAACTGGCGGCGACATTTTAGCTAATTGTAACTGCAGATAACCGATGCATTGGGTAGTCTTTTCATATTTTGTCGATAGATGTCGTTGCAGCCGTATATCTCCATTGCTACCTATTACATTGTGTCATGCCATATAGTGTTGGAAAGGCGATATTACAGGCTTCATTTAACCAAAAGAAAAATTAAATTTGGAGCAGTTGGAAAAAAGTTACAGCTGTTCAAAAATGAGTGAAATTAATGAAGAAATTCGCTATATTTTGAAATTTTTGTATAAAAAAGGCAAGAATGCCAGGAAATCCACCAATGAAATTTGTGAAGTTTACGGAGACGATGCTGTATCAGTTCGTGTAGCACATGATTCGCTTGCTGCCGTTCTGGAAATTTCGAAATTTCGATGTACACTGATGAAATAATGTCTCTAGGGGAAAAATGGCAAAAAGCGGTCGTCCAAAGTGGTGCATATTCGTTTATGTATTTATTAGTATAAATATAAAAAAATAAGTTAAAGCTTGATTAAGCATACGAAAAGCCTTTTTCGACTACCCAATATATGTATGTACAGCTTAGCGTTGTGCTTCAGGAAATGCCTATTTCTTTTTTAAATTTTTTTTCTTCAGAAAGTCAAGCAAATACAACTAAAATCCTTTCACTTATAAATATTTATGGCAGGTGAAATAAATGTAAAAAAAATATTGGTAATGTATATGACATTTTTTGTGCTGCCAGACTTATGGACTTTTTTTTTTACTACTTTTGGTTTAGTGACTATTAATATCTTATGGCTTAAAGTTAAGTTAATTTCCATTTTACCAAACACTGGCTTAAATACAACTACAAATACAAGTACCTATACCTATACAATATGAAAATTTAAAATCAAAAATATTTGCCACTTAAAGCAAAATAACAAAAATTAATTTGACAATATAATTACCTTTAAACCATGCGGCTAGAAAATGCTTACGAAGACAACAACACAAAATAGATAACAACATAAAATGCCTAGGGAGAAGAGCTAGCAAATCTGAGCAGAGCAAAATTAAATTACACTATATTATTATGGTCGCCAAGTGGTGCTTTTGTTTTGGAGGTGAAAGGGCGTGGTGAAGCTAGTGCTGAAGATGATAATTATGGAAATTTGGTAGCATTGTTGTGCTGCTTTTTTCTTGGTTTTTTAACACAAGACGCATTATTTTTTGTTGTATTATGTCTAAGTATAATATCTTTAATAATTTTTTAATTATAGTCGGCGTCACTTTTTACTTTTTTGGGTTAGCAGCAGATTTGGAGACTTTTTTCAGTCTTTGGCGATGTTTTTAGTATTATTTATTAATTTTTTTGATAATTTAATATATGAAAAAGTATCAAATATATGTGCCATTTAGTCAGGATGTCTGTAGCACCATAGACTATAAAGTATACATATATATAAGGTATGAGAATTGCGAGCTAAATCGTTTTAGCTACGAGCCCATAATCTCTTAGACGCTTCGTTATTTGAAACTGAAGAATAGAATAGAATATACACATATATAAAAGAGAGCTTCGTTGCTCGCAGACAACCGAATTGTACAGTTACGAATAATGCCTTGTATATATAGTACATATCTTGAGTATTTGTAACATTACTACTCAACGCAATATGACATTAAACACCTAAATGTTAACAATTTTCATTTTAATACATAAATTTTACTAAAGTTCTTGGTCAGGACATCAGCTATCATATTTTCAGTTGATATATGGTTTCGATTACATTCTCCTTAACCATTTGCCTGACATGATAATACTTAATCTTCGATGTCCATGAGATCACTGCTTAACCATTTGCCTGACATGATAATACTTAATCTTCGATGCCCATGAGATCACTGCTCCTGCTGCAAGCAACCTCTAGCCGCTGTACGATTTCTAGTCCATGCAATCTCTAGCTCAGTCAACATCCACATAACACTCAATGGATTTTCCAGCCCGTTGGTAGTGCAGACTCAGCTCAGCAGTGCTCTTAAGGTATCGCAAAACTTGCTGGGCATCCGCCTTACGTACAACAGAATGTAAAATATCTGGTCTGGTTGCTATGACTAGATAGAATAGCGAAACTATCAGTAATTGATAGCTTGAATGTTCGCTCGCAGACCCTTACATTGTCACACTTAACCTAGATGGAACATTTTTTTATTTGATAATAAATCTGACATGGATTATTCCTCAAAGCAATACTACAATCAACGAAAATATTCCTCAGTACTCAGACACTTTTCGCTACCATTTGTGTTGTACGATTTCCCCTTTCCAGTTTCGGCGATTACATCTTAATTCGGCGAAAAGTTTTTCCCTGCGAGCATGATTTTGAGATCTCTGAACAGAGAGTGTACGCTGAGAGGCAGATCTGAAGAATACGTTGGGTGCGGAACCAATTCGAAATCCAGTTCATGGATTATTGTCATCGTTTTCACTGACTTATGACACGGGGCATTAATAATTGCACCTTTTTTTTCTTCAAATGCGGCTGTTTTCGGCGATTTCGTCATTCAAAAAAATTGGGAAAATCAGTTAAGCGATTTTCGATGTTTAATATTGGTTTTTGCGCTCTACTCCCGAATTATAAATGTTGCCTTTTGCCTCGCCACATTGTTTGTATATTTTCATTACAATTCTTCATTCAGAGTCTCCAGCTGTCAATGCTCATTCTAAGTATTATTAATTATTAATATTACTATGCTAACGTCACCTAAAATGCAAACCAGCGTACCATTTAAAAAAAATCGAAAACCGCTTTCTGGTATAATAACCAATATATAACCATTTTATAACGAAAACTCAAATTTTATTTTAATATGAGTGGTTTCTACATATTATATCGTTTTTCCTTCGCCTGTCAACTTATGAAAAGCTAAGTTGCGTTATTTTGCATTTTAGGTAACGTTATATACAAACCTTGGCATTAGACAATCTACGCGTAAGCAACTAAGTAATATATCCAACTTCGCCGCAGTCAAAGAACTCATAAAGTAATTCATGCATAAAAGTATTTAATTTTTGTTGTGTTGTTGTCACCAGTTGGTTGCATGTGCATGTTGCTTGAGGTGCCAAGTGCCAAGTGCTGCTGGTGTTGATGAGTGACCACCAACAAAGTAACAAACAACAAGTACAACACGCACAACAATTGCAATAATAACAACATGCAAATGCATAATGAGTTGCTTTATATGCGCTGTGCTCGTTCTTTGATAGCCTAATGGCTTTTGGCTGCTGGTTGACGCTGTCGCACTGACACGCTGCCAGCCAGATTCATGCGCGGCGACGTGTACAGCATAATTTTACAATAATTTTTCCTAACTACATAACTCGTAATTCAAAACGCTAATGCAATGTGCTGTAATGTACTAGCAAATAGGCAAATGAACGTGATCGCTTAAATACATATGTATGTTTATAATACGTATATATGTATGTATGTATTTGTGTATGTGTTGCTTTTAAGCTTATGAGTTCTTTCGTGGGTTTCTACTTATTATATTTGTGGCCAAAATAGGCCTATATTATACATACATATTTTTTGTTTATTAGCTTTTTTGAGCCCTCAGGAAAAACTAGTACCTTTTATAACCTGAACAGGACTTTTTTGACAAGTTATCTTCTTAAAATTTGGCATGAACAATCGTCTAAGCCAGCGGTATAATCTCCGAAGAACTGATTGAGATCGCACCACTTTAGCATATAGCCGCCATACAAACTGATCGATCTCAACCAAGTTCTTGTATGGAAAACTTTTTTGTTTGACAAGATGTCCTCATAAAAGTTGACGTTAACAATTATCCAATCCAACGGTACAATCTCTGAAGTCAGGGTCAATATTGGATCACTATAGCATATAGCTTCCATACAAACTGATTGATTAAAGCCAAGTCCTTGTATGGAAAACTTTTTTGTTTGACAAGATATCCCAACGAAATCTGGCATGAACAATTGTCCAGGACAACGTTATAATCTCCGAAGAAATAATAAATATCGAAGCACTTTAGCAAATAGCTGCCATACAAACTGAACATTCAAAATAATACCCATGTATGGAGAACTTTTTCGTTTGACTAGGTATCTTCACGAAATTTGGCATAGACAAATATTCAAGGTAACGGCACAACCTCCGAAGAAATGGTTCAGCTTGGACCACTGTAGCATATAGCTGTCATACAAATTGACCAATCAATCAAGATCAAGTTCTTAAATGTATTATATATATTTTTATTTTATATATCTTCAGTGAAACCTTATTTAATGTTTTTTTTCGTTTTTTAATAGTTTTCGAAACTGTGTTTCCGATTCCGTATATTTTCTTTAACAAATTTCAGTGTCTCTGCAGTACCTTAAACTCAGCCTGCTAGACCAAGTAAAGTTAGCAACGATATAACCGTCAGTAATTAATTTTTCTAACCTCGTTTTTGCTGTTTTTGTTTTCAGCGTCGAGGCGTCTTTCCCGTTAAACATAAAAATGTACAACTGCAGCCTCAAATGTCAATTACAAACACATATTGCTGCCGCTGCGCTTATTAACTGCAATGTGAAAGACAGCAACACACCAACAATGCAGCAATACATTGTATGCAACTGAAATTAAAGCAAAAACAAACACAACAAAAACAAAAACTGAAAACTAACTCGCTTTTGCCAAACCTCTGCAGCGGTCGAGTGGAAAAAATCAAGCTGACAAGCCTAGTCACCTGATCGCTTGTTGGCATTGTTGTTGTCGTTAGTTTATTTTGCAGCATGGCTTGTTTCTATTTAAGGTTTTAGACTTTTTCCACACACACACACACACCCAAATCCATGCACACAATAGCTGTTGTTTCGTTGTGGCTTTTGTCGTTGGCGTGTTGTTGTTGTTGCTACTTTAAGTTCGCTGGCCGTTCATGAACTACAAAAGCCGCTGGCTCGTTAAGTTGCGGTTGTTGGTTTCCCTGCGTCACGTTGTTTTCCACGTTCGAGCCGCTCCGTCGGCCGGCCGCCCCGTTGCTGGGCTCAAATTCGCCGGAGCTCCAACTGGGCGGCTTAGTAGTAGATACTTTGTTGGCAGCCATGCAACCAGAGTGCGTTTGTAGCATTTGTGTGCTTAGTACTTTTAAGCATATGCGCGCATCTGAGTGTGGCTGTGTGTGTGTGCGTTTATATTTATACGTGCGCATGCAACTATAATGACAGCTTAACCGCAGAGCCACAGCGTTGCGATGCATTCAAATGCGATGTAAAATAGCCACAAAACAAAAGCAAAAACAAAACACAAATGACATGCACCACATATGTATGTACATACATAACATTTATATACGTATGTACTTATATATCTATGTATGTGTATTTGCTTATGTAGGAAAATTTAACACCAAACAAGGAAAGTCAAACGAAAAAAAACTGAAAACACACATTAAAAGGGCAGAATTGTAAAGAAAAGGCTAAATTATTTGTTTTTCGCTTTTTTGGTTGTTTTTTATTTTCATATTTTTGTTATTTTTTTCATATTTTTGTTATTTTTTTATATTTTTGTTATTTTTTCTTTTCATTTTCTCCTGTTGCTTATCATCACTGTAGTTGCATCGACTTTTATTTGCTTTAGTCACCATTTAATCTTTTCCTCATTTTCTAACATTTTCTCGTACTTGCGTTGAGTGAGTAATATGTAAATATATACTTTTCAGAACAAGTTCCAATGTGGTAACCCGACAAATGCTATATATTTATATTCTAGTATGTCTAATATGTCATTGGTATTTGATTTTACTTGCTTTCATTTAGTACAAGCTCTCACTGTTTTGCAAAATACTGGTAAGAGAGCGTGCCAAATAAATAGCTTTGAAAATAAAGTTCAACATATGTTATTGTTGTTGTTATTGTTGTAGCTGAAAATCTGATCCAAATGCATTTTAGGCAGTCTTTGGTATATAAGTGTCAGATAACTCTAAACCGCTGGGCCTAACTTTCGCAGCTAAGTAATCTTTTTTATGTGAGCAAGTTTGGTTGACTCCTCTTTTTAGCTACAGCGGTTTGGAACATATCTACACTAAACCAGGTAGGAGATGAGTTCACGCTCAATTTTAAACAATATTTAGCACTATAGCAATCCTCTGTATAAAATTAGGTCACGTTAGTTTAAGTTAGGTGAATCGTGTAGGCCAATAAGCCACGCATAGACCAGTTTTTGGCCTTTGCAATACCAGATGGAGTTCAGTTGCTAGGTCCATGAGAAGTAGTCATCCTTTCAATAATAACATACTTTGTGGCCTCACTATCGATCCTTCCTCCAGTGTAATACCGTGAGCGGGCACCACAGATGCTTACAGCATAGTCTTGCCAATGCTTCACTATTTCCCTGGTGCCTCTCTCTACTGCGGGTGTGTCTCTTCTATCGTGTGCCTAAAGGAATTTTGTGTGCTTCCGATCTACCGTTTTTCACATGACTTTTAAAGTTTTGCACCAAGGTAACTCGTTCCATGGGGTTTTGATTTTTTCTACCATGATTTCAAGATCGTCGTACAGACAATGCATGGGTTTCCCAATGTTGATCACGTTATCGAGTGTTAGCCCTGCACTATTCTTGGCAATCTCGTCCAATATTTTATTATCCTCGACGTCTTTGTGGCCTGACACCCAGTAGAAGTGAAGTTAGATGTTGCCTTTGAAATGACTGCAGATGCATTTGAGGCCAGAACCGCGGCTTTCGCAAATTGCGCGCGATCTCTTGCTGTAACGGTGAACATGGCCGAAAGTCGTTTAACCGCGCAAGCTGCTAACAGGCTCCAAGAATTTGAGTATTCAGTTGACTGAGAGTCTGGATACTCTTGAATAGCTACACACTTTGATTTCATACCAAAATACTTGAATTACCAGGTCATCGAACCTATGCCTGGCTGCTGTTTCTTCAGACAGACCTTCAAGGGGGCATGTCACTGAAGTACTCGGAGAGGAGAGGTGCAGTGAGCTGTTCATGTCTTTAAGGTTGGATCAAGGCTTGTGGGGAAGAGTTGGTGGTGGAGTATACTGTCGGGAGCAGCTACAGGTTCAGGCTTCTTGACCACTGTAGTGTCTACCAAGCGAAAGTGACTGCCATACAGGTAGCAGTACCACAACTGTTCTGGAGCGCAGCTGATTATCCTCTTGGATAGTAGGGCAGCAATATTAGCATCTATGTGGAGCTCGCAGACTGTGTGTTAAAGACTAGTGAAGGGATGTTTAGACTCCTTATCATTGAGTTAGAGAATAGAGTGGTTTGGGCGCCTGACCACAGTAGTATTGCAGGAGACTGCAAGCTCAGGTACTTCAGCATCATTAATTGCAGAATGGAAACGGACATTGTGGTTCACTCCTGTATGCCCGGAGCAGTTCAGCAAACATTGGTCAATAGTTTGTACGGTCGCAAAGTCCTTGTGGGGTTGGGTGAATCGTAAGGTGTCTGATGAACTCTTCGCTCTCAGTAAAGTATGCCTTTTATTGGTTGTAGGAATCCGAACTGGACCGATGGAAATCAGCCATATAACCTAACCTAAGCCCTGTAGAATAAGTTTCAGAGCTAGATTTATTGTTTAGGCGGTTCTGCTCTTTTTCTCTTTGAAAAGTTGATTGTACTATTTCGTTAGTATATTTCTTTATCCACTATTGCCTGAGTGCCTCTACGAGATTCCAAGTGTAGCCAGGTTCTCCGGGTACTGCGTCGAATACTCTCACAGCTCAAGTGTTATCCTCCATTCGGACGACATGACCAGTCAGCGTGGTCACTGTCTCCTAATTCGCTGAACTCTGTAAATGTCATTGTATATCTCATACAGCTCATTCTTCCATCGACTGCGGTATTTGCCTTTGCCAATACGCAAAGGACTATACATCCTCCCCAGAATATTTTTCTTGAAAGCTCGTTATGCCGACTCATCAGATGTTGTCATTTTCAATGCCTCTGCACCATATAGTAGGACGGGGATGATGAGTGACTTGTCGAATTTGGTCTTTGTTCGTCGAGAGAGGATTGACTTCTCAATTGCCTACTCAGTCCGAAGTTGGCAAGAGTTATATATGTATGTATATAGTATTATATATATATCGGGTGATTTTTTTGAGGTTAGGATTTTCATGCATTAGTATTTGACAGATCACGTGGGATTTCAGACATGGTGTCAAAGAGAAAGATGCTCAGTATGCTTTGACATTTCATCATGAATAGACTTACTAACGAGCAACGCTTGCAAATCATTGAATTTTATTACCAAAATCAGTGTTCGGTTCGAAATGTGTTTCGCGCTTTACGTCCGATTTATGGTCTACATAATCGACCAAGTGAGCAAACAATTAATGCGATTGTGACCAAGTTTCGCACGTAAATAAGCAAAATTGCCGCATTTGGGGTGAAGAGCAACCAGAAGCCGTTCAAGAACTGCCCATGCATCCCGAAAAATGCACTGTTTGGTGTGGTTTGTACGCTGGTGGAATCATTGGACCGTATTTTTTCAAAGATGCTGTTAAGGACGCAACGTTACGGTGAATGGCGATCGCCATTCATCGTTCGATGCTAACAAACTTTTTGTTGCCAAAAATGGAAGAACTGAACTTGGTTGACATGTGGTTTCAACAAGATGGCGCTACATGCCACACAGCTCGCGATTCTATGGCCATTTTGAGGGAAAACTTCGGAGAACAATTCATCTCAAGAAATGGACCCGTAAGTTGGCCACCAAGATCATGCGATTTAACGCCTTTAGACTATTTTTTGTGGGGCTACGTCAAGTCTAAAGTCTACAGAAATAAGCCAGCAACTATTCCAGCTTTGGAAGACAACATTTCCGAAGAAATTCGGGCTATTCCGGCCGAAATGCTCCGAAAAAGTTGCCCAAAATTGGACTTTCCGAATGGACCACCTAAGACGCAGCCGCGGTCAACATTTAAATGAAATTATCTTCAAAAAGTAAATGTCATGAACCAATCTAACGTTTCAAATAAGGAACCGATGAGATTTTGCAAATTTTATGCGTTTTTTTTTAAAAAAAAGTTATCAAGCTCTTAAAAAATCACCCGATAGTATCTGAATCAAGCATTGGAACATTTTAATTTTCACCTTAATGTTGCGCTTCCAGTTCAATTATTTGAGTCACTGTGTGTTTAAAAAAGTTAGCTTAATATATACTTTATTCATATGTTTGCACATACCGTTGCGTTTGTGAGAATTATGTTATGTTTTGAGTTGCGCACCATCGAAACTTGTGGAGCAGTCGGACTAATTACACTGTTAGACCGGTGGAAATTGCGGAAATGCTCGAGGAAGTCGGTGCTGTGTTAGCGGTTTTGTTGCTTTCAACAATGCGTTTATTTACATACATGCAGTTCGTACACATTGTTGCTGCTGTAATACATATTTCAATATTAAAGTAGGGTCACTACAACAAAAAACACAATAACAAATTACTCCAGTGTTCATTAAGCGTCTATTGTGCGCGCGCTCTGGAGTTTCGTAAATGTTAATTTGTATAGTCATATACTATATTATTTTGCTGTCTGCCGCATCTGTAGGTGCTGTTGTTGTACTGCGGTTTGCAGTTGTTTATTATTATTTAAACTAAAAACTACTTCCGATGTTAACTCGTAAATGAGTAGTAATGAGTAAATTAGCATTTGTAAAGTAGTAACTGTAATTAAGCTTGAATGTGGCGCCCACAATATCGGTTGCAACAACAGAGTTACACGCGATGTTTATAAAGCTTTTGGTGGCTGGTGGAAGAAATTTGCTTAGTGGAACTACAAGATGTAGTAATTGATCAAGAAGATAAAACGTTGTCGAGATTCGATTTTATAAGTCAGCAAAGCGCTTTGCGGCCAATAAAAATTTTCTCAGGCGTTTAATTTCTAACTGAAAGTGTGAATCCGCAAATGTTTAAGCCTTGATATTTAAAACGCGGAATCCGTTCCAATCCTACTGATAGCTGGACTATGGGGCGTTTCCCTGGCACATCGTCGCTTTAAAGTTACTTGCGCTTCCGCTGAGGGCTGGCATCCCAAAAGTCTTGTCACAAAGTGACTCACCGGCATTGATAACGAAATTAGACAGTCCTTAATCAGCCCTGAACGCACAGATGATGAGTCTAGTATCGCCGCCCGGCTGTCAAGGTAGATAGACACTTGTGCAGGCTTCTCAGCTACATGTTTATTCTATTGGCATGAAAGCTTCCTATCTCGGACGGGCCCTCGCCGTATCTGCAGGCGGATCCTTTTCATCCACCGCAGTGATGCCAACGTGATCGTGTTCCTTCTAGTAAATAAAATCATTTCACTTTTATTTGGGTTAACAGCGAGACTAGTTTGGGCCGTCCATTTGTTTGTAAAAGGAAAGTTCTTGAGTGACATACCCTTTCGTCAACTTGTACACGGCACTCAAGAACTTTCGTTTTGCAGCGCCTTCTTCGAATATTTCGGCAGATCGTTATCAATCAACATTCATAGAAGAGGAAAACCTTCACTTTGTGTGATGCCCCTACTCACATTTCGGAGAGCACGTGCCTTACCATATTCCGTCACGATTTCTCTGTCGCACAGAAGACGGAAAATTAGTTGTTTGAGGACTTAACCCCGAAATCGTTCTGAGCTTTTACAGCTACTTCTGGCAAAACGTTACCCAAAGAGTCATCGATTCGCTTTTGAAAAGAAGACCACACATTTTCGAGCCAAATTTTGTTCAGCGGTGATGCTCTTCTCTGGCACAGTGGGTGGCAAACAAGCAAAGTTGCCGCGAAAATCAAACTGAAGAGATTCTAGAGGTGCCATTTCATTCAGAAAAACCAACGGCTTGGTGTGGTTTGCGCGCAGGTGGAACCATCGAATTCATATTTCTTCAAAAATGTTGCCGGTGAGGACGTTAACGTCAATGGCGACCGTTATCGCGCCATAATAACCGACTATTTGATGCCTGAAATTGAAGCTCGGCATCTCGGCGACATTTGGTTTTAACAGGGTGGCGCCACTTCCCACACATCGCATCAATCAATGGAATTTATTGCAAGAACACTTCGCTGAGCAGATAATTTCACGTTTTTGGCCAGTCGATTGGCCACCAAGATCGTGTGATATCACACTGTTAGACTTTTTTCTGTGCGGATATTTATAGTCTGAAGGCTATGCGAACAATTCCGCTTTGATTCAGGCTATGGAGTTAAACACCATGCGTGTCATTCGCCAGTTACTAGTCGAAATGCTCGAACGAGTCATCGAAATTTGGAATCAATGGATGGATCAGCTGTGACGTAGCCGCGGTCAACATTTGAAAAACATAATCCAAAGAATGTTCTTTCGATTGATAATAAACATTCCCATTAAATTTAAAGCTTCTCTGTTTTTTCTATAAAAAAGTAGAGATCCTCGAAATGCATCCCCATTGATATCTAGCTACCATACAAAATGAATAATCAAAATCAAGTCACTGTATGGAAAACCTTTTTGATTTCTGAAGTTATTTTTTTTCTTCTTGTTTTTGATTGGGAGTTGGTCTTCAGTAGTTATTTATATAAAAAAATATCTTTAATATTTTGTTCACACGTTATTCTCTGAGCAATTTGCATAATTAAACGCATGGTCATTTAAGGTGAAAACAAAAACAAAAATCATATTTAATATTTTCCATTATTTCGATTTCTTTGTTTTGTCTGCTTAATTGCTAGTGTGGGATTAAAACGTTATGTTTTTTACGAAATAAAATTTCTATAAAATAATCATGCACATAAAGTTTCAATGTTACTCCCGGCCCCAGCGGGTTGTGCGCACATTAAAACGCGACATTTTCAACGCCTTCCGGCTGGTAACTGCTACTAAAAACGGCAACTATGCGCGTTCGCGTGCATCTTGCAGCAACAATGCAGCAATAACGCTACAAACAAATTGCTCTTTTTCTACGCGCTGTAGTCGCGGAGTCAACGAACAAATTAACAGGCAACTAGACAAACTGCTAGCTTGTCCAATAAAGCGTACCGCAACGACACAGACTGGACCGGACCAGACAGCTGTGTGTGCGCCGGTTCACGCTGCCGACCAAGCCCAAACGCCAAGGCAAGGTGGGCTATTTTTTTTTTTTGAAATAAAGGAATAAAAAAATAAACGAGTAACACAAAAAGCGTTGCAAGCGCGTGTCTTGAACTCGTAAAGCTTAACCCGCATCGCATGGTTTGGCCTTTTGACTCGGGCTTCACGTGAATTCACAACGCAAATAAAACAAAAATCATGCACACACAACGGTTTTGATTGCCACATAAATGGAAATTGTGTGGAAAAAAGTTGGCTACGAAAACAATTATAATGTACATTACATGGCATTGCATTAAAAAATTTAATGGCAAAAATAAAATAATTACAAGTTTGTAAATTGAATTGCGCTTGCGCTGCCGTCTGGACAATAAATAACCTGTTTTATTTCGTATAAATTGAAATGCGATGTTGTCAAAAACAAAACAGCTATCAGAACCAGCTACTTGCTGTTGTACGTTAGGTTAGGTTAGGGTGAGCCGCAGACAAGCTGAGCTATAAAAATCAGTCCTTGCGAAACAAATTTAAATATTTAATGGATTATGTTTAACGCAAAGCAGTAAGCGCTAAGTTATTATCGTTTAATGATTTTTGCGTTGTACAAAGCTCTTGGCGCCTTTCTCGTAGCTTTAGTTGTAGTGTAGTCGAAAAAATGGTAGAAGAGTTAAGAAACCCGGGCTCCAAAATAATTATATATAACTTTTATTTCAATTTGTTATTTGTTTTTGTTGCTGTTGCGGGCAAAAATATTTTCCAAAAAGGTTTTGAGGTCCTTCTCCATCTGGTCTTTGAAACGGAGTGGAGGTCTTCTCCTCCTCTGCTTCTCCCGTTGGTTACTGCCGACTCATTAGATGTTGTCATCGTCCGTGATCCGTCCAGATTTGGAGTATGGAGTCACCTTGTCTGAAACCTCCTTTGGTATCGTACGGTTCGGAGAGGTTTTTCCCTATCCTGGCTCAGCATTTGGTCTTGCTCAATGTCAGTTCATACAGCTATGTTTATGCTGTTTTCACGGGTCTTTTCCAAGATCTGGAGTATGCCGAGGTCCAATGAATCCAATCAATTTGTTGATGGTGGACTTCAATCCTTCACACAGTACATTCGATAGCACCTCATATGCGATGTTGATGATAAACCTCGGTGGTTGGCGCAGATTGTGAGGTCTCCCTTTTTGTGGATTAGTTAGAGCACACGTAAATTTCACACGTCGGGTATACTTTCGTCAGACCATATTCTACAAAGAAGCTGATACGTGCTCCTTATCGTTTCTTCTTTTTGAATAGAACGACCGCCAAATCATCGGCCCCCGCGGATTTGTTGTACTTCAGACCGGTAAATGTTATTCGAACTTGTTCTTGGCCAGCAATGGAATGTGTGCTCTATCATCATCTATTTAGTAATCGGGTTCACCATATCCTATTGTTAAGCTTTCACGGTTATTAATACGACACCATTCTGGTTGCCTAGACTCCTCTCTTGTGTAAACGATCGGCTTTCATTGGTATTTAAAATATAATAACTGCAGAGGATAATGTGTATCCTCAGCGACGCTGTACAGTGCGCACCGAAAACGCTTTTGCGGCTCTGTAGCATAGTGCCTAAGAAGACCTGAAAAAGTCCAATCGCTATCGTGCGGAATAATCGGAGCTGTGTCCAGCCACTTTATGGATTATTTTGCTAAAGGAGCGAGGTTTGCAGACTTGCAAAATGAGATGGACACCTGTGTCCTCCAAGATCGTGCGATTTAACACCACTGGACTATTTTTTTGTGTAGTCGGTTATCTAGGAAGAAAGACTCGACACGATTGACGTCTTGGAAGAGAATATGTGCTTCCAATTGCTACAAAAAGTGTTCGAAAATTGGGTGTTTCGGCTGGAATTTAATCGAGCGCAGCAGAGCGGTCACTTGCCCGAAATCATTGTTAAATTGTCCATGCATGGATCTCTGAAAACTTATGGAGCGTAATTTTTGTTCGTCGAGAGAAGGAACTGCTTCTCAGTTGCTTATTTATACGAAAGTAGCATCTGTTGGCAAGAGTTATTCTGCGATAGATCTACGGGCTCGGAATATTATTGAATTTTCTGCTGGTTCCGAGATATACAAAGTCCTGCACTTTTTCATATTTATAGTGTCCAAAAGTAATGTAGTTCCCTAGATGCGAGGAATCTAGGTGTGTGACCTCTGGGTACTTTGTCTTGCCCTCCTTGCTCACAAGTCGAATCTCTGTTGCTTTTTTTTCTGGCTGGAAATGTAACCAAAAGTATCCTTAATATTCGGGTTAGTTTAGGCTCCTTAGATCCGACTGTGACCTTTACATTCGTGTCTGTTAAGGCTCCTTAGGCCCGACTGTCGTGGAAACGACTCACATTGGGCTTAGTTAAGACAAATGAAAATTTTCAGTTTTCACTGCGACATCCAAGGTTCGCTTGACGTTCGTCGTATATGATGATATATATGACTACTTTAATAAGTAAAAGTGTGGCATTTGGAGTGAAGATAATACACAAATCATTATTGAGATTGGATCTTCAAAAAGTCGCTGTTTGATGTGATCTAAGGGCCATATTTGTTCAAAAAAGTAAAGCCGATCATAATGTTACAGTCAATGGGGACTGCTATAGAGCTATGACTAATGACACTTTTTGTGCCTGTATCGAAGAATGTTGATCTAGACGACCTTTGGTTGCAACTAGACGCCGCTGCATGCCTTACAGCCAACGAAACAATTTATTGAAGGCAATCTTTGGTCATCTGGCGATTTAATTCTGCTGGACAATTTTTTGTAGGATTATGTGGAGTTGCTTGTCTACAAGTGTACATATAAGGCCAAGAATCTGAGGTATTAGGCTTTAAAACTCGAGATAGAAATTATAATATCTTTAGTAAATTACACCGCTCTTGAGGAACGGCTCACAATAGCTCTTTACTCTTTTCTTCTTTTATCAAAACTTGCGCGCGAAGTTCAACGTTAAAGCTCACTCAGCTTGCAGCTGCCTGGGGTAATCGTAAATGAGGAATCACATTGTCTTTACAATTAAGTGCCGTTAGTTTATTAACTGCCAAAGTATCAATGATACAAACATCGATCTGGCAAGTGGACACGCCCGAGCTGTTTGAACTAACGCGCTGTTCCCACAGTAAGGTGCATATGGCAACAACATGCTTGCGTTTTTATGCTTTAAAATTTACAATAGAAGATTTCTATTTAGACACTCCTTCGAGCATAGCGCGCACTTATTTATTATAAGCGACAACAACAATTAATTTATTAGTAAATCTATGTATGTATTTTGGGACAGCTGACACCTTCAAAGTCGTATATACTATATACATACATATATATCCGAGCATATATACATACATATCTTACTTGTGTACGCATGTAGCGGTTAACAGTTTTGCCAGCTTAGTCTAAGCGCTGACCGCACATCCGCCAGTCAGCGTCGCCAGCCGCTTGCCGGCAGCTAAATCAATAGCAGCTTAGAAGTTTTCCCACATTTTCCACTCAGCCCAAAGAGATTAGCAAGTGTTAGCTGTTTGGCAACTTACTTGTTTGTTGTGGTTGTTGTTGTTGTCTAAGTTGTTGTTAGTACTTGGCTGTTGTTGTTAGTGTGCGGCGACACAGCATAAAAAGACCAGCTTGTTTACGAGCTTTCCGTGACTATTTGCTAATGCCACAGCAACGACACCAGGCAGCGACTGCAATCACAATAACAACAACAGCAAAACTAAAATAAAAAAATCTATGTTGCAACATCCACACATTAACTTAAGCGCAAGCACGGCGCGCGCAGCTGCAACCAACAAGTACCTGCCACATAACGACATGCACCTTGTGGCAGCAACGCTTGAGTGTGGGCTTTAAGTGTATATGTATGTGGTGCTTTGGCTGATTTCCTACAATGAAAAGTTAATGTGCGGCTGTCTGCCATTCGGCTGCGCGGCTATAATTTGCAGCCGGCGTCTGCGCTAATGCGTTGGCCGCCGCTGCCACATCTGCAACGTCTTGTGGCGCGCTGCTTTTGCTGTGCGGCAACTTCGTCGCTGTGTTTGAGCAAGTAGCGCGGCAAGTTGTTGTTTATTGTGCAACTAAATTAAATACGCGCGCTTTGTTGTTGGTGTTGGCTTTGCCGTAATATATGCGGTATACTTGTTGCTGTTGGCGTTGTTGTTGTTCTATTTAGTATGAGTATTTATTTTATGGTTGTTGCATATTTATGCTTGTTGCGGTTGCATATCGCCGTTGCAGCGCAACAGCTGCGGCCATGCTTCTAACTTTTCACGCTGTTGTTGTTGCTGTTGTGCTTGTTGCATTTGTTGTATTTGTTGTTGCTATTGCTGTTTTATCTGCCATTTGTGTTCTACAGTTTTCATTGTATAATGCGCAGTTCGGTTTTTTCTTCATCCGCCCGCAGGTGAAACTGCAAAGGCAACAACAACAGGTACCACCACAACAACATCAGCTGAAAAGCGTGTGAATTTTCATTTTGTTCACGCATTCGTTGTTTGTTTATGTGCATTAGCCATTAGCGGGCAGAGTGGTTATCGATTTTTCTTTTTTTGTTCATCGTTTTGTTTTGCTCACTAATCAACCAACTAATCTAGCTAGTTTAAATATCAGCTGGTTTTTAGTTTCAATCAATTTTAGTGCTGCACCTGTTGTGTGCGCGCCACAAGGCTGAGAAAAATGCGCTGAAAAGTTGTTTCAAAACAGTTGTGCGCTTAAATTTCGTTACAAACTGCTAGTTGTTGTTCTTTCTATTATGGGAATAAATTAAATTTATATTCTTATTCAGATTTTTATTGTTTAGCAGCAAAATTTAGCTGAAATATTGATAATTTTCGCGTTTCGAGAATTAATTCCTTTTCTAAAACAATTGGTCAGGAATCGAGTAGAACTTTAGGCGCACATCTGGTCCGGCAGCCTTAAAAAGACGATTTTCGAGAATTTAAAAATGAAAAAAAAAACATTAATTTTGGTTCCACCCTTCGAAAGTACAAGATATTTCATACAAAAACTTGATTTTATTGATCAGTATGTATGCCAGCTAAATGCTATAGTTGTCTGATCTGAACAATTTCTTCTGAGATTATGTTATTATCTCAGACAACAACTCATGCCAAATTTCGTGCAGGGATCTCGTCAAACACAACATTTATTTATACAAGACCTGGAATTATATGGGTCAGTTTGTATGGCAGCTAAAAGGTGATCCATTCCGAGGTTCCCTACTTTTTTAAGGGGTCAGTAGGGTAATCATTTTTCTAATTTTTGTTTTTGCATTTTCTGTTCCCTTATACCCTTAGAATTAATGTAGAAACCCACTTTACCGTTGGAAGGTTTCGAAAAAGACCTAAAAATAATAATACCGCTCGACGTTCGGAGCGCTTGGAGTGCACACCGCAAACTTTAAACGCGTTTTTCTCAAACACAAACTTTTTTAAACTGTCGGACATGATTCCGATCGAACTACTCAACCGATTTGCTTAATTTTTCTTTTAAATGTTCACAAAACGACTCTATCGTCCCTATATTTTTTTATAATTTATTGACAATAAATCCACGATCTACCTCATGATATGTGCAAAAAGTTCTATTGTAGAGTAAGAATTTCTATGAAAAAAATGCCAAAAAAACAGGCCAGATTACCCTACTGACCCCTTAAAGAAAAACACAGATACTTCAACTTTAATGGGGAATATTTGTTATCATTGTAAAGCGCATTCTTTGGCATTTATTTTTTGAAGATTATCTCTTTCAAATGATGACTGCAGCTATTTCTCAGTTGGTCCGTCTGTTCAGTCCAATTTTCAATGACACGATGGAGCATTTTGACTGGTAACTGGCGATGACACGCGTTGCTGTTTTGCTCCAAGGCCTGAATGCAGGCGGGATTGTTCGCATAGATCTTAGACTTTACATATCCCACAGGCAAAAGTCTAACGGTGTGATATCACACGACCTTGGTGGCCAATCTACCGGCCCAAAAAGTGAAATTATCTGCTCACCGAAGTGTTCTCTCAATAACTCCATTGATTGAAGCAATGCGTGGGAAATGGCGTCATCTTGTTTAAACAAAATGTCGCCTAGATCAAACCACAAGACTTTCGCTTTTCTGAATGAAATGGCAGTGGAAAGCGTAGAACGTCCCGGACCGTGAAAAAGTATGTGAAAAAAATACATCTAATACATTTGAGTCAAGTGGTGAAGGAAAATGCTCGCAATACTCACAAAGACACCACGAGAAAATACTTCTACATGACAACATGACTGCTACATGCTTCCGAGATCGTGAAAACATAGCTGAAAACTTTGAAATGGTACATCTTACATTATCCGCTGTTCTTCCCTGACATTTTCTTTCTGATTTCTACTTATTTTGTCTAATGGCACATGTTCTGATCGTTCTTATGAAGAACCCGAAAATTAGATCGATTCATGAATCACTTCAAAAGGCAAACAAAACTTTTCGTTGAGGACTTCAAAAGCTGCTATAAAGATGAGAGAAAGTTATTGCTAGCGATGGAAAATAATTTGAATAATGAATATGTAAGAAGTTTTATAAAATAAAGCTTCAAGTAATGGGGGGAAAAGTACGATTTTTTATTTGTATACCAGATATACCATTTATTTTAAAATAATAATAAAGTCAATATTTCACATATTTTGAGAAAGCACAGACCAATTTTTAAGGAAAAAAATGTTTTTCGTGTTAGAAGCGCTTTTTGATGGCCCTCAAGAAGCCTACTGCCTCCTACGTGGATGAAACCTAAAAAATCCAATTTAATACGAAAAGATATTAGAAAATAAAGTTTTGAATCATTTTGAAAACGAATTTAAATTGACTCAAAATTTCGGTTGTTTTTGACCTGCCAAATTCGATTTTTGATCAGGCAAAAAAACTGAGAGGTTATTGTATTATGAACTTAGTACCGGTATTTTGAAGCTTTATTTATCTATTATTTGTTTTATCTTTATTACTTTTTATTTTTATTATTTAAATTTTATTTTATTTTTTCTAAATTTATTTTATTTTTTCCCCAATTTTTTGCTAATTGTTTATCTGTTTACTCTCAACAATTTTTTTTGCCGATTTCCGCCGCCACGTGTAACAAGTATGCGTGATCACGCATTTAAAAGAATTTTGCATATATTTTAGTGTAGAAATGTCAAGTGTGATTAATATTTTCTTTTATTAGCTAATTTTTCACACTTGTCAAATGAGCGTACTCAGCTGTATGTGTATGTGTGTTTGTGTGTGATATCGAAGCAGATGGTCAAACTTGAATGGATGGGCGCGTGTTTATGTTGCTCAAACAGTTACACGCGCCGCGGTTGTTGCCATATCTGCCTATTTGGAGAAGGTTAAGCAGATGATGACGCTGTGACAGTAACAAAATAAGGCAATGGAAAAGTACTGCATATTTTGGGCTTAATGTATAGTGACAAATGTGAAAGGCGCAAAAGTTACGCAGATTATAACAAAAGAGCAAAAATTTGTGTAAAATTTTCCATCAAAGTTTGTGGCATGTGGATAAAAAACATATATGTACATATGTTACAAACAACGATACGCTGAATAGGGTATATTAAGTTTGTAACAAAATTTTGAATACTAGAAAAAACACTTTGCGGATCCTCTAAATTCATATCGTCACCACCTACAATGCAAAATAACGTAACATCACTTTTCATAAGTTTACAAATGAAGGGAAAAAATATAATAGAAACCACTCATATTGAAACAAAAATTGAGTTTTGGTTATAAAATGGTTATGTATTGGTTATATATTGGGTATACTTGACAGCCGGAGGTTAAAATTTTATGATGCATATACTATGTAATATAATGTTAGCAATAAAAAACTCAATTTTGATTTTTTTCATGATACATATTTTTTTTTTCTATTTTAGGTGACGACATATAAATGATCAGCATGACCAGGTGAGTTGATTTATACATATCCGTCTACCAGTATATATGAGAACTAGTCCCACAGTTTTTAAGATATCGCTCTGAAGTTTTGCTCGCGTTCTTTTTTCACCAAGAAGCTGCTCGTTTGTTGAAACCGTCCATGTCAGATCACTATATCGCATGGCTGCCATACAAACTGAATGATCGAAATCAAGTTAGTGTATGGAAAACTTTCTTATATGACAAGCTATTTTCACGAAATTCGACTGGAATTATTGATTAAAGCATCGTCGCAATTTGTGAAGAAATTGTGCAGATCGGACCACTATAGCATATAGCTGCCATACAAACTGAACGATCAAAATTAAATTCCTAAATGGAAAACTCTTTTGTTTAATGAGATATCTTCACGAAATCGGGCATGAATTATAACCTAAAGCATTACTACGATATTCAAAGAAATTATTCAGATCGGACCACTATAGCATATAGCTGCCATACAAATTTACCAACGAAATCCAAGCCTTGTATGAAAAACTTTTTTATTTCTCGAGATATAATTAAAAAATTAACCATGGGTTATTGCCCAAAGAAACGATTCAATCTCAGCAGAAATTGTTCAGATCCGACAACTATAGCATATAGCTGTCATACAAATTTACCTATCAAAATCATGTTTTTTTACGAAATTTTGTGTATTTGTGAAAGGCATTGTAACTTCAGTACAACCAAAGCTAATGGTTCTTTTTTTTGTATTTTATTTAGTATATATTTCTCTAAAATTTAGTTAAAATACCTTCAGTAACGTTTATATCCATTAGTTATACATAGGTAAAGCCCTTTCACCCACCAAGTTTTACTTATTTGTTATTCAAAAGTCATAAAAAACAATAACTCCAATTTGCTTGTGTTAAGTATTCGAACTCACATATAACACATACATATGTATGTAGGTAATATATGCACACACATACGAAAGTGTGCCAGTAACACCGAAAGGCAAGATAAACAACCGTTTTTTCAATGCAACGGCCATTGACTTTTGTTAACGGATTTCTACTATTCACGCTAATGAATGTATGCACATACATACATACACATTAACTTAGCATATACATACATACATGCACACTAACTTATGGCATATTGTAATATTCAAACTCATTAAACCTTTATATGACAGTTTGTATGACTTACAAGCTTTGTATTTTAGTCATTAAATTGTTTTGCTGTCTTCACATTTACATTAACTCAACTCAATATGTTTATTCATTTGATTTTTGGGTAGTCTGCTTTTCACTGATTTTCTGTTAATATGAGAAAACATGTGATTTTTGTTTTAGTTGTTGTTTCGGAACGACTTTTTCAGTTTGCATAACTTGTTTGTGTGCGCTTAGCTTGTATATGTTGCGCTAACTGCAAGTTGCACTTAACTGCAAGCGGCTGAAACGGTTTAGTGCAGTCATATGTAAATATATTTATACATATAGAAGCAGGAATTGTAAGTTAGTCATTCAAAAACGCATCTGTCTAAATTTGTAAAAAATATCATCAAAATAATTATATTCTTATAATTTCTAGAATGAGTTTAGCGAGTTTTGTATCAAACTATGCCAGAAATTCTTTTTCAGTTATGAACTTTAACTTAAGTTTAAATGTAGAAAGAGTGCCGGCAACTTATTTTTGTAATATTTCATAATTTTATTACAATATATCTTCGACTAAGTTACACACTTGCTTTAACAGCCGACATCCACGCATTAGTACACGGTTTTATAGCACTAAACACCCAAAATATACATACATATGTATGTATGTATATGCACCAACGTTAATGCTTTGTTGCTGTTAGTGTTTATTTATGTATATACACACAATAATCATATAAATGTATATACATACATATTCATATATGTATATTCATAAAATCAACTTATTTTTGTATATTTTCGTTGGTCCATTTCTTTGCTTCATGTTTTGTGCGTTGCTGTTCACGCTGTTGTTGTTGTTGCTTGTAAAATTTTCAGCTTTTGCTTAAACACATTGAAGGCTATTGAACTTTTCACAATGTAGTTGTTGTTGTTGTTATTATTATTTAAGCATTTTATTTATACGGCGCTGCTAAGTATGCACTCGGGCGTATACGTAACGCGGCCTACGGTTGTTGTTTCAACGTCACAACGTTCATATGTGTGTACATATATGTATATGTTAAGCATTCATATACATATATATTGGTGTAAAAAGCGATGTAATGTGTCGTTTTCATATTTACAGTTTTGATTGCCGATTTTTTCATAACCAAGCTGTCATATATTTGATTACAAAATTCGGTTTTATTAAGGCGGTCATAACTTTTTTCGTTTCAACGTCAGTCTGTATTTTATTGCCTATACGTATTATTTTGTATTTTGGTGATTTTTGAATAAGTTATTTATTATGACATGAGATTTGATTGAATTTGAAATATTAGCATATTTTCTCATATACATACATATTTGCGCTTATGGAATGCAGGAAAAGTAGTGAAATACATTTAGACAAAATTTTGGATAATAAATATATTACAAACTATAATTTTAGGAATATAAAGTGCTATATATTTATAAAATAAATATTTTATCAAAGAAAAGCTTTAATAAAAAAGTATATAAAAAATACTTCCCATACCGGGAATCGAACCCGGGCCTTCTGGGTGAAAGCCAGATATCCTAGCCACTAGACCATATGGGACACAATTATATGTCTTCATATAAATACTTTAGTATTTGCGCTTAAGCGGATTAACATATTAATAATGCTTCCTCAAACGATTAGTGTTAGGTGAGCCGAACAAAAATCAAAAATAAGCCGAATAAAATACCAAAGGTTCAGCAAACGATATAATCATATGTATATCATTATATTATATTAAATACGAAATTATCTGAATACATTACCTAAGTTTCAGCAAACGATATAATCATGTATCATTATATTATAGCAAACGTATATTTAGGGTTTCATATAGTCTCATAGAATTATAAGTTATAGCGAACCCATAATATAGCGATGAGAATTTTCTTAAACAATTGCAAAATTATATGACCTTATGACAAGTTGTGAGTCTCCTAATTGCTTATCAATTTTTTCATATAATCCACCTTGACAGTTATGATTGGTAAAAAAAGAATTTCCCATACCGGGAATCGAACCCGGGCCTTCTGGGTGAAAGCCAGATATCCTAGCCACTAGACCATATGGGATATATTGGAACCAATCAATAAACTTACACATAATATATATTAAAGAAAAGTTAGATAAAACTTCCCACAAATTTATCAAATTTTCAAATTTAGATACTTATTCGAAAAATATAAAAGAAAGATTAGATAAAACTTCTCACAAATTTATAAAATTTTCAAAATTAGTTACTTCTGAAAACAGGGTGTGGGCTGAACAACAAAAATAGTATAGGTATTCAAAGTGCTCAGAGCAAAGCAATAAATGGGTATGTCTTTGGTATAAAAAACTGTGTATTGTTTGGACAGTTTAGTAAGCATTTGTTGGTAAGAACTTTCAAACTATTTTTTACCCTGAACAGGGCATATTCAGTTTGCCACACGCAACATGAAACATCGGAGACACTATAAAATATGTATATACACGAGGCCACAATGAACCTTCCCGTCTATCATCATTACGAGCTTAGTAGATTTAGGCATTTTGGTTTTCCTCTTAGTCTGTTTGTTCGTATGTCTGTAAAAACGCGTGCACTGGTACCTCAGTTTTTGAGATATTGGTCTGAAATTTTGCACACGCTGTTTTCTTCCAAATAAGTTGCTCCTTTGTCGGAACCGCCGTCATCGGATTACTATAGCATATAGATTTTATACAAAAATAATGTTGAAAATCATGTTCTTGTATAGAAAACTTGTACAGTTTTAGAGATATCTTAACCAAATTCGCTGCAGAGTATTACTCAGTCTGTGCGGCAATTTCCGAAGAAATTATTTAGATCGGACTACTATAACATATAGCTGCTATACGAATTGAATGTTCAATATCAAGTCCTTACATGAAAAGCTCTTGCATTTAGCGAGATATGTACACAAAATATGTCATGAATTATAACCTAAAGAAAAGATATAATCTACGAAGAAATGGTGCAGATCGGATCACCATAGCATATAGCTGCCATATAAACTGAGCGTTCAAAATCAAGCACTTGTATGAAAAACTTTTTCATTTTTCGAGAAATGTTAACCAAATTTGATATAGATTATCACCTAAAGCAGCGCTACATTCTCCAAAGAAACTTTTCAAATCGGATCACTATAGCATATAGCTGCCACATAAGCTAATCGCCCAAAATTAAGTACTTCTATGGAACCTCTTGTATTTTTGTTGTTTCTCTTACATTTAATTCCAAAATTTTTTTTCAGTGCAGCATTTTGTCAATCAAAATTGTTTGTAATCAACATCAACGCTACAGCTACATTTGTTGTCAATCATTAGTAGCTTTGCTGTTGGTTGTGCCACTGCAAGTGCGCGCGTATCAATCACCATTATCAGTGCGGTGCACAGTCGCATTTTTATTTTCATTACACTACACCGTTCGTTATTATTGTCATAACATTTTATGATTTTTATTAGTTTTAGGTGCAATTTTGATTGCCAAGCCGAGCAGCAGCAGCACATTTACCGACAATTTGCAACATGCGCTGGCAACCGAGCGGCAACATCAAACGGCGCAAATATATTGTATGCAAGACATTTATTGATATGAGTATTGCTATATTCGCTAATGTCAACACCAGCGTTGTTGTTGTTGTAGTTGAGCGTTACTTTACTGCTGGTTGTAGCGGCAATGTTGTGTTTGCATTGTTGTTGTTGCGACATAAACACTTTGCCACAGTTGTGTGTGAGCGAGTTCACATCCGATTTCCCGACTGCCGCGCGTACATAAGTATATACACGTACACACACACGCAGAGTAGCCCGTCAGTGACTGTCAGTGTGCCGGAAGCAGCTGTCGTCAAGCGCTCAAACGCTGTTGCCATCCGCCATTCGCCAACCGTATCGTAAAAAAGTTGCAATAAAAATTATTATTGCAATGCTGTCAATTGCTCTGTCGCGCGCTGTGCTGCGCTCTTTACGCGTATACCCGCGCACTGCAGCCGACCGTTGTATGCTGCGGGCGCATGGTCGTTCGTTGCGCGCCAATATTGCCATACTGTTTATTATTTTTGCTTCAGTGTAATAATAGTCTTCGTCGAGCCATTAAATGTTGCAGCTGCTTTCAGCTGTTGCTGTTGCTAACATCGCTGACGCTCAGCGTTGATGACGCTGCGCGCCGTCGCTTAGTTGGGCGCATTTTCCTCGAATATTTTATACGATTTCCTGGCTGATATTTGCAGCTCGACTATCTCTGTGTTTATTCGGCAGCTTTCTTTTTGCCTCGCAGTGGTTCTGTTGGATTTTCTTCATTGCCATTTATTTGTTTTTATTATTTTTTGTTTGTGTGCTTTTCGCAATACTCTTTCGCAGTACGCCGCTCTGTGCCATAAATGGCACACATAAAATTTTATAAGCTCATCAATAAAAACAGTTGTTCCACTTTGAAATGCGTTTGTGTGCTTTTCACCGTTATTTTTTCTGTGTTGTTTCTTTCACTGCTGTGTTTAGTTTGCTCTGTTTCTTGTTGTTTTATTTTTTTTTTCTGACGTATGATTCAGTTTATTTTAATGTTGCCATCCAGTTAGGGAAGAGTTATTTTATTGGCAATTTTACTTTCGAACTTTTTAAGCCATTAAATTTTAAATCGATATTTATTAAATTTATGAAAATCATTACGATTTAATTCTTCCTTTGTATTGAGTTCGCAGTTTTAACCGCATGCCATGTATTTATATGATTGTCTATTGCGAATGCATAGAGCGTGTACTATATGCATACATTTCGAGTAAGGCCAGGCATTGAACCGAGTGCGAGTTCGTGCATTGCGACCGGGATATAATCGATATTTATGGCAGCATATTTGGAAAGTTTTGTTAAAATAATGAAACTAAATAGTTAGTGCACTGGATTTAAGTAAGTTGCGCTTTGTAATTGTAGGAAAAATAGCTGACTTTGTTGTTTGCTGTGGCTGTGACTGCTGCTTGTAAAAGTGTAAAGTTAATATAAAGCGAATGTTACTTAGTAGAAAACAACAACAAGAAAAAAATCAGCTAACTGAAGCTAAAATATGCTTCATAGGTATATTTTTTATAGCAACAAAGCGTAAAAAATATTTAGCTTGATTTTGATCGGTCAGTTTGTATGGCAGCTATATGTTATAGTGATCCGATCTGAACACTATGTTCGGATATTACAGTTATGGCTTATCTATACCAAATTTCGTGCAGATACATAGTTTAATAAAAAAGTTTTTCATTAAAGAACTTGAGTTTGATCGTTCAGTTTGTTTGACCGCTATATGCTATAGTGGTTCGATCTGAAGAATTTCTTCGGATATTACAGATATGGCTAAGAGAATAATCTGTACCAAATTTCGTGTAGATAAATTTTCAAATAAACAAGTTTTCCATACAAAGACTTTAGTTATATCGGTCAGTTTGTATGGCAGCTATCTGCTATAGTTATTCGATGTGAACAATTTTTGCTGATATTAGAGTTATGGCTTAGGAAATAATCTTTACCAAATTTGGTGAAGATAACCTGTAAAATAGAAGGGTTTTCCCATACAAGGACTTCAGCTCGATCGGTCAGTTTGTATGACAGCTATCCTCTGTAGGTATCCGCTCTACTCTTTTTTGCGGATATTGCAGCACTTTCTTGTGTGATAATCTATGCCAAATTTTGTAAAGATATCTTATCAAATAAAAAACTTTTCCATACAAGGACTTGAGTTCGATCGGATAAGTTTTATGAAAGTTTTGTTCTACGCTTGTCTGATATCAGCGGTTCCGACAAAAGAGGTGCTTCTTGGAGAGAAAAGGTTGTTTGTAGCCTTTTTGTAAGTTTATTATATCTGTAATTTTAATTCTACAATTATGTCTTAACATTTTTTAATTAGAACATTTTTTCAAAATATTTTTTAGTTATGCTATTTAAAAAAAAAATATTTTGGTTAGTTTTTTAATTTTTTTTGGTTCGAAATTTTTGTAAAAAAGTTTTATTGGTTGAAAATGTTTAAAAAATTTTTTTTTGGGTTAGAAATGTTTTTTAAAAATTTTTTTGGTTCGAAATTTTTTTAAACAAGTTTTGTTGGTTGAAAATGTTTAAAAAATTGTTTTTTTGGGTTAGAAATTTTTTTGGTTCGAATTTTTTTTACAAAATTGTTTGGTTAGAAAATAGTTTTAAAAAATTTTTGGTTCGAAAATTTTTAAAGATAAAGAAAAATAATTTTTTTGGTAACAAAATTTTTTAACACCGTAAGAAAATTTTTTCAAAAAAAAATTTTTGGATCCAAATTTCTTTAAAAATTAAAAAAAAATTTTGTTTGTTGAAAAAATGCTCAAAATTTTTTCGAAAACTATAAGAAAATTTTATGGTAAGAAAATTTTTTCAATAAATTTTTTGATTCGAAAATTTTTTTAAAATTAAGAAAAAATTTGTTTTGTAAGAAAATGCTCAACAAATTTTTTAAAACTGTAAGAGGCAGCTTAAGTAAGTCTATTTTACCTACCAACCAAGCTTTTAAAATTTTTATCATGATTGCTAATAAAAATCGTCTCTTCCATTCACGTCCCCTCAAAATAGACGTTAAAAAATCATTTTCAATTAAACCTTAATACACAGCCTGCATTAACAAACTCATAATTCAAGCAGCGCAAATAAAAGCCTGCACACCGCGCCGCCTGCACAAAGCAGGCTACAACAACAAAAATACAAAAGCGGTACAGCAAGCATTACTTAAGTCATTTCTTTACTCAAAACTTCCATTTACTTATGTAAGTTTATTTTCATTGGTTGTAAATGTTGTTATTGTTTTTATTTGTGTTTCGTATTTGGTGTTTTTCTTTTGAACATCAAATATGTTGACACTTTTAACATTATTGCGAAATGTTGACAGCGTTTGTTGAGCAAAGTGTCGAGGAAATTAAGTTAAAACGGCACTTAGCCATTGCAAATATGCAAACAAAGAAGTGCAGATACAAGCAAGAGCAATAAGTACATATGTACATACATACGTATATGTATGTATGTGTGTGTGCATAAATATATATTTCGCTTGTGAAGATATGCATTAAAAGACGTTATCGCTGACTGAAGACGCAAGGCACACCCACTTGATGACGCACAGACTTACTGACATACATACATATGTACATATGTCTTTATACTTTGCTTTCTGTTGAGGAAGTATGTGCATAACCACTTGCGCATACATACATACACACTTAGTTGATATTAATATAATATTTACGTTCACGCGCTGTCACGCCTGTGTTTTAGCGAAAATGTAAACAATTATGCACATCTTTATAGAAAAATATTTCTTTTACTTGTACTTAAGTATTTGTACACATGTACTTACATATAGTATATGTACATACATATAATAATTATATCTCCTTAGCATTTTCACATGCTCGCCTAACCATTAGCATGTACTCAGACAATATTTTCCTCACTTCGTTGCTTATTTGCTTTGAAAATCGCTTAGAGCCAAGCAACTGCCATGATTTCCTTCCTTCCTCGTTTCTCGACGCTTCTGTTGCTGTCGTGATACTTTGCTTTGAAAGAGCTCAGAAAATTGCTTCTAAGAAATAAAAAATGTGAACTTTTAGATTACAAAAAAATATGCCGAAGTGGAAAAAAGTATGATGAAGCTTTAGAAAATATTTCGGCAATATAAAAGAAGTCATGTCATTTGCATACAATTTTAAAGTGATATCTTGAAATTTCTCTTACCGACTGTTTTTATATAGGGTTTCCCAATAAGTGCGATATGATTTCTTAAAAAGACACTCTAATTGTTAAGAAAATTCGAATGTTCTTTATTTAAGTTGAAGTACAATCGTTACAATTAAGTTCTGAATATAACATCATTCAAATGGCTTCCACGACTTCTCTTACAGTAACGAATGCGATAAACCCAATTTTCAAATATTTTTTCTACTAAATCAAGTCGTTTGTCATGAATAGCACGTTCAATATTAACGTCTAAATCTTGATGAGATCAATGACCTCACATAATTAACTTCCAAAGCTTGAAGAGAGACTGGTTTATAACTAAAACCAATGACTTCAAAAAACTCCACAAGATGTAGTCTAATGGCGTTAAATCAAAACTTCTTGATGGCCATTTAATGTCACAATTTCTTGAAATAATCGAATGTCCCAAGTCTGTCCGTAATAATTGGATTGTCATCATATATATCACTCTCCATTGACAGTAACGATGTTAACAGCTTCATTTGAAAGAAGTGCAGATCGTTGATTCCAACAGACCAAACACCACATCAAGCTGTCAATTTAGGTAAATGTAATAGTTCTTCATGAATAATTTGTGGCCTTTCTGCGCACCAGAATCGACAGTTTTGTTTATTTACCGCATCACTCAGCTGAAAGTGCGCCTCATTGGATAAGGTGATTTTATTTAAAAAAAAAATCGTTATCGATTTCAAGTTGTTCCAAAGCAATATCGTTAAATTCACAACGTTTAGGGTGTTTCAATGGCTTCAGTTCTTTAGTGAGCTTAAATCCTTTCTCGAAATCCGTCAGGTTGTTGTTTGGGACAGTCTTGGAATCAACAAATTTCGGTCTTCAGCAACACTTGCCTAGACAACAGTAATATTTTCATTACTTCAAGCGGTTCTAAAGAGATCTTCGCGTAACGAAAAAACGCCTGAAACCTGCCACAAGTTTATTGAGGTGGCTAATATTAATTCCAAACAATTCGCTGGGTTCGTAAAAAGTATGGCAACCGAGCGGCTTTAACCTTAGTATGACGAAAGCTGTACAATGGAGGAGAAAGTGAGTGTCTAGCTGCTTCCACCTCAACTTCCTTACTGCAACTTTGAGAAAACCATCGCTGCGTTAGTTTATTAGGATAGTGTCCATTTATAGTGTGATCCATTTCGAGGTTCCCTTCTTTAAAAAAAAAAAACACAGAAACTTCAAATTCAATGTGGAATGTTTATTATCACTTGAAAATATAAAACCGTTATCATTGCGGTGAAGTAAACCTTGTGCTAAGAATATATCAATGGACCTTTTCTACTCCACTCTGTGCCAAAAGGCTTTCGAAACCTCACCAGTGCTGTTTGCTGACCAATGCTTGCTGAATTCGCGTGAATTCTATAGGTCCAGCGAATGAATGCGCGAAGATAGAGGAATCCCCTGTCTACTGAATACTGTTGGAATTTGCTTATGCGTGCCTTTTCTTGCAAGCTCATTTGCTTTGTAATATCCGACGATGCCGCTGTGCCCAGGCACCGAGACAAGTTTAATATGGGAAATCTTGACGCTACTGGTAGTGAGGTCTGGTATATTTTGACCAGCTTTGAGTCCACAGAGAGCGATCTCAAAGCCTGTAAAGCAGCTCCACTATCAGTGTGGATGCAAAAGCCGCACTGCGGAGAAGTACAGCTGCTGCTACCTAGCTGGCTGCAACTTCTTCTTGAAAGCCGCTACAGTGGTTTGGCAATCTGGAGTTGATTGTAAGCTCTCGACAGAAGACTTCCCATCAACCTTCCTCTTCCAACTATCCATGAAAAGGCTCACTGTACCGCTGTTCCTGCGCCTCAGCGCGGAGAATATCTATAATGTATCCAGTTTTCCGGAGCCGAGCGCCCTACACTAGACAATTACAACTAGAACATTATCACAGCGTTTGGTGAGAGTTGTTGAGTATAACTCACCTTCTTCACCCGCTATTCAAAATTGGACTTTTATAGTAGATTGCTATCAAGTATGAGGCTCAAATACTTCGCTTTTTTCGACAAGGTGAAACCAAGAGCCGTTCAATAAAGGAAGTGGTGCTTCCGAGTTTTTATACCTTCTCTAAAATAAACCCAGTTCAGTTTTATTTGAACTGATAGCTAAGTCGATTGTTTTCGCCCAGCTAGCTACCACATTTTGGTACCTTTGTGTTAACTCATAGACGGAGTTCAGGATTTTTCTTTGAAGCATGAGAGCAACATCATCAGCATATAATAATGTATGCATGAAAATTTTTCAGTTTTTCTTTAAAATGATCAGGGACACATGATTTGTATCCAAATCATCGCTACAATCTCCGAGTATATTGTTCAGGTCGGACCATTATGGCATATATGTAACTGCCATACGAACTAAACGTTCAAAATCGAGTCTGTGTATAGAAAACTTCTTCTTTTTAAGAGATACCTTAACTAAATTCGGCACAGAGTATTACCCAAAGCGGAGCTGCATTCTCCACAAAAATTGTTCACATCGGATCAATATAGCCTATAGCTGCCATACAAACTGATCGATCACACTCAAGTTGTTTTATGGAAACCTTTTTTGTTCGTCAAGATTTCTTCACAAAATCTTCACAAAGTCCCAGTCACTGCTACAATCTCCGAAAAAATTGCTCAGATTGGTCTACTTTACAACCACACATGCTCCATTTTAAATAAACAAAAACATATTCTTACGTCAATCTTCAGCTTTCAATCATATGTAATTTTGCAATATAAAAGCACTAACCATCCATTGCCAGAAGCACTTAAAAATTATCTAAGAACACAACCTTTGCGCCTGGAAATCATTTTAATTTAACTCATACATATTTGACATAACCTAAAAAATTCAATGGGCTTTATGCAACTTTATAAAACAAATGAATGTAATTGCCAGAAGCATTTGTGTTTGCGCGGCTGTGTGTGTGCGAGTTCAAGAGGTTAATGAAAGCACAAATGCCACTTACAGCAACGCACACTTCCGCCATGTGTGTGTGTGTATGCCACACGAAAATTACGTCGTTTGTATGCCGAGTGAGTTTTTCAACGCTTAAGCGCCACTTAGCAGGGCAACTAATATGCCAATTCAAGCGTAGCGGCAGGCGCACACACAAAACAATATTTTGTACATCTATGCAAGTATGCATGCATGTGTGTATGTGTGTATTTCTGTATGAATTTTGAATTTGCACGTCGTTCGCTCGCTATGCCACCCTCGCCTTTCGTCATTTTGATGCGTGAAACCACATTTGTGCGCCATTCAGTTGCCAACTTCATTTAAATTTCATAATTTTATTGTGCACTCAAAGGCAGGCAGCGCACAAATAATCAAAATAACAGTAACAGAAAATAAGTAAAGCAAATAAAGCAAATATGTGCAGAGTTTCGTTTTTTAATCTGTGAAAGTGAATTTCAAATGAGAAGCACATATGTACATGCACAGATACGAGTGTAGATGAGGCGCAATGTTGAGAGTATTGGGTGTGCCACAACTTCCCAGCGCCCCCTGTGTATGTATGTAGTATGTGTGTTCATACACATATTCAGACTGTATTTGTCATCTGTCACAGCTGTAATTCATGCGTTTAGGCATTTGGGGGTAAAGCAACTTGTTTAAAGGAAATTATAAAATGCGTATATTAAAAATACAATCAAGTAAGCTGTAAATAAAGTCATACATAAATCGCAGAATTGCGGCTGTTACTTATTTGCTTTGTACCACATTAAATATGCATGCTTGCCAATAGCTGGGAAGCATGCTTTTATGCTTTCCAATATTTTATAAAAGCCATTTATGCATAAATTGTCAAGAAGGAGCTGCGGCTTCAGTGTACATATATGCTAAAAATCTGTATACATATCGTCACCTAAAATGCGAAACAACGTATCATCACAAAAAAATTTAAAATCGTTGTCAAGTATAGTAACCAATATAGAACCATTTTATAACCAAAACTCAAATTTTGTTTCAATATGAGTGATTTTCATTATATCGTTTATATTTTGCATTTTAGTTGACTATTTGCTCTTAGCGATATGAAAAAAATGTGCACATTTATTAGGTGCTACACAACGTATACGCAACTCTGGTGTAATATTAAAATTTCTCATTATATATTATTATTATATACTAAATTATATTGTATTATATAATAAAACCACCTAAATGCTTATTAAATGTTGAACAGGGCATATAAATTTTGAATAGCTGTCGCTCAAATACAAGTGCTTGTATGGAAAACTTTTTTACTACATCAGATATCCGCACGAAATTCGGCAGGAATCATTGGTGAGTACAACCATATAATATACTGATAAATTTTTCAAATCGGACCACTATAGCAAATAGCTGCCATACAAACTGAACTACCAGTACAAAGCTCTTGTATGGAAAACTTTTTATTTATTAATATATTTTCACGGAATTTGGCATGGAACATTGCACAGTGCAACGCTATAATATTCTATCAAATTTCTCAAATCGGTCCATTATAGCATATAGCTGCCATACAAACTGAACTGCTACTATAAAGTACTTGTATGAAGAACTTTTGTATTTGTAAAGATATCTTCACGATATTTAGCATGAATCATTGCTCGGAGCAACTTTATAATATTCTAATAAATTTCTCAAATCGAACCACTATAGCATTTTGCTGCCATACAAATTGCACCACCACTATAAAGTTTTTATATGGAAAAATCTTTTATTTGTGAATATATCTAGACGAAATTTGGCACGGTTTATTGCCCAAATCTATAATAAAATACACTCAGAATTTTTTCAGATCAGACAACTAAAGCATATAGCTCCCATACACGCTTAACGATCAAACACAAGTTTTTGTAGTGAAAATTCTTTTTGTGATGAGATATCGTCACGAAATTCGCCATGGATTTTTCTCTAAAGCAACCGTATACTCTCTGAAAAAATTGTTCAAATCAGACCAATATAATATATAGCTGTCATACAAACTGAGCTTTCAAAAACAAGTTGTTCTATGGAAAACTTTTTTATTTGACATGAAATCTTCACACAATTTGGCATGGAGCTTTCTCTAAGATAACAATATAACCTCACAAGAAATTGTTAAAATCGGACCGATGTAGCATAGAGCTGCCATACAAGTTGGACTTTCAAAAACAAGTTCTTGTATGGAAAACCTTTTCCTTGATGAGATATTTTTAAGAAATTTGTTTTGCCTTGCTCTCCAAAGCAATGCTATAATATCTGGAAGTAAACTTTAATTTGTTTTTACTAACGTTCTTCATCCGACCAAAATCATATTAACTAAAGGAGTGTATTAAGTTTCGATACTAAGCTTTCCTGTCAAGTGTTTGACTGTTTTACCTAATCATCCAACAATACTCTTTGCATCCAATATCTGATAGTGCGATTTTTTATTTATCCTGACTCACTACTCTCCTGTTAGTGGCTATAAAATTGATCAAGCCAACTCTGCACCTTCACGATTATTGCAGCAATTGCAATCCCCTAGAAGCTACACACTTTAAATCGCAAGAAAAATACAAATATCTTTCCTTTTCTCTTATATTTTTCATCCTGTTAGCCTCCACATACAAGCACATCCTTCATTTATGGCTCCTAAGCTCTTTTTCATAGCGCAACATTTAAGTACATAAATCTCAAGAACTTTGATGTACGCCGAGAAAGATTCGAGTGGTCGAAATGACAAATTAATATTGATCAGCACAGCTGCAATTTTAGCAGTTCATATTTTAAAGACAAATACGAAACAGCAGTAGAACATAAAAGCGCAAACACACTTTGCTACAACTGCAAACACTTGTATGTCGACTTTGCGCATACACGCACACCCAAACACACACTCGTGTGCACTTGCTAAGACAGACAGTTTACTCTTTTAGCCACTAGAGTCCGAAAATTTTCCACGCCACATTATATTGAGCAGATTTAGTTTTCTTTGCAGTTTATATCCACGACGCTGGCAACTTGCAACACTTGTACATTGCCGCGCACAGACACGCAAGCGCTTATGTGTTTGCGTTGCGAAACTTTTCCTATACATTTCACAATTTTTACTTTACTCCATTTCCACTTATTTTCCATTGTGTGCGCAATTGTTGCTGCTCCGGCGCTGCACGCACGCACTCACTCACTCGCCGGCAGTTACTTGTGTCGCTGTTGCATTAAGACGATAAAGTACTTAAAGTTCTTTGCGAGCTTGCAACGGAGTCGACGTGCCGCCCGCACGCCCCAGCCGCAAACTCCGCTCAAAATTTTAACATTTCATGTAGGAAGCTGCTTGTTTGCATTTGTTTGCCACATGGCTTTAGGGGCAGTGTTGTGTGCGTGGGCTGGGGGTGGCAGCGTTGCTCGAGTCACACACCACCACCGCTTGTGCTATCACTTCCATAGCCGGCGGTTGTATAATTCATTGCTACTTGCGTGCCTGCTTGTTTATGTATGTATGTATGTGTGTGTGTTGCTTGTTTGTATCAGCGTTAGTAGTACCGTTACACACGCATATACACCTATTTGCTTGTAGTTTATGTTGCTGTTGTTATTGATGCTGCAAAAGTTTATCTGCGCTCCACTATTGTTTCAGTGGCTTTGCTCTTGCTGCTGTTGTTGTTGGTGTTGTTGCTATTATTGCTGCTGTTGTCGAGCAGTTGGAAATGCGTAAACTTTTCAATTTGACCAAAAGGCAGCGCGCAAACTACTTCAGAAACAGCTCGACGTACGGAACCGAACCAAAGTGAGTCGAAGTGAATTTGCGCAAAGCGCCAAAAGAAAAATGTTAAGTATACGCCATGGTGTTTGCTGGCAGTAAAGTGAACACAAATCCATTACACTGACGAAAATGTGTGGTTTTGTGAGCAAAAAAAAAAAAAAAATAAACTGAATTGTGTTAAATTAAGTGAATTACATATATGGAATAAACAATTAAAATTATTGTAGATTCATTAAAATTTAAATTATATTATATAAATTATTGAAACTGATAGTTAGTTCTTTTATTAACTAAGTGGTAAAGTATTAAAATGTAATCTAATTATTTATTGAACTGTTTAAATTATTACAATCCATATAGCTTTTTCCCCAAATTAAGCAGTGATTAATTAAAATTAAAATTTAATTATTTAAATTTTTGAAATCTTTAATCGTTTTTTGTAGTTAAATAGTCAATTATTAGAAATTCATTAAAATTTAAATTATTTAAATCAATAAGTTGTTATTGTTTTTTAATAAAATAGTAAATTATTTGAAATTAATTAAAATTTCAATTAAATTATTTATGATATTGAAATATATAACTTTTCAATTTTTCGAATTAAGTAGTAAATTACTGGAAATTAATTTAAATTCAAATTAATTTTTTTAATTAATTAAAACAAGAATTTGGTTTTTTTTTAATTAATTAGTAAATTATAAGAAATTAATTTTTTTATTTAATTAAAACAAGAATTTCTTTTTTGAATTAATTAGTAAATTATTGCAAATTAATTAAATTTTAAATTAGGTTATTGGAATTTATTATTAAATATATACTCTATTTGTTATTAAGAGGTAAATTTTTTGAAATTAATTAAAGCTTTAATTAAATTATTGCAATTTAAAATTTGTTTTTGTTTTCAAATTAGAAAATTATTGAAAGCTAAATAAAATTCAAATTAAATTTTTTTTAATTAATTAAAGCAAGAATTTGTTTTTTAATTAATTAGTATATTTTTACAAATTAATTAAACTTCAAATTATGTTATTGGAATTTATTATTAAAAATATGCTCTATTTTTAATTAAGAGGTAAATTTTTTGAAATTAATTAAAGCTTTAATTAAATTATTGCAATTTGAAATTTGTTTTTTTTTTCAGATTAAAAAGTTAAAAAAAAATTCAAATTAAATTTTTTTAAATTAAATAAATCAAGAAGTTTTTGCAAATTAATTAGTAAATTATTAAAAATTAATTAAACTTTAAATTATGTTATGGAAATCTCGTATTAATATATATTATTTTTTTTTATTAAAAAGTAAGTTTTTTGATATTAATTGATTAATAATGAAATTATTTAAATTTAAAATTGTTTTTTTTTTTTTTTTAAATTAAGAATTAAATTAATAGAAATTAAATAAATTTCAAAGTATTTTGTTTTTTAATTTTTAAGATAAAAAAATTTTTTTTCGAATTAATTAGTCATTTTTTAAAAATTAATTAAAATTTAAAATAAGTTATTAAAATCTATGTTTGGTATGGGCCATGGAATTTTGTTAATAACAGTGTTGTGCAATGCTAGATACTTTTTTTGCGGGTGAGGGGCTGGAAAACGACTTGCGCATCATCAGAGCTGTCGTCACAGCAACGATATGCACCAGTTTCAGGTCACTAAAAACCTCCCCCTAAGTAAGCGTCGCCCCCTGAAACCGCATTTGCATTACTTCAGGAGGCGTTCCATTTTTCTCAATGACAGATTTACATCTGCGTGGGTGCGTCCAGGTCCCGCTTTTTTGGCGTAACAAAATCTGGGGGAGAGACCGCCAACTTCATTGATAGCCGCTTCCAGTTTGGGTGCTACATACATATATTGAAGATACGTTTAATATTAATGAGTCTAGTGTCAAAAAATTTTCTATATCCTTAGAATCAAATTAAATAAATTCGTAGACTAAGATATAAAAAAAAATCCGTTTGGTCTATACAGCTCAGTATACAATTTCCAGTTAAGTGAAAAAAGACTTCTGTCTCGATATAAAAATCTTTAATAATTTATTTTTTCTCTTGACGCCGAGTTTCAAGTTTTGCTTGATTATATCTCTAAAGTTTTTAAGAATCGTGAAAAATTGGTAATTTAATGTTATAAGACATTTTAAGGTATTGTCAACGAGACTTAACTAGTAGAACACAATTTTCTCTCTGAGTGTAGCTGCTACAGTTCAACTTTTATGTTTAACAACAAACCAGCTGAGTGGTAAATATAGAAATATGTAAGCGCATGTACGCGGAAACGCACACACACCGCCGCACAAGTGGATGTGCTTGTACTGGCGCTCAGTCGGCCGCACAAAAACAAGGAAGCAATTTAATAGTCAACAAAGTCAAAAGTTTTCAAATTTCAGATTTTCACTTCACTTAAGCGTTTGCCATTCATTTTTCATAGACACGAGCGATGAGTTTTGGAAAATTTTATCAAACTACTTACTTACTCATGCACTAACACACGAACTTACTTAGCCGTAGACTCCGCGTCGCTGCCACGCGCATTACGAACTCATTACCTAGCGCGCCGCGCTGCGCTTGCGTCGACGCGCGCCAACTTAATGGTACTTAAAGCTTGCTTCTTTGCAGTTTCACTGTTTTCTAGCCGCAGCCATGACTGACGCAGCTGCTGCCGCTGCAGCGCGTGAGTGTAAGTAGTTGTGTTGTACGCATTCAAACAACTAAGAAATCAACTAACAACAACAATGACAGCGATATTTGCAAAAAGCGAAAAGCAGCAGCAGCGAGAGCAGCAATAAGTTCAGCGAAGCACAATAATAACAGTAACAAGTAGAGTAAACAGCAAGCGCATAAGTTCAGCGCGTAGTGTAGTGGCACATTAAGGTGCGCGCTGAGTGGCGGGCGACGGCGGCAAGACGTCGGTGTAAGCGGCAAAGTAAAAGAAAATCTGCACTTTGTTGAGGCGCCGTAGCCGTTGACGCCGCCACCTTATTGTTTGCGTCATTAAAACTGTTTACAGTTCGGAACTTGTATGTGCGCGCTGCGCGGTTGAGGGGCAGCTGTAGCCAGTTGCTTCTGCGTAGCATGAGTTTAGGGGCAAGTAGACTTAATGTGCAGCATGTGCTGCCCCTGCTTTTATTTATGCAACGCTTTTGTTGCAAGAGCTCATGTTTTTTCTTTCCAGCGGCGCGGCGCAAAAGTGCAAAGCAACTAGCTGGCTGCAACAACAACTACCTTTTGCACTTAACTATCAGTGGCAGCCAAGTGCAATTCCTTTACTTCAATTGCTTAAACAACTAAATCCATTTTCTTGCGTGCTAACTTTTCATTCGTTGCTGTCTGGATAAACATGTGTTGGCTTGTGTGTGTGTGTGTATGTGTGGCGCTGTGTACATTGGCGGCGGATGTTCATTGATTTTAATGCGTTTCCTTTGCACTATTCTGTGCAATTTCCGTGAAGCAAAGAATTGCTTTTTGAAGTTTCGCTTTTCCATTTGTTTACTCAAACGGAAAATATGTTAATGACGTCATTTTGAAAATTTTGAAAGTGCACAGAAATGTAAATTTTTGCCGAAAATTACGTGAAATGAGGAAAGTGAAGTTTTTTGGCGCTAGATTGCCATGCTTTTCGGCTGTGGTATACGAGTACAAGTTATTAAAATTTTCCGCCGATTTTTGTAAGGTGAAGTGTAACATCCAAAGCCTAAGTTACTGTCATTTGAGAGAAGAAAATAATTGAGGTTTTGCACTGCGACCCATGGTCTATTGTGGTGTATTGTGCGCTCTTCTTTATCACATATGGTCACAAAGGTCTTTGCAGACAAGAAGTTGGTCCAAATGATTTTTTACGACCTGATTGTTGTTGAAGGTCCTCGCATGTAAAAAATTTTGCTGCGGCCAGAACAAGTAATAGTCGGAAGATGCCAAATCTAGAGAATATTCTAGATCTGGTAGCACGTCCCATTCAAGCTGTAAAAGCTTTTGGCGAGTCTTCAAATTTGTACGATACCTCGCATTGGCCTGGTGGAACACTTTTGTCGTATTGTCGAGCAAGAGGCCAAAATAGAGGATCCCTTTGAAATTCCATCAAACAGACATCATAATTTTTTTTGGTGACAGTAACAACGCACGGATCATTCTTTTGACATTTGTGTAACAAATCACAGGTGTAGGCACAGCTTACGCGGTTATAGTCGAGTTTAAAATGGCGCGCCAGTCATTCTTCTTTTTCGCTTTTTGGGGCCAATTCGAGATACCAAACGCAGCCAAGTCCTTCTCCACCTGATCTCACCAACGAATTGGGAAGTCTTCATCTTTCTCTGCTTCCACCGGCGGGAACTGAATCGAAACCTTCAAAGCTGGAGTGTTCTCTTCCATCCGGATAACACGCCTTAGTGAACAGCGGCTTCACTTTTGATTCGCTGAACTATGTCAATGTCGCCGTATATCTCGTAGAGTTTATCGTTCCATCGACTGCGGTATTCGCCAATGCTAATGCGCAAAGGACGGTAAGTCTTCGGCAAAACCTTTCTCTCGAATACTTCTCAGGCCGACTCAATAGATGATGTCGTTGTCCATTCCTCCGCATCTTATAGCTGGACCTTCTCTATTTAGTTTTGTATAGTTTTTAGTATTGTTTTCTCCAGCAATAGGATGATGAAGTAGTCACACTAGAGAGAGTCGCCTTAGCTGAACCCTCGTTTGGTGTCAAACGGTTCGGAGAGGTCCTTCCCCATTCTAATGGAGCTTTTGGTGTTGCTCAATGTCCGCTTACACAGCCGTATTAGCATTGCAGCGACACCAAGGGCAGACATAGGTGCAGTTCTTCTTTTTCGTGCTGTCAAAGGCAGCTTTAAACTCCACGAAGGATGTATCGGTATTTCTTTCATGGGTCTTTTCCAAGATTTAACGTATGCTGAAAATCTGGTCGGTATTCAGGTCAAAAGTCACACTGATGAGGTCCAATAACGTTTTTGACGATGAGCTTCAGTCTTTCACACACTACGCTCGATAAATCCTTATATGACCCCTTTTTTGTAGATTGTGCAGACCATAGTTAGGTTCTAATTGTCGGACATGCTTAAATCTGACCGGCCTCTGCCGCTTTGTTGCTCTTCAGGCGGGTAATTGCTATTTGGACCTCATCACGGTTGGGCAATGAAACATCTATTTCGTCGGCATCGATTGGGGAATCGAGTTCGCCATCTCAATATGTAACACTCTGCCGTTGATCAGGCCTACAAGAGTACGCTAAGGTTTTGAAACCTTTCGTTAGTCCCCGCATCTTTTCGTAGAATTTTCGATCCCTGTCAGCAAGCTTCTGCTGCTCTTAATACTCACGTATTTCCGGCTCCTTCTTCTTTGTCTGCATTTGCGTCTTGATTTGCTTTTTCTCTCTCGGTATCTATCCAACACCACTTGTGTTTTGATCGACTGCAACACTGCGATGTAGGCTGTCTAATATCTCTCCTCTGCGACGCGATCGTCCTCTTTGTACCAGCTATTCTTCAACCTTTAAAAAAACTGCTCCACAAAAATTTAGGATATATTTTTACAAACAAGCCTTAGTATATCAGCTGGTCAAAATTTTATGAAAAGATATCTGCACGATATTTGGTACCCATATTTTTCCAAGGCAGGGCTATAATCTCCGAACATAAGGTTGAGTTCAGACCACTTCCTAGCTATTGTACTAACTGATCGTTCCAAATCAAGTGCTTGTTTGAAAAAATTTTTAATCAAAAGGTAATTAAAGCTGCGTTGCAAACGAAGTTAAAGCTTTCTCTTGATTTTTTTTTTCGTATATCACAGATTTATTTCCATGTTTTTTCCAATCTTAATCCATCAAAGCGTTATTAAGTTCATATAACTTATATTTGCAGTATTTTTTGAAACTATAAAAGAACTATAAAAACCAAAGTATTTATTAATTAATTTAGCCATAACTTGCTTAGTAAAAATATGAATTTTTTTGCAAACCATAATGCATTTGAAAACCGAAATTAATTTCCTAGCGCAAAACATTAATTAAGCAATTTTTCCACACATCCAGTTTTTTCAGCACATAATAAATAACTCATGCAGCAGAAAAGCGTTTGTTAGTTTGCACTTCAAGCGCCAACTAAATATGAAATATTTGCACGAAATTTATTAGCTTTATATGCAATATAAGCAATTTTGCTTATGAAAATATGGCACATAATAATGAATTTCGCGCAAATTCAGCGAATCAACATTGGCGCTTGATTACTGTACTTTTTATGCAAATACAAAAAGTGCCAAACCTTCTCAGCCAGCAATAGTTTAATTCTTTTAATATTTTCACAATTTCAGTTTGACTAAATACGCTGACGTGTTTATTTGCCATTGGCGCTTTGATATTCATAAAAAATTTGTGTGTGTTTAGCGCATAAAGTTGGAAAAAGTATACATTTAATCAATTTTATTTGGAGGTAAAAGCTGAAAAACGCTGCAAAAGGACAGCAGAAAAATTGCAAATATTTATTGGCATTATTTATGGTTGCAATTGCATGCGCTGCGCTGCTTTAGTTTTAGCGTTTATGCAGATTTTGATTATAAAAATGCAAATGCTGTGCTGGCGGAAAATGCTGATAAATTCGCAATTTTTTCGCAAAATTTCACATCTTTTCACACATTTTTTCTATATTTTTAGCAATAAATCCTAAAAACTGTCAGCATTCATAGCGTAACGCATATATTGAGTAATAATAATAATCGAAGTTACAAAGTGTTTTATGGTAAGCATTTTAAGCTGTATCATTTGCCACATTAAATTCTTCACTTACTGCTCACAAGCGTATATTTCGCATTTAAGGGGGTATACTAGTCTAGAAATTTGAAAAAGAATGGAAAATCAAATTTGCATAATTTGATAGCTTAGATATTCAAAAATATTCCACTTAAAGGATTTTTCAGAACTCAATTTATTGACGATGTTATAGCCTTTTCGGTGTCGTGACAACTGGACCGGTTTGAGCTGTGAACGAAATTTAAAACGCCTACTGCAATGGGCAAAAAATAGTAAGAATTTTAAATTTAACACGTTGGCTGCCAGTGTATCATCGGTGATCACGAAGAACTACCCCTGGTGCAAATGGTACATATGTGTATCATCACGCCTAGGCCAAAGCGCAGTATGTTTTTTTGCTTGGCATCTGGGAGTAGATTTTCCTTGTGATCATCGGTGATACACTGGCAGTCAACGTGTTAAATTTCACGCAGAAACCCAATCGTTGAAATTATTCTAGAATGGTATGGCTGTACTGCGTGCAATATCACATCAAAATAATCATTAGTGTTTAGTATAGGCTTGTCTTCCTTAAGTACATAAAGTGCATTCGGCGATTTTTACGATTAGTGAAATTAATCAAGAAAGAAGTTCCATTAAGGTCTATGGGGGGAATCAAATTGCTAGTGCAAAAATGTTCAGAATATTGGAAAAGTCCAAGATGTCGGTGATAATTTTTTGTGGCGAGCAAATGTTTTTGATTGCCAAGAAATCAACTGATGAAAAACATGTTAAAAAATAAAACTGGTGCTTGAGAGTCAAACAATAACAGTCAGAGACCTTACTGACACCGTTGGCGTATAGGAAGAATCAGAGAAAACTAGTTTGAAAGATCATTTGGGCCTAAGAAAAGTAAATTGAAGTGTGTGATTCGTTCCAAATTCATTCAATTATTTCGAAAAACAGCGTCGCGTTAATGTCTATGAAACATCCCGACCCGGCAACAGGCGATCAATCTACCGAATATCATCACCAATCTGGCTGAAGCCAAAAACCATCTCAAAATTATCAAAATCAAGGATATGTTGACAGTTTTCTTCGATTATCGAGGTGTGCTGTGCTCCGATTTTTTTCCTATCGGCCAAACTGTCAACTGGACTATTTATGTGGTCAATGACCCATTTGTTTACACTTTAAAAAGTCAATGATCCTTTGGTTGATATTTTACCGAGATCAATATTTTATATAGCCCGCTGGCATCCAACTTTTTGTGAGGTAACCTCATGTTTACATCACATGTCAACATGAGAGTCATTTAAGCACTGGCCGCGCACGGTGCCCGTTCACATCTTGACTTTTAATCGCATCACATCTCGGCATAAGAGTCACTGAAACATCGTGCCTGTGTTTATTGCAAAGAGTCAGCTTGCCTTGAGGTCACATCTAGAATTTGAAATCACATCAATTTAAGACGCGAGAGCCACCTCAGCTATGGCCCGGCATGGCGTCTGCTTTTCTTTTATGGAGCCAGCTAACAACGAGCTTTCCGTGATGTCACCTCGTCACTTTTAAATGACATCACATCTCGAGAGTGTCTTATATTTATAGTGCCAGCTGGCAGGCAGTTTCCTATGATGTCAACGCATGCTTTTTTACTCTTCAGATATAAACAAACAAATGATAAAAAAATGTATAGTAAAAATTTCAAACGCTTTTTTATCAATTGGCAAAAAACGCTCGAAATTCGGGCCTCTAGACTAGAATACCCTCTTAAGCATGCACTTGCAGGCAATCGACGTGGCAAAACTGCAGCAATTGGCGCCAACAAGCAGCTTTATCACTTCACTGCCTGCTATACTCACATTAGGGGGAGTCAAATAAGAAAAAATATATAAAACTGTAAGGCGGATCACCTTCCTGTTACAATGAAGAGTCCTTATAAAGATTTTCTTAGCGGTTTTCATGTTTCAGAGTACGAAGCTGAAAAATATCTGCGGAGGACCTTCCCGTAAAACTGGAAAAAGTTATTAATTTTTTTTTACCCACCCTAATGTATACATACATATATGTATGTATATTTACTTATAATTCGACACTTGTGTGCAAATCGCATAATCACACTTTTAATGCAACAATAAACCAATCGAATGACATTATTGGGCGCCTTGCCAAACTGTCGGCGTGTAAAAGGCGACGCGCTGACACACACACTTCAACCGCGCTGGCAACTTTGCATTTTCTTACACTCAGCCAGTTTGTTTAATGCAATTCGCCCTTTTGTGCCTTTGAGCATTTCACATTCAAGCCAAGTGACTTCCGGCGTCTGCACACACGCACACGAATACATACTTATGAACGTTTTAAGTGCTGCAGCCAATAACCGCAAAATGTTACCAATTTGCCGCACACAAACTACTTAACCGCACGCTGCCGCAGCGCGCCGTTCTCCTGCCGCCTAAAACCGCCACAAATCGTGCTCCAGCGCAAGTCAAGTGCCGGCGATAGCGGCGCGTCGGCCGCAATGCTTTCAAGCGCTACAAATCTGCATTGACACTGCGGCAAGGCAGCGCCACAGCCTTCTGACGCTCAGTGTCGCGTTGTGCGTTCGTAATTTGGGCTTTGGCGAAATTTCGGCTAAGTTCGCAAGTTTTTGGTATTTCCAATAACTTTTGTCTTGTTCTCACTTTTTGTTTTTGTGCTTTTTTGGTGACTTCTTAGCTAACTAACTGGGGCTGGTGCTCGTTTGTAGCCGCTTTAGCGCATTGCTTGGTATATAAAATTGACATTTTCGGCACAGCCGTCGGAAGTGCGCGCACACACGACGTCACTCATGCATAAACACGTAGCGTCCTGTCCTTGCTTGCCTGTGCGCGTGCTGGAGTGTTTGTGCGGTTAAGTGGTTTTTCGCAAAGTTATTTATGCTCGCATTTCCCAATTGCCGGCGTATATTGGAAAAATTATTTAAATATTGAGTGCGTTGCTTGTGGCTGCGACTTTTCGTGCTATTGTCGGGTTTGCATATTTCATATAACTACATAAATAGTTATTTAACTTAGAAGTTGGTGTGTTTGTAAGAATTTCCGCTCACACATGTGCCTTAGTATTTCCAATTAAGCAAGTTTATTGTAGTTGCGTACAAGAAATTTCACTTATGAATTTGGAGACATATTTTTTTTTTGAAAACTGTGGTTGGTTGGGTGTAAAAGCTTACAAAATTGTGGCTGTAGAGTTGTTACTAAAGAAGATATTGAGTTTTCAAAACGTTAACAATACTTTTGATGAAAAAATTAAGCTTGATATTTTCCAATGTTGATCAGGTTAGATAATGCTTGAGAGTAGAAAAAATCATAGTAGAATAAACTTCGTTGAAAATGAAAGCTAGAAACCCAAAAATAAATGAAAAAATTATTAAGGACCTTGTGAGTGCGGGCAGCGGAAGATAAAGGGTGCGGTTGAAATGTTGTAAAGGGTTATATCGATTTCCGAAACTACGCGTTCTAAAGGAAAAAAACTTTAAATTAAAGTTCCAGGTTTATTACCATAGAACCACAACTTCTTTACATAACCTCAAAAACTATGTGAAAAAAATTAAATATGCAAGTTTTTGAAATTTTTTTATTTTCTACAAAAAATTGTTATTTTTTTCACAAAATTTTGTGTAAACTTACTTTATTGCGTTCCAAATACCTTGTAACTATTTAAGGGGTTACATGGGTTTCCACGGCTAACAAACAGCCTTTTTTCAATTTTTTTTTTCTAATAGAAAATATGAAATATTTTATTAGAATTTTTTATTGTTACAAACATACACTATTAAAGGTATTTTAAAATTTTTGGAAAAAAATATTTTAAACTCGGCCATTGCGGCGCCATTTCTGGTGAAACATCGGAAAAAGGTCGAGTCCTCGTTGGCAGGATAACTCCTTTTAGGATCACCTAAAGTAAAAAAGTACGCGTTTTAGTTAAAACCTTAACTTAGAACTTGGACGAGGGGGGGAAAAACTGAAAATTGGATTTTTGGCAGAAATTTTTACAAAAAATAAAATTTCAGTGAAAATTTCGCGACATTTTTTTTACAAATAGTTGTAATCGCAAAAGAAAACCTTCGTCCAAATCTTTAAGAATTGTACAAGTTCTCAGGGCGGTATCTCCGAAAATATTTCTCAGATGAACTGGAAGATTTAGGAAAATAATCTAAATGTATTGTAAAATTTTACTAAGATAATAAAAAATTAAAAAACTTTTTGAAACCCGTAAACCAATGTAATCCCTTAAAATCGAAAAAGTATTTTTTATAAGACGTCGGTAGGCTTTGCGCTTGTTGAGATCTCTTCTTCTTCTTCTTAATTGGCGTGGACACCGCTTAGCCGAGTTAACAACAGCGCGCCAGTCGTTTCTTCTTTTCGCTACGTGGCGCCAATTGGATATTCCAAGCGAAGCCAGGTCCTTCTCCTCTTGGTCCTTCCAACGGAGTGGAGGTCTTCCTCTTCCTCCGCTTCCCCCGGCGGGTATTGCGCCGAATACTTTCAGAGCTGGAGTGTTTTCATCCATCCATTGCTAGCCTAGTGGTCTGTTGAGATCTCTACTTTCTAAAAAGAAAACAAAAAATTTCTAAAGAAAGAAAATGATGTTTTAGTTCTTTTTGAAGTTAGTTAGCTTGTGCCTTGATGTAACCTCCATTTCGAGCTTCTCTACTTTTTTAAAGAAAAAACTTCAAATTTGATGGAAATGTTTATTATCATTCGAAAGAACATTATTTGGCATTTATTGAAAAAAGTACCTCTACTTGGATTATCCGTTACTTGATACAGCAGTACACTAAAATCGAGATGTTCGCAAAGTAGGGCTTCCTCTCTCTCGTTTGGCTCAACATTTTGCTCAAAGAGTGAATTTTTGAAGAGCACGTTTATCTGCACCTCTGTGGCAAATCAACTCAATAATTCGACCGTAGAACCCTGTGAGCGTTTTGTCTTCGATGTAGCCAGTCGATGTTAATCACAAACAGTCTTTATTTTCTTTAGAGAAGATTCAGCCTACTTGTTTGACTCTGTTTCTCTGTCTTTATGAATAGCAATGTATCGATGTTGCGGCACGAAATGGAGCAAACATTTACTCGAACCGAGCCTTAACAAGAGCAAAGCCTATTTACTACACTAAAAACTTACTACTGTCCTTAGCTGTGCTTTGTAGCATCAAAATCTGGCCAAATTTTTGCAAAGCATTTAAAATTTCTGCTCACTGCTATATAGATTTAACACAGCTTTTACTCACGGACTCGCAAAATTTCTCATAACTTCATCCGCTTTAAGAGAATTAATTCATGCAGGCAAACAACTCAACGCATTTTAAGTGTCAACACATTGTAGCTAGAGTTATATTTACGGATATACTCACCCTGAGGCATTCTGCCTTTTTCGGAACCTCAAAAAAAAAAAATACTTTTTTTTACTTTTTTGTTTTTATATACTAAAAAGTGGACAGTTTGAGATTCATTTAAATGCAAATTAATTTCTTTACGTTTAAGCAGCCAATGCCGGCGGCAAGGGGAAAAGGAAATGAAAACAAGCTCAACAAAATTTGCAATAAAAACAAAAATATATGTTTAACCAAAAACTCAGATAAGTAAATTTAATCATTACTGGCGTTACGCTCACACGCGAACAAAAGCGTTAAAAAAATGTCAACACAAAGCGCTGATAAAAATGGAAAAAATAAGAAAAAGACCACAAAAACATATAAAAAAAAAATAAGAAACATGAAAAAACGTTAACTACGCTTGTGCCGAAGCTAAAATACCCTTCACAAATAAGGCAGAGTCTTTAAAGTATTTGATTTTGTTAGGACAGTTTATATGACAGCTATATGCTATAGTGAGCCGATCTGAACTATTTCTTCGGGGATTGCAGGGTTGCTTTAGACAGTAATCCGTGCCAAATTTCGTGGAGCTATCTCGTCAAATGAAAAAGTTCTCCATACAAGCAATTGATTCCGATCGGTGAGTTTGTACGGCATCTATATGCTATAGTGGTCTGATCTGAACAATTTCTTTAGATATTATGGGACTGTTTTGTATAATAACGCGTGCCACATTTGATGAAAATATCTTGTCATACAAAAAAGTTTTCCTTACAAGGACATGATTCCAATCCTTCAGTTTGTATGGCAGCTATATGCTATAGCAATCTTATCTCGAAAATTTCTGCAGATCTTGTATCGTTGCTTTTGAAAATAATTTATGCAAAATTTCGTTGAGATATCTCTTCAACTATAAAACTTTTCCATATAAGCTGTAGATTTCAATCCTTTAGTTGATATGGTAACTATATGGTATATTGATCCGGTATCGGCGGTTCCGACAAAGAAGTAGCTTTTTGAAAAGAAAAGAAGCTGTGCGAAATTTCAAAACGATGTCTCAAAAACTGAGAGACTAGTTGCCGTATACATATGTTCACAGATGGGCGGAGAAACATTTAGGACTAAATCGACTCAGCTCATCATGCTGACGATTTATGGATACACTTAATGGGGTCCACAACTTTTCCTACTGGATATTGCAGACTTCGCGGCTAACTTAAACAGGGTATAAAAATGAAATCTAAAAGGGAACTTAAGTACACAAAAAAAAAAGTAAGAAATATGTTGACATCGAAAAATAAAACAAAAAAAATTATAAAAATAATTTCAACATTTGAACCCGCATTCAACGCGCTTTAACATTGTCTTTTATGCATATTTATCTACATAAGTACATGTATGCATCCCCTGCCACTACTCCGTTTGGCTTTGTTGCTTTATTTTGCTGCTAGAGCCCCTGTCAAATCGCTTGAGCGCGCTTATCATTATCTACCTTTTCTTCTGTGCGCTTTTGTTACTTTCTTTTTAGAAAAATACAAGGGTGTGCACATCCTAAACTGCGGTGGCATGCTGAAAAAGTTTTTCACTTTTCAAATAATTTTTTTAATCCATTTTCGAAACTGGCAGCAACAGCAGTAAAGCAGACTCGTGCATTCAGTCGACTTAAGCCAAGCAGACCAACGTTTAAGTGAGATTAAAATGCGCAGCGCCAGTAAATTGTTGTTGGCGGGCAAGTAGTTAGAAATGTTAACAAAGTAGAGCTGCATGCGAGCACAGGTTAGCAGGGCATTGCAAAAATAAAAATCGTTTGAAATTTTTACAATACCGAATTCGCAGCTAGCGTTCGCACTAACTTGACCGCTGTACTGTTGCTGTTGTTGTGCTTTTGCACTGCTTCCGCTTTCCAATGCATTTAAATTTTATTTTAATTTCTTTTGCTTGTATTTGTTCATTTCATTTACGCAATTGCGTTATCTCCACCATTCGCCGGATATCATTATTGTATTTTTCCGCTTGGCCGCTATGCCGCGTTATCCTTTCTATACAGTGACATCCTTTGCTTTTTTTATGGTTCATTTTTATCGCAGTGGGAAAAAGTTGTTTCCTGAGCAATTCAACTAGCGCCGCTGAAAACGCGCTCGCGCTAAATAATCAGTGTAAGTAAATGAAGGTTATAGTTGAGCGCAAATGATGATATAATGAAGGATGCGAAAGTGAGTGTGTGGCGACAGGACGCATAGTTAATTCCTTAAGTTAGTGCTTGCGGCAGTCAATGGCGACAGGTCGACAGGTGGATCGTCGTCGGGTGGCCCGCCGCCGTTGACCCGCTTCTGCGGCGGATATGGACTCGTCGAGGGCGAGCCCTGCTGCCGTCCCACGCCATCGCCGCCATTTTCGCGCGGATCGGCCGTGGGACTTTGCGGCTGTTGGCGTTGCTGTTGTTGTTGCGCCACCGCCGCGGCCTTTATTGCAAGGTATTATTATTTTATATTAATAACACGTTTGTTGTTTTTGTTTTATGATTTTTGTGTTTATATTTTTATTTTATTTGACTTTATACTCTAATTGTTATTTCTTTATGTTCTCGCTAAAAAATCGTTACTCTTGGTCCAAAATTGCTGTGTTTTTGTCTAAAGTTAAAATCTCTCGCTTTTCATGAAGTTCTTTTCAAATTTCGTGGTTGTTTTTGGAATTGAAAATCTCTTGTCCAGTTTGTAGTTCTTGTCTGCTGGTACAAAACTGTGTCCCCACACCGTGCTTGACAAAATCGTTTCTGAAATATATAAAAATATATATCAAATTTTGTTTCAATATGAGTGGTTTCTATTAAATCGTTTTTTTTCGCCTGTAAATTTATGAAAAATAAAATTAATACATTATTTTGCATGAATGAATTATTTGTGATAAAACTATTAACGTTTTCTCTTCTTCTCTTTCTTCTTCTACGAGTATTAGCCTTCAATGTTTGTAGCGATTCACGTTTAAGTCTTCAATTGGCTCCAAACGGTGTCCCCGGAGCGATCGTCTGAGTGTGCTGAATACCCAGAAGTCACCTGACGCCAAAATCATGCGAATGCAGTGCTTGCGGTGCGATATTGCTTGAAATTTTGGCGAAAACTCACGAGGAATCAATGTAATATGAGACGTTGCATTCTCGTAGTGCAAAAACCAAGAGCTGTCCGTGCATAATTCCGGTATCTTTTTACAAATAACCTCACGCAAACAACGCATAACACTGAAATATTATTTCTTCTTTACAGGTCGGTCGGTCGTAAGGAATTCGGAGTACACCCACCTCGATAATCAAAGTTAACCGTCAACAAAACCTTGAATTTTGGCCTTCTTTGGCTTGGTTTTTTCGGCGCGGCTCAGCTTTGCCACAATATTTGGCCGATTGACCTTCTGTTTTCAGGTCGTAAGCATAGATCCAAGACTCATTGCCAGTAACAGTACGTTCCATGGCATCCTGGCAGTCGGAAGGCATTGTTTCACCAACGTTAACGCGACGCTGTTTTTCGAAAAAATTGAGTGAGTGGTACCAGATGCGCTTTTACTTTTCTTAGGGCTAAATTGGTTTTCATTGATCTCTTTTCAGCCTCCGTCAACACAGTTTTGCTGGAACGGCTGGACCGAACTCACCTAACTCTGGAAATTTGTTTCAAACTAAGGTACGAACCGATAAGAAAGGATGGGGCATTAAAGGGAGCGAAGAGCGAACTAAGGAGAGCATCTCTTGAAAATTTAGATTTAAATATTTATAGCATCTAAACCCATCAAAACTGGACTGCCTAGTTGTCCAAAATTATTATCAAACAAAAAGTTGGATACTATGATCAAAAACTAACCGTTCATGGACAAAATGTTCCAATTTAAAAGTTTTAGACTAGGAATAAATAGAGAGACGCTCGAAAATCCTTCCACAACCCATTTCATCACCCGCAATTAAGAGAAAAAAGCATTTTGACGATTTTCTCCTCAAAAAACGACGATTGGAACACATTTTTATTTTTCTAAATTTCTGTGTGAATTCAAATTAAAAATTTCGTTAATAAAAATATGCTCCATGCGATTCTGCAAATTTCTGCATTTTTACTTTTCCTCTACGACCTTTAGTTTAGAAGTTATAAGCATTTTTGTATTCGCTTGATTTCGGCGGTTGCTTGCTGCATGCTCCTGGTCGCCTGGTAGAAATTTGAAATTTTGGCACCAAATTGAATGTAATTTTTCTGCAGCGGCGGCGGGTGCACTACAAATTTGTTGCATACGCAAAGGGGCCAAATTGGGAGGGCTGCTTGCTACATGCTCCTGGTCGCCTGGTAGAATTCTGGGATTTTGGCACCAAATTGAATGCAATTTTTCTGCAGCGGCGGCGGATGCGCTACAAATTTGCGTGGGGTATAGCATACGCAAAGGGGCGAAATTAGGGACACGGATGTGGGCATATATAATGCCCGGAAATGGGGACAGGCCCTTGACCGGAAGTGGGAAAAAGGATCCATACTTCCGGGCCGGGACACCCGTTTCCGGTTCGCGACTTCCGGTTTCGCTGCCAGACCGGAAGTGGGCGCCATTTCCGCTTCCGGTCCACAACTTCCGGTCTGCATCTGGACCGGAAGCGGGGCTCCGAATTTCCGCTTCCGGTTCGAGGTTTCCGTTTCCGGTTTGCGACTTCCGGTTTAGTCGCCAGACCGGAAGTGGGGCTCCGAATTTCCGCTTCCGGTCAAGGAGCTTCCACTACTTCCGGACATACTATATGCTCACATCCGTGTCCCTAATTTCGCCCCTTTGCGTATGCTATACCCCACGCAAATTTGTAGCGCATCCGCCGCCGCTGCAGAAAAATTGCATTCAATTTGGTGCCAAAATCCCAGAATTCTACCAGGCGACCAGGAGCATGTAGCAAGCAGCCCTCCCAATTTGGCCCCTTTGCGTATGCTACAAATTTGTAGTGCACCCGCCGCCGCTGCAGAAAAATTGCATTCAATTTGGTGCCAAAATTTCAAATTTCTACCAGGCGACCAGGAGCATGCAGCAAGCAACCGCCGAAATCAAGCGAATACAAAAATGCTTATAACTTCTAAACTAAAGGTCGTAGAGAAAAAGTAAAAACGCAGAAATTTGCAGAATCGCATGGGGCATATTTTTATTAAAGAAATTTTTAATTTGAATTCACACAGAAATTTAGAAAAATAAAAATGTGTTCCAATCGTCGTTTCTTGAGGACAAAATCGTCAAAATGCTTTTTTCTCTTAATTGCGGGTGATGAAATGGGTTGTGGAAGGATTTCCGAGCGTCTCTCTATTTATTCCTAGTCTAAAACTTTTAAATTGGAACATTTTGTCCATGAACGGTTAGTTTTTGATCATAGTATCCAACTTTTTGTTTGATAATAATTTTGGACAACTAGGCAGTCCAGTTTTGATGGGTTTAGATGCTATAAATATTTAAATCTAAATTTTCAAGAGATGCTCTTCTTAGCTCGCTCTTCACTCCCTATAATACCCCGTCTTTTCTTATCGGTTCGTACCTTAGTTTGAAACAAACTTCCAGAGTTAGGTGAGTTCGGTCGGTCGTTCCGGCCGTTCCAGAAAAGTTTTGCTCACGGAGTCTGAAAACAGCGTAACGAGAAAAATAGATCTTACTGGCATCGTTGGAATGCCGGAAGGATCAATGAAAACCAATTTTGATGATCATTTGGGCCTAAGATAAAGGAAAGTACGATTGGTTCTAGAATCACTCAATTTTTTCGAAAAATAGCGTCGCGTTAACGTTGGTGAAACAACGCCTTCCGACTGCCAGGATATCAGGGAACGTATTATTACTGACGATGAGTTTGGATCTACGCTTACGACCCGGAAACAGACGATGAATCGGCTGAATATCATGGCAAAGCTGAGCTGCAGCCGAAAAAGCCAAGCCAAGGCAGGTCAAAAATGAAGATTATATTGACTTTGCTTTGATTATCGAGGTGCGGTGCACTCCCAATTCCTTACGATCGGCCAAACTGTAAACAAGAAATACTAGTTAAGTGTTATGCGTCGTTCTTGTGAAGCTATACGTAAAAGGATGCCGAAAATACGGGCTGCTAACTACTACATACAACATTGATTCTTCGTAAGTTTTTCACCAAATTTGCTGCCAATTTCGTGTCGCAGCCACCGTATTCGCCTGATCTTTTCGCCGTGTGACTTATGGCTATAACTTCTATCCTTGAAGGAACTTTATGGTCTGAGATAACTTTGGGAAATTGTGTCTCCAGCTGCACTCAATCGGAGCCTCCCATCTTCCTTTTCATTTCCTTCTATTCCTATATGACTGAGTACGCGGATGATGTTAGCCGATTTACCTACTAAAAGTCTAGTTATTGCCTGCTTGCATAACCTAAGGAAATGATACATCACATACACAAACTACCCATACAAAAGCAAATCGTATTTCTCAGTTAAACGCCTTCGTCGCTTGAACAATTCACGAGCCTACGACCGTAACAGTTCGGCATTTTGGCTAGTGGAGTTCACACCGTTAGCATCAAAATATCCATCAGTCCAGCTAATCCTCATACCATCAAGATCTCTAATGTCCGAGTACATCTGGCACTCTGCAATGACATGAATCCAGTCTTGAAACCGCCCCTTATAAAAAAACGCATTCAAATAATTATTTGTAAAAAAACCGCGTAAGCAAAAAACCTAGATTCAGCCGAAATCTAAAGACACACAGAATCTGAAGGCTGGGCTACCCTCAATAAAGCCAGTGTCACGGATGTACTTATAAGTCTCTCGACCGTTAGGACTATTGTCTCAACGGTTTTGCCACCTACACCTGACGCTATCATCTACAAGCCTCCTGCTCCATGGATATTCCTCCCTCTCCATATCATCATCGGAAATTCAATCATTGCCAAGCAATGGCACAATCAAGCCCCTTCTTAACCTGAATGCAGCAGAAGGGAATGTCGGAGACCCTTTAAAAAAGATATAAACATAAACGTCCATCCTTAGTGTTTAAGATATCGATTTAAAATTTTGCACACATCCTTTTCCCTCCAAAACTCATCAATCTCTTCAAAACAAATCAAACTGACCGATTGGAGTCAAGTGCTTGTATGGAAAACTTTTGTATTTTACGAGATATCGACATGAAATTCGGCATGTGTTATTATCTAAGGCTTTGGTACAATCTCCAAAGAAATTGAAATCGAACAATCATAGCATATACATAGCCCTCATACAAAATAACTAATCAAAACCAACTTCTTGTATGGAAGCTTTTGTATTTGTGAGGGGTATTATGCTTCAACGGAGTTGATTTTATTTTTGTTTTTTTTTTTTTGTGTTTAATTTATGACCCTCTTCATTAAACATTTCACTTTTTTGCCTAATAAACTGTAACTTTTCGCTACGTTACGTTAATTTCGTGCGCTTTTTCCTTAATCATCGATTATCAGCTAGCTTAGTTTACGCTTTGCAATAAGCAATCAAAGTGTTTGATGAAGCGGTTAAGGCTTACTGATTAACGCTGTCTCTTCATGGCGCCGAAATTTTAAAAATGCTCAAAGGAAGTAAAAGTGGAAAAAGTTCTTTTGAACACTTTACTAGCTTACATAAGAGTAATTTATTACGTGCATCCATAAGTAAACAAAAATTTTTCAACAGAAAAATATTTTTGCCAAATTTACGAATTTTTCTTTTTAATTTACCAAGTAATTTTATAACAACTCGCCTGGCATGCTTTTGCATAAAATGTGTGTATTTTACAGAATTAATTGCCCTGCTAATACATATTTATGTTCAGAGTACGCACATATTACTTTTTATAGCAACAACACGCTTGCATTTAAATGGTTTCATTACCATTTTTCGTTATGATTTTCGGTCATAAAATTTGACTAGTATGCTCACGCATTTCGTGTATCAAATTTTGAAAAATATTAATTCCATTTATGTAGCAAATCCGTCATTTATCACGATTTCTTTGATATATTGAGGATTAATATGTGATTGAGCGGCGTTTATGTGTGTGGCATGTTGTGTGTGGCGCACAAAAAGCGAGCGGAAATTTTGGGTATTAAAAACAGAGAATATTCGACGCCGAAACGGACAGTTATGGTGTTATTAAACAAAAAATATTATTATTGACATTTAACAGCGTGCGCGTATATAAAATTAATAGGGGCCTTTTTCTGCGATTAATGCTATCATTGTTGATGACTTTTTAAAAATAAGCAGTCAAATTTTTTTAGAAACTGTTGGTTGGAGTAGTATAAAGTCTGTTCTTGTTGTTGGTATCTGAATTCATGTGTATTCCAAACACTTTCATTCTCTCTAACTCTCTTAGGTTACATATTTATCGTTAAAACTTATAACTTAAATGGATGAATAGAAAATTTTAATTGGATTGAGGTTAACAACGTCCTGGATCAGAATTTCGTTTTTCGCAGTAGGTTCCCAAACCTTAAAAGAACTATTCAGTTAGGGGAAAGGGCAGAGAGAGACAAGCATAAGCAGAAAGCAACTGGCTTGCGCCAAGTTAAACTGTTACTGGTAGGTTACCACTTCAAATAGTTCAAACATATACTAGACTGCCCTAAAAAAAACTCAGGTTGTTGTTCTCAATATAGTTACCATATGCTGGCTTCGGTAGGCTTAAAAGACAATTGTATAATCACCCGTAGCAATATTTAACACAAAAAGAAACTTATACAGGAAGAAGAACAACCCGAGAGAGGCAGGCAATAGCAGTAAACAACTGGCTTGCACCAAGTTAAACTGCTTCTGCGATGATAAACTGCCAAAGAGTAATACGTTTCATGACATGCTTGTAAAAAATTTTTGGAGGAATGGGTTTTAGCGCGAGATCTCACTTCGACAGCTTGTAACGCCAGTTCATTGTGTTACATAAAACTGCTGTATACTTTATCATAAGACGCTTACAAATCAACAAAGCGTCTTAAGCTTATCACAAATTTGTTGAGACGGCTAATGTCAGTTTCGGCTGTCTCTGGTTTGTTGAAAGTAAGACTATCGCGATGTTTCAGCCTCACTCATGCAAAGGCTGAACAATGGGACAGAGAGAGATAAGCAATGCCGTCTGTGGCATTTCGGTACATATTTTATATGTTCTCGGAAGTTGCTTTCTTTTTGTAACAAACTTTGTACCAATATTATACAAGTATACTCTGTTGAAGGTAGAACTTTCCTTAGAATCCGTAGATTTCATTATAGACATATGATATCTCCATTGAACTGGAACTTGCCCAGAACTATAATATGTTATAACTTCTACTAAAAAAAGCATGAAATTGAAAAAAATAGCTAACAGTAGAGATTGAAGTTTAACCAAAACAGTGCTAAACTTAAAGGTGGGACCAGAAATGGAACTAGGAAGTATACGGATATATGGCAGTTTTTTCGAATAAGGAAAAAAGAGGTGACAAATGGGAAAATAAAGGCCTTAGACAAGTCTTAGTTATAAGTATATTGATTTTTCAAATTCTTGAAGAAAATCCTCAAAGTCAATCACAGTAAGAGATACAATTTTCCATGGTTTATTATTCCAATACTATTGGCCGCTTTCACCATCCCTAAATTGCAAAGACCTCTTTACCTCCAACCATTTGTATAGAAATTTGTCAAAACGAAGAGTGTTTTACTTCGGAAGTTTGTCCCGCAAGTTTTTCGATAAATTTGAATCACTTGGGGAATGTGAACACAGACACACACACACACATACATACACTTGCTATTTATAGCAGATTGCATTGGATTATGTCGCTTCCATTGAGATATGGCATTTCGCAACAACACTTACGCTTTTACAGCTTCACAACTGCAGACGGACAACGGACATGTACGGCAAGCAAAGGTGCGATTTACAAATTCGTTTACGCACGTGCTAACCATAAATATCGCATCGAACACCTTTTTCGCCAAAATCAATGCGAGTGTGAGCTAAAAACAGCAGAGAAAATCGACACATCACACACACAGGCGCATGAATGGTTTACACAAGAGAGCACTTAAAAGCAAGCATTGACAAGGCACTGGAACCCTTTGCTGGCGCACAAGTTGACCAAGTGCCATGGAGTTATGCGCTGAGCGGCATAAACCTTTTGAAATATTGCGCAATGCTGACAACAAAAAAAAAGAAAGACGCAAAAAAACAATAGTGAGAGCATTGGCATTGCCTTATCGGCAGGATGTGTGCGTGTGTTTATTGGCGCACACTGTGGAAGCGGCCGACGACGAAGAACTGTCAAGGAAATACAATAAATGAAATTAATATTGTTGAGTGCATGCCGATGGCTAGCTAACTGACATCCATTGTTGCTGTTGTTGTAGTTGTGGTTCTCAGCGTTTTTTCTCAAAGCTTTTAAATTGTTGTCATCGATGCGTTGACGGTCACTTTGAAGAGGCGTTCAATTGTGGCCACCGACACTCCGATGCGTAAAGTAACGCTGACAATGCAACAACAAAAACAGTAGCAACAAAAGTGTTAGCTGACAATACAACAACAAAACCGGCAACAACCAAAAGTGTTAGTGATTGAAAGCAGCGCTGAAGACAGCACTTAAAAGTGGTCAGCAAAGGGCTTTTTGCCGCAAAATGCCAAACCACATAAATGTAAATGTATGTATGTGTTTGTGTGTGCGGACGTGTTACAACAACAACACAAACATGCACATTTCCATGCAGTTTCAATACAGGAATTCTACTATGCATTTGTGCTCTTAATTCAAGCGCATTTACACTGCTGAAAGTGGTCACTTCAAACTACAACAACAATGCTACCATGTTACAACAACCTCAACAATTGTCGTGGCTTGCGATAAGTCACAATAAAGCGCCAACGTTGACAAGCGTTCTGCTTCCCTCTGCTTTGCAAAATAAATTTACGCAATTCCAATGCGAGATGCGTGGCAAGGCCATAAATTAACGACAACTAATCCTTTGATTTGCACCATATTATATTCCCCTTTGTTACAAAATTGTAGCAATAATGCGCAATTTCACTACGAGGGATGCCAGCACACAAAGAATTGGTGGTAATTCGCAATTTTACTGTTAGCTAATATGAGTAGTAGAGTCAAGATAGGAAACTTTGGGAATTTGAATTTGAAAATTTCCACGAAGGCGTTATTGAACCGGATCCTGCAACCATAAACATTCAGTCTTCTAGCCTTGAGTTAGGTTAGATTCTATTGCTGTCAAGATGGCGGGGAATTGCACTTGGTATACTATGTTTAGTCCCGTGTTGAGGAGGAAAATAAAACGTTAACTTCGCCTCAAAGCTATAACACCATTCACAAATACAAAAGTTTCTATACCAGAACCTGATTTGGATCGGTCAGTTTGTGTGACAAATATATGATCTGTGTGGGGTCTGTTCTGAACAAGTTATTGTGAAATTGTACCGTCATTAAGGTGTCTCATCAAACACAAAAGTTTCTCATACAAAAACCTGATTTGGATCGGTCACTTTGTATGTCAGCTATACAGGGTTTGTCCGGAAAGTAAAATGACTGAGTCGATTTAAAAAAATTGATTGAACCAATCCTTACAATTCTTTAAAAAACTTTCGAAATAGGCTCCTTCTGTGCAGTGCTGCCAGCACGATTTCCAAGCACTGAAGCCGTCACGGAAGGCATTCTCCGAGAAAGCCTTGAGAGCCGAAGTGCATGTTGCTTAGATCCACTCTGTCGTCTCAAAATGCTTGATTTTCATCGGCCTTTTCAGGCAAGGAAATAAAAAAAGGCCAGGAGGTCAACATCTGGGCTGTAGGGCGACTGCAGAAGTGCTGGGATGCCGGCCTTGGGTAGATAATTGTTCACAAGAAAGGCGTTGTGAGCCGGGGCGTTGTCGTGGTGCAACTTCCAATCGGCTGCGATATCTCTTGTCTGACCCGATTGACCCTTCGTTTGAGTTTCTTGAGAACTTTCACGTAAAACTTAGCGTTGACGGCTTGTTCAGGAGGGACAAATTCATGGTGGACGATGCCCTCAATTTCAAAAAAGACAATGAGCATAGATTTGCCTATTCATCAGCGACCTCTTCCTCCCTCCAAAAGGGCCTGGTGTCACCGAAACACACCGACACCAGCCTTCTTGCTAAAGCAACATCTGGTTAAACCTGCTTAATCATATCAAACGTTTCTGTAGCAGATGTACCGAGTTTCACACAGAATTTAATCGCGTACCTCTGCCCTAAAGAACGCTGCATTTTCGGGTAGCACCACTCATAGAAACATGTCGCGTGAAAATGTTTGTCCTGACTCCCCAGGTGCTTGGAGACAACTCATCAGCCACTCGGTCGTTAGCTGGGAACGCATTCTACCGAATTCAGTCCGTGCGCTCACGCTCCGAAGTACAGTCGCGGCGAAAGAAAATCAGTCCCATTACTTTCCGGACAAACTCTGTATAATTTTCAGAGAATTTATTCAGTTCGGACACTATAGTGTATAGCTATAGTCATACAATCTATTACACTTTTTCTATTTGAAGTAGTGTCTAGCTTCGCGCCGCCGAAGTTAACGTTCTGTCTTAGTTTTTCTGTTTACACTCAAATTTCCGAATTTGGTTTCTGTTCGACGATTTTTTTATATAATGTCAACAGCTCATAAAATCATATAGTAGAATAATTTAATATTTGAAAGAAGCCATGTTTCTTTATTTGTAGCCCCCACCCACCAAATCAGGAAAGTCGTATATTTTTGTGCTTGAATGTCATGGGCCAGTTAACATATATAGCTTTCTATAATAGAGTGACCCTCCAAAAGTGATTTTCCATTGTGAATGTATTAACATATTGAATTTACGAGTTTTCACCCTCATTGCCTTTAAATGATTTCGCTCGTCGTGTCCATTAGCAGCTTTATCATTTGTAATCAATGATTGTATCCCCAACCAAAATGGAGCAATGCCAGCGTTACTGTCCTTATCTTTTTCCACCAAGGCAGCACAAGTAGCGCTTACGGCTTGTTGTTGCTGTGCGTTTCCTGCTTTTGAGTGGTAAAATGGACAAAGCGCTTATATTTAATTTTCATCTAACATTTTACGTGACTGAAAACTGCCATTTTGGGGGGCCACTTAAGCGCACACACACACAAATACTAATACTACACCGAAAATTTCACCTGCAAGCGCGGCGTGTGCAGCAGCAACGCCGAGGCAGTGCGCTCGTAAACTTCTCGTGCGTACTTTGAACGCTAGCACGTCAACACAGTGGCGGCAGCAACTTATACGTGTCACGTGCTGCGTACACTTTCTTGCCATAACTTTCACAGGCGGTTGTGGAGTGGAGGCGGGCGGTGTGCATGAAGAAAGTTAAGTTGAAACTTCAATATTCAATATTTGAGCAAAAGTTTCCAACGTCAGCTCATATTAAAAACGTACGTGTATGTGTATTAGTGTGGCGTGTTGCACTCCACCTCCACTTCCACTCACTTACTTATGCTGGTACTTATGCGCTTACGGGCACTACATACAGGTGATGCTTCAAAAGTGTGGCGAAAGTGCGGAAAGTGGCATAAGCAGCTGTCATAATATTGAAAAACTTTTAAAGGCAGACAAAAGCGCTTATTTTATTTCACTTTATTATTCAATATTTTATTTTCATTACCTTTTTGGCCAATGCATATTTCATTTTATAACATTTTATTTACTTTCGGTTAAAAGTTCAAAGTTTTTGTGGCAAGTTCTTAAGTAACATTTTTTGTAGTGAAAGTTTTCTTATTGGAACATTGAGGGAGACAAGCAATTCACAATTTAATTTTGATTGTTCAACAAGTGGCTTCTAACGAGTTGATGGTGTTCTGGTGTGGGCGGTGTTTGTGAGGGGAGCGCGGTGATTTCTAAATAGCAATATTTTCTACGAACACAAATTTCACTTTGAATGAAAACAAACATATGCCTTTTAGCAAAAAAGTTTTCTCTTGAAGCGCTTTTACCTCAAGCATGTTGTACGTCCTTAGTTTTCCAAAGTCAATATTAACTCCTAAGTAGCTGTTAAAGTACTTTTGTGTAGTTAGTCTACTAGTTAATAAATAAGCGCATTTCTTCCAACAAAAAAAATTTTAGTTTTGTAATATTTACTTCATAAACCGAGCAACCTTCTGTACTGACTGCTTCTAACAATTATTGGAGATGGCTGCTCCGAGCTCTGTTGATACATTTTTTGTGAATGACTTCTAAATTGCTCGAGACTTTCGTAAACAAATCATTAAAACATTAAATTATATTATCAGAAGGCTCCACAGTAAACTCAAATTTAACATACCCCAATTTGTGCTTTTGCTGAAAATTCGAGGGGCTGACAAGGGTTTCAAACCAAGTCTAATACTACCAATGTCATCGGCGTACGCCAGTAGCTGTACACTCTTATTGAAGATTGTACGTTCTCTATTTACCTCTGACGCTTGTATTATTTTCTCCAGCAATAGATTGAAGAAGTTGCACGATATGGAGTCGCCTTGTCTGAAACCTCGCGTTCACGTTTCCAAAGCCTCTAATTATCTGAATGGCAACTAAGCGTAAAATATTTCGCACATTAAACTCCAATCATAATAAACTTTCTTGTTGCTTTTATGATTTCATAATTTGAATGAATTTTCACTTCCTCCCCTTTTGGGGCGGGCTGACTTGCCTAAATCAATAAATCATTACGGCGTACATAAAATTGGCAAATTATTAAATATTTTATGAAGAACAATTTGTCGGCAAATGATTTCCGCCAGCGGCCACTCAATCTTCGAATATGATATACAAAGCAGCGGTATTGAAGAGGCTGTGTCGGCAGCCCATAACAGAACAGCGCTGTTGTGACAGACGGAAGTGCGGCAAGACAGGGCAGAGGACACTCAGTAGAAGTTAGTAAATAAATAACCGAGCATAAAGATGCCTGAGCATCCGTCAAATCCAATTAGAGTTGCTGCTTGTGGACTTAAGCGACAACAACAACAATAGTGCTTTGCAACTGCCAGCAAATATACAAATAATAGAATCTGCACGGCAAGTAGACGCAATCAGTTGCGCTTGAAACGACATTCCAATGGCGGCCGACAGCCCGGCCACCGCGTGGTATGAGTAATGAGCAATTGCTGGCTGCCGCTCGGCATTTCACAATTGCAACTCATTTATCATCATAAATCTTGGATATGAAAAAATTGTACGCAAATTTCTGCCACAGCACACAGCGCACACAACAGGGCAACATTCAACAATTTGGCAACAACAACAACCCTCCCACAGCCAGCTACTACACTAACTACCATTACCAGCACAAAACTCCGTGCGCCGCGGCCAAATGAGCGACGGAATGCCACGCAACTGACAAACAATTCATCATTGAATAGCAACGACGTCCGAGCAACTCGCAGGAGACGCAACGCGCGTCTTGCGTTGCCAACCAAGAAATGCTGCAGGTCCTGCTGCGTGTATATGTGGGTGTGACTGAGCTGCGCACACCCAACAACCAATAAATAACTAACTACAACTGGGGAGGGGGAGTGGCATGAGTAGACGCTTGTAGGCGTGACACTGACCAAGACTGTGCGGTGTTGGAACATTTTTTACAACGAAATCACAGCGGTCAGATTGAAAATTAATGAGGTCATTCAAACTTAAATGCGTGGCAGCGCGCCACAACGCCACAACGCCGTCGCAGTCAAAGTCAAGTTGACTTGTCAAGGCGCTGTGTGAGCAAAGTGACAGTAAGCGCTGCGAAAATGCGCCAGAAATGAGGCACCGCACCGCGAGCCAACGCTTGGTTTGACCGATGCGGCCAGATAAGCAGGATAAGAAATGAATAGGACGACAAGTCTGCTTTATGTGGCGAAATTACGTTTTGAATAGCGTCTGGGTGGTGCTCACATACACACACGCACATACTGTAAGTGCATGTGTATGTGTGCGCGTAAACAGTGGTAATCTTGATGTTATGAGTAGCGCATACCAATTCCTTGGTCGCTGCCACTTGACGTTAAATGTTTGCAAAATACTTGAATATAAATGACTCTTACGCCGGCTGGGTGGGGGATAATGGGGGAACTGCTTTAAAGTTGCGCGTAGTGAGAGGAAATTAAAAATATAGCAGCAAGTGTATTATAAGTCAAGGACAAAGAGCTGAAGCAAGGTAGGAGAATTAGGCAAGTATTCAGAAAGTACTTTTTCTGCCATGAAAGCGAATTTTTTCAAAATTTAAATTGTTTCTAGCAATCTTGCCTTAATTTCTTTGAACTTAGAACACCTTTAGAGCATGTCTAAGGGGCTGAAACCTTTAATTTCGATTCCGCCAAACACATATTTTTCGGTTAAAGAACTGAAAAAGTGACAAAATGTAATATACAAACGATTTTTTCAAGTTTGAGTAGAAGAAACTGCTTCAAATAGTAGACTGATAATGTGAAAACTGAACTACTTCTTTACTGGTATAGTCAGCGTTTACGCGGTTATAACTGAGTTAACAATAGCGCGCCACATTTTTCTTCTTTTCACTATTTGTCGCCGATTCGAGATACGGATCTCTCTAACGGAGTAGAGGTCTTCCTCTTCCTCTGCTTCCACCGGCACTCCACTGTTTCGAAAACTTTCAAAACTGGAGCGTGGTCATCCACCCGGACGACTCGACTCACTTTTGCGTTCACCGTCTGCGGTAATCCAATTGTCAGATTTTTTTTTCCTTTGTCCAAGTTCTAAGTTAAGGTTTTAACTAAAACACGAAATTTTTCCACTTTAGATGATCCTGAAAAGAGTTATGTTGCGAACGCGGGCACATCTTATTTCTGAGGGGTCACTGGTTTAACTTTTTTGTTTTTCGAAAATTTCAGAACTTCATTGTTAATAGTGTATGTTTGTAACATTAAGAAAATCTAATAAAATATTTAATTTTTTGTGTGAAAAGCAAAACTGTTGAAAAGAGGCTGTTTTTTACCAGAGGAAAACCATCTAAACCCTTAACTGACTCATTATTTGATAGTAGGTTTATTGTAGAAAACACGCGTAACTATTTTTTATAAGTAACTTTGCATGATGATCAACTCATGAAAACTAATTTTTTCCACTAAATGCAAATGATCACATATTTCAAAAAAAAAAAAATCCCAGTCGAAATTTTCCAGCGCTTTTAATCAGCAGCTACACGCATGCAACGGCGATGCTGGAAAACTTTTAAGCTGAAAAATATTATGCAAAAGCTCATCCGTGATTTTCCACAAAAAAATTTAATTGCAGCGTTTAAATCTCTACCGAGAATTTGCGCTTTTTTGCCGAGACAATTTTTACATGCCATTGGAGAGAAAAAAAACGCACATTTTTAAACTCATAGCTTCGTGTGGCATCCATGGCGTGTCTGGCGTATTTGGCGTAAATCAGCCTAAAGGTTTTGCTTTGATAAAAATTTACTTTACATTTTGCATTTAGCATGCAAATGCACACACATACAACCATAGTACACCAATGTATGTGTGTCTGCTTCTGTGAAAGTATGCATTTTAAACGCTGCGTGTTCATGCCAACGCTGAAATGTCAACAATAATTGCTGCTGCCGTTGCTGTTGTTACTGTGTGTTGTATTGCATTCATACACACACACACATACACACAACCCGTTGCGTGCATTTATCGCAACAACGGACGACATGCATAAATGAAATTCTCGTGAATTTGTCAGAGTTTTATGAGCGCCGCCTGTGCGGAATTTTTCCCAACAACTTTTTCTGTGAAAATAAAAAATTTCATTCACTCGCTGCTTTGTATTGTCACCAGGCAACTAAAAAGCCTTTGCATGCGATGAGCTTACAGCAATACATATACATACACACATGCGCATATTTATGTTGTATTGTAACATTTGTTGCTGTGATTGCTATCACAACTATTTGCACATAGTTATTTTCGTTTAACATTTTGTAGTCATAAGCACACGCACACACATGCATATACATATGTATATATGTATGTATATACATATATGGTATACTATATATAGCTATAGATCGTGGAAAAAAAATAAAAATGGAAAAATAGTTTGCTTGTAATACAAGTAAGCTCACATGCTTGTAACACAAATATGACTTTTAAAATAAACAAAAAATTGCAAAAACAACAAAGCTGCCAAAGGCGACGTTTATTTATTCAGTTTTAAAGTTGTAAGCGAGAGATATTGCCAGGAAGCATGCAAAATGAAATTTTTGAAATACAACATGGCAGCCAGCAAAGTCAAAGGATATTAATATTTTATACTATATACTTATATATTTTCCAAAAAAAAAAAACAACACTGTAATGATTTCGCTTTCAAGCACAAGGATTACGTGGATAATACCATACACAGTTGCATTTCTTATGGCATAAATGGCTATCAAAAGATTTTTATTCTGATTATGGTCGTTCAGTTTGTATGACAGCTATATGCTATAGTGCACCGATCTACACAATTTCTTCGGAGATTGGAGCTATAACTTTGACAATAATCCGTGCCAAGTCACATGAAGATATCTCGTCAAATAAAAAAGTTTTCTATATATGAACTGGATTTTGAACGAACAGTTTGTACGGTAGCTATATGCTATAATTGTATGTATGTTTGTCTACCGATCTGAACAATTTCTTCGGAAACTGTAGATATAACTTAAGCAATAATTCTTGCCAAATTCCGTGATTGTATGTTTGGCAGCTATGTGCTGCAGTGCTTCGATATCGGCGATTCCAAAAAATAAGCAACTGCTGGAAGCGAAAAGATCGTTTGCAAAATTTCAGAGCGATATCTCAAAAACTAATGGAATAGTTCGTAATTTTGTAGGTACTCGTCACGCTGATCATTTATATACATTGTGACAAAAAATACCCGGAACTTTCTTTCTAGAAATACTTTCTAGGATCTCCAAATTTCCTGCTAAGTGTGACGAACTACTTGAATCAGAGTGTAATAAAATAGAATGAAACATTTTTCCTCGAAACAGCAGGTTGAACTGATTGAACTTTTGACAACTGCAACTATTACATAGCGTTATTGGAGCACTTGAATGGCAAAATCGCCGAAAAATGTTCGTATTTGAAAAAAAAAAACGAAGTACCGTTACACCAAACCAACGCGCCGCGGCACAAGTCGGTAAAAAGATGTCAAAAATCCATGAATCGGGTTTCATTACTTCTCCATCCAGCGTATTCACCAGATTTACCCCACAGCGATTATTTTTTGTTCTCAAATCTCAAATCAATGCTCGCTTTGAAAAAATTTTCGTCGAATGAAAATGTGACCGCTGAAACTGAGGCCCATTTTGAAGCAAAACTCAAATCGTACCAGAAAAATGGCATCGAAAAGTTGAACGGTCGCTGAAATCAGTATATCATCCTTGAAGGAAGCTACTTATATTCAATAAAAAAAAAGAAGTTTTGTCAAAATAATCTGTTTTACTATGGTAGGCCGGGACTTTTGAACTGACCTGTTAAATTTGGCAACTATCGAATGACTAGCTTATGAGATATAGCATTTAAATCCGAATTTTTGTGATTGTACGTGACAGTAGATGAAACTTGGCTCCATTATTTCATACGAGTTCGTGTGGACTTTGGGTGGGAAATTGTATTTATATCTATATTGCTAAATCAAATCTTATTAAAAAAATCTACGAAATTTTTAGTCCATTTCTCTTAGGGTAGTTTTGAGTTATACTTTTGTTTTCTTTGGGCTTCTTAACTTAGAAGAACATTTTCGTCTGAGGCATAAACTTTATTTTGTCTGCCGATATATGTATTTCTTACTAATGCCTGGCGCTGACACTGATTTATTATTATTAAAGGCTTTTTATGAATATATGTATATATATGAATACACATATTTTTTACAATTTTTTTCTAGTATTTAAGAGTAAGTTAAGGAAAATACAGAGATAGTCGAAATACACGATTTCAGCAAATCAAAAATGCTTAAAATAATACTCGTTCTTAAAATCGTGACTTGAAATTATATTTCAGCTTAAAATTGTAAATTCTAAACTCATAACGCAAAAATGAAACCGAAATGCAAATCTTTTGAAATTTTGAATATTTAAGCCACTTTAGTGATGTGGCGACAGCATTAAAGAAAGTGAAATAGTATCGAGGCGATTGCTGAAAAGCCGAAAATCCTCACCTAGTTACAAAAAGGAATTTCAATATGTCATTGTCCAAGATATTCAGTAGCTGAACTGATATGTATATATGTACATATTTAGGAGAAAATATGTGTGCACATGTTCATTATAAATTTTCGCCTAACAATAAGTGTCATAATTACATTTGACAGCAACGATGCCTTTGACAAGCAGACTTCCCGCCAAACTATTTACGCAGCCCACTAAACGCGCCATAAAAGATAGATTTAGGAGCTGTAAATACTTCTACATACTTGCATTGACAAAATGACAAAAGTGTATTTATATTTGTGGAGGGAAACTACAAAAACCGAGCTGAGGGTTGCACTTAGCGCACAGCTTCAGGTGTTTCAGAGTCCTGCAGCTAGTTCGGCTAAAGACTGCAGGCAAAAACGTACGAGACACATGCGTATATTGGTGTCTACAACACAGATACACTTATGCGATAATAGAAAAAAAAAAACAGATAATGCCTGCTGAGGTCTGAGATCTCAGTCAACGCACCAACATACCCAGAGCGTCTAGTCTCCCTTGGCTGCAGTCTTGCATGCGGCACAGGTGAGGCTGTCGGAGCGCGCCTGGCACGAAGCAACACAAAGCAATCTATAACTAATAATAAAAAGACAACAACAAATGTATTCAACTAACAGTTAGCAGAAAAAAGGAGCACGACTTCGTGAGCGTGGGAATGTGCTTCGCCGAAATTATGTGGATTATTTGCGCCCATTGAGGGATGTGCCATGGCCGAGCCACAGCAGCAACAATGCCATATGCGTAAAATCCATCAACGCGCTGACAATGCACGCATTTGAGCAAAAACAGAAACGAAATGCAGAAAAAATTAGAAAACTAGGAGCACAAAGGCGCAGATTGGCAGCGTATAGTGTGAGCAGTAAATAGGGATTCCAAGTGGTTTTTGTGCTGAGCACAGTCCAGTGCAGGCGGGTGTGTGCTTAGGACAATGAAATCAGAGAGCTGACAAGTTGATAGAACGGACTGACTATCAAAAGTGTTGGCAAAAAAGGCGCACAATCCCGAATGTGTGCCAATAAAACGAAAAATCTGAAGAAGTGAGAAAATGGCAAATGAGAAGGCGAGCAAACGAGTGCGCTGAACCAAAAGCAACTTAGACGTTGAGCGAGCACCAGCAGCGACAGCCAAAACAGTTGCCCCTAGGAAATCAATATAATTGTGTGCGAATGAGTTTCGGCGAGGGCCCAAGCAGCGGAGCGGGTCGCTGAGTCACACGCTTGTAGCGACAGCAGGCCAGCGCACAACTACAAAAACAACAGAAAAGGCAACAACAGTGCTTTTACAATATAGTGCCAAAGTGCAGTGGCAACAACAAGTGCGCCACAAAAGGCAATTCGATTTTGCGTTGGCGCGCCTAGCAACAGGATCAGCAGCAAGGGATGTAAGCGGCAACAACAACAACAATAACAGCATATAATAATGCATTGAAAAATTACTAAGAAAAAAATGTGTATGAAATATAAGGAAATCGCATTGTGCGTGGCAAACATGTCAAATCAATGACAAGGCTCTTCTTGTCTCCAAGCATACGAAATTGCACTGTGCATTTAGCGAGCCTTTCCCTCGACTGCACTATATGCGCTGCACATGCTCTGCGGCATTAGTTTACAATACGGTGCTGTTGTTTTTGCTGTTTTATGCACTGTGCATTGAGGATCACTTATCGTTTCATATAAATTTCATTTTCTTCTGCTTGTCTTTATATTGCTTTCGCTGTGCTTCAGTCTTTGTTTTTTTTTGTATGTGTGTGTGTCCTTTCAGAATCATTCGCCTGAACGGTTATCTCGTTTTTAATCGGATCGTTTGGTTTGACAGGCTCACGGACACATATTTATTTACGGTTATATTGTTTGAGGCAAGTTATAGCCACAGGTGTACGTTGAATGTGTTATAAGAAGTATTTTTGAAAGCATATTCGATATTTGTCCACATACCCTGTAGGGATAAATTAATTGCTTGTATAAGGTTTCATCATAAGTAATAGAAACTGCTCTTTTGTAGCTTTTAAATTTATTGAAAATTTTGAACAGATTTTTTTTTTATAGAGAGACACGAAAAAGGGATTGTAGTATAGAAATAAATTATATCTTTTTTAATATATTTTTAATGTATATCTATACATGAATAAGTTATCAAGACGATTTTTCAAAATGCAAGCTATTTTTAGAAATTTTTCAAAATTCAAACTGTTTTCGGATATGCAATTTTTCTGCAGACTCGGCCTCTAAACTGGTTCGACTTTTCGCGAAATAAGCGTTTTTCTCAAAACTGACTGTTTCAAAGCGATATCCAAGATTTATCAACCGATTTGAATTCTAGGATAGTCTTCTTCAAAGGCTTGCCTGGTGTACTGGTATGAAATTTGCATATTTTGTGAAAATGAAACACTAATTTTGAATTGGAAAGTAAAAAAAAAAAAAACTATTCAAAATACTAAACCTTGCTTTTTAATCATTTTGACCGAAGGTGTATACCATGGCAACAGAAATATTCCTCTATTGAAGCAAACCAATCAGTCACCCAATTTTCGATTTCTGCGTAGGAATCGAAGTGTGCAAATCCTATCGATGAAAGCAAATGCAAATCCAAAGGGACCAAGCCTGGTCAATGCGGCTGCTGGAGTAGTAGCTCCCAGCAAATTACTTTGATTGTATCCTGACCGTTCTCACGTCACTCGGGTCTAAGTAACAGGAACGAAGCCGGATTTTTATCCGGCCAAGGACTGTCAAATCCGCACCATGCCTCGAAATTCCTACAGAAATTTTTGCTGCCGCTACAGCTACAACAACTTTGTATCCTGAACCGATTTTGCTTTGTGTGCAGGTGCATTGTCGTGTCAAGAATTACTTTGCCGTGCCTTATGACCCATTCCGATCGTCTTTGGATTAAAGGATGGTTTAAATTGAACATTTTTTGGCTGTAACGATTAGCATTAAGTTAGTTTCAGCAGATTTTAGAAGCTCATGCTATAGCACATCCTTCTAAGCTCACCAAACACAAAGCATTGCCTTTTCACCGAATCGATCTGTTTTTGCAGTCGCTGTTGACGGTTGTCCCGGATTAATCTATGATTTTATTCGTTTAGATTTATCTAAATAAATCTATTTTGCATCCGCAGTGAAAATTCGACGTAAAAATAACTTACTTTCGTGTCTTTACAACAAAATTTCACATGAGTTTTTTTCAGTTTTTCATTTGCCTTTCATTCATATCATTTTCCACACTGATCGTTTCCATAGCCTTCAAACGGTCTGAAATTGTTTCTTATGCAACATTTAACATGGCTGCCACTTGCTTTGGACTCAAAGTATCATCTTCATATAATTTTTTATTGCTTCGCATTCTGCGTCTTCAAACTGTTTTGGAGGTCTTCGACATTCTTCATTTCTCACATAAAAATCATTATCTATGAATCGTTGAAACCATCTTTTGCCTGTTGCTTCTGATAGAGCATGATCACCATATGCATTGACAAGCATTCGATGCGACTCTGCAGAACTTTTCATACAAAATTAATGCTTTCTACAAATACACTTTTCGGTAAAAAATTTGACATTTTTAATATAATAAAAAAATATGATGTTGTTTGTTCAATGACTGCCAAGTTAATGAATATGTTTGACAGAAATTATGCCATCCCAAAAGAAAAAAATTAAGGCTCGCAAGTGTGCCCTACCAACAAATTCGTATCTTAACGCTCACCTTATACCGGTGTTGGAGAGTATTCTTCATAGGCTTAGCTACGCCTTGAACTATCATATTCCCAACTTTCACTTTTTACTATCGAATTGTTCTCTCAGTTTATAAGATATCGATTTGAAATTTTGCACACGTCTTTTTCTCTTCAGGAAACTACTTATTTGTCGGAACCACCGATATCGAATAACTATAGCATAGGGCTGTCATACACACTGAACTATCAAAATCAAGTCATTGTATGGAAAACTTTTTGTTTGTAGAGACATCTTCACGAAATTGAGTATGGATAATTATCATATGGATAACGCTACTATTAACGAGAAAATTGTTCAGATCCGATCACTACAACATACATACATATAACTTTACATTTTATACTATCGCACCTAGCTGCCATACAAAGTCGAGAATATTTTGTATAGATTTTTTACAACTAAAATTAACGGTTAAAACTAAAATATTTATTAAAAAAAAATAAAATAGAATTCTCATGAAAATTTCCTATAGGCCATGTTCTAAGATATATGTACTTACCTTTATAGTCCTATTTCCTATCTATTTCTAGAAAATTTAGTGCTTGAAAAAAAATATTATAAAAATAGAATTGTCATAAAAATTTCCTACAAGGTATGTGCTCAGCTATATATACCTTTATAATCCTATTTCCTTTTGTTTCGTTATACATAATATAATTTTTTGCCCATTTAGGCAGCGATGCGTGAAGGTTTGGCTCTTTAGCAATTTAAAAAACAAGTGTTCACTTTTTAGGGTCCTCTATTCAATTAAAAATGTACATATATAAGTACATATAAATATGTACACAAATATACGAATATGTATATACATACATATGTATATATTTAGTTCCAAGTCATGCACTTGTAATTTGTGCCTCCACAGTGATTATCCTTTTTGTGTTAGTTATTTTGTTTTTTTTTTTTGCTTTCTGCTAAGCAATCTATTGTGATTTGAAGTTATGTGTTAGCGTTACGCTTTGTCTGTAGTATGTACTGTTGACCACAAAAGAAATTTAAAAATCTTAAAATAATTTTTCATTTGCATACATTTGAATGTATTTCGTTAATTACATTTTCGACTTCTGTTTTTGGTTTCGTTTTTGTATTTTTATTAGTTTTTGCATAGCTTTACCTTTTCGTTTCTTTTAAAAACTGCTCAACTTGCGAGACATGTTTCAGCATGTCGATTTGGTTTGGGTTCGTATCGACTTATGATTTTATATACCTGTGCGACCTTCTTCATGAGATTGTGTGATCTTCGAGGTTTTGTAGATTTTTTTATACAAATAATTTGTTATCGGGTTCCCTTTCGGTGTTTATGACATCAGCATTGTGTCTGTATGATTTATTGTATTTTGTAAGATTTTTATGATTTATTGACTATATAACTACAAACATAAGTAAGTACATAATCTGTATGTACAAAGATCCTTTGGAAACCATGCATAGCCTATTTAAGGGCTTACATGGGTTTCCTGGCGTAAAAACAGCCTTTTTCAAGAATTTTTTCTCATAAAAATTCTTACTTGTTACAAACATTCATTATTAACAAAGGAATTCTGAAATTTTTGGAAAAAAATATCTTAAATTCGGCCATTGCAACGCCATTTCCGGTGACCCCACGGAAAAAAGATGCACCCGCGTTGGCAGGATAACTTCTTACAGGATCATTTAAGGCGAAAAATGCGTAATTAATTAAAATCTTAATTTAGAACTTGGACAAAGGATTGGATTTTTGGCAGTCACATTTACAAAAAAAGTTGAAATTTCATTAAAAATTGCGAGACCTTTTTTTGCAAATAGTTTTATCAAAAAAAATCTTTCGCCCACGTCTTAAAGAAAAAAACTTATTGACAACAAGATTAAAATTTCTGTGAAAATTTTTTCTCAAATAGGTGAAAAAAGATCCTTTGCCGAAATCTTTGAGAATTTTATCTCAAAGAACTGTGAAAAACTTCATGAAAATCGGTTGATTAGCTCTCGAGAAATCGTGCCAACCGTCTTCAAAAACACAGCTTCGAGTAAAAGGTGTTTCGAGACGGCGCACTTACCCTAGCTAGCCACGAGCGCACAAGTTCTCAAGGCTGTATCTCCGAAACTATTACTCGCATCAACTTAAAAATTTAGGATAATTTTACAATAAAAAGATTCGATTATTTGAAACCCGTAACCCATTTAAGGGTTACCTTTCAAAGTACGTATGGATTTTTGATATTTCGAAAATTATTATATACTGCATTAGAGTTTGTGGATTGAGATTGACCTCTAAAAAACTAAACTAAGGCGAGATTTCCAAATATTATTTACTTAAAAATTTAAAAAAAAAAAATCTGTTTGTGTGGGTTTTGATATTTTGAACATTTTACTTGATTAGAGTTATGAATTTAGATTGCGAATTAAAAATCAAACTAAAGCTAGTTTGTCTATAATATATACTTAATAATATTTTTTTTTTAATTTTTAGGTTAGTTTTTGAAAAGCAGGTTATGTAATCTACAATCTTTAAAAAGTGATCTCCTCTTCTGACTATTTATTCTTATTACCTATATATAGCAAATAAGTACCCTACATACAAATCATCTACACCTTAACCCAAATGAAAAAACCTTAAAGCAATCAACATTATCTAATAACTCCAACAAATGCATCAGTCCACGCTAGCACCTATCCTCAGCTATGAGCAGTTTCCATGCTGCGTCATGCTGCTTATAAATGACCCAAACACCGACTAGACGTGGCACACCCTTTGTTGTAGGTTGCCACCGAGCTGACAATGACACGGCCACTAAGAATAGTGACGACAACTCAGCCGAATGCTACCTAGACACCTACATACATACATATGTATATGTAGGTGAAGATGTGTGGCGACTATGACGACGTGACTCCAAATAAATTAGCAGCTATTTTTTGTGTTTCATAATTATAAAAAAATCTCTAAAAAGTATGGGTCAGTTGTGCATGCGGCCTTTTTACCAACGACAGACAACACTTTTCTCATTTCATTGCCTTCTCAAACACAATTCTTTAAGCGTTTGTTCTTTTTTCCCTGCCTTGCATTGTTTTTGGCTGTCTACTTGCTTGTCCGTCAGCTCTAATTGCATGACGCGGCCGAGCCGACGCTGTGGTCTGTGGTTGAACCTGCCGAAATGCACGTCATCCATTTATTTCGAGTGCGTGCACTGCGTAGCGCTCAGACGGATTCTCGGCTGCTCGGCTGAGCCCTGCTTTGCGCACCAAAGGTACTTTGTTGCAGTGTGTTAAAGAAAATAAGCTCTTATCATGGCACTTAAGTGAGTAATTGAGGCGTAACGAATTCATTTGGAGCGCTAATTGTACGGCGGAGAGCAGCAACGGGAGTGGATCGACCGAGTTGAGTGCACTGTGTAAAAAATTTCACCCAAAAAAAAAAATCAGTTGGCTTTAACTGGCCGCATTAGCATAGCAGTAAAAGTACTTTGTGTATATTTTGTTATCCTTCGAGTCTCGAACTCCAAAATCCAAATTGTAAAAACTCGCTCACCCATTTCGGTGGCAATAAATACCCACAGCACTAAACCTATTTTTAGCGCTTATTATGAGCTCACGTGCATTATGTGTTGAAAGCGCCATTCACGCTGCCAAAGTGAAGCGTCGCTGCTGCTTTTCAAACTCATGAATTTTAGGCAATATTTTGCGGTTACCTTGCCATATCCGATGACTATACTCATATAACATTTTCCCCGTTTTTGTGTGTGTTTGTTTTTTTTTTGTACATTTTAATATATTTTTGGGCTGAAACCTTCGTGCCACTGGAAATATGACTCCGTCTGCGGCGACACATCACCATTTGGCATTATGACCAACTCTATTATCGTTAACACGCTAGCAGCGTCAGCCCACACATATACTACTTTGCATACGTACATATGTATGTATGTGTGTTTGTATGTATTACTACTTTTTAACGTGATTTCACGTTGTAAATATCGCTGGGCACAAGTTTAAATCAAAAGCGCACAAAAAAAGTTTTGGAAATTTACGCGCCATCGTCACGACATCAAACCGCCAGCCAAAGCACTGCCAAGTACATACATACATATGTATGCATGTGCGCTTGTGTGTTGGCGCCAATAAATAAACTATAAGTATGTAGAACATGCTGACCAACTTTCAACAACTAAAAGGTGTACCCATTTCAGCTAATATTTATGGCTTATAATGTCAGCCGGTGCGGTTTATACGACACTTTTCTGGCATCAAGCGACTTTATGTGCGGGTTCGATTGTGCTAAGCGTATGCATATACATTTCATGTAGTTTTTTTTTCTGCTGGCATAATCATATAGCGGTATTTATGTATGTGTTGTGCCTGGTTGTAGTTTTTATGCAAAACGGAAGTACTTGCAGTGATTGCTCCTTGAGAAACTTGAACATGCTTTAGCTCGTGCAAATTACAATTTATGTTAGTGATATTTTCGTAATTCACAGCTCAGAAGTCAAACTTCAATTTTATTTTATTATAAGCGGCTTATCCAGGTGAAGTCAGCGCTACTTATATAATAAAAATTAAGCTCCAATTCCGAAAAACAGAAGTGAGAACACATTTATGGAAGCCAAGTGTGAATTCGTTTATTTTATTGATTTTAGAACGCGGTGCCTTCAAAGTCGATCATCCGGAAGTCTAAAAGATTGTCGCACACCTGGCCTCTTCAGACAGAGGACTGATAGCTGACAGTTTTTGATCGTCTACATTCCAAATCGATCATGGTGAACTTTAGATGACTGTTGGGCTCCTGGTAGTGCTAGGTACGTGACTGATAATGTTTATACAAGTAGTAAGCATATACCAACTAATTAACGATCGTTGGCGGTCGCAAATGGAAAAACCCTTATTTCCGCATTCAAAATAGATCTGGGTGAACTCTAGAGTATTCCTGGTGGCGCTATACGGGTAATTGATAGTGCTTATTGGAATCATATAGCATCTAGCACGCGACATAATTCTATTTATTCACCTAGCAGATGGTTCTCGGGCGATAGATGTCGCCAACGTGTGTAAAACCATATGCCCGCATTCAAAATAGATATTGGTGAAGTCTAGCGGATTGTCGCGTTCTTGGTATCGCTTGACGTGTGATGAATACTGTTTATGAAAGCACAAAATATCTAATAGGCGATTCGCTTCCATCCAATCCACCTGGTTGGTAGTTAACGGACGCTAGAAGTCGCCAAAGTACGAACAACTATATGCGTGCCTCCAACTCGATAATTGTGAACTCTAGAGGATTGTTGTGCTACTGGTATAGCTAAGAGAGTGATTGAAGCTGTTTATGGAAGCGTATAGCATCTACTCTACGACCCAATTCGACTAACATACCGAATAGATGGTTGCCAGTAACTAGAATTCGCCAAAGTATGAAAAACCAAATGCAAACCTTCAAATCGATCTTGCTAAACTCTAGAAGAATGTTACATTCCTACTAGCACTAGGCGGCTAATTAATGATACTTAAGGAAGCATATATCATCTACGTGGGGTTCCAATTCAGTCTCAACCATTCAGTAGACGGTTTCTAGTCGGTAGAGTGCAAATCTTTGCTTTGTTATATTTTTGGATTTTTATATACACCAAGGATACTTTCGGAAATTGGAGAATAGTACTAAGAACGCAATATCTTTCACTTTCCAAAAGATCATTAATTAAATGGAGATACATATATGCATATCTATGCGTTATTCCTTAATATACTTTATGTGACTACGATCTAATGAACCTTAGTTTTGAAACTGTCTCTAAAAAATCGAATTTTTATCATGAGTCCACAGCTTTCTCCATTTTAATATAAAATCGTGGAAATGCATGAACCAAGAGTTCAGATTTCATGAAATCATCCATTAACAGATTTTCTAATAATATACAATATAAACTCTCCAGATGGCTTCAGGGCTTTGTAAAATACTATGTTGGAAGAAAATTCCATTCTGTCTAATTTGGTCTGGCTTTGAGATATCGGTCTGAAATTTTGCATATATCCTTTACTCCCTAGGAAGCTGCTCATTTGTCGGAACCGTGGCTATCGGACCTCTATAGCATATAGCTGTCATATAAACTGTAGGATCGGAATCATGTTCTTGTATGGAAAACTTTTTTATTCGAAAAGATATTTTCCCCACACTTGGCATAAATTATTGGCTAAAGTAATAATATAATCTCCGAAGAAATGATACAGATCGGCTCTTTATAGCATATAACTGCCATACAAACTGAACAATGAAAATCAAATTATGTTATGGAATTCTTTGTATTTGTAAAGGGTATTATCACTTTGGTGCAAAATAAATTAATTTATTTTATTCTCTTGGTTTTGCAAAGCTTATGGGTGATTTTCGGTAAACAATCAGACATCAGTCCTCACTCTGTTAACAAACTTACTGTGATTTCCTTTTAAAATAAAATATTTTTATATTTCGCAAATCGATCTGACTGATATTTAAAACTTTTTAGTTTAATTTCACAGTGAAAATATTATGAAAACCGCTTTGTACGGTTAAGACCGTTTAAGGATACGCACATTGGCGGCGCTTTAGAGGACAGCGTGTCGACAGTGTATAAAAGAAATACAAACGGTTTCTACGCACCACTTTTCTGCTGTAAAAACTCGCACACAAAATTGCAAAATTGTGTGAATAATGCTGCATTTTACGAGCGATTTTTTATGATCTTGCTGTTGTATTTTTTGCATTGCAGCGCCTTGTTGCATGCACCGTTTTTGTGACAATGCGTTTATGGCCAGACAATTGTGAAAAAATTAATCATTGCAAGCGGCAATAAAAATAAATGCAACGACCAGCCAGTGAAAACACAATGCAGTGTAGCGACATTTTCTCACTATAAGCGACAATGGCAGGCGAGCGTATGGACGAGGCTTAATGTGCATAGCTCGACTACTTTTTTGTTTAACTGTGCGCATTTTGACACAACGGCGACACATTAAGCTATGCCATTACCATTCAACTGACAGCTGTCAATTTCAATGCGCGCACCTACACTAACAAGAAGAAAAAAATGGAAGATTTTTTTGGAAAATCAAAGAAAATCAGCTTAGCGTTGTAAGCGTTGAAAAAATCTTTGTTAAACTGTCGAGTTTTAGTGCGGCTAATAAAATTTATGAATTTCTGCCTAAAATTTAAATATTTTTATGAATATAATAAGAATCGATATCGATATATCCGATAGCTGGCCATGCAAACTGAAATATAAGAATCAAGTTTTTGTATGGAAAACTTTTTTATTTGCCATGATATCGTCACAAAATTTAGTATGTATTATTCTAATAGGTTAGGCTACAAAATCTGAAGAATTTGTTCAGATCGGTCAACTATAGCATATAGCTGTCATACAAACTGATCGATCAAACTCAAGTCCTTCCAGAGAAAAGTTTTTCATTTGACAAGTTATCCTCACGAAATTCACCACAGATTATTAGACAAATAATTACTATAACCTCGAAAGAAATTGTTTAAATCGGTCAACTATAGCATATAGTTGTCATACAAACTGACCGCTCAAACTCAAGTCCTTGTATGGAAAACTTTTTTATTTGACAAAGTATCGGTAACAAATTTTGCCTGAATTATGATCAAAGGCATCACTATAATCTCCACAAGAATTGTTGAGATCGGTCTACTATAGCATATGGCTGCCATACTAACTAAGCGGCCAAATCAAGAAAAATGAGCTTTTTATACCCTTTATGCTATAAAAAATGTACATGAGGAGGGTACTGAAATTGGCATTTTTTCCTATATTGTTGTTTTTGTGAGATGCAGTTAATTATATAATTTTCATTAGGCACGTCCTTAGCTTCCAACCAAACTTACTTCTTAAGAAATGTCTACCATTTATTGACAATTAATTTTTAAATTCATAGATAGTTTTATTTATATTAAATTATTTGAGTATAAAAAAAAGCAAAAACAAAAAAAATTTTAATTTTTTATATCTCTTTTTTCTTTTTTTCAAGTTAGATTCCTAGCCGCAATTGAAAGGAGAATTGCTACCTGATGGACTTTAGCTATGTGAGCTATTGGAGCTTAATATGAAACTGACCAGTTTATTTGGATGTAAGGTGAGTTCCTTAAAGTTCTATTACACTTATTTTATCATGTACCTATACATCTAAGGCTAGACCTACAGTGGCTTAAGAAAACACCATTCGAAATTACATTTTCACCATATAATATTGCCACAGTTGAAGTTTCAAATCTCCGTAGAGTTTTGCATACATTTGTATGTATATCGTCATCTAAAATGCAAAATAACGTATCATCAAAAAAATCGAAATTGAGTTTTTTATTGCTTGCGATCCACTACATCATGTTACAAATATGTAGCATAAAATTTTCAGCTTCCGCTGTCACATATAACCATTATGTAACTATTTTATAACCAAAACTCAAATTTTGTTACAAAAGGGTTTCTATGGTTTCTATTTTATCGCTTTTTCTTCGTATTATACATTTCATATCGTAAAATTTCAAGCTTCCGCTCTGAGATATAACCAATAAGTAACCAATAGATAACCTAATTTATAACCTAAACTCAAATTTTGTTTCAATATGAATGGTTTCTATTAAAGGAATAAACCTGTAAACTCATGAAAAATGTTATTCTGCTTTTTAGGTGACGATTACATACATTCTCCCTGCCACATTTAGTCCACACTTTGTACAACAAAATACTTAACCTAAAAGACCTATGTAAAGGCATATGTATGTACCTCCTAATTTGCTGTAAATGAATTGTCAACGATTTTTTTGTAAAATTTGCAATCCTTTATTGTGCCAACAACAGCTTTATTAAACCTTTTAAGAAATTTTTGTCAATCCTCAAATCTCCCCTCGACAGTGGTTACTTTGCCGTACAGAAAAAATTAAAGCGAAGAATGAAAAATCCGCCAAATCTACAGCCACACATTCCGCTCATATTTCATTTTTATACCAATTGTCTTCGCACCGCTGTGTCAACCACAACCTGCTTCATTTTTCATCTATATAAGCAACGTCTATCTAGAATACTTTCAATTTCCATTTTTCATACTTTTTCTTTTGTATGTGCCTTGCATGCAGTTACCAGCTTTTGTAAACTCACATAGACATACGCACATACACACATACTATTTCGCTTAGCAACAACCCTTTTCATTTGTAACATTTGTAGCTGCACGTCGCATTCAAGGTGGTTTTGCTTTTACTCGCCCGTTTAAGCCATGCGACTCATCCATCAAAGCGTCGCTACAAATAACAAATTGCAACTCTTTTCATTTTCATTTCCATTTTTATGTGTGTTATTATTATTGCTCTGCTTCATCCAAAATAGCGCACACCTTTGTCAATGCTGCTGTGGAATGCTCTGCCGCTGCCTCGGTCTCCGCCTTTATTTGTTTGCCTTTGCCACATTCAATCATCTTCAGCTGAACTCAGTCCACATCCTTTTTTCAGACGTGTTTACAATTTGGGCCTTCCCAGTTTGGTTGCGTGTGTGTAGGCCTTTGTGTTGAGGCCATCTATCTATCGCATCGTTTCGTATCGGCCATCTGTGCATCCAATTATGGCGAATTTCTTCATTACTCGCTCGGTCTGTCCTTTGGCCTTTTGAGAAATTGCTCACAATTTGCCTTCGAATTCTTCATTAGTTGCCCGTGAGATATATATAAAAAAAAACCATTCAATCAGTCTTTTGGGCACAAACTTTTAGTATTTCTCCTTTTTTATAAGCGAGTTTTATTTTACTACTTTTTAATTAGAACTCTAATTGTAGAGTGAGTGTGGAATCCACTTTTTTCGCAAAGACTCGATTTGTTTGATTGAGCTATCATAAAAGCATTGTGGTTCCCATTGAAAAATTTATATGAATGTATAACAGTAATTGTTGCTCTTAATGGTCCCTACATGGACTATAAGTATTAGTGCGAATACCAGGATTTCACGCCTGGGACACCGTCTATTACTTGTTCGATTGGACGCTACAGCATAGCTTATACGAAAAATTCGTTGAAACTGTTATCTTTATCAATTAACATGATATATTTTCTAGAATCAATGCAAAACATATGACAGATATGTATGTATTTTACTTTCAGAACGTTCAGGATCACTGTGTGCAAGACTTAAGGTCGATACTTTTCAGACTCTTGGCAAAATTAGTATAGTAGCTTAACTTATGTGAAAAATTATGCCACATGCATATTAGCTCAATTTCAGGCAGCAATTTTGACTTATTTCTTCTTAAAATTTGCCCAATAAGAAGTAATTCTCCATGGTGAGTCACTTCTGTCTTGCAGAAGGCACTGCAAGTCGAACTGCTTTGTTATATGCAAGCTAGACCCTCAATTTTAGAGATATCGTTCTAAAATTTTGTACACGACTTTCACACAACAAGTAGCTACTCATTTGTTGGAACCGCCGATATCGGACTACTATAGCATATAGCTGCCATACAAACTGTACGATAGAAATCAAGTTCTTATAAGAAAAACTGTTTTATTTGACGAGATATCTTCACGAAATTTGGCACGAATTATTACCTGACGCAAAGCTACAATATCTGTGGAAATTATTCAAATCGGACCACTATAGCGTATAGCTGCCATACAAACTGCACGATCAAAATCAAGTTCTTGTAGGTAAAACTCTTTTAGTTGACGAGATATCTTCACGAAATTTGGCATACTTTGTTTCCCAAAGCAACTCTACAATACATGAAAAAATTATCGAGTTGGGATCATTCTCTCATATAGATGTCATACAAAGTGAACAATCGAAATCAAGTTATTGTAGAGAAAACTTTTTTACTTGTCGAGATATCTTAACGAAATTTGGCAAAAATTATTTTTCATAGCAACGCTACATTATCTGAAAAAATTCTCGACATCGGATTATTCTTTCATATAGCTCGCCTACAAACCGAACGATCAAAATTAAGTTCTTGTGGGGAAAACTTTTTTTACTTGTGCAGATATCTTCACGAAAATTGGTACACATTGTTTTCCACAGCAACGCTACAATATTTGAAAAAATTCTCGAAATCGGATCATTCTCTCACATAGCTGCCATACAAACTGAACGATCAAAATCAAATTCTCGCCCGGAAAACTTTTTTACTTGTACAGATATCTGCACGAAATTTTGCAGAAATTATTTTCTAAAGCAACGCTACAAAATCTGAAAAAATTCTCAATATCGGATCATTCTCTCATATAGCTCCTCTACAAACTGTACGACCAAAATTAAGTTCTCGTCGGGAAAACCTTTTTATTTGCCGAGATATCTTCACAAGTTCGGGCACAGAATATTCTTTAAAGCAAGGCTATAATATCTGAAAATATTTTCCAGATCGGATCTAGATGTCATATAGCTGCCATATAAGCTGAACGATCAAATTTAAGTTCTACTGGTAAAACTTTTTTACTTGTCGAGATATCTTCACGAAATTTGGCGTGGCTTATTTTTCAAAGAAACGCTTTAATACCTAAGGGAATTTTTCATCTAAGTTTCTGAAACATCCTTCTTAACCAAAACTTTTTATATTTCAACTAAAAATGTAACAAATATTTCATTATATATTAAAATATATTTTCGTTACGCAAATTTTTTTCCATACTGTTACCGTTCTTTACAAATTTAAATTTACATATGTAATCATATAAAGCATTGAAAAGACATACCCACACACATACGCGATTAATTTCCCTAATTAGCCAAATACCATTCAAACTCGGCAACGCACGATTCGCTTGTACTGCCCGGGGTTACAGGAACCGTAGCATCAACATCAACTTGTGGTTATACTAATTAGTTTCACTGACAACATTTTAACTTTTGCATTTCTGACAGTTGTTAAAATTTTTCTACATTAATTTGCGAGCAATTTTTTTGCGCCTTTTCGGTTTTTGCTTATTAAAGTTTGTCTTTTCATTAACTGACAGCCGCATTTTAAATTTCGCAATTACCAAAAACTCATATGACAACACACACGCACACAAAAGCGTACATGCAGACATACTATACCACCGAGCAGACGCACACATATGCAAATTTCTATTAAAAACTAATTTGCGCAAATTTACAGTTTCTGCTTCATCGTGTAATGTACTCGCGCGCAGGAGCGGGGAAAACTCGCAAAGTAATAAAACACGAATCGGTTGAATGGCGCATAAAAAATGGAGGATGGGTGAAGGATTCAGCGACAGCCAAAAAAATATATAAAAAAAGTTATTTCAAGTGGTTTGGGTTGCATTAATTTTATGCAAAAATAAAGTGCATATAAAATTTTAAAAACAAAAATAATAGAAAGAAATGCGCCAGTGTGCTGTGGCTGGCAGCTAAAATTACTGTACTCAAAAAAGTTGCGCTATGGAGTTTCGAAATGAACCCTAGTAGGCAAAACATACACACTTACACATTCAAAATATATTAAATATAAATATAAAATTATAAAAAAATTTACACAAAACATTTCATTTGAGGTTTTTTAAATAAGAGCGCTTTTTCTGTAAGAGCGCTACAAAAGCTAAATAAAACAAAAACTGTCTGGACTTTCAATGAAATTCTTTATTCCTGTGAAGCACTATAGTAAGATGTAGAACTTAAATCAGTTAACGAAAACGATGGAATCAGTATAACATGAAGTAGGCCGAATCTCCGCGAAGTATTGCGAAATCGAGCTACGTGAGAGAATATCTTACGGGAAACTTTCCAAAGTATTTGATGGAAACATAGAATATTCGCCTTAGGTTAGGTTAGGCTAGGTTAAGATGGCTGATTAATCAACTTGGCGGGTGCATCACATTAAGACTGTTATGTACAGTTCGTTGTGAAACCAGATGAAATTTTCCTGTAGTTGGATATCAACATTTGGCAAGGCGGCCTGAGCCTATCGCAATTCTGCTTAGTTGTTGTATTTCTGCAATGTTTTTCCCTTGATCGGGCAAAGACGGAACTCTTAGAGGAAGGGTTGTGATGATTCGCAGATGGCTGATGGTAGTGTTTTAATTCTGTTTCCGCCTTTTCATCTGGATGTCGAAAAGTATGAGTTCCGAGGTATTTTTGCCTTGATCGGGCAAAGGCGAGACATATGGATAAGAGGAAGTGTTGAGAGTGTTTAGCTGCCAGACAGCTAATGCAATGGGCATCTGCTAAAATGTTCACTTTTACAGTAAAAATCACGATCGTATAGTTAGAAATCCTGCAATCATTGAAAGGTAGACTTTCCTGAGATCGCAGAGTTAATTAGATTTCTTACGATTTATCCTGAGCACAAGAAACCAACGGAACTCCTATCCATTCCCATTCTGCAGTTATTGTGATGGACCTGTTTCAATAGGCTCATCAGTCTTGCAGTTTCCTGCAATACCGCTACGGCAAGGTAGCCAAAGCAGCGTACATACATAATCTAATATTATAGAAATAAGGAGTATAGACCTCCCTTCACTAATCTTGAGCGCACAGTCAGCGAGCTCAATATAGGAGCTACTATCGACGCCCTACTATCGAAGTGGAATATTAAATAAGCCTCGAATATTCCTCTTATTAAATAAGCAATCGGTGGGGTATGCGCATCTTTAGACTTAGAAACTCTTCCAAAAAAAGACACATCTTTAGACCAAGTAGGTAATTGAAAAGAATTCTTTCTCAACTTTATATAAATTTTCAAGTCTATAGAGCATAGATCTGGTCGTAGTCTATTTATGCATTCTGGCTCCATACAAACATTTATTCCCTTTACTTATCATTCTATGTATATTCCGTATTGTTGCAGTTTCAAGCCTTTAAAGTTATATACATTGTAACCATTGTGTGCGCTTCGCAGCAGTTAACCATATTCCATTAATTATTCGTCAAACATGCATAGAAAATCTCGACCCTTACATGTCTGAACATGAAATTCCCAGTACGCTCAGCTTCTTACTTTTTTCGTTTTTTCACTTTTGTGTTTAATACAAGAGAAGTGAAGACAAAAAATCAATCATTGCTGAACTGTCAAGAGTCTATATGGGCATTATGTTAAGAGATTGGTGTGAAATTGCAAAAAACCTCAACAGGGTTGCAGCTAACAATATTGATGGCAAACAAAAATGTCACACTGACAATGAGAGATAATTGAGAAGCGTTAAGTAAGCAAAAATTGCAGTAATTGTCTGCTGATTACGTTGCAAAGAAAACAAGTAACAATTGGAATTGAATAACCTGTCAGTTGGTTAGAGTTTCTTTGCAGCATTTCTTTTAAATACTTATTTCGAATGTATTTTTCAGTTAGTCACACAAATATACTTTAAGAGCTTATCAAATCCAGAAAAGCTGTAAAAGGTATAAGAGTTGATTTATCATGGTTGACTTTAATAGCGTGCTAGTCGAGCTTTCATGCTATCAAAAGTTTTCTGCCTACTGAGCTTTCACCTAATTGAAAAGTAGTCCTTCACAGCAAATCACTTTTATTCTCATTTGAGCTATATTTTTCAGTTAACCTCACAGTTATGGTAAAAAAAGCCTAGCAAAATCATCTAGAAAAGCTATAGAAAGTATAGAAGTAAGAAAAAGTACTGAGCTTTCATCATGGTTGTGCATTGCGGCTTGTCAAAAGTAAAACATTCAATTCCACATTTTTCCGTTAACCTCACAATTGTACTTAAAGAACTTATCAAAAGCAACCAAAGAAGTTATAAAAGGTGAAAAAGATGACTTCAACATGAAAGAACTCATTACCGTTTTTTCGAGCTTTCACACCAGCAAAAGTTTTGCTACCTACTGAGCTTTTGTAAAGCTTTCATTTCATATAGCATTCAGAGAAGCCATAAATAGTATGGGAGGTGGCTTTGTCATGGAAGAATTCCCTAAAGTTCTATTCAAGCTTTCACACCAGCGAAAGTTTTCTGCCTACTAAGCTTCCACCTCATAAATGTTTAAAGAGTTCCAATGATAGCTCATTTCGGATAGTTTAGACTAGAACAGCATAAAATACACCGGTGAACTGAAAAATAAATAAATTAATAATAAATTCATTACTCCCTAGTCGAGCCTACTGAGATTCTATCTAATACTTTTACCAATGATATCTCACAGTGGAAGCATATCTCGCCTTCAAGAAATTGGTGAAAGCTTTCTATAAAAGCTCCTTTCAACTTTCGCACTAACTCAAACTTAATTCATATTCGTTTGTTTGTTTACTCAGCCACGAATATACGGGTATTTCAAATTAGTTAGACATCTGACCTTTAAGCAAAATACTAAGATTTTAACTCAGAAAATAAAAAGCAATGAATGAACATGCAAAAATTTCTAGGAATGCTTTCAGATTACCTTTACGTAAACACTTGAAGGTTATGTGAAAGACCTTCATGCTACTGCACACCTCTGCTGTCTCATTCTTTGGGTTAACCACGTAAAATCATTCAATACTCATTTGCAAGAAAGCTCAGCCTAAATACCAGATACAATCCGCAAAAAGCACACATGCGTGCATAGCGGATTAAAGGTGGAAGCCAAGCCAAAGGAACAGATAAAGTCATAAGCAAACGATAGAAACGTATGAAGCCGTAGCTTTGCGTATAAAGTAGGTGGATTTCTGCTCAAGTGTAGCTCCTTATGGCAGCAAGTACTCAGGCCACTTAAGCAGAGATGAGCCTGCAAAGGCTGAAGCAGCTTGATGGATGGCATAGCAGCGTCTTATCCCTTGGCGCTACTGTAAAAATAACTACACAAACTAAGGAAGTAGGCTGCTTTTCGCCAACCGGATATATGCATAACAATACCGAGGCAAAGCGGAATTTTCGCCGAAATAAGAATTTGCAAATCGCTACTGTTGCGGTACATAAGCATTTGTTGTTGTTGTTGCTGCTCTTGGTTGAAGGATTTATGTTACACCTTCCTGCAGATAATTGTTTTCCCTTCCCTTTCCGGCAGGCGCTGCGCAGAAAATGAACTTTTAATGGCAGTCACAAGAAGTGGCTCAAGTGGGCGTTGGAGGCGCAAAGTAAATACGCAAAGCAGCGAAAACATATACATATACTTATGTGTGCGTGCGGCTGCAAAAGCAGAGCAAACAACAGAACACAACACAGCATAAATAAAAGCTAGCAGCAGCAATGAGCTGAGAGCGCCGAAGATAAATAAAATAGCGTGAGCTACTTGAGGCGGAAGCTGACAAATTTGCACAAGTAGCGGCATAAGGAGCTGATGAAAGTGCGCGGCGTCGGTGGCAAGTGCATAAGGTAGAAATTGTGCGCGCAAAAATTGCGAAAGAAATGCCAAAAAATGGCGGATAAGCATATGCAAAGCAAAACGCGCTTTCGATTGTACGTTGGTGAGTGTGTGAGAAGCTGTGTGGAAGTAAATATGTTTAAATGTATGTACAAAGTCACTTTTTAATGGCAGCCAACAAAAGTACAAATTTCTATGCTACATCGCAACGCTGATTTTTCTCTTTTTTCCTGCCGCTCCGCACCTCGGCCACAATCATGCTCGTGCTGGCGCTGATGATGCGACAATGAAGCTTTCAAGGCAAAACACATTAAAGATGCGTGCTCGGTTGGGTTATATAAATGTTAGTATTCATACTATTTACTGTCTGGTTAATAGTGTTAATATGTATAATGGATATGTGAAAGCGGTAGAAGGACATCATCAGCAAATCGTCGGAAGGACATCTGCATGTGTGACCGTGAAATGTTGCGTGCAGAAATTTTGCGTCAATACAGTGCTATTAGTTATTATGTGCTAATGGTACGTTATAACGGAAATGAAAAACTTTTGAACACATGCAACTATGTGAGAATGTGTGTGTTAAATGGGATATGCCAAAGCGCTGTGGCAGTTACGTTTATAAAAACAATGTTCGAAAATAGAATTGAGAAAAATTGAGCAAAAGGCATATATACATATGTACATATATGAAGAATACATAGCTATTGGTTGACGAAGCTAGAATATCCTTCAAAAATTAAAAGGTTTCTATGTAAGAAAGTGATTTTTATCGTTCAGCTTGTATGGCAGCTATACGCCATAGCGATCTGATCTGAATAGTTTCTTTAGAGACTGTACGGTTCCTTTAGACTATAATTCGTGCCAAATTTCGTGACAATACCTCGTCAAATAAAAAAGTTTCCCATACAAGAACTTGATCTTGTTCGTTCAGTTTGTATGACAGCTATATGATATAGTGATCTGATATTAATAATTTCTTCAGAAATTGTACATTTTCTTTAGGTATTAATTTGTGCCAAATTTCGTGACGATACCTCGTCAAATAAAAAAGTTTTCTATACAAAGATTGGATTTTAATCGTTCAGTTTGTATGGCAGCTACTTATGTATATGCTATAATAATCGGATCTGAATAATTTCTTTGGTGATTGGACCGTGGCTTTTGATAATAGTTCATGCCAAATTTCGTGCGGATACCTTGTCAAATAAAAAAGTTTTCCATACAAGAACTTGATCTTGTTCGTTCGGTTTGTATGACAGCTATATGATATAGTGATCTGATCTGAATAGTTTCTTCGGAGATTGTACAGTTCCTTTAGACTATAATTCGTGCCAAATTTCGTGACGATACCTCGTCAAATAAAAAAGTTTTGCATACAACAAATGAACTTTGATCGTTCCGTTTGTATGACAGCTATATGCTCAGTGTTCCGATATTGGTTGTTTCGACACAAAATCAGCTGATTGAGGAGAAAAGGGTATTAGCAAAATTCCCGAGCGATATCTCAAAATCGAAAGGAATAGTTAGCATTTACCATTAAACTGGTAACTCAGGCACTCTTAAGACCGCAATTTCTGTGAGAAAGTTTTTATTTTCTTTGAGCAGTGTTAATAGAAATAAATGCTTGTTCAAAAAAGGTTATTATCTCAAAAATAAATGCTATTTATATACATACATTTTTATTATTGCCTTCTATATACCTTACTCTACGAAACAACTTATCAGCTTTGAAGCGCACGTGTGCTGCCAAACTCACTCGCCACATTATCCGAGCAAAGTTGAACAGATTTGCGCCACACAGAAATTAAGTGAAGAATACTTCACAGTTCGCTTATAAAAGCGCTAATCAGCGAAGAAAAATAGTTTTGCTAAAGAAAACGAGCTCTCGCTCGGCGACACCACTAATGACCAAACTTTTTGAATAGCCCAAAGCGGGAGTACTTTGTATTGAGTCCTTAAAAGAAATTGTCAATTGTGTCAGGTCAATATTGGAACGCTGCTTGTCAGCGCCAGCCTCAGCGCTAGCAGGACACAGCATCAGCAAAAACTGCAAAGCAAATATTTGCACACGCATACGTACCACACACACGCATCGCACATACGCATCACACACATAGATACAAACGCAACACTTTGCTTAGAGTTTTGCACGCTGCTGTTTACTTGTGTTTTCCACATAACCTTTCACCCATTTATCCTGCCATGCAGACGAGCCTTGCGAGTTTGCTGTGCCTGCTGTTATTTGCTTTGGCCATATATGCCAACTGGCCATCAAGATTAAATTGGCTGCTGTCAATTTGTGTAAATAAAAGCTGTTATTTATGGCGTATTCCTGTTGTTGAGTGGCTGTTCTACTTACACAAACAACAGCAAACAATGATATGGACAACATGGTTAATTGTATGTGTGTGTGTTGTTGTTTTGTGCGCTTATTTGCTTTTAGTTATGAAGGGGGTAGCCAAGTAATTAGCAAATGCACTGAGGCATGCATTTGACATTAGAGCAAAATTGAGCCAACTAATGCAAGGACATGGCAGATATTCGCTGAAATTAAGCAAACGAAATTATTTGGAAATAATTTATGTTATTTACTTAGTTTTAATCGGATTTTATTGCGTGTATTGAAGGCGTGCTTGTGCAATATTCACTTAAAGCAAAATGCTGAATTGAATTATTGCTTGCTTCCACGGAAATGCCTTCTCACTTCCGCGTTAAAGCATCCTAAAGATTGTTATCGTAACTTTAAGATAATTATATGACTACACATTATAGTTTAACCTCTTTTTAGGAATTTAATCTACAAGGTGCTTTCCAAAGTAAGCAGGACTTAAAAAAAAACAGAACAAATGGTTTTGTCGGCAAAATCAATTAATTTTATTCAAAATAGTCTCCTTCTGCTTCAATACAGCTTTTTGCACGGTCCAAAGGCATGTCGAACGAGGTTTTTAGCTCGTTGGCCGGTATGACCGCCAGTATGCCGGTGCAAGCCTTTTGAATGGCCTCCGCGTCTGCATAACGCTTTCTTTTCATGGGCAAATACAAATTTTTGAAAAGGAATGTGCCATATCAGGTGAATACGGAGAGTGGTTAATGGTTGAAATGTGATTTTTGGTCAAATAATCGTCCTTCGAATGTTAGATTCTGAGCAATTTTTGGTCGTCAGTCAATTTGTGCGGAAGAACCCGTGCACAGACCTTTCGTATGCCCAAATGTTCGGTCAATATGCGATAAATCGATGTTTTAGAGATGTTCAATTCCATTTCCATGAATTTCAATGATGATTTCAGCTGATTTTTGATGAATCCACGTACAGTTTCGTTGGCATTTCCAGTGATCACGGATTCGTCAAATTCTCACTTGCCAATCGATAAACATAGCAGATTCTAACGCACCAGTCAACATTTAGATGGCGCCACCAAGGGCGCTAGATTCAAAAAATCCTGTTTACTTTGGAAAGCTCCTTGTATAATATACGCGATCTTTTGATCCAGCGGCGGCTCCAAGTAAGCAAGCCAATTCTTTGAGACTGTTCTGCCATGGAAAAAGTATATCAGAAATTCGATGCAGGGTTATAATATTTAAGTTTTTGATGTAGCGGCAGAATTCTGCCGAGTTGACAGTCCTTACCCGTTTGAAAATCCGGGTCCATTACGATCACGTAGAACCGACTCTCGTGGGAATGGAATTTAGCTCTTCGTATTGTAGCTCTACAAAACATTCCTGAAGTAATTTCGAGAAATGGTGCCGAGGTGACAGTTCTTTGGCGAATACAAATCGGTGCCATGCCTTATGCAATACATTCGGGTGTATGTAAAAGGAACTGAACCCAATAAGCTGAAGCTACTAACCTTAAGCCTTAGGTTGTTTCCATAAAAAAATCGCAACCGAAAGGTTTCTCAATCGATGAGGATTTAAGAAAACTTTTAAAACAGTACCTTTAGTCGACAAGCTCAACAGCGAAAATGAAAAACGACTGGCACGCTGTTGTGAACTCGGCTAGAAACTCGTAAGCGCTGTCTACACCGATGAAAAAAAGAAGAATATAATATTAGACCCAAGAAATCTAGGTGTTATCGGTTGTGGCCACCAAAGGTTACAGCTTGGCAAAATATAGACGGTCTAAGATCTTCTGTTAGCTGTGAATATCCAGTAAGCAACCCCTGACCAACAGCGACTGAAAAGGAAAAGAAGGGTTCTGCTTATAAACCTGCGACATACAATGACTCTTCGACTCGGAATAAGCCACCACAGCCGCGAAGAGACTGCCCTGGGTAACTGTCGTGCTTAAAACGAGATAAACAGAAAGAGCGTGAAGAATTACATATAAGTAGAAAACATTCTACGGTTAAAACAACTAGACCTGTACACAGGTGCTCATTTTAAGACGAGAAATATGGAACGCCACCCTAAAGTAATGCTGAAGGCATGGCAGAGTGGTGCCTTAGAGAAGAGTTTTTTAAGGACCAGCAAGCGGCACATACCGTTGCTGTGGCGACACAATGATGATGCACAAGCATTTTTGTCATCCTCCCTCGGAAAAAAGATCATAAAGATAAGGGTTTTCCATTCTGTTTTAAAAATGATTTCCAGTAAGTGAACGCCATGGCTGGTTCCAAAAATTCCAGACGATATTATAAAGTAGATGGGCACAGCTCCAATTGTCGAATTACCGTCCCTGCTGAACACAGCGCAACGAACTATGATTTTGGTCCCAATTTGCACGATTTGTAAACGTTTTTCTGGAGTAAGTTTGTTCATTATGAAAGGGCAAACCAAAGTGAGTATGAATCAAGTATCAGCTATGAAAAATATTGTCTCATTGAAAACCACACATCTAAAAAAAACCCCTCTTACCTCGTCTAAACTGAACGCAATGATTGAGACCTGAGTGAAAGTAAAGACTAGTCGTCTTACAAAGTCAAATTGCAACACATAGACAACATGTGGTGTGGTGTAATATGTGGTTTTTTGGGCCCGTGGAATCATCGGTCCATATTTTTTTCAAAAATTATGCTGGTGAGAACGTAACCATCAATGACGACCGTTATGGCGCCATGATAACCGACTATTTGATGCCTGAAATTAAAGCTCGTGATCTCGGTGACATTTGATTTCAACAAGACGGCGCCACTTCCCACGCATTGCATCAATCATTGGATTTACTGAGATAACACTTCGGTGAGTAGATAATTTCACGTTTTGAGCCGGTCTATTGGTCATCAAGATCGTGTGATATTACACCGTTAGATTTTTTCCTGTGGGGATATGTAAAGTCTAAAGTCTGTACGGATAATCGCGCTTCGATTCGGACTTCGGTACCAAACATCGCGCATGTCATTCGCCAGTTACCGGTCGAAATGCTCGAATGAGTCATCGCCGCGGCCGATATTTGAATGTTCAAAAAATGAATGCCAAAGAATGTTCTTTCGATTGATAATAAACATTTTCCATTAAGTTTGAAGTTTCTGTGCTTTTTCTTTAAAAAAGTTGGCAAACTCAGATTGGATCACCCGTCATAAACGCGAATATAATATTTAATTACAGTTTAATACAGAAGCGAGAACAATAGAACGTCTCGAAATATCCGTTGTTCTATACCCTGTCACATTATTCGTGCGGCATGAACCTTTCAATAAGCTCACTATCATTTTAAACCTTTCGGGCATGAAGACTCTTACAGGAACATATATAAATATCTATACGTATATTTACAGAGAGGCAACTAAGTAGTCATTAAAACTGAGAACTGTGTCATTGAAGCGAGTCATGCCACTCGTTTAAGCTATACTTGGGGAAAGTATTGCCAACTTCCCTCCGCATAGCCCTAATTACGCGCTAGCCTTGAGCAAGGGCAAGCAGCCAACCCAAACGAGCGTGTGTAACGAACGCTCCTACTCGCTTTAAGTGGGAAACAAAGTATTATTTACATTTCGTGAAGAGTATTTACGAAAATTCGAAGAGAAATTGCTGCAGCAACAAAAAAAAAAAAACAACTAACAAAGAAATCAAATTATTTTAATGACACACAAATTGATACTTTGACGTAAATGCAATTTTCGACAGCAAGACAATGCTGTGCTGTGGCAACAAAAGCGAGGCGGGGCAGCGCGCAAACGAGAACAAAAGGATATACAAATGCCAATTGACTGCAGGCAATTTTGAAGAAAATGCTCAAAAGGTACGAATGAGCAGAAATATGAAATGCGAATGGGATTTTAAGTGCTGCAACGGGGATGAGGACACCGTTTACGGCGCTGCTGTCGCCGCTGTCGATGAGGTAAGCGGTGCGTTGATGAGGTAAGCGTGCAGTGCTGCTTACGTGATGCTAATTCTTGTGAAGTAAGAGCCATAACAAGGAGTAAAGTAGCAATAAAAAGTCGAAGTCAGGGGATGCCTTTAAGAATTCACAAGCAAGTGTGTGTGTGTGTGTACGAAAGGACGTTGGAATAGTGCAAATGTATGACGGAATTACTAACTGACTGACAGACCTGTGCTTGGCTGCTCGGCCGGTCACTCGTTCATTCAAACAGCCATTATTGCTGTGTATATCTAGTACCTGTCATTGAAAACGCTGTCACCTTGTTGGCAGCCTGTTTATTGTTGCTTTTGTTATTGCTGCTGTTACGACTATTTCACAAAGTGTTATGCAAATTTGGTGAATTCGTTAACTAGAAAATTGTAGAAAGTACGAAGGAGGCGCATAAACATCAATGAATAGCGGGCAATAAATATGTCTATGTAGGTGTGTGTGTGTATGTGTGTGAGTTCGTAAGTAAAGTGCGAATTTCATTGTCGTAGCGTACAAATTGGAAATTATTTGAATACTGACGAAACACGCTCACACCTTTTTGCATGAGTATCGATTTCTGATTGTGTCTGTGTGGGCTCTGTAAATGGTGGATATTTTATGCCTTGTGGGTAGGCGTTCAAGAGTAGTACTCTAGAAATTAGTTGAATTTTTGAGTAATTTTGTAGAAGGAGTTGGATATTTAAGCAAATAATATTGTATTTGAATATCACTGAATATTCTTTAATTATATCCAGAAATGGATTTTTGGAATCACCATATAAATATGTATGTATGTACATTGTACATATGCGTATACATATTAGAGTGGGTCGATTTACAGGGATAAAAAAAATGGCAAAATCGCGTATGCGTGAAATGTTCTACGGACCATTCTGAACACTTCTGCGCAAGAAACTTTGGAGCCAGCAAATGACACCGGGGATGATTTGCTACAAGCGCGAATCGAAGCGGGATTGTCCGCATAGACTTTTGACTTTACATATCCCCACAGGAAAAAGTCTAACGGTATGAATCACACGATCTTGGTGGTCAATCGACTGGTCAAAAACGTGTAAACAACTGCTCACCGAAGTGTTCTCTCAATAAATCGTCTGATTGATGCGTCGTCTTGTTGAAACCAAATGTCACCGAGATCATGATCTTCAAATGCAGGCATCAAATAGTCGGTTATGATGGCGAGATAACGGTCACCATTGACGGTTACGTTCTCACCTGCATCATTTTTGAAGAAATATGGACCGATGATTCCACCGGCCCACAACCACACCAAACCGTTGTTTTTTTCTGGATAAAATGGCAGCTCTTGAATCTCTTCATGTTGCTCTTCTCTCAAATGCAGCAACTTTGCTTGGCTCAGTGGGTAGCCAGAAATGGGGCTCATCGCTGAACAAAATTTGGCTCGAAAACGTCGGATCTCCTTTTAACCCATAGAACGAAGCAATGTCACTTGGGAAGGTCGAGCGACTTCAATTCTTGCACAAGCTGTAATTTATACGCTTTCAATTTAAAATCTCGCCGTAAAATGCGACAGGTCATTCCATACGTTAGTCCGAGTTGCCGCAAACGGCGCCGAATCGACTTTACAAGGCAATCGTGTACAAACTTAGATACTAGGGTTGCTCTAATTTTTTCAACCCAGTTGTAATAAGCTTTTGGGATGATACAGCAGACGTATGCAATTTTTCCATTATACCATTTATACGCGCACTAGTCCTTAAGTTTTTGAGGTATTAATCTGAAATTTTGCATACATCCGTTTCTTCTAGAGAAGCTATTAATTTGCTGCAACCGCCGATATCGGACAATGTTAGCATACTATAGCTGTCATATAAACTGGATGATTAAAAATAAGTCTTTGTATGGAAAACTTTTTTATTTTAAAAAATAACTTTACAAAATTATTCATGACTTGTTGTCCAAGATAACGCTACTATATCCGAAGGAATTGTTAAAATCAAACCAATATAGCATATAGTTGCCATACAAATTTAAGGATCAAATAAATGTCCTTGTAGAGAATACTTTTCTACTTGACGAGATATCATTACGAAATTTAGTATGGATTACTATAACAGCCAATGGCATAATGTCCGTAGAAATTGTTCCGATCGGACAACTATAGCATATAGCTGCCATACAAACTAAACCAACAAAATCATGTCCCCGTATGGAAAACTTTTTTATTTGACGAGATATCTACCAGAAATTTGGCTCAAAATATTCTCCAGAAGAACGGAACGATATCTGCAGAAATTTATCTGATCGGACAAATATAGCATATAGCTGCCATACAAACTGAACGAACAAAATCATGTGCTTGTATGGAAAAGTTTTTTATTTGACAAGATATCTGCACGAAATTTGGTGTGGATTATATTCTAAAACAACGCTATAATCTCCGAAGGAATTGTTCAGATTAGCGAAAATCAAAAAAAAGTCTGAACAAAAATCAGGATAAATATTTTTGTACTTGTATACCCTTTTATGCGATACATAATACAGTTGTGAAAGGTATTATAGCTTTTCTGCAACAGAAGTTAATATTTGTTCTTGTTTTAATTAAATTTTTGGTAGGATACAGTGTCCACTTACATATATTACTAAGCATCAAAACAGTTCACAGCAAGCTTCACTGCAGCCTGTCATAGCAAATTCACTGTCTGTTACATACGTGTGACCTCAGGCAGCATCCAAATTAACCATCAGCTGGTAATTAAATTTTCGCAACATTATGCAACAAATCGAACTGTAGCAATGATTCGAAAACGAATTATGAAACACGACACCAGCAGGATAATGAATCCACACAGTTGAGTTGTGCTGGCAAACGCAATGGCAGCTTAGCAGTTGAACAAGCACAGCAGAAACAGTTGAAGAGCTGGCATGCGAAATGACAAAAGTGATGAAGCTGTTGTCTATTGAAGAGCATTGTAGCTTTGCGTACTTTTTTTGGATTAATGGTGGCAAAACAGCTTGTGCCAGGCAGGAGTGTGATGTGGTGGCTGTTGGAGCGGTTCCTGTTTTGGCACTCGCAATGCCATACATATACACATGTGCTTTTGTGTGTGTGTATGCGTTTAGTTGCATACATTAATACATTGCAACGAATTGAGATTATAGTTTTTGTTGTTGTTGCACTTATTGACGCTTGTGGCAAACGACAGCTGACAACACAGCACAGCAACATCGATGGTGCTGGTGGTGGTGGTGGCCTTGTTGTGGCGTCCTTCCTGGAAATTAACATCAGCATAATAACATGGAAATGATCGTCATCGAAGCAAATGCAAACAAAAATGCAAACAACAACAACTATAACTGTATAAACGCGCGTCTGTGTGTGTGTGTGTGTAGAATTATAAATAACTCAATTCGCCAGCGCGCTGAGCACACAAAAGCGCCGTTGGCAACAGCACGCTGCCAACGACTAGGAACACACAGCTCGGCCTGCATTTCATTTCCATTGATTTCGAGCACCTTCTGTGTGATATGCCATACAAGTATGCTGCATAAATGTGCATGCATGTGTGTGTGTGTGTGTGTTGCGCATACCAGCATGAGCGCAGCCTTGTGTTCGGGTGAAACTGCATGCACCATCATCAGCATAATAGCAAGCAAGCTGGCCTGGCAGCCAGCGCACATCATCCCTCTGCGGCTGGCAACGTCAGCTTGGCAATTATCCTGTCGGGCTGCTGGTTTACCGTGCCGTGCTTAGTCCTCGCTCTCACCCCAAACACCGCAGCCATCATATGTATGTTGCTTGCTGGCGACTGCCTGCTGTTGCTTGCGTTGTTATTTGCATGCTCTGACTGTGGCAGCAGCGGCACACAATATCATTGCGAAAAGCAGCAAAAGCAACATCAAATCGGAATGGCAACTGAAATTTCGCCTAGCAACAGCCGGGTTTCAGCACACGGCAGTGCGGTGTATCCTGCAAGGCAGCCGGTGTGCATGCATGTACTTATGAATGAATGAATATGCGCATAAACTACTTAAATACACACATACAAACATACATGCATACATATACAAACATACATTCATACAAATTCATGCTTGCCACAAGCTATGAATGAACGAGTGTTTGTATGGGCGAATAGGGAAGTACGCCAAAGTGCAAAAGGGGGAATATTATTGTGTTGCTTTGTGCGCAAATAAACAACAAAAACTCGACGTGAAATTATGAATGAAAAGCATTGCCGGCTGAATTGTTTTTGAAAGTTCATTGCGAAAACAAATCGTCTTATACTTTTGCTTTGTTTCATACATTAATTACTTGGATCAGCTGGATTAGCACGATCGCATGCGAAGAGCTGGCTGGAATGAAGGGAATGAAGAGTTTGAAGAAATATGTAGTATTTCTGACGGCAGGATAATGGTGTACGCAAGTGCATACATACAAGTACACATTTCTTTGGCGTAGTAGGGAAGTCGTTGAAGTGTACAATGGGCTCAAATGGATTTTTTGTTGTAAAATTTTTTTTAAACTTTAATTATTCTTATTATTATATCGAAAAATGGTTTTATTTATATAATTTTTTGTAAACAATTCAATTTTGAAAATTTTAATTATTAAAAAATTTCGAAATTTTATCATTATTTTTTCATAATATTTTTAGAAAAGAAACAAGAAAAAAGTTAACTTTCGTTGCAGCAAAATTACAATAACATTCACAAATACGAAAGATCTCTACAATTTTCTTGTATCGGTATGTATGGCAACTATATGTTATAGTAGTCCGATCTGAAAATTTTCTTTCGAGATTATATCTTTGCTTTGAACCATAATTCTTGCCAAGTTTCATAGTGATATGATAGTATTTCTGACGGCAGGATCATGGTGTACGCAAGTGCATACATACAAGTACACATTTCTTTGGCGTAGTAGGGAAGTCGTTGAAGTGTACAGTGGGCTCAAATGAATTTTTTTGGGGTAAAATTTTTTTTTTAATTTTAATTATTCTTATTATTATGTCGAAAAATGGTTTTATTTCTATAATTTTTTGTAAACCATTCAATTTTGAAATTTTTAATTATTAAAAAATTTCGAAATTTTATAACTTTTTTTCATAATATTTTTAGAAAAGAAACAAGAAAAAAGTTAACTTTCGTTGCAGCAAAATTACAATAACATTCACAAATACAAAAGATCTCTACAATTTTCTAGTATCGGTATGTATGGCAGCTATATGTTGTAGTAGTCCGATCTGAAAATGTTCTTTCGAGATTATATATTTGCTTCGAACCATAATTCTTGCCAAGTTTCATAGTGATATCTTGTCAAATAAAAAAGTTTTCTATACAAGAACTTGATTTTGATCGTTTCATTTGTATGACGGCTATATGCTATAGTTGTTGGATATCAATATTGTCTTCACAGATTGTACTGTTGTTTTAGTGAATTATCTGTGCCAAAGTTTGTGAAGATATATTTAAAAATAAAAAAGTTTTCCATACAAAGATCAAATTTTGTCACTAAGTTGGTATGGCAGATATATGCTATTGTGGTCCGATCTGAACAATTTCTTTGGAGACTACCACACTGTTTTGGGTAATAATCCACGTCAAATTTTGTTATGATATCTCTACAAATGAACAAGTTTTCTATACAAGGACTTAATTTCTATCAATCACTTTGTATGACAGCTTTCTATTGTAGTCATCCGATTTGAACATTTTCTTCTCAGATTGTGCCGTTATTTTGGTAAATTATCTGTACCAAATTTCATGAAGATATCTTGTCAAATAAAAAGTTTTCCATATAAGCACTTAATTTTAGCGTTTAGTTTGTTCCGCAGCTATATGTTATAGCATTTCGATTTCGGCGGTTCTGACGAATGAGCAGCTTCTTCAATTCAAAAACGGCCCACTGTACCAAAAGGCCGCTTGGATGAGCCGTAAGCACGTCTGTATTCGTGAAATCTTACAATTTTCGATTGCTCCCAACAATTTTTTTTCTTTAAAAAAATCCAAAAACGACCCACTGTACCAAAAGGCCGCTTGTGCAGCGATCAGTCGATAAGCACGTCTGATATTCGTGGAATTTCAGAAATTTCGGTTGTTCACAACAATGTTTTTTCCTTTCTACATGCCACTATTTTTATTTTGCATGTCTTTGCCGCAATACATCCGGACATCCGTTCAGGCGCTTCCACTTCCACTTCCACTTGTATGCCAGGCTAATTCGACAAAAACCGAACACTCCAGTTGTGTTTAGTTCCGGTTTTTTGCACCTACGGCCTGACTGACATATGCACATGCATAAATAGCTAACATAAATATATACAATATACATACATATGTATATAGAAGTGTATGTATGTATCTACAAATGTGTATGACAGTGAGCTGTTTTGTATATTTAGTTGTCAGTGTTGACTAGTTCCGCTCCAGAAAAGAAATTTCAGCTGTTCACACGGCATGTGGGAGCACTCAGCCGCACTTAGCCAAAAATAGGGGTACGTGCGGCACATTGAGCAGCTTGCTTGCGCGGGGTGGGCGAACCGGATCGTGTGTTGTGTGACTTTTGTGCCGTTACAAAAATTTCCGACATTTCTAACCCAATTCCATTCAACACATCACACAGTCGCAGGCGCATTTGCATCTGGAGAAATTTATGTTTATCGCTTTATTGCCAAAGGCTGTTTGTTTGTATGCACATACATACATATATACAATGTTTGCATATGGTTATTTGTGTGGGAACGCCTAACGTGACATTGAACAAATGCCACATGCTGCATACAATTGGCTTTCATACATACAAACATACTTAATTACATACATGTGTACTTTGCTGTTTGCATTTCGGCAGTTTACTGCAAGGACGTAGCGCTTGCGGCGAACGGCTATTACTTAATCCATGGCACATTAACAACAGCCACGAGTATGAACGAGTATATATTTACATGTATATGTATGTAGCTTAATTCCATAAATATACGCTTTATATATATGTATAAGGGCGGCATAATGTTGTGGTCATATATATGTATGTACAAATATACATATTAGGGTGCAGATTAGAGAATCTCTTTTTCAGAAACCAAAACGAAATTTTTTCACACACCCTAAAATTTTTTTTGAATAAAGATTGGAGAATCTAGTTTTCAGAAAACAAAACGAAATTTTTTGCACGCACCCTAATATTTTTTTTGAACCCACCCTTATATTTTTTTGAATGAAATTTAGAAAATCTCCTTTTCAGAAAACAGAATGAAATTTGTTTTTCACCCACCCTAATATTTTTTTGAACCCACTGTAATATTTTTTTTAATGATGATTTGAAAATTTGATTAATGAAGATTTGAGAATCGATTTTTCAGAAAACAAAAATTTTTTCACGCACCCTATTTTTTTAACCGCCCTAATATACATATATTTTTTAATGAAGATTAGATAATCTTTTTTTCAGAAAACAAAACGAAAATTTTTTTCACCCACCATAATATTTTTTTTGAACCCAGCCGAATATTATTTGGACTGAAGATTTCAAACTTTTTTTGCAGAAAACAAAACGATTTTTTCCCCCACCCTAATATTTTTTTTGGCCCACCCTAATATAAATATTTTTTTTTACTCACCCTAATACAAACGTTAGTAACTTATGTGCAGACCTAAGTAGCCTACATTTGCGCCTAAAAACTGAACACTCGCACAATATCAGCTCCACGCGGAAATATTTTATGCTTATCGCAGGCACTCAACAATTTATAAAGACATATACATACATGCATACATACATATGTATATATACATACATACAGCTAACTAAACCATATGTATGTGATAAGTGCACGCGCTCATAAAAATAAATTGTGTTTATATGTCATGAGGTCCTTTTCGACATGTGCAACATGCCGCACTCGCTGCTGAATGCCTCTTTGCTAGATTTGTTTTTGTAACAATAACTGGTAGGAGCAGCGGCAAAAATTTATTGCCATGCTTCATTAATTGCTTTGTACCACAATTCTCTCTCCATTTGTCGCGTGTATTTGTATGTATGTGTGTTAGGGGCTCAGCTGTGGCGCGTCAATCAGCTGATGGAAATTTTTACCGCCGCTGCTTGCCCAAGGACAAGGACAAGGATATGCGCGCCTGTGTTTGTGCAAAAGTTGCCTGGTTGGCCTTGCCGGCGCGCACATGCCGCACTCGAAGCGCTTTTTTTGCACATACACGCACACAAAGCAATGCAATAGTTCGGTTTGTATAATGCAAATGCTGAAAAAATATTTTGTGTGCATTTTTTATTGGAATTGTTAAGTGTAGTTTTATGTTGCCATTATGGGCAGCTGCTTGCGAGCGCGCAGCAACACACACACGGTGGAGCGTCACACGGGAGTCACATGCCTGCATTTGCGCCCATGTATCAAATAACTTTGGTTGTTTTTGCTGCAGGGACAGCTTTTGTGTTAGAAAATCTCTAAAGGAAGTTGAAATTGTGCCGAAAAAGCAAATAAAATAATTCTAAAATCTGACCAGATGACCCACTTTTTTTTGCAAATGCATTTGTTATATAATATGTGGTTAATGCGTAACACATTTGGGTATTCCCGTTATGTTACTGGTTTTGTTTCGATTTTTTGCCTTTAAGAAATATTATATGGGTCAGTATATCATACTCGTGTGATAAGGTTAGTGATTTTTTCACACTTTTATTTGCGAAACGAATTTAATTTAAAAGTATTTTAAGTTTACTATACCATAACTGTTTAGATTTTGCTCTAATCAGGTAACCAAGCTAATGAGGGGCAAGTCGCAATGTCCTTATATACCTGAAATATTTCCTGATTTTTTTAGATATCGCTTTGATATTTTGCAAACATACTTTTCTTCCAAAGAAGTTTCTTATCTATCGGAATGGTCGATATCAGGCTACTATAGCATATAGCTGTCATACAAACCGAACGAACAAAATCACGTTCTTGTATGGAAAACTCTTTTATTTGACGAGATATTTTCATAAAACTCGGCATAAATTATTTACAAAAGCATAGCTATACTCTCAAGAAAAATTTTTCAGATCTGATCACTATAGCATATAGCTGGCATACAAGCTGATCGATAAAAATTAAGTTCTTGTACGAAAAACTTTTTTAGTTGAGAAGATATCTTCACGAAATTTGGCGTGAACTATTCCGTAAAGCAACGCTATAATATCTGTGGAAATTTTCCAAATCGAACCACTATGGCATATAGCTACCATACAACCTGAACTATCAAAATTAAGTTCTTCTATGAAAAACTTTTTTATTTGACCAGATATCTTCACGAAATTCGACAGAAATAATTCTTCAAAGCAACGCTATAATATATGAGGAAATTGTTCAAATCGGATCACTATAGCATATAGCTGTCATACAAACTGTACGATCATAATCGTTTTCTTGTATTGAAAACTGTTTTAGTTGACGAGATATCTTCACGAAAATTGGCACGAAGTTTACTCTAAATCAACTTCATAATCTCTGTAGAAATCGTGCAGATCGGGCCACTATTGCATATATATGTAGTTGCCATACAAACTGGTCAATCAAAATCAAGTGCTTGGATGAAATTTTTTTTATTTGTGCAGTGTATCCCAACTCAGCTACAATCGAAGTTAACGATTGTTGTTTTTGTTTTTTATATTTTAATTTATGAGTACGCAAACCCTTAAAAGCTTCTCGAAATTGAGAAAATCGTCCACTTCCTCTGAGCGCTGTGCTCATAATTATAAACAAAGCAAGCTCTTCGCTTTTTATTGCCAAAAATGCATTACCAAAACATTTATACATTTTAATCAAATTCGCCTCGTAAATAACGTAATTACAGCGCTACCGAAAATTCGCCACGCGTCCACTAATACCCAATAGCTGGCTGCGCGACAAAATCATCAATCAAATCATTGCCGCGCACTGTTATTTTTTAATGCTGCTGCCAGTCATTAACATTTATCAAAATTTTATGAAAATTAATATATATTTCAAAGTCTGCTTTGACGATTAAGTTATCAGCTCGAGAATATGGTAATAACTTCAGCGCAGGCAGACAATTAATCAATCAAAAGTTGAGCGTTTTTGATTGCAGCTTTCGCGCCGAAGCACTTACATACATACGCGTATGTAGGTGTGTGGTTGTGTGTAAGCGGTTGTATTTGTGTAAAAAATACAGGGGAGGCGCTGACTTTGTTTGTAGTTGGAGTTTCCTTGTTTCTGGTGGTGAAGCTTTGTACTAAATGCACAACGCACGTTTTTTTGTGATTTCAGTTGAGCTTGCTCTACTGATGAAGCGTGTGAGGCAAGTATTATGCGCTGATGCAAATGATTTTCACGATTTTGCTGCTTTAAGAGAGGCTTCCTTCCGTATTTCATGCCTATCAAGAAAGGCTTATACTTATACCAGCCATTGCCAGGGCATTGGAGGATTTTTGATTTTCGGCTTTACCAGCATTCACTAGTAGAGACAAGTTGATTTAAAACAGCGACTGAGGGGGTTATATACAGTTAGAATTTTCACAAAATCGATATTTTTTTTTTAATTCAGAAGATCCAGTTCAGGGATGTAGTGGTCACCGCAAAACGCCCATTTTGAGAGCAGCTCCCGGAGATCAGCTGTGGATCTTTTCCGGATAAATATTTTTACTAATACTAAGTCTTAAAATCCACTTAAAAGATACCGTAATATGTGTACAAAATTGTGAAACAATAAATTCAAAATTTTCTCAGAAAAAATTCTGTAAAATTTGCGTTTTTCAACCTTCTTACGGTATATAACCTCTGAAACTGGTTCTTGATTACGATTTTCTCTGAAGTAGCACTCTACCGTTCCAATAAATTGGGTTGATCTTACTGCTGTGTGGTTATTAGTATACCTGCTCTACTATTATGCTACTCGACCCCGAAAAAACAACCGAATTTACATATATGCAGTCTTCTTCAAATATTCTACTGTAGATCCATCCCTACTATAATGTAGCTCAAGGTATATTGATTTTATTTATAGTTCCATTTATTTAGTAGTCCATGCTATTAAATTTTATGTCACTATCAATAACTAACTGTAGCTCAACCGTTTTGCTTTGCGATTTCAAGTTACCTCCATCAAATTTCACTTCGTGATAGTGAACCGGTTTTGCAAACGATAACCTCACTAAGCAATTGTAGGCAAACAATGCATTGTAAATAATTACATTAATGTCGCATACATCTACTTAAGTACTCTTAATTGATATACATATGTATGTATATTAACATGTATATCAATGAGAACCGTGTCGGCACTCAGACATATGAATGTTCGATAATTAAAAAAATGCTGACTGAAAAAAACTAATGTATTGTAAGTGTCGATAAAGGTTAATTGCAAATATTGACGCGATGTCTGGTTGTTGCGATTAACAATGAACGCTTTTTATAAGCAACCAAACAAAAATTAATCAATAACACGTGGTTTTAGTTAGTTAATAGAACAGTGCAACAGCATGCAGCTACCATACAAACTGAACGATAAAAATCATGTACTGTATGGAAAACCTTTATGTTTGAAAAGATAGCATCACGAAATTTTGGTATGAACTATTATATAAAGCAAAATTACAATCTCTGAAGAAATTTTGCAGATCGGATTACTATAGGATATAGCTGCCATACAAACGATACACTCAAAATGAAGTCGTTGTATGGAAACTTCTTTATATTTTTCTTGTTGTTTGGTAATTTTTTAGTATTGAAAGAAGAACACCAAAACCGCCATTAAACTCGAGTTTATGCGACAATACGCTAGCATATTAATATACAACAAATCTGTTATGTTATGATTAAACTACATGAACTTAAACGGTTAAATCTATATTTAGAATAAACCAGATCTATTAGCGGATATAGTGATTATACTATAATTAATGTATATGTAAAAAAGTTACATACATATAGTCACATATACACATATTTATATTTACATATTGTGTATGAATATATATGTACATATGTATGTATGTGCATCGGTTGTGCAAGCTTTTGTGCCTTAACAGCCAGATGCCTTGAGCGCCACATACAAACACTTAAATACACATGCTTACATGTAAGTTGTTAGCTTGTATGAGTTAGTGTGTTATCAGTACAATTATTTATATTTATTTACAATTTTTTTTCATTATTTTACTTTTTACTATATTTCATATTTTTTATAAAATTTTTTCACTACACGCTTGCTTGTTATGTCGTCAATTTTTTTTTATATTTTACATATTTATGTATGTTCTTGTATAAAAAATAAATTGCGTTGTTTCAAATGAGTTCAGTTATCGTTTCAGCAGGCGCAGACTGCCACTAAAAGCGCCAGCGTTGCTGCCAGCGCTGCCACTTTGATGAATGCGAGTTATTGTGTATTCGAAATTATTTAAACACACATGCAAACAAGCGGAATGTGTGCCCTATGTGTGTTGTGTGAAATGGGTTATGATTGAAAAAATATTTTTGTTTTATAAAATATAGAAAATAAATATAAAAATATAAACAAAAAAAAATATTAAAAAAAATACGAAAAATTATAAAAAAAAATAACAGAATACAAAAAATATAAAAAATGTAAAAAAAATATTAAAAAATATAGTACATAAGAAAAAATTCAAAAAATCGCAATCAAACAGTTTAAAAAATTATATACAAAAATTAAAAAAAAAATACATATATAAAAAAATATAAAAAATAATATACAAACAATTTAAAAATATGAAAATTAAAAAAGTTAAAAAAAATTATATAAAAAATTTAATAAATAATATTTAAAAAAATGGGTAATGATTTAAAATAATTTTTTATGAAATATTAACAAAAAATATAGATATTTACATATGTATATAAAAAATTATTTAAAAAATTTTATTAAATTTGTAAAGCAAATATAAAATATATAAAAATTAAAAAAAAATTATAACAATTGTAATAAAATATATTAAAAATTAAAAAATATAAAATCTCTCATGTCAGTTTTATGTAAACCTATTTGGTTATTATTACTGAAGTATGTTAGTCAAAGTGATAAGGGTTACGATTAAAAATATTTTCTTATAAAACATGAAAAAAATTTAATCAAACATATGTAAAAAAAATTATTTTAAAAAAGTAATGAAAATTAAAAAGATATATAAAAGTTGTCAAAAAATATTAAAAAATTAAAAACAAATAAAAAATCTCTGACGACACTTTTATATGAACCAATGGTTATGATTAAAAAAAAATATTTTTATAAAATATAGAAAAGTTTAAAAAAATATAAAAATTAAAACAAAATTATAATAAAATATATTAAAAAAAATTCAAAAATAAAAAATTGCTTATGCCAGTTTTATATAAACCAACTTGATTGTTATTATTGAAGCATGCTAGTCAAACTGATATGGGTTACGGTTTAAAATATTTTTTTATCACATATGAAAAAAATTAAAACAAAAATATGTAAAAAAATTATTAAAAAAAAGCAATTATAAAAATTTTATAACAAAATTTAATAAATAAATTAAAAATCTCTGACGAACCTATGGCTATGATTTAAAACATATTTTTAAAAATAATAGAAATGTACAAAAAAATATATATAAAAATTAAAAAAATTTTAAAAATTAAAAACAAATATGTAAAAATTAGAAAAATACATATGAAAAATTATAAAAAAATTGTAATAAAAATGATTAAAAAAAAAAATATATAAAAAGTTACAAAAAAAATCTATTAAATATTAAAAAGGAATTTTAGTTTATAAAAAAATATAAAATATTGTAATAAAAAATATTTAAAAACAAGTTTAAAAAATTACAAAAAAAAATCAATTAAATATTAAACCAGAATTTTAATTTATTAAAAAAATATGAAATATTGGAATAAAAAATCTAAAAAAAGTATAAAAAATTACAAAAGAATATAAAATTTGGTTTAGAAAATATTTAAAAAAAAATGTATAAAAACTTACAAAAGGAAATATAACAAAATTAGAAAAAAATAAAAAAATGCAGAATTTCTCATGACAGTTTTGTATAACCTTTTTTTAAATATTTAAAAAAATTATAAAAAAGTTTTAACAAAGTACATTAAAAAATACAAAAACATTACAAAAACACAAATTAAATTATTATTATATTAAAAATATGTAAAAAAATTATTAAACAAAAAAAACAATTATAAAAAATTATAAAGAAAATATAAAAAAATTTAATAAAAAATATTAAAAACTGAAAAAAATAAAAAATCTCTGACTCTATGGCTATGATTAAAAAAAAATATTTTTATAAATAAAAATAAAGTACAAAATCTATTAAATATTAAAAAAGAATTTTAGTTTATAAAAAAATAAAATATTGTAATAAAAAATATTAAAAAAAAAGTATAAAAAATTACAAAAAAAATCAATCAAAACTAAAAAAATAAAAAAATGCATAAGGAGAGTTACAGTTTTGTATAAACTTTTTTTATTTAAAAAAATTATAAAAAAGTTTTAACAAAGAACATTAAAAAATATAAAAATGTTACAAAAAAATACAAATTTAATTTTAAAAAAATATTAAAAAATATAGAAAAAATTAAAAACAAAATCTCTCATGCCACTTTTATATAAACCTTTTTTATTATTATTATTGAAATATGCTAATCAAACTACTATATCAATCGAATGCAGTTCATTTCAAGAGCGCGCTTAGTTGTTTACATGTCTGTGGTACTTTTTTTTGTATTTTGCTTATAATTATTATTATTTTTAATTCATGTGTGTTTGTGCGCGCTTAGCGCCTATCTAGGCGCACGTGTAGACGCTTGCATGCAAATGAGCAGCCTAACCCCCACAGACGACTCACAGCTACCCAGCGCGGAGAGCATCCTATCGCCCGCACGCTGGCGCTGGCGCTTTTGCTTTGATTAGAGTCAAAGTGGCAAGTCGTTGCAGTTGAGCGATTATGCGTTCATTTGTCGCTCAACAAATTCAACACTACTCGGACATATGTGTATGTGTGTGTGTATGAGGCTGGCGCTGCACATGCCCAGCTGTCCATATCAAATGTTCAATGACAGCCATGCTAGCTGCCCAGCCACTGAGCTGTTGATAATCGAGTTAGTTTATGTGTGAAAAAATAGTGCAGTTGCTGCTGAACTTATACATAAGCACATAGATGCATAACTACAGCAAAACAGTGGCGCGCTTTGTGGTCTGACTTACAGCTGTATGCACAGCACAAACGTATATTTGTATGTATGTTAGTTTGAGTGTAGCAATAAATAAAGTTGACAGCTATACAAGTACAATTACACATACACACATGCACATGCATGCTTTTATACATGTATATGTATACATACATATGCTTATATGCTGTAAGCACAAACATGCTTGGCAGGCACATAGTCACATTAGCACAAAGGAGCCAATGCATCCCTCTATAAATACGCTCACACTGCCGCCTCATAATCTATTTAGTTGCATGTTTAGTGGCTGCTTGCTACAGCCATAATTCATGTCGCATATTCATATACTCATATATTGTTGTAATGTAAATGTGTGCGTGCGTGCGCTGCCAACATTGCTTTGCCTTTGGCTGCCTTTTATGGGTCAATCAAGTGTTAAGAATTTATGACAGGCGTTTATTATTATGCAACTATCTATCTTTCTACAGATTTATAATACATCATGCTCAAAGCTGTAAGCGCACACATACACATATACAGAAATAAATATGTAAACACGCTATGAGAAATGACTTTATTACTTTATTATAAATATCTTTGGCTGCTGCTTAGCTATTATTCTTAATATTTAATATTAAGTATGTGTGTTGTTTCAGCAACTATAATACATACATATGTATGCATGCATGTGCGTAGATTTGTTTATGCTTAGTTTTGTGCTATTTGTACACAGTGTCGTAAATCTGTAAGCGCAACTTAATGTCAATGCGAAAAAATTGCTGAGCAATGAAAGAATTACTGTCGTGTAAATGCGATTTATGCAACAACAAATGCCATTGTAGGTGGCATATGAGCGTAAGCGCTACTCACTTAACATCAAAATGCTTAAATAAATAGTAATAAATCAAAAATATTGTAAATACGCATAGTAAATAGTGGCTTGTTGCTGTTTGCTGAAATATATGGGTTTACGCTTTGCCACTCGCGAAACCAATACATGAATATGCATGTGTGTGTTCATAGTTTTATTATGTGATATATGGTGGTTTTGTTTAAACTAAAGCGATTTTCAATCAAAGAAACTGATATGCTTTTATATTGAATTTTTATGCTAGTTAAATTTTGTTTGTCTTTCTGAGAGTTATAAATTAATTTAAAAATTTCGAAAAAATTAAAAAAAAAATATTTTTAGTGAACTATTCAATATAACACCAAAACAATTTAAGTGGAACATATTGCAAACTAAACTTAAGTTGGGAAATCAAATTATAAAAAAATATAAATGGTAAAAATAATTATAAAAAAATTTTAAAATAAATGTATCATATTTCTAATGAACTATGTATTCTACATACATACATACATATGTACATATGTATGTATATGCATTTGTATAACAGCATATCGAAGTAAATAAAAAAGATAGAGATAAAAACATTTTTATAAAATATAAAAAGGTATAAAATACACATACATACATATATGTACATATGTATTAAAAAAGGAAAAAATATTAAAAAAGAATATAAAAAAAAATACAAAAAACTTTACTAAAATATATTTGAATAAATTTTAAAAAATTAAAAAATAAACAAAAAAATTCAAAATTAAAAAAAAAATACAATTTTAAATCAAATATATTAAAAAATAAAAGCAAAAAATCTCTGACGACACTTTTATTTAAATCTATTGTAATGGATCAAAAAGCATTTTTATAAAATATTAAAAATTAAAAATATATAAAAAAATTTTAAAAAAAAGTAAAAAAAAATAAAAAAAATGTAATCAAAATTAACGAAAATCTCTCATTAATATTATATGAAAATATAATAAAAAAAAGTAAAATTAAAGAAAAGAATTAAAAAAAATTTAAAAAATTGTTGCAAAATTAAAAAAGAATTATTGAAAACAATATTATAAAATATAAAGCGTAAAAAAATGCAAAAAATTTATATAAATTTAATCACAATCGGCTTTCTTTCGGGAAAAACTAAAAACAAAATGTTATCAGATTTTAAATGAAATGTACAAACAACAAAACTAGTTTAACTTAAAAAAATTGTAAGGAAAAATGTAAGATAAAATATAAATAATTACAAACAAAAATATAAGAAAATATAAAGGAAACAAATATGAGATAATTATAAAAAAATTAAAAAAAAAAACAATATAGGTTCAAATTCACAGATGGCATTTGTATATATAGAAAAAATTGCAAAAAAAAACATATTTATAAAACTTTCATCATATTTCTAATGAACTGCTCAATAAAATAAGAAAATTGGTTTAACTGAATAAAATTCAATAAATAAAAATATAAAATAAAATATAAAAAAATATTAAAGCAAACTATAAAAAATATTAAAAATTGACTAATAAATATAAAATAAGAATAAAAATTATAAAATAGAATATAAAAAAATATAAAAAAGTTAAATAAAAGAAAAAAAAGTATTTACAAAAATAAAAAAAATAATAATAAATATAAATTCAACCACAAACGGCGAAAAAATTAAAACAAACAATATATACATATATGTATATATTTTTTTTTTGTAATATATCATATGATATATGTACATATAATGAACTATTTAATATAACAGCAAAACGAGTTCAGCTGAAAAAATGTAAAACAAAATTATTAAAAAAAAATTGTACAGAAAAATAAAAAAACAATTATTAAAAAAAAAATTAAAAAAATTATAAAAGAAAAAAATATAAATTCAATCACAAATGCGTGTATTGTGCTTTGTTTTATAAAACAACTTGAGGGATAATGGCTCCACATTATTGAACCACAAATAACGAAAAAATTAAAAAAAATATACCCATATATTTTGTAATAAATCATGTTTCTAATGAACTGTTCACTATAACAGCAAAACGAGATTAACTGAAACAAACTTAAAACAAAACTATAAGAAAAAATAAAAATATTTATAAAAAAATTATTAAAAAAGTTATTTTTTAAATACAATCCCAAACGCCGCTTTCTGTATTATTTTGTTTTTTTTTTTTAAGAAACCGGATGATTAATGTGTCCATGTTATTATGAAAACCGTTAAATATCACCACTTTGACAACCCACGTCAACTTTTTATTATATTTTAATAAATTAATACTATTCTACACTTTTTCTTCAGAACTTATTTTTTTAATTACGTTGCCGTAATTAATTTTCAGTTGAGTGAAAAAATTAAGGCTGCAGCAAAAAATGCAAACAAAATGCTTTCAATTCAACAAAATAAAAAATTTCCATACAATAACCTGATTTTGAATCGGCAATTTTGTATGACAGCTATATGTCAAAGTAGTCCGATCTAAGCTATTTCTTCGGAGATTGTACCGTTATCTTAAACCTTAATACGAGCTAAATTTTGTGAAGATATCTCGTTAATTGAAAAAGTTTTCCATACAAAGACATGTTTTCGATTTGTCGGGTTGTATGACTGTTGTATAGGCTATAGCTATCCGATTTTAACAATAATTCCAGGGATTGAAACATTATCTTAGGCAATAATCCACACCAAATTTCTTGAAGATATCTCGTAAATTGAAAAAGCTTTCCATAGAAGCACTCGTTTCCGATCGTTCAGTTTGTATGGCAGCTATATGCTATAGTGATCCGATATCGGCGGTATCAATTACAAAATGAGCCGCTTTGTTCAGAGAAAAGGGGGTTGCAAAATTTTAGACCTGATTTTTCATTTTAAGCCTTAACTTCGTTTAGCTTGGCTTCGAGCAAATGTCACTCATACGCCACGGCGCACTAAATAATCCACTCGTTACGTATACGTTTGTGTGCCTGCTTGCAAATATTTTTATCTGGTTTGGTTTCCATCTACTTGTATTGTAGTACTATACTTGTCACATATATGCATATTTACATGCAATACAAGCATATACGTATATGTACGTTTATACAATTACAGCTACAAAAAACACTATTATTATTTAGCTACAAATGCAGTTGACAGCTAATTTACTTTGCCCTCCACAACTGTGCTGAAGTGCGACACTTGTAGAAATTTATATAAATTATAAAATTGTTCTACGAGCAAATGCTCATATCCACATACACACACATATATGTATATATATATACATATATATAAAAGAGCATGTATAAAATTGCATATTACACAAAAGTTTATGGACGTTGTTGTAACATCTGCTTATGAAGTAACAACCGCATGACAGCTTTAATTATATTTATTACGTTTACAATTTATAGCACTCAAAAGAGTAAGCTGACAACTGCTTGAGGCCAATGCAAGTGGTCTTAGGGAATTATTAATAATTTGAAATTTATTTGAGGTATGATACTAGCGGCTGAGCAATGTGAAGTGGAGCACATTGACTTGGCATTAAAATGGTTTAAGTGGCGTTCAGTGAGCATGTTAAGCTAAAGTAAACAAAATAGCGGAAATCGAAGCAAATGCTTAAAAATATTGAACTAATTTGAACTAATTTTAAAGTTGAATTATTTAGAATCATATTTTGAGATTAAAGTTATTCTTCTGCGTATGTTTAAAACGTGCTTTTTGTACTGTATTTCGTTTATCACGAAGTTATAAATTATGACGTTATCGAACCACTATAGCATATAGTAGTCTTACAAACTGAACGCTCAAAATCAAATCCTTATATGGAAAGCTTTTTCATTTGGGAAGATATCTTTACAAAATTCGGCTTATATTATTGTTTGAAGCAGTGATATAATCTCCGAAGATATTGTTCAAATCGGACCACTATAGCATATAGCTGCCATACAAACTGATTGTTCAAAATCAAGTCCTTGTAGGAAAATGTTTTTTATTTGGAAAGATATCGAAATTTAACAGAAATTATTGCACAAAGCAACGGTACAATCTCCGAAGATATTGTTCAACTTGGATCACTATAGCGTATAGCTGCCATACAGAATGATTGTTCCAAATCAAGTCCTTGTAAGGAAATGTTTTTTATTTGTCTATATATCTTTACGAAATTGAACAGAAATTATTGCACAAAGCAACGGTACAATCACCGAAGATATTGTTCAAATCGGACCACTATAGCATATAGCTGCCATGCAAATTGAACGCTCAAAATCAAGTACTTGTAAGAAAATGTTTTTATCTCAGTGAAATTTTGTATGATTTATTGCCTACTTTGTTCCTTTTTATTTGAAATTTATAAACATATCACCCTTGCATATTTTCCTGAAAGATTTTGGACATTTTTTTCGCTATGCCTAACTAAATGCACATTAATTTTGAACTATTTCCAATTGCTTTAATTTCTACTATATTTCTGCTCAACCAACAATTCAACTCAACTGCATGTGTCTACCAGCGCCGAGCCAACCCCAGCCCGCCAGCTGGCCAGTTTTTGTGTAATCTTATCCTATGCTGGCTGTCTGTCTGCTAGACAGCGCCTAACTGCCACTTCCTTGTTGCTCAGTTCCTCATCCGCCGACGCCGACACCAACGCCGGCAACACTGAAGGCGCATGCAACTTTGTAAAGCTGAAGTTTTAAGTGTTCAAGTGCTAGCCAATGCCAACGGGCATTTATACAGCACGTACATATATACATACATATGTATGTGTGTTTGTAGGATAGCCAGTGAAGCAACAAGAAAACTAAAAAGCAAATAGACAAGCGCAAAAAATAAAAAAAAAACAAGCAAACAAGGAAAGTGCCGTTTTGCCACTACCCAGCAATTGTCCGGCTGGTAATCTGTTCAGTCGATGCCTTATTGCCAACACGCTGTGTTGTTTTTATACAACATTTTAGTGCAGTGTGTTGTGCTGTTTACGCCATCGCCTTGACTTGACAGCAGCTGACCGTTCTGTTGTGCTCTCGGATGCTCCACTTTCACATTTGCACCACTCACTAACTGCCACCACTCCTGGTCGAGAGCTCCACAACTGCCGGCACATCATGATCTATTGTCGAGCGGCTTAGTATTGTGTGTTGTTGTTGCTGCAGCTGCTGTTTTGTAGAAAGTGACGTGGCCCATTGTCCTTTACATAAACAGCTACTAAGATACTTGCAATAAGACACACACACATTTGGAAGTGAACCCGTGCAATTGCTGCTCGTCTGCGCCTGTGTGGGTGGTTATGTTGCTGCTGACTCTGGTGTTCGTTGCTTAGGGATTTACACATGTCAAGTCATGTTGTTTGGCGTATTTATTACATGTTGTTGTCCTTCAGTAGTTTTGTTGCTTTTATTTGTGTTGTTTTGCCAGCGCTTGTTACTCACTTGCTGTATGTGTGTGTGTGTGAGTGAGAGAATTTTTATTTTATTTTTCCCAGTTAATTCTAAAAAATTCCTTCGGTTCACATTTTCACTCATTCCCTCTATTCGGCTAAGCATTGGCCTGTTGTATCTAAAATATTTGTATGTGTATGTGTGTGTGTGTGTGTGTGTGACAGCATAGTGCACATTGTAAATACGAGCATGTTATTGTCCCAGCAATTTTGTTGTCAGCTATGTTGTTTATATAGCAATTTTGCTTATGTTTCGTGTAGCGAACATGACACCATCTATTTTGTCCCCTACTTTGTGTACAGTTAGCTGGATTACAAGCGAAATTGGATGGTTCAAAATTTAATGATGGCAAATTTTATACTGCAAGCTCACTTGAAAATTTTACGGCGGGTGGAGTGAGAAAGAGGGTAAAAGCTTTTCAAATTAATTTACTCAATAACCATTGAAGGGTAACACTTTTGGTAGGCAAACGATTGCTTTAAGTTTGGCTTTATCAGTATTTAAGATATTCATCGTTGCTAAAGGAGTTTTGAGCTTCGAGAAACTCTTCACATAATTTCACTTTTCAAATGCAGTTCCTTTGTAAAAGCTCCAAAGCACGGCTTAAAAAGCTCTGAAAGCTTCATGCTAAGCTATTTTACCGAGTCTTATTATGAAGTTAAATATTGGAAATTAAATTTTATTGTGAAATCTCTGAAAAATGCCTTAAAAAGCTCTCAAAAAGATTTGAATGTTGGACCTTATACCTTATGCTGCTCTATTATATCTAGCCTCATTCCAAACTAAGAATTCGAAATAGAATTATTTTATAAAAAAACTTGGTCTTAAAAAGCTCTCAAAAAACTTCAAAGCTTAAAATTTTTACTAATTTGTGTTTAATTGGGCTTACTACTTACTACATGCACAAAGATGGGATATGAGTGAACTCGTCCTCTTCCCTATCCACGAGGAGGAAAATCCCACAGTCTGCGTTAATTATCGCGGAATCGGACTTCTAAACATTGCGTGTAAAATTCTTTCGATATTATTGTATTTAGGCTACGCAAAGCCACCAACGAACAAACTCTCACAAAACATCAAATCCTTAATAGTACCCTCGACAAACAGTTCGACACACATCACCTTTGTCAAAGCTGGTTTTGGCAGCATTGTTTGTATTTGATATTCCTGCAAAACGCATACGTTGAGCACAACAAACAGTTCCGTCAAAATCGGAAAAGACCGCTCCGAGTCCCCTATACAAAAAAAAAATAAGAAACCGACTCTACAATGGACTCTCGGCAATGGATCGTTCCCGCGGGTCGGGTCTAAATAATCGGAACGGACCCGGATTTTTATCCGACCAAGGATCGTCAACTCGTCACCGTTTCTCGAAATTACTTCAGAACTTGCCCAGCAGAGACGTTAGTTCGAGTAATCTGTGGAGCAGAGTATCGAAAAAGACCCGAACGAGTTTATCTTCCATTGTTCATAACAATTGGAGCTGTGCTCATATGCTTTATGTAAGATTTTCCGGAAGAATCTCGGTTTGCGAACTTACAAAATCCAGCAAGAAAATTTTGTTCAGCCATGAAGCTGATTTTTTGGTTGAATGGTTACTTTAATATACAAAATTGTTACAATTGGCATGATGGTAATCCATAATCCATTGTTGAGATGCCGTCACATTCTCAAATGATCATTGCTTGCTATGATCTATTGGTTCCATTGCTTCATACATACATATTTCTTCAAAAATGAAGCTGGCCATAATATTAAAGTCAAGGGGTAATGATATAAAGTTATAGTTAATGACTTTTTGGAGATTGAAATTGGAATTGTTAATGTGGACAACCTTTGATTCAAACAAAACGACGCTACGTGCCTTACATCCAACGAAACAATCAGTTTATTGAAGGAAACTTTTGGTGAATGCATTATCTCGCGTCGGGGGCATGTAGCGTAGTTTCCAAAGACCTTGCGGTTCAACACCGGTGCGCTATTTTTTGTGAAGATACGTGAAAGGGTTGGTCTAGGTACATAGATAAGGCTGAGACAATTTATGCCTTGGAAGACAATATTCGGCGAGTTCTGGACATGTGGACCCAATTGCTGCAAAAAATGGGCGATAATTGTGGCTATCGGTTGGAATTTATTCAAGCCACATGCCGAAAATAATTGACTTAAATAAAAAATATTTCTCTGATATTAAACAATTAGAAAATATTAAATTGCGTATTAGAATTTTTCAAGAACGTGTGACCTACATTTGCGAGTGGTAAACATTCGCATCAACAGTATTGAGGAAGGAATTTATGCTTGCATACATACATATACATACATTGTGACAAAAAAGTACCTGGAAAATGTAAATAAAACGAAAAATATTTAAGTATTCATCAATATTTATTTTGTCACCTTCAAAGTAATACGTTCACCAGCTGCAATACGCGCACGCGCGTACGAAGCACTTTTCATAAGCACTTTTTGGTATGGCCTTCAGCTCCTTCAGTAAATTTTGTTTTAACTTTTCGATCGACAGAAAACGGGTTCCACGGAGCAGCAACTTCAGTTTGAGGACAAAGAAAAAATCACACGGAGTCAAAACTGGTGGACACGGTGGTTGAGGTATTCTTTAAGTTTTTTGGCTTTAAATTTGGTCACAATGGTGTCTCAATGCGTTGGTGCATTATGATCGTGTAAAATTCATGAATTGGTCTTCCACAATTTCGGTCGCTTTTGATTAATCTTTTCACGCAAAAGCCTCAATACGGCCAAATTAGCTCCTTATTAAACGGCTGTCCCTCCGGCACAAATTCATGTTGCACTAAATCACGAATATCGAAAAAACAATGACCATCACCTTAATTTTTGAGCAGCTTTGGCGAGGTATCTTTGGTTTCGGCTCGTTTTTTAACCTCCATTTAGAAGACTGTTGACTTGTCTGCATGTCAAAATCATAAACCCATGTCTCATCGGCAGTTATAATGCTCTCCATGAATGTGGGGTCGGAATTCGCACGACCAAGCATGTCCAAAGAGAACTGTTTACGCTAATCTTTAAGAAAAATATTGATCTTTTCGGGACGAGTCGAGCAAAAACGCGTTTCATACCCAAAATATTCACCAAAATCATTCGAACGCACTCGGTAGAGATGTCGAGCTCTCTTGCGATCTTTCTAAGACTTGCTGGACGATTTTCAAGTACCATATGCTTCACGTTTTAATATTTTCATCAGTTGAAGAAGTTGAGGTCGTCCAGCACGAGACATGTCTTGAATTTCTCATATTTGAAGGCTTGTGTTTTTGACAAAACTGAATCACCGTAGGCTAAGAACAGTCCTACCAACTTAGCAAAACATATACATACATACATTTTATTGAAATATCATTTACTCGAGGAATTTAAATTACAATTTCCGGATACACTTTTGTCACAATGTAAAGTTGACGAATCACAAAATAGCACACAGACAAACACACATTAATTAGATAAAACCCACGGTGCCATACATACTATATTTAAGTTTCTTTGTTCATATGTACATATGTATGTCGCTTTAAATGCAAATATTTGTATATACATACATACATATGTACATTCATCATACATAAATGTACCTCAGCATAAGTCTCAGCGCAGCGAATTGCCAGACTTTATGCCTGCAGACATGCGTTGGTTAATTCGCAAAACGTGGTCGTGCGCTGATCGACGACTCTGCGCTCGCCACCGCCTTCATATCAGACGACATTTCGGTCGATAGTAAAAAATAAATTACTATTTTGAGATAGTGTAGAATTTTTTGGCGAATTTTCGTAAACAAGTGACGTAGGTAGTTATACAAAAGCAAGATTAGAAGACGCAAACGCCACAAACACACACTTGCATACTTGCTATACACACACATGTATGCATACTAGTTATTTTAATTGTAAATACGGTCATTAACTGTTATCGCAAGCTTAATAAGAAAATTAAATAAATAGCAGTAAGACAATTGTAATACCTTAAATCCAGCTAACATTATTAATTGTTATTATTTTTTAGTTATTATTATTATTTAAAAATATTTTTTATATAAAAAGTATACATATTTTTTGTATAAAAAGTATACATACATATGTAAGTATTTTCATAAATATTTATACATACATACTTATGTATGTATGTGTATGTGTGCTGGATTACGTGCCTTCGCAGGCGCATCCGTAAAGTGAACATACACTCGCACCAGACAATTGTTTACCTAGTGATAAGCGAGAAATCTTAAATTAAATAAATATTTTTATTGTTGTGAAAATTAGTAAGAACTGATAATTTTTGCATTTAAACGTAAACTGAAAGTTCAAATAGATAATGGCTTAGTTAAAGATTAGTCATTGTCATTGGTGTTTTGGCGAATATTTTCGAACACTTTGTAGCACCAGCTCTTTGCTGCTGACGTCTGAAGTCTTACGAGCATTATTGACTTGAAAGGTTTAAGGCCTTACGACCGGCATTGACATGAAAGAGTTAAAATTTATGCCTCTAGAACCCATAATCTTGCTAATCATCAGCATTTTATGCATTAGACCAGTAAGCTGTCGAGCTTAAGACGACGCTTAAATAGACTTGACATTTAAAGTTATTTATGTTGGCTTTTATAGCAGCTTAACGGCTTTGTAATACATAAAAGTACTTATGTTATACCCTGAACATGATAAGGGTAAATAAAGTTTGTAACGTCCAAAGAAAATGTCGGAGTTCCTTCATGCTAGTTGATGTAGATATGCCCATCTGGCTTGCCTCTCTAAGCGTCTGTATATAAACGAACTAAACCCTCAGTTTTTGAGTTGTTGCTCAGAAATTTTGCACACGCCCTTATTTCAACAAGCAGCTGCTTATTTGTTGGAATCGCCGATATCGAACTACTATAGCGTACAGCGGCCCTACAAACTGACCGCTCCAACTGATATCCTTATATGGAAAACTGTTTCATTTGAACAGATACCTTCATGAAATTTGGCATAAATGATTATTTAAGATAACCCTACAATTTCCGAAGAAATTGTTTAGATCGGACTAATATATCATATAGCTGCCACACAAACTGACCACTCCAGCTCATATCCTTGTATGGAAAACTTTTTTATTTGAAGACATATCTTCATAAAATTTGGCATAACTTCTTAGAGAAAGTATTTATGCAATATCCGAAGAAATCATTCAGATCGAACTACTATATCATATAGCTGCCATACAAACTGACCACTCGAACTCAAGCCACTGTATGGAAAACTTTTTTATTTGAAGAGTTGTCGTCACCAAATTTGACATAAATTATTAACCAAGGCAACCCTACAATTTCCATAGAAATTGTTTAGATCGGACTACTATATCATATAGCTACCATACAAACGGCACAATAAAAATCACGTAAAGCACTTTTTAAACCTTTCATGCTATAAAAATGCTTTTGTGAAGAGTACTATAGCTTCGGTGTTGTTAAAGTTGAACTTTTTTTTCAAATTAATTTAGTATAACTATTACTAAATTAATGCATCAAAGTGCTTTACATTTCAAATTTCAAATTGATAATCAATTGAAAAGCCTACTGCTGGGCATTAATTATAAATTCCAGGATGTAACTGCTTGTGACGTCGCTTTGGCTACACGTGGAAACAGTTCGAAAAAAAAAGATATTTGTGATTATTAATATTTGAATTTGTGATTATTTTTAATTGTTACGAAACGTGTGTTGTACTTTATGCGTTACTTATTAAAGGTTACGGTTGAAGGTGATATATTTATAAAATACTTTTCATAATAAGAGTTATTAATAATATTTTTTAGATATTTAATATCAAATGCAATTTACGAATAGGAAACACCGTTGATTTGCTGAAACTGTGAAGAGTGGTAAATCGTATAATAAACTGGTATAATAAACTGGTAGAATACAATACTCCACCATAACTAATGGATGCCTCATCTGGGTGGTATAAACGAATGTTCGCTTGCCCCTATTTGCTTATAATAGTTCATTTAGTTTATACCAGTTGTTTGGTATATGCCAGTCATGTTAAGTAAATGCGAAAACAACAGCAACTTAAGAGACAACTTGGATATCTCATTAGATTGGTATAGCACATGGTTTTCTACCCTTATTTGCTTATAATAGTTCATTTAGTTTATACCAGTTATTTGTTCGATTCAGCGCTTTTCTTAAGTACATGCGTAAGGAACAACCACTTAAGAGACTACGTGGATACCTCATTGGTATGGTATAAACGTATGTTCGTCTGCCATTTTTTGCTTATAATAGTTGATTTAGTTTATACCAGTTGCTTGTTCGATTCAGCGCTTTTCTTAAGTACATGCGAAAGCAACAACCACTTAAGAGACTACGTGGATACCTCATGATATGGTATAAACGTATGTTCGTCTGCCACTATTTGCTTAAAGTTGTTTATTTATATAATATATCAGTTGCTTGTTCGATTCACCGCTTGTCTAAATTTCGCGAAAACAATATTAGTTTACTCGTTTATATTTATATGCTTTGAGATTAAATATTTTACGGTTTGTACTTTGTATTTCGGAAATATTTTCGTAAAACTATATTTTTCAAACCCACTTGGTAAAATATTTAAGATTAAGATTTCAAATCATTTATGAAAAAAGTTTTATAGTAGAATACATACATACATAAATCACTTTAATACCCCCTATTATGCTTCTTTTTGTCGTTCTACTACTAGAGTACTATACGCACTCCATACTACTTCTTATCGCCTCTTGCATGCAAGCTTTCTTCACTTCTTTTTTATGCACTCCAATATATGTACATATGGGGGGGATATGAATCAAGTTTGCATTGCCTGTTTGTTATATACATAGGTTCATTGTGTTCTTATCAGTAAGCTAAGGAATACTAAAATATATTGTACTACTATAATTTAAAATAAATATTTATACATACATATGCCTTGCAGTCTCTTATCACTGTGATGGTCACGTTCCATACGTGACTATTAATGTACCATCCAGGAATTGAAAACAATAGCCGAAATTTGTTTGCTTTAAGCTCAGCTAATTGAAAAAGAACAAATTACAAAAAATTGGTGTTATTGTTAACCGTGTATACTATTATTATAATTTTTTGTTTAATAAAAATTTATTTAGCTTTAAGTGATAATTTGGTCGCTGACTCTCACTCGCTTTTTATACCCTGTACAAAGTGCATTAATTTTGTCTCGAAGAGTTTTAGATAGCGCTCTGGAATCTTCAATATGTTATTTTCTCTCCAAGAAACTGCTCATTTTTCGGAACAGTCGACAAAGAAGCACTATAGCATATATGTAGCTGTCATACAAACTGAACGATCAGAATCAAGTGTTTGTATGAAAAACTTTTTTATTTGGGCAGATATCTTCACAAAATTTTTCATAGTTTATTGTCTAAAGCAGTCTGTTAATCTGCGAAGAAACTTTTCAGATCGGACTACTATAGCATATAGCTGCCATACAAACTTAATGATCGAAATCATGTGCTTGTATGAAAAATTTTTTTATTTGACGAGATATTTTCACCAAATTTAACTAAAATTATTACCTAAATCAGCTTTAAAATCTTCGAAGAAATTACTTCGAACGGACGACTATAGCATATAGCTGCTATACAAACTATACAATCGAATGTGTGTGCTTGTATGAAACACTTTTTTATTTGACGAGATATCCTCACCAAATTTGCTATGGATTATTGAATTAAGCAACTCTTCATTCTGTGCAGATATTGTATGGATCGGACTACTACAGCATATAGCTCACATATAAAATAATCGGTCAAAATCTAGAAAAATATATTTTTGTGACATTTTTGCTTTCAAAAATGCACCTGTAAGGGGTATTAAAGCTTCGGTGCAACAGAAGCGAACCTTTATTTTCTTATTTTTGTTTTTAATAAGCATTTGCTCAGCGTTAAGCGATAAAGGGTAAAGATCTTAGACGAAATAAGACAAAAATTTCGTCTAAGATCTTTACCCTGCCTCTCGCACTCTCTTTTTTTTTATTAACTTGTAGTGTATTGAGAATTATGAGATGATAGATTTCGAAAATTATAAATATTTTCAAGCCTTGACAAATCGAAATCACAAGTTGCAAATTAGTTTTTTTTTTTTTGTTTTTAAACAAAGCGTTTTTGTTGCTATGGTATTGCGCCGAAATTCTGTTTGTCTCATTGCCACATTCCACAACAGTCATTTAGTGCCCATTTGACAAATCTTTTAAATTTGAAAACAAATTTCTTAAATTTAGAACCGCGATCTACTTCATTGCCTCGCATTTCATTATTAAACTAACAAATTTATGACGTTGCTCCATTTAGAATAAAAAAAACTGACGCGAGCTATTTTTAGCAATCAGCGCGCACATTAATCTTATCACTTGAAGCTTTGTTTATTTACAATTACATTCTTGTGTTTTTTTCTTATTTTTTTTTTTTGGCGCTCGCTGTCATTTGACGATACACAACCTTCAGGCGTACGTACCAGACGTGCGGCGCGGCGTGAGGGCGGCGGCGGCAGCGTGCAAAAAGCGCCGCGTATCGCTGCAAGAATCGTTTGTGTGTAGGGAAAACATAAATAAAATACAATACTACACTACTCGAAAGCTACTTAAACATACTATCAGCGCAAGAATCAACAACAAAAGCAACAGCAGCAACGGAGACGGGCACTCAGCGATAGCCTCCGCACTAAAAACTATAAAGTCCAGTTTATACTGGTAACACTGGTTGGACACTTATTAGCGACTAAAGTTTTATGGCAAAAACAGAAAGAGACACACATTTGCAATTGTATGCTTGCATGTGTGTGTTTGAGTGTGAATTGGAGCCAATTAGAAAATGCTTTAATGAATCTATAGCAGCGAGTACTCAGTTCGCAGATGGGAAGCTATAAAAAATTTTGAAAAATTCGTATGTATAAGAGTTGAATACAGAAAATTTTGAATTGCGTATTTTTTTAATATTTAAATTTTTTCAAAAAATTCAAATGTTTTTAAAATATATATTTTTTTCGATCCAAATATTTTTGTTTAATATTAAATTTTTTTTGTTCACAAAAACTAACTAAAAAATAATATTTTCAAAATTCCAAATATTTTTTTTGTGTTATATAATATTTTTATTTAATTTTTTTTTACTAAAAGTTAATATTGCTTTAGAAGTTACACCCTCCGTATATTCAATAAATTAAGAATTGCACTTCCCAAAATTCAAAAATTTTTAATTTCAAAAATCTTTATTTAATATATTAAAATATTTTATTTGTATTTATTTTGAATCAATATTAACTTTTCTTCTGACAAAAAGTAACTTTATTAAAAAAAAATTATTTTCCAAAATTCAAAATTTTTTCTGAAAAACTTTAAAATTTTTTTCTTTCTAGTTTTATTTTAAATTAATATTAATTTTTTTTTGTTCACAAAAAGTAACTTTACTACAAAAAATACTATTTTCCAAAATTCAAAACTACAAATTTTGTAAAGAATTTAGATCGGTTAATATTATATATAATTTTTATGTTTCAAAAAGCTAATGTTATTTTAGAAGCTATTTAAAACCCTAGTTTATTAAAAAATTCTTTAATATTTTTGTATTTTTAATTTAAAAAATTTGTAAAATATTAAAAAAAAATTTAATTTTAGTTTAAACTTTACTTTTAGTTTAAGCTAAGTTTTTTTTGGTCACTAAAAGTAACTTCATTTACAAAAATTGTATTTTGTAAAATATTAAGACAAAAATTTAATTTTATTTAAAACTAAACTAGTAACTAAAAGTAACTTTATTTACAAAAATTTTATTATCCAAAATTGGAATTGTTTTCTTAAAATATTAAATAAAAAATCTTTTTAATTTTATTTCAAATTAATATTAATTATTTATGAAAAGTAACTTTATACGTTATATTATATTCCAAAATTAAAAGTTTTTTAAATTTCAAAAAAAAATGTTTAAAGTTCTAGTATTTAATTTATTTAAAAATTCTAGTATTTAAAATTTTTTTTGAATTAATATTAGCTGTTTTTGCTAGCAAAAAGTAACTTAAAAAAATTTATTTTTTCCAAAATTTTCACAATTCAACATTTTTTTATTTAAAATATTTAAGAGTTCTTCCTTTTGAATTTTATTTTAAACTAATATTAATGTTTTTTGTTCGCAAAAAGTATCTCTATTGTTAAAAGTATTATATACATACATATGTACATATGTATATTGTATTTATGTATGTACAATATGTATTTTCCAAAATTCAAAAAATTTTTAAATACTTTTTTAATTTCAATTTTTTTTTAATAATTATTTCTTTTTTAATTGATATTAATTTTTGTTTGTTTACAAATATAGTTTTTTACAAAAGTTAATATTATTTTAGAAGTTATTTAAAATCCAGAATTTTTTTTTTCAAATATATTTTTTAAAATTAATTTTATTATTTTTAGATTTTTTTTAATTTGATTTTAAATTTATATTAATTTTTTTTTGCTTACAAAAAGTTGCTTTATTAAAGAAATTATTTAAAAAACCTCTATAATTGCAAGTAACTCAAACTTATACATATACATACAAACACACATGTACATACATATGTATGTGCATATATTCGCACAAGCACTGACTGCAAATAACGAGAACAATTGTCTGTTGATTTAATAAATTAACGTTCATTTCTAATTGACAGCACTCACAGTTCGGTAAGCACACTAACTCGCATCCACATATGCATACATACATTATATACAAAAATATATACTGTTGTGTATAAGTGTGTGCGTACTTTTGCCTGCCACATGCAGACGCACTTGGAGCCAAATTGATGTGACAATTTTAAAACGTGCTTTTAAGTGGCGTTTCTTCTGCTTTTGCTGCGCGCAATTTGCGATTTTTCGCAACTGTTCGTTCGTTAATATTTTTGTATTTTTGCGCTCATTGCTCTACGCTGTGTTTCGCAATTTTCCAATATTTTCAGCTTTTGCTTTTGCAATTTTTTGTTCGCTCCACGCTGCTTGTTGTTGCGCACATTTAATTAAACCGTCCAGCAGTTGTGACCGCTTTGCTCGAAAGTTTAATTTTGTGGAAGACAAAAATAGAATTACTTATTTACTTAAATTGGAGTAAGAGTAATTGAAAAGGAGGGCGCAATGCTGTAGCAAAAACAAGCAGCAAGTCGCTTGTGTCAATATGGCAACGCTAGTATCGGCTGTCCGGAGTGCATTGAGTGTGGTCAGGCAGTCCAAAAAGCTGCTAAAAATAAATATTCGAATCAATGTTGAAGCGTGAGAGGAAGAAGCTCCCAGAGATGTAAGAGAAAATTACTGCAGTTGCATACATACATATATGACTGCTGGTGTAAGCACTGGAGCAAGCATTTTATAAATTTTCTATGTAAAAATAATTAAATTAAGATGTGTGGAGTATTGAGATAGGAAAACAAGAAAAAACTGTAAATGTTGCGTTTTTATAGCAGAGAAGGGTTTAAAAAGTTCTTATAACTTGCTGTTGATCGGTCAGTTTGTATGGCAGCTATATGCTATAGGGGATCAATCTGCACAATTTCTTCGGATATTGTACTACTTTGGTAGATAATAGTTTGTGCCAAATTTAGTGAAGATATCTCGTAAACTACAAAATTTTTCCATAAAGGAACTTGATTTTGTTAGATTGGTTTGTATGGTAGCTATATGCTATAGTAGTCTTATCTGTACAATTTCTACGGAGATAACGTAACGGCATAACGTTATTATCTGTGCCAAGTTTCGTGAAGATATCTCGTAAACTACCGCTATACGCTATATCAGCCCAATCTAAACAGTTCCTTCATGGATTATACCGTTGCTTCAGTAAATAATTCGAGCCAAATTTTGTCAAAATATCTGGTCAAATAAAAAAGTTTTTCATACAAGGGATTCATTCCGATCGTTCAGTTTGTATGGTAGCTATATGCTATAGTGATCCGATAATCGCTGTTCCGACACATGAACAGCTTCTTGACCATAAAAGTACCTGTGCAAATTTTCAAATCGATATCTCAAAGACCGAGGGAATTGTTTCCGAGTAAAAAACAGACCTTGCTAAAATAATCCAGTTCATTTTCCGAATGCCAAACGTTTCTCGAACTACTGCAGTTGAGTGCAGTTATTAACTGGTTCTTAAGTAAGTTTAATAATAAAGCGAAGTGATGGGGCAACGGAAACGATTACAAGTATTACGCGGTATAAAATCTGGTTTCCGCTTAAGTTTCAGATCAACTTCAAGAAAGTTCTATTAGCTGTCGGCACTCAATTTTTTTTGTTTTATTTCCGAAGGAGGAATCTTCCAAAGATATTGCCAAAGTGAACTGACAACATGCACGATTCCTATTATCAGCTAAAGTACACCTCCTTCGGGACCACACACAGACAGTATTAAACAACTATGTTGGACTTGTGGAATATTAGCTTACGTACTAAACCCTGAACTCCGGCTGCTGTAGCTTGTATTTGGTCCTGCGGGACCGGCGCTAAGCACTACGTCGCAGGGCCAAGATGCGCGATTAGTACCTCTTCACACCCTCCCTCCAGGGTAATTCATGTGGTCTTATGCTTCTCCGCTACCGTTCTTTTATTCTTAGTACTTAAAAAGCTTTTGCGGCCCACTCTTTCATTTTAGCGCACACCAGCTATGATTGGAGGATTAGGTGACTAATTATGTTGTCGGGCGTCACCCTTTCGTCTGAAAGTTCTTTTATGGTGGTTCTCTCCACTACAAATCTCGAGTAGGAGAAAAAGATGTGCTCTGCGTTTTCTGGGGCATTTTCACAGAAAGAAGATTGTATTTCGTCATCGAAATTGATTGAATTTGTTCGAAGTGGAAGCTATTTCTAACTTTTCTAAGAAAGCTTCTAATAAATTCATTCAGCTATATGAAAAAAATTAAAACCATATATAAAAAGTCATGAACCGAAACACCAAAACTGCTCATACATTTGACAGACCAACAAGTCATGGCTACCAAAATACCAACACTTTTAAAGAATTAGCGCGTAAACCTTTGCGTAAGTAAAGGAGGAACGAAGACATATGCGAAAGAGTTGCAGCTAGAATAGTCAATTGGGGCTTAAGAAACCTATAGAAACTTTTACAGATTTTTAGAGTAGCGCTGTCGGGTAATTTACCGGAGATTTAACCGGTGACTTAACTGGTAACATAACTGGTAACTTAACTGGTTTCAGGTACACCTGCAACCGTAATTGAAAGCAAACATTTAGAGTACATGAAAATATCATATGAAAGAGTAAGGTGATATCCTTCTTCTGATAGCTAGCACGAAGTTTAGAGTTCATGCTTGTCTATATTGAATAAGTTTTTCACTTGGATCAATCTTCCATGTATGTATATACATATCGATGTGTTTATATTTAATACCTCTGTACTAAAATGAAAATGATAAAGCTACAGGCCCAGAGACTTCATAATATTATTTTTTTTTTAGAACTTTGTGGTAGCACTGTTTGGTAACTAACCAGTTATTTAACTGGTGACTTAACCGATTTTAGGTATCAAATAGTGTCTCAAACAAACGTAAATGGGAGCAAAAAATTTAGAGTTCATGAAAATATCTTATGAAAGACTAAGCTGATATCCTTCTTCTGAGGGTTGACACGGAATTTAGAGTTTACTTGGATAATCTTGCCTTATTTCAATTTTTAGTATATACATACATATGTATGTATGCCCCTCTATACTAAAACGAGTCTGCAAAGCCGTCAATATAAAGCGACAGCCTCACAGGCTCCATACCATGTTCTTTTGCATATTTTAAAGCTTTCGAGTGCGTTATTCTAACTCAAAAGCGTAAAAATATCTAGTGAAATCAACCACAACGCTAGTTATCTGCCGCTTAGACCACCAGATTGTCGCCAATATGCGCTAATTGATTAATGAAAAGCAAATGGGGAGACAATATAACCAACCACGCCATAAACAAGTGAACCAACTACATACTACTTCTGTGCCACCGACTACACCCGCCCAGTGTCGCCATGTTGGCCAACTTTGCCGTCGCACTCGCTACAGCTGCGCCCCTCCACGGCGCGCCAAAGGCCATTCAGCCAACTGTATAGAGAAATATATTTATTTAAATACTGCTACATGCAACAACATTTAGTATGCAACACATACACATACTAAAGTAATTGCAAAAATGTGTGTAATACACACACATACAATAAATTTATGCTGGCAAATACATAGATGTGTTGGGAGCTTATCAGCAGACGTATGGGTACTAATAGCATAGCCGTATGACGGACAGACGGCGTCAATCTGCGATGTGTACATCCATACATACATACATTCATAGAAGCAAAATATAAAAAGTGGTGAGTGGAGCTGGCGGGTGGTTGGTGGTGCGGGGGTCCCATCACTTGAATGCGAAATATTGTTTAGCGCTCGTTGAAGCGAACGCTCCACATGGGGCTGCTGCTGATAGTGGCCAGCGCACATGGTATAGTTGTTTGAGATGCGATTAAAATAAATGAAGTGATAAAAAATATTCAAAATAAAGCAAAGTGTGAAAAAAACGAACACAAACGAATGTGTGAACTATTTTATTTGATTACTGTCTGGAACTATATTCTAGCAGGCGTTTACATACGAAGGCGCTGTGTGGAGTGTAGGCACTGTATGCATGTGTTTCGCAAACGTGCTGCTGAAATGCGGCTGCTTCACAATATTTAATCGCTAACTTTGTGATCACTCGCTGGCGCGTTGGCAGTCGCTAGTGAATAGAGCAGCGCGCTTAGCTTTTCCCAATGGGCGGCCGGTCAGCGTTTTACAGCACGGTGGCGTCAAGTGCGTGCGTTTCAGCACACAGCATTAGAATGTAAACTCATATACATACATATGTATATATTTATATGTATATGTGTATATAGTGTGTATGTATGTGTCTGAGCTTCGTGGGCCATATGTGGAATTCAAGAAGGCATTTTCATGGATACGACCCTACATTTGGCTGTATGCAGATTTAATTATCGCACTAAAACCGGCGATAATGGCGAAAGCTAACCAAACAAGTGGCGCGGCAGGCAGACAGACAGACAGGATGAATAGCTGCTCGAACGGATGTAAGTATTGTTTGGCGGGCGGATGCTTATGAAATAGACAAACATTTATGCTTCTACATATGTATGCATATAATTATATATATACATACATATATACAAATTAGTAAATAATGAGCACATATCCACCTACCAAGTGCGTTGATTAAAGATATAGTGTTAATATTTGCCATATCTGTATAGCTTACGGTAGTGCAAACATGCGTATTTGAAGGTCTTTGGCACATTTATAGCATCACCATTGTTGTTGTTTATATAAATACCAAAAAAAAATTCTTTTCACAACACACCAATTTATTTACTTATGTACATATATACTCTTTGTATTAATGTGGAAATAGTGTGAGTTGCAAGCGCGAATGCCAATGAATTTGGGCCAACAGGAAAGCATTGCTTTTAATGTTGTAAAATAGAGTTATGAAAGGCGAATTTTATACCAAAAAAAAAAAAAAATACAAAAATGTAATGAAGAATAAAGTACATTTTTATTACTACAAAACGGATATCCTTCAGCTTTTGTATTTTTATTTTTTTTCTTTCCTTACAAAACCTAGCCCAGCATCAATAAATTATTTAAAAAACAAAGGAAGTTATGCTCTAGAAAATTTGTAAATAAAACGCAAAATATTAAATTATTTATCAGTATTTGGTTTATCAATGCACTTATGTCAACGATTTTCCACTTCTCGAAACACTTTTCATAAGTACTTTTTGGTATAGTAGAAAGCTCATTCAGCGATCGACTAAAAACGGGTTTCACTGAGCGGCAATTTCAGTTTGGAAAACAAGAAAAAATCACACGGAGCCAAATCTGGTGAATGCGGTGCTTGATCGATGGTATTCATAGCATTTTTGGCTTAAAACTCGATCACAAACGTGGCTCGAAGTGATGGTTATATCATTATATAAAATCCATAAATTGTACTTACACAATTTCACTTCTTTTCAAAGAATGTTCTCACGCAAACACCTCAATACGTCCAAATAGAACGCCTTATTGAACGTCTGTCCCTCTGGAACAAATTTGTAATCCTCCAAATCACGAATATCGAAAACAATGAGCATCACCTTGATTTTTGAACGGCTTTGGCGTGTTTTTCTTTTTTGGGTTCGGCTCGTTTTTTCTTTCATTGACTTGTTTGTATGTCAAACTCATAAACGCACGATGAGGCATTTCCAAAGAGACCTGATACGGTACTCTTTTCGAAAAAAATTCAGCTTTATCGTGACGAGTCGAGCAAGAACGCGTTTCATATCCAAAATATCCACCCAAAAACGAACGGACTCGTAAGATATGTCGGGCTCTCTTGCTATCTCTTTAACACTTGCCTGTTGATTTTCTATAGTGCTTGAAAATCAAGAGGCAAGTCTCTATTTTAATTTTGAAAGACTGTAGCCGCACCAACGATAGCTCTTCCAGTGCCAATTCGGGACAATTACACAGTTGTTGCTCCACTGTTTCCCTGGTATGCTGCTCTTGACATTTTCTCCAGTCTTCTGGTTCTGTCAGCTGCAGCAGGTCTGTGCCACCACCAGACTGTCTAGACAAGTCTATCGAGTGTCGGTAGCAACTTATTATATTTCTGATTTAGCGCTTTACAGTTTTGCGCCCAGGCAACTTGTTCCATTCTCGCATTGTAATCTACCTTGTCATGTTCAGATCGTAGTATGGACAATTATGCGTTTATCAATGGGTGACAGTTGCATACCTCTCTTAGCAATCTCGTTCACCATCTCTTTATACTCGATACTTTTGTGGCCTGGCAACCAGTAAAAGTGAATTCTCGTGCTTCTGGCGACACTTTCTACTGCTGCTCTGCTTTTCAAGACACTTCTGGCTATTATATGGAACGAGATGAAAACTTTGATTGCTGCTTGGGTGTGGAAGTCAATTCCGGATGGCCTAGAGTTTTTTGTTGATGTCTAGCTAGAGCCTAGCTCCGTGGCTTTCCGAAAGAGAAAGACTTCTACTTGATATATTCGCAGTCTGGGTGCTTAGAAAGCTGCCTTATGCCTAACTCTGAATATACCCGCAACAACTTCGTTATCCATTTTTCATCCATCCGCATATACTTATACTTAATGTTTCTTTCCATGTTAGCCCTGAACATTCTGTCTGTCTGTCACGACATACATAGATCTAATGGTCTTTAGCAATACCAGATGGAGGTACAGTTTAATTTGAGCTGAAGTATCTATCATACAGGTTCTCGAGACATTTTGCAAACTGTAAGAGGGACTTGCTATCATATTTTAGTACTTCATCTAGTCCCCCAAACTGCGAAGCTTCTATATATCTAAACCAAGATTTCATCCCTTGAAGTAATATTTTGTCCAGTGATCCCGTGGGAGAGATATAGATGGATATATATAGATAGGTTAGGTTTAGCGGATTAAAGTGCCGTACTCCGGCTTTCGATGCTTTCTTCTACTAAAAAAAAATCTATATCGGCACAGAAACCCTTAAAAAAACGTGGAACAATAAAAAAACGAGCAAGAATAATGAAATTTGATAAAAAGTCCTTAACACACTTAAAATTTGTTGCAAAACTTTACAGCTTTTCAAAGGGTATTGAAAAATCAATTCCACTCGCTAGTTCCACTCCTCGTCTATATCATACAGCTGTTGAGCATAAAAATACAAGCATATACACATATATACAGGATACCCGGTAAATACAGCGCGAGAGCGCCTCAATTATATCCAGAAAATAGCGCGCAAGCGCTAAGCACAGACACCGTTAGTTGTAAGGACACCGGCTGATAACAACTGTGGGAGAAAAACAGCTGGCTGTGTTGCCAGAAAAAGATACGAATTTATGTTGCTGTGTACAGCTGTGCGTCGTTGTTGCAGCTGAGCTAAGCGAGGTGCCAAAAATAAATAGGCTCATACCCCTATATGTATATTTGTGTATGTATGTATGTATATATTATTTACCTAACTACATATGTATAGACACTTGTGTGTACAGACTCGTGTTAAAAATAAACTTATGTACTAATGAACGAAGAACAAAAATGCAGGGGATTTGAGGCGTTAGCAGGACATAAGTACATAAATATACTCGGAGAAAGTTAAGCTAATTTATGTAAAAGTGAGTTTTCGAATGTATAATGTATATGTAAATAATACATACATAAGCGAATTACTACACATCAGAAGGATACGTCGGAGACCCCGTAAAATAAACACATATGTATATACGCAAACTAGTCCCCCATTTTTTGAGATATTGATCTGAAAATTTGCTCGCATTCTTTTCTACTCAAAAAACCCGATCACTTGTCGAAACCGAGGATATCGGACTACTATATCATATAGCTGCCATACATATTGAAAGTTCAAAATTAAGTTATTGTATGGGAAACTTTTTCATTTGACGAAATATCATTACGAAATTTTGCATGGACTTTATCCGAAGACAAGGCTAGAACACTAAAAGAAAATTTTCAAATCGAGCCACTATATCATATAGCTGCCATACAAACAAAACGTTCAAAATGAAGCTCTTGTATGGGAAACTTCTTTACTTTCGAGATATCTTTTTGAAATTTAGCATGGGCTTTTGACGAAGACAACGCTGCAAGAGTAGAAGAAAATTTTTAAATCGGAACACTGTATCATATAGGTGCCATACAAACTGAACGTTGAAAATTAGGCTCATGTATGGGACACTTTTTCATTTGACGAGATATCTTTTTGAAATTTATCATGAGTTATTGTCCAAAGCAGCCAAGTAATCTCTGAAAAACTTGTTCAGATCGAGTCACTCTAGCATATACCCTCCATACAAACTAACCGTTCAAAATAATTTTTTTCGCTGTTTAATACTTCTAAAGACCAGCAAAAAAGTAAGCAGACTTTGGCATTTTCATAGCATAAAATAATAAGAGTTTTTATATACATTTATTTAAATAATAAATTTATTAAGATAAATTTGCTTATGTTACATTTTTCCATACTTCTAAAAACCCCTGTGTATCAAAAATTAACCACAAAAAAAAAATAATAACAAATTTCTCAATAGAAACTCTCCACATCCGCTTTTGTTATAAAATCGGTGGCCAATTCCTCGTTGATCGCGTCCATAATACGATGATCGTCGAGAAAATTGTGGCTCATATCACGCTCCAGCGATTTGTAGGAGTCCGCGTGCAGCCGGCCCAGCGCGCCCTGATACAAAACCTCCATTATGGCTTTATTCGCATAGAGCTGCTGATCGCGCTCCAGGCGATGATAGAGCGCCACCCAGCTAGCGCCTAAAGTCTGTGCTTCAATCGAGAGTGATGCTGTCAGCGCTTGTGTATTGGTGACGCCAGCAGCGGCGCTCGTGCTTTGCAGCGGCAAGACGTTAAACTGCTGCATGCTTGCGGTAGCGACGGCCTGTTGTTGCTGTTGTGTTTGTGACGTGGTTGGCGGCTTTGGCGATGTGGCTGCTAAAGACTTTTCGCTATCTTCATCAGTGCTCGAGCTTTGCGTCGAATCGGGCGGCGCGCGCTTCTTCGTAAGCTTATTGCTTGAGTTCGGCTTACGACCGCGTCGTTCTATCTACAAAAGCATAAAAAAACAATCAATTGAAATTAAAGCGCTGTCAATCAGTCAACTCATTCACTTACTTTGCCCTCGCGCTCGTCGCGTTCTATATCAATGTCGAGCACGTCATCGAGAAAATTCATCTCTTTGAAGTAGAACAGCGTTGGCCGGTACAAATTATCACCCTTCCGTTTGCTGTCCTGTATGCGTCGCAGTTCGCGTCTATAGCAGGACCTCAGCCCGTTAATGCGCCGCTTCACATAGTCGATTTGTACATTCGCATCGATTTCGCGCAGTTTGTCGCGTAGTTTGGTGTAGGCTTCACGCTTAAGATATGGCTTTTTATAAGCCATACTTCTGGGATCCCAAAGCGCTGGCGATTCCTCATAGATCTTGATGAAATCCTTCCAGAATTGCACACCACCGCCGAGACACGATACGTTTTGTAGTTCGGACATCTTCCGTTTAATAAATATTAAAGATAATCTTTACACTCCGACCGTATAAGCTGTACTAAGTATTGTGATAAGACGTGCTACGAGTTGTCAGACACGTTTGAAGACAGGCCAGGCGAACATCGCGCTTTGGCGTTGCCACATGTCGTCAATTTTATGACAATATTAGCTGAGCTTAGCATAAAGCGGCGATTAAACTGTCCTTACGCTGTTATCATGCGCATTAGCAGTGTTGTGCAGGGGCGGACTGGCGGCGCACGAATTTATTATAAGACTTTAGATTTAATTCAAAATATGATAATAAATAAATAAATGTAAACAATGCACGAAATTGCTTTTTTGTAAAACAAAGTGTCGTCAGTAATATTCTGATTCATAAAGTACCCTACCTCGAGAGTGTTTTGCTTTCAAAAACCTAAAATTGTATTTATGACGCATTTTCGTAGACAATCCCATTCATTTTTATTTATTTTATTTTATTTTTAATATTTTTTTATTTTATTTTTACAATTTTTTTCTTCCTACTATTTTTTTTTTTAGAATATTAGTAATTTTTCGAAAAATACAATATTTTATTTATAATCCGGCATTTGAAAGGTGTGTATATTTATATGACCTTGAGAAAAAAAATATATTGACAAAATTGCGCTGCATTTATCATATCCCATATGGTCTAGTGGCTAGGATATCTGGCTTTCACCCAGAAGGCCCGGGTTCGATTCCCGGTATGGGAAATACTTTTTATTTATTTGTGTTTTTTACTTCTAGTATACTCAATAATTCCATCAGGCTACATCGTATTGTGTGGGTTCCCATTTTTTGTCACATTTTCTACTAAATTAACCCATCGAACGGGATTTGAATACCGCACCTTATCAATTAGTACAATCTCGGTCAAACATGTTGCATGCCTTATTTTACCGAAGCCTTGAGTTTGACGATCGAACTACTAACTGATAACGGCCTTTTACTCGTTGTAGCGGCGGGCAAGGCAAGCCTATAGAATTCTCAAAAATGTTATCAGCTCAAAGATGCTGTGAAGAAAGTGCCACCTTACAAACATACAATGCGTTGGGTGCCTTTGTACAATATATAAATATTCAATATAGTATAAAAGGCTATGTGACTATGCTCAATAAGTGTTAAAAGGTCAGCGTGTACGATTGCGTTAGTGATAAGGTTATCAATTCGGCTTTCGAGAGTCTAGCACTGTTATACGTAGGTAGCTATCCCTTGCACTGTCTATCAATACACGAATTTTGAAACACATACAGATACACATGTGTTTCGAAATTCGTGTATTGATAGACAGTGCAAGGGTTTGAATTACTTGTTCCAAAAATGACAGCATGTCCCAGTAGAACTTTGCTTGGATTTGGTATTATATTTTCCAAAATCTCGACGTTGTTTTGGATTTGGTATCATATTTTCAAAAACCTCAAGGTAGTTTTAATAGACAGATCACTCTGTTACTAATTAATATTAAAAGGTTTTCTATCAAGTATTTTATCGTTAGTCTGTAGTCTTCGAAAATATAGAAAAAAATATTTGGTATCAATGGGATCGTCTAAATTACAATATCGTTGATACTATTATTACTAGGCTCGTGAAAATTATGAACTAAAACCAAATTTTCGTAAATAGTGTTAGAAATTGATAGCTTTGGCATTACAGCTGATTTTAATAAGAATCTGACGAGACTGGGAGATATCTGATGCTCCTGTTGAAAATGGTACTTTAGAACTGTGTGAAAGTGGGCGCCCTTGAAAATAGTAAAAAGTGAAAAAAAAATTGATAATAAGTATGTTGAAAAAGAAATATAAAATGACAAGAATGAAAGGAAAAGTAGTTTAAAGGGCGTTTTGAAATCGGTTAGGGTAAATGGAGGGGCGTGGTTAAAATTTTTAAGTGTTAAGAATGGTTCATCTTGATTTCCGGCAAAACTACGAGTCCTATAAAAAAAACTTATATGATAAAGTTGTAGAAAATAAAAAGATTTACAAACTTCGTATAATCAGCTTTTTCATATAACCTCAAAATTTATGTAAAAATTTGCAATAACAAAAAATTTTGAATTTTTTATTTTTCTCTTGTAAAAGATATTTTTTGCTTTAACGAAACTTGCTGTAAACATACATACCTTCTTATATTCAGACACTGTTTTTTTATTCAATATTAAGGAGGAAACCTTATTTCGACTTAAAAACGGAAAAATAAAATAATTTTCCATTAAAATTCTCACCTCAAGCTATAAGATAGGGACGCTACAAAGTAGACCAATAGGGACAACAAACGCGCCATATTTTTTTCGTTCTTTTGACATTACTTTTCAGTAAGGTTTGCCATTTCATCATGGAAAGATGCACGATCCAACAATGAGTCGCAATTACTAAAATTTACTACCGAAATACCGAGTCAGCGACCTCAACTTTAAGAGCTCTACATACAATTTATGGTCGTCATAATCGTCTTGTCAGATCAACAATTGAGCTTCTATTGGCAAAATTTGAATCCACAGGCACAGTACAAAATGTTTCCGTGGCAGTGAGACAAAGGAGAGCCCATAGCGTAGAGAATATTGCTGCCGTGTACGCATTAATTCTCACACATGGTTCTCAAGCGTTGGGCATCTCTGTGACGTCGTTGTAGCGTATTTTGCGAAAAGATCTTGACCTATGTACATCACATCACCTACATTCCTGTGGGGCTACGTCAAGTCTGTGGACTATGCCAATAAGCCAGTGACGATTGATGAACTTCGTACGAACAACGTTCGTGAAATTGCAGTATTATCAGCCGACTTAGGTTTGGAAACCGTGGAAAATTGGGTTCAGCGTCTGGACTTCTGCAAGCGTGCCCGAGGTGGCAATGCAAAAGAAAACGAGTTCCATTCATAATGACTTCGAATGTGCTTTCACGGAAGTTAATAATTTCATTGATAAAGTTTTGTTCCGGTCACTTATACCAGACTATCGACTTTCCTAAATACTTTGCAGCTATTATAGTGAAGAGCGTTTGAAATCAATGGTTTGACCTATAAACTAAAAATAACAAATATGAATATATATTTATTTTCTTACTACTATTATTATACATTTTTAATTTCTCGTAATGTATAGTAGACTTATCAAGTCCCATCAATCGCCTTTTATTCCTATAATTTAAACGAATACCTCGATGTTCTTGCATAAGTCACAGACGCGTTCTAAATCACCAGTTAATCATCTTTTGCCATAATTACTAATTATTTTTCGACGCAGTCATTGCAACATCACTCATTAGTTCCTTAAGTCGCTTTTAATCACCACCTTATTACATATGCTATTGGTATGTAAGGTGTAGGGGAGTACACGTGTACTTAAGCATTCGTAAGCGACGCTTTTCATGAGAAATGCGACAATCAAATCGAAAGACAGCCGACAGCTTAAGCGATTTGATTATGGCAAAGCATTTAATATTCTCTTAATGAATATGCTTCGCTTAATAACGCGCATTAGACGCTCGCTTGGTGGCATACTTAAGTACATATGTATATAATGCATGAGTGGAAGTAGTTTTCGACGCGTCCCGGCAATTTGACGGCGATTTACGGCAGACGGCAGGATCAGCGGTCACTAAGAACCATGTCAGCTGGTCAAGTATTTTTAATGAGGGGCTGCCGCAGCTAATGAAGTTTGTGCTGTGCCTTAAGCATATGTATATGTATGTATATACATACTTAAATCAGTATGAATATAAAGCTATTGCTTTCAAAAGTGAAGGCGTTTCAAGCCAAGCGCTGGCTGTCCGCTTCCCGCGTTTGCTATTGTCTTCTACGCGAACAAATGCGTTTTTCCCATGAAACATTTCGCCTATCGCCGACTTGTTTAATTTCAAAGGCGCGACCACTAAACACCAACACAATAGCCATTCAAGAGCGTTGACAATGCGCTTTATAGGCGTTAGCGCTTCCCCAGTCGTTTATACCAATACCCAGATGCCACGAAAAGAGTCAACATAATTGACTTTGGGCATTTTGCATAGATTTTAGTCGCACAAACAAAGCCGGCAATTGTTTACGCTTAATTGTTGCTTAATTACTTCGGCTTACAACAACAACTAACATACCTCACATTCTGATTTTGGCTAGTCGGCTGAGCAGGTCAGTCTGCCACATGCACAGGGCAGCTAAAAAGGCAGCAGTGGTTAGAAAGCGACAGCAGTAGTCACTCTACGATCAGGATATACACAAAACACATGCGCTATATACACATACATACATATGTGTATATATATAACAATGCAGATTTTGTATAAATTTCAATATGCCTGCGTTGATGAGCGGACACCGCGACTTAGCAGCGCCTGTCTGGTATCAATTAGTGGTCCACAGGCATTGTCATACGGCACCGGCATTGTTCAATGCGAAGCAGCGGACGATGTCGACACAATGCTTACATATGTACATACATTTATTTGCATAAACATGTGTACCACAGACTGGTCAGCACAAGAGAACTTCCAAGCTAAGGTGGAAACTGCCGCAGCGAGCATTGGAAAATATTTCACCTCCTGGATATAAGCTCCCTTCAAACATATGTGGATTGTATGCAATACAATGGTTACAATCTACGTGACATACGCTGAACATGTGTGCATTTGTATGTCTGGCAATGCATCCGCGCAGACCCATTGCACATCCATAAGTACGTGACCATTTTCTTGCTACGCCGCGTTAACTTTGCTACTGGAATTTTCGATCGCTTACCCAGCGCAGAATTGGTACCTCAGAGTGTACCGGTAATTTTAATCGGATTAGTGACGGCATTAAATTGTGAAGCATGAAATCCCACTTACCTACAAGCCGGCACAGACATTCACACATATGTACATACTTACATATGTACATACATATATATGTGCTGCTCAAGTGCGGATTCTTGTAAAAGCGGTATGTAGGGAAATTCTGGCTTCGACTGACAAATGACGGTCATTCACATAGAGTACATCTGTGACGTCTGTACATCTGTATTTATGTAAACAAGCCAGCGATGTTCTTATGTCAGTGGGTTGAGTGTCGGCTACGCCCTATTTTGACAGGAATCCCTGGTCTCAATGTGTGGTTTCTTGAGGGAATTACATGGAAATATCTTGACTTTTCCTTGGGAAAACTTACTGAGAGCGTTCTGACAAAATTCACACGCTATGGAGGTGATTTTGTATTATAAAGAAGCAGCCAAAATTTTTCAATTTGATCTCTCTAAAATGGCTATAGAAATACTAAAGACTAATCCTTTTCGAGGTTCCCTACTTTTTTAAGACAAGAAAATATAAACTTCAAATTTGATGGAGAATGCTTATTATCATTCAAAAGAACATTCTTTGGCATTTATATTTTAAAGATTATCTCTTTCAAATGTTGACCGCGGCTACGTCTCAGCTGGTCCATTCGTTGAGTCCAATTTTATATGACTCGTTCGAGTATTTCGACTGATAACTGGCGATGACATATATGTATACGTGATGATTTGCTCCATGTCCTGAAGCGAAGCGGTATTGTCCGTATAAACTGTAGACTTTACATGTGCCTACGGAAAAAAGTCTAGCGGTTTGACATCGCATGATCTTAGTAGCCAATCTACCGGCCCAAAACGTAAAATTATCTACTCACCAAAATGTTCTCTCAATAAATCCATTATTTGATGCGATGTCTAGGAAGTGGCGTAGTCTTGTTGAACCCAAAAGCTGCCGAAATCACGAGCTTTAAATCCAGGCATCAAAAAGTCGTTTCTCATGGCGTGATAACGATCGCCACTGACGATTACGTTCTCAACGCCATCATTTTTGAAGAAATAAGGATCGATGGTTCCATTAGCACACAAATCACACCAAATCGTTGTTTTTTCTGGATTAAATGGTAGCTTTTGAATCTCTTCAGGTTGATCTACCAATACACTTGTGCCAACGTTTTTAAAGTCAATTTCCGGAATAGCCGTCAATGCGCGTGGCGTTTCACATTTAATGGCATCAGTTGACTCAAGCCGGTTTCCGAAAAGCGGTTCTTTTGGTTTGGTGAATAACCAGAAGTGACACGGAGCTAGATTGGGCGAATATGGAGGTTGCGGCACGATATTGGTTGAAAATTTGTTTAAAAACTCAATATGCCACGGTGCATATTGTGTTGCAAAACCCAACACCATATATTTTTACGAATAGCTTCGCGCAAACGACGCATAACTCTCAAATAGTAATCGTTGTTGACACTTTGGCCGGTTGCAAGGAATTCGGAGTGCACCACTCCTCGATAATCGAAGAAAACTGTCAACATAATCTTGATTATTAACCAGCTTTAACGGGATTTTTCGTCTTCGATTCACCGATTGATCGTCTGTTTACGGGTGCTAGGTATAGATTCAAGACTCATCGCCAGTAATAATATGTTTTGTGATATCCTGATGGTCGGAAAGCTTTGTTTCACAGACGTTAACGTGGCACAGTTTTAGGAAAAAATTAGTGATTGTGAAACCAAATTTTTCAAAATGGTTTTCACTGATACTTTCGATATTTCGATCAACGATGCCAGCAAGATTTTTGACTGTTGATAGTAGATTCTCAATCTCCATGTCATTATTTTATTGACGTGTTGCTCATCAGTTGATGTTGATGGCCGTCCGGGACATAAGTAGTTCATCATCAACGCGTACTCGTATAATTTGTACCAATCAAAAGCACTTGCTCGCCACAACCAATTATCAGCGAAGGCCTTTTCCAACACTCTGAACGTTTCTACACCACAAATTTGATGCCGGACACAAAATTTAAATGAACTTCTTTGTTGAATAATTTTAATCAACATAAAAATCGCCGAATGCACTTATTGTACTTCAGAAAGACAAGCGTATACTAAAGAATAATGATTATTTTGATATGACATTTGGCACGGGTGTCACCAATAGTCATTTAAACTTAGAAAAAATGAATGGATTTTTGCGCGAAATTGAAATTAAAAAGTCTTACTATTTTTTGCTCACAGCAGTAGGTGTCTGCGTATAAAAACAAAAACTATAGTTTTATATTTTCCTTTGCACAAGTCACATTTCCTCTCTTTCATTCTGTAACGATTTTAAAACTTTCCATTGCATTTTCACAAGCGCTTGTAATTTAATTACCTTCAATTCAAATACATTTTGAATTTTGATGAAATCAGCGGAAATTTGCGACTTAAGGGGATATTCTGGTCTAGAAGCATGAATTTCAGGTAATTTTTAAAGTGTCGTCAAAAACAGATAATTAATATTTTTACTCTCCATTTTTTTACTAGTTATTTCTTAATTTTAGAAGAGTACAGAAAAAAATTAAAAACTAAAAAAAGTAAAAAAAATTCAAAAATTATGAGCTGACGAAGTGGGGGTTCTCTAAAAATTTCCACGTAACCATACCCATGATTTCAACCCTCCTAGTTATCTGAAACCAAAAAAAAAAGATTATTAATCTAGAATAATGTCGCAATGGCCGGAACTACGGAAAAGTGGGAAAAATTTTTTTCACAAAATGGCGACTGCCTGAAAAAAAAAGTTTTTTTGGATCACTTTTTCTGACTTTTTCGAATTTTTTAAACATAATAATAATAAAAATTTGGGGATGGGGCTAGTTCCAACCATAGATAAGCCTATAAAGAAGACTCTATAAAAATTTCAAGTAAATCGATCTATTAGAACCTGAGAAATCGTGGGTATCGTTCCGAAAAGTCAGTTTTGAGAAAAACGCGTTTAAAGTTTCGCGTAAAGTCTTTTGTTCGATTAGTTCCGGCCGAACCAGTTTGGATGCCGGGTCATAAAAATGCCTACATATATCTCCGAAAATAATTTGAGTTTTGAAAAATCCTCTTGTACACATATTCTTGAATAGTTAAACTTTGAAAATATAAAAAGAAAAATCAATTTTTTTAGATTTCTAGACCAGAATACCCCCTTAAGTAAAGTTCTTTGTTAATAGTTGCCATATAGACCATTCGATATGTTATCAGTTGGCTGATGGTAAAATTCGTGCATCAGCAATAAAATATAGAAATATGTGTATTTTTCTATCTAGTGTATACATATTTACATATATGAATAATGCATGGAGATACGTGCGTTTGTGAATAGAAACAGGTGTTCTTTCAATTTCACAATACAAGCACAGTATTAACACAATTGATAAATCCTCTCCAAAACAAAAAAACACTCCGGTTTAGTGAGCATTAACTAAAAACTAGAGGATAGCAGCGCTCAAGTACTCACAATAATATAAGAATCTTACTAATCACTTACTTAAATTCTAATATGTAGGTTTACATACATAAGTATATTTAACATTCTTACACAACTATATACACAGACATAAGTATGTATGTACTCTACCATATGCACACATTATATTTGATCAGCTGCGTACGTTGAGCAACGCATACTTCTATTTGTCCAGTCGCCGGAATATTTGCGAATTTTTTCTATTTACATGTGCTAGTTAGTAAATATGTATGTATGTACAAGTCTACTTATTTGTTTAATTGGTGTTCTAAGTTCGAAAAGGTTAATGAGTAAGCCAGCACCTTGGGCGATGAGTAAGCAGCAGCATGTGTGCGCGTGTGTGTGTGTGTTGGTAGGAAACCTTGAAGTTTGCTGTTGTCAACTTCAGCGCAGAATCGCTAGCAAATGTGACTAATAGCGGCGCATACGATTGCTGCAAATGGAAGCAGCGAAACGCAACACGTGTGCCAACCCATTCCATACAAGTTATACAAAAGCGCACATAGTAGACCATACATACATAAGTACATGCATGCATATGTACATATATGTACATATGTATATGGGGGTATATATGAAAGCTTGAGTATCTAAGGATTATTGACACGGCAACAGCGTATCTCCGGAGGCGTGACAAATCGCACGGAGATTGCTCGATTAGTGATGAAATTTTTGCGGTTAGAAAAAATTGTGCTGTGCTGCATTAGTGCTCCCTTCTGTGGCGATCTCGTTGTGCAGTATTTCTTGGCATTGCGAAATCGTCTCGCGACAGAGCTGCGATGCTTGTGAAATATGCAAGAAGTTTCGATAACTTTAAAGTGGTGTACTTATAATGGAATAATTTAATATATTTATGTAGATATTTGTTTTTTGGAAATACATACATATGTATATACATAGGAAACAAACTAAACACCTTTGGATCTCTAGATAGAGTTAGAAAACTTCGCATATTTTAAAGCTCGTTTGCAATAGTTTCTCAATGAAACACCAAACTCAAGACTAAGTGCTTGAATTCAGTGAAATACCAAAATCGGATTTAAGTGCTTGTAGTCAAAAATATTTTTAAAAATGTGTAAGAGTGAGCGTTTGTATTGTATCTGTCTGTTTAGGGAGCTTAGCCAGTATTTCTGATCTAAACCTCATACAAATGGCAAAAAGGAAAAGATACTTATGCTGAAATCAAATGTAAAGCTGATAAACTAACATACATACATACATATGTACATATTTTTGTGTTATTTCATCAATGCATTTGCTACATTTCAGGCGTTTAGCCAACACAAAGAGCTTGCAGGAAGTTATTTAGATATGTATGTATGTATGTATCTGCCATACACATTGAACGATATTCTACATTCTAGCTTCGGTGCGAAGTTACCGTTTTTTCGTTTAAAAAAATGTTCACCTACTGATTTTTATGCATTTTCTACCGCTTATAGATTTCTAGAAGTGATGAAATCAAGCCCATCGAAAACTCTGGAAGATTTATGAAAGAGCATATTGCACAGAAAAGATTTACAATAGCTGATGCAATCGTTTGCTTCGACACAATCAATATAAGTATGCTACGTACATACATATGTATGTATGTATGTATGTCCTTAGCAGCATAATTCAAGATATACAAAACTCTTTTTGAACTTGTAGTTTCTCTTTAGTTTTTACTAACAAATAGCCAGCGAGAAACTCCCTCTTCTGGTTTTTGACAGGGAGCAAACCGCAAGAGACGCATTACTGAAACCGTCTATTGGTTGTGAGGAAAAGTATGTTTGTACTTTCATACATTTTTTTTGTTGTATAGGTATACTACTATAGTATATAATCAATTATATACGTACATATATACAGTTAAAATATTTCAAAAATGGTAGCTACGTAAAATTGTGAAATTAATAATCAGAGTGTATTACGTCAACATATTAAATCTTCCTGTGCTAGGAGAAAACAGGTAAAAGAATACATACATATGTACATATGTACTTATGTATGTATTTATACACATGTGTATGTTAAATGATCTTGTATCATACAGGCATATATATAAGTATATAAATAGCACAAATCCGAATATTACTTCTACGGAAGAGCAAAGCCGATCCTTTTAAGTCAGCCATAGAAATTATGATCGAAGTTAAGGGCGAATATGTTGTGACCCTAACCAGAAAGCTTGTAAGAAGACAACTCAACAAAACTCAACTTTTTGCACGAATTATAGCAGGAAGGAACCACTACTGTCAAAACGCCACATCAAAGTTCAACTGGAATTGCAAAGGTCCACAGAGACAAACCCGCACAATTTTGGAAGAGCGTGCTTTAAGGTGACGAAAACAAGATAAATAAAAGGGTCCGGATGGTAAAACATTTGTATGTCACCCACAAGGTCAAGCCCTTAACCCTAGGTATACGCAAACCACCAGTATGCACGGTGGTGGAAGTATCATGGTCTGGGGCGCGTTTTTCATGACATGGCGCCAAGCCAATTGTTGGAATAAATAGGAAAATGGAACGAGTGCAGTATTTGGTTATATTAAAATAATAAACTGGACCCATTTGTATTTGAATACATGCCCACGAACTGGACATTTATGTAAGACAAAGATCCGAAACACACCGCAAAGGCAGTAAAGCATAGGCTCGAGAATGAAAAAAATTAAAATATTGGATTGCAAAGCCCGGATCTGAATCCAATAGATGTAAGGACCAAAACAGCAAGCAAAAAATTTAAAAATTTTTTATGGGCTGGAAAGGAGGGGCTTGGTAAACAGCATGCAGCAAGGATGTGAAGGGGTGTTTAAAAATAGTAGATATACTACAAAATACTAACGAAGTGAGCAATCCTATGCTTTTTTTTTTAAATAACTTTTATAAATTTTTGTACCTTTTTGAAAACTCTCTTCGGATTGTGCATTGGATATTGATGTTTGCGACTTTTTTTACGATAATAGAATATTTATTGTTTTAGTGTTTCAGTAATATGAAACTGAACAATTTTTAAAATATTTTTTTTTAGTTTTTATTTGATGGCCAAGCGTGATATTTGTGTGTTCATGGCTGTATACATACATATATGTATGTATGTATATAAGTACATAAGTACTTACTATATTTTTATCAATGTGCAACAAAACTACAGCAAAGAAGTAGAAAATTGTGAGTACAATAGGAAAAGAGCAGAAACTCACGCGATCGGCAGAAAGCAAATACACGCATACATTCATACACATACATATGTATGTATATACTAAATGCAAGGCAGGTACAAGAGCTCATACACACAATTGCATTTTCAATTACATATACATACATATGAACATATTAACATCCTTATATTCATACATATATATGTATGTTCTTATGTATGTCTGGCTTTATGTACATACCAATTTGACGGACCTTTGGTTGTTAGGTTTCGTCGATCGATCGTATATTGCGCTGTCTGCCTGAATCGATCCGACCTGGCAACAGCAATGCACTACAAACACAAACCCTGCTTATGTTGCTACCCGTATTTAGAATACATATGTATATGTATGTATGTACATACATATGTATATGTACACTCATGTATATGTGTGTATAGCTGGAGCTCTAGAACTTTCCTGCCAGATCATGTGATGAAATCGTATAATTCGATAATCAAAATGCGAAATATCACGTCAGCCACTGACAGCAGCAACAACAAAGAGATTGATTTCGGCATTGTTAAGACTACGATCAGCTGAGGAGACAGCAAAGGCAAAGCAGGACTACGTGGCAAGTGCAAAAATTGAAACAATAAGAGCAAAAAAGCAAAAAGGAAAAAGTAAAAATCCAATATAAACAAAAACCTGTGCCACAAAGCGGTAGCAAAACATGCACAAGCATGCAGCAATGCTTTGGTGAGCCTACAACAACAGTTGATCAGTGCGGTTTGACGGACAAACGTAGGTAATTTCATCATACAGCAAGTTGCAGAGAGCGAACGCACGGAGGAAACAACATTTGTATGCTACATTGTCATCCTGCTTAGCTCAGCTGGAACTGGTTCCATACACTTTGCCGCAAGACGCAGCACATTTTCACATACATATGTATGTATATTTTATTTTAGTTCTACATACATACATGTGCATATACATATTTACATATATGTACGTATTATATGTATATATGTATGTACATATGTGTGTTTGGATAAATGCAGCCAACGTTGCGGAGGGAGTTAGAGACCAAGCAGAAGCGGCGTACAGCAGAAAAAGTCGTGAACAAATAAATATGAGCCACGGCATAAAAAACAATAAAACTAACAATAAGTATAAAGCAATAACAACAATAAATGTTTAGCAGAGGCAGCGCAGCAGTGCAGGTAGAAGTTCTTAACATACTCACATGTCATCGCTACACACACACACTCCCAAACACTTAGCTGCATACGTTTATGACAACATGTATGTATGTATGCATAAACAAGTGTGTATGTCATTGAAAGACGTAAGTATGTTTGCTGTGTATGCACCGACCCAAAGATACTCATATTCGCCACAAAGTCGTAAAAAACATATGGAAGTGTAGTATATCGTTATAAATAGCTATATGTATACATATGTATATGTATATAGCTGTGCATGTGTATGTATACATTTTCTGGTCATACGAAAAACATATGATTACCACAAGCTGAGTTGTGTGCTCCGCACTTGTACCAAGCGTCCCGTCCCGCTATCGTTAGAGTCAAATTACAGTATGCCAGCAAAAGAGTAGAAAGCGCAAAGCGGAAAAAAATTATAAAAAAAGCAAAGGAAAGATTTGTAAAACAACAATATTCAATGATAATAAAAAGTTGAAAAAGGAAACCAAGTTGAAGAGCAGACTGTGCGCTAGAGAGCAGGCCATGCTGGCACAAGCCCTTCTTCTTCTGTGGTGCAATTCTTTGGATATTTACAGAAATTATATACTATATGTAAATACATAAAAACATATACTTATGTACGTACATTCATATGTATGAAAAGCGCAACGTTAAAGCAATAGGCAGCATGACTCGCCTGTAGCAAGTCCCGTGAAACTAATTTAGCTTTGATTATTTGATTAAATGCTGAATATTTCCTCGTTTGATCGAAAAAGAGATCGTTTCTCACAATTTTGGAGGCTTCGTCCCAAGCCCCCGGCACGAAATAATGCGCTCACTTAAAGTTCCTTTCAATAAATGGTTTGTTTCGTTGGTTGTATTATCTGTAGCGCCGGCTTATTGGAACCAAACTTCGTCAGCATCAACATTCTCCCTTTTAGCTATGAAAAAGTCTTCAATCATGACTCTATAGCGACGCGCCTGTAGCAATTCCCATGAACTCATTTAGCTTTGATTAAAAGGTGTTCCTCGGGGACCTGTTCGTACAATTTTGGAAGTCATGCCACAAACCCCCGACCCTTCCCATAGGTACTTAAGCTTGTCGACATCAACATTTACCAATTTAGCTATGAAAAATCCTTTAATCGTGACTCTATAGCGACTACTCGCCTGTAGAAAGTCCTGTTAAACTAATTTTTCTTTGATTAAAAGGTGAATATGTTTCTCGTTTGGAACTTTTCGACCCTCCCCGTAGGAACTAAAGCTCGTCAATATCAACATTATCCGTTCAGCTATGAAAAAGTCTTTAATCATGACTCCATAATGCTCCCAATTGGCTGTAATGCTATGTCTGGTCTCACTTTCGAAGAAATTTGAACCAAAGTTTATCTCTAACCATAAAAAGTGACTATTTGAGTGTGTAAAGGTGTCTCACCCATGGGTTTTGGATCATCATTTTGAGGATTTAACAGTGTCGCAATCATGGATTTTAGATTATCATCACTCCACATAAGTCAACTTTACTCATTCACGTAACCATTGGATTTTGTAAGCTCGGAAAGCAAGATTCTTCCGAAAAATCTTCCATAAACTGATGGGCTCTGCTCCAAATGTTGTTGTTGGCAATAGTGTCTTCGGTGCTCATTGTACGGCATCTCTGAGGATGCGTATTATCCATCCGAGTAAACGTGATGCAAAACCAATTCATGTTTGCTTGAACTACTGATTCTTCTGGGAAATTATGTCGATCGTTTTTAGCATTTTTGAGTATAAATCAAGTAACAGTTGTGAAAAATACAAAACTTCGAAAAAAGTTAATAAAATATACTTCGAAAAAGTTATGAGGCAATGCTGTCAAAAATAAAATCCGAAAAAAGCATTGCTTCATAAAGAAAACCATACCATATAGAAATGTTAAAGCATAAGAAGGCATGACAAGTCTGTATAAGTATGCTGAGGGATCTACATAAGTATTATCTATAGCGTCTAGAAAATCAAATTTTCATAACGAAATTTCTCTAACGCGCTGAAGAAAGTCCCACGAAATTCGTTCATCTATAAGGAAAAGCAGAAACGTTGATGCGTCCATGCCAGTCTGATCATAGATTATATTGAATCAGAACAGACTGGATGAAGCATGTGCATATACATACATACATATGTATTTATATGTATTGCTTGTATATCATATACCACACATACATACGGACATATAAAAACAGGCATACTATTATAGCTTAAAACCGCTTCTAAGCTGAGCCCTGAGCTAATGGATATCGAGTACTTAATATACTTATGTACTTATGTACGTACATAACTTCATAGAAGCTTACATACATATACTCTTCAAGCATATAGACATACATATGTGTGTTCACACAAGTTTTTCCTAAATTTATAAGAGCCCTGGTACATATGTACATACATAAGTACACATACATATATACATATATGTACATATGTAAGTAAGCTCCGAAAGAAATCCATCTATGCGGGAGACTTAAAATCTTAAAAACAGGATACAAAATATACTGCGGAAACTTGCAGAAACAAAGAAAACGTGCAAAAAAATTGGTGTATATATATATTTGTGTATGTGAATGCAGCTACATTCTAACTCGTTGTAGGCCGGAGGAATAGGGTATGTTAAGCAAAACAGCTGAGCAAGTAAAAATACTGATCAATATGCTGGCAGAAACGCTGCTGCAATTGAGTTTGAAATTCGGCAGATATCATTTGTGTGCAACAACAACAAAGCTAAAATTGGCTTTGAGCCTTTTCTTAGAAACAAAGAGTGTGCATGCGCACATTGAGTCAGTAGTAGGCTGTTTAAGAGAACATTACTTTTTCATTAATTGCATATGAAAATGCTCTTTTGAATATGGGCAACACAAGGATTGTGCTCTTGAGTGAGTGATTATAGTGTAAAACTGTGAGTGAGTTTTCGTTATATTGATTTGACAGCGTTGCGGGCGGTTATGCGTATGTCTGCTTGGTTAAAATTTCCATTGCCTTGCAGTGCTTGTGTGTGGTAGGAAAAGTAGGAAAGCAGAAAAGCCTGTTAGTTGGATTGAGATATACAATTCTGCGCTGTGTAGCTGTGTCTGCAATGCTGACTTTGTGTAGGGATTACTTTGGGAAACACTATTTTCGTGACATTTCTGGTGAAATTCAAAGTGTTGCAAGTGTATATGAGTGGATAGATTTGCTTTGCATTTAAGCGAGTTTTTTTCCATTTATTTTATTTTGGTTTTATGGGAAAAAATAAATGCTGCAAATAACGCTAAAATAGCTCATGTTTTATAAAATAAATTGACAAATAAAAAAACATTTGAAATTCAGAATATGGTTTTAGCATGTTTGGCTATTTTTTATAAAACAAAAAATAAAAGATTTAAGTTTTAATAAATTAAATTATAAAAAAAATTAAATTAAAAAGAATAAATTAAATTATAAAAAAAATAAGAAAAATAAGTTAAATTTATTTCCGAAACATTTTCTTACAAAATTATAAAAACATAATTAAATTAATTTAATTAATAAAAAAAGTTCATTTAATCAATAAAAAAAGTTAATTTAATTAATAAAAAAATTAATTTAATAAAAAAATATACGGAAACCATACCTTTAGCTTCAAACGTTTGTTTCGTAAAAAAAATTTAAATAATTTAATTTAATTAATTTATTTTATTAATGAAATTAGTTTTTTCCGAAACAATTTATGAAAAAAAAGAAAAAAATTAGTTAAATTCTTATTCTTTTTACGAAACAAACATTTGAAGCTAAAAGTACGGTTTCCGTATAATACAAAAATTTTATTTTTATACAAAAAAATTCTAAAAAAAAATATACGTAAATTTTTTGTCACCATATTCTCTAAGATATAGTGAAATTCTAAAATAAATTTCACTTTACGAAAAAAAAATCCGTCTAAAGCTTAGTATATGGTTTCAGTAGGTTTGCACATATTTTAAAGAAATAAAATTCCAAAAAGTCTTCAAAAAATTTTTTTGGATCCATAATTCTATAGAATATAGTAAAAATCTGAAATAAATTTCATTTTACGAAAAAATCGCTTTGGATCCATAATTTTATAAAATATAGTAAAAATCTGAAATAAGATTAATTTTACAAAAAAAAACGTTGGAACGTCAGAATATGGTTTCAGTATGTTTGAACATGTTTTTAAGAAAAATTTAAACATTTTTTTTCAATATGTTTGAACATGTTCTAAAGAAAAAAAAATCTGAAAAGATTTCAATATTGTTTTTGAGTCCATAATTTTCTAAACTGTAGTACCCTAGCGCTTTTTTTCCATAAACTTTCCTAGCAGCAACCCATAAACAATATACTAAGGCACATGTATGCACACATACACAAATGCAACCGGCTGTTTATGCGTGTATTTTATGCCAGCAGCTGAGACTAGTTTGCTAGCTCTTAGTTAAAAGCAAAAACTTCTGCTGCAAGAAGCCGGTTACGCTGCAATTGCACTTAAATATAGTATATATAGCATGTATGTATGTCTATAGTATATGTATATATATTATGAGCAGCTTAACCCATATACTTACATATACAATTATATGTATATGTATACATATAATATATGTAATATGTATATATTACATCAACTATATTTACATATGTATGTATGTATATGATTTCCTTGAGTGTTTGTAGTTCGCTTCATAATGCGATTTGTTTGGTCGAAATCGCCGAAAATAGCGAGAATAACTTTTCGCTAAAAAACATTTTTAAATGCATTTTTCTCGCTTTATTGAAAATTATGTGGATAAATACATACATATATACACATATACCATTTAAACTTGACTGATTTCATAGATGTTTAAGAATATATACATACATATACATATACTTATGTACTCATATTTTCAACGCTTCTATACAGCACTTCACATTTGAACTCAATTGGCGCTGCTCTTTGCCTGCCTTTTATTGTTGCATATTTTGCTTGCCACACATTTGCAAGCTAATTTTTGCCTAAAACTTCACTCAGTAGCCAAATCTTTGACAGCGCACTGCATAAATGGCTCCAATCAACACACAGCACTGGCTCCCTCAACGCTTACGCTGTATACATACATACGTATATGTATGTACATGTATATATGTATGTATGTATGTCTGTATGTATTTCCAGTCATGACCATATGATATTAATGTTTACCTTAATGCACAGGCAATAGCTAACTCCATACATGTGTATATATACATATATGTATGTATGTATATAAACATATATATATACCTAGATATATGTATACATATGTACATACATATATACATATGATGAATGTAGTTTTATTTGTGCTGACTCTAACTCCCTGATTGACTCCGGTTCCATCACTTCAACCCTCTTGCATCCCCCTGCTTTGCTTCTTGTTTTCTGCTATTTCACCTATGTTTGTCCGTGTGTGTGCTGCTGTTTTTTGCTTTATGGCAATGGAAAATTTTCAGAAAATTTCATTGCCTCTTTACTTCAACTGTTTGCCGGTTCTACGATACACATACACATGTATGTGTGCACAAACAAACACACATACTTGGATTTTCTTGCTTACAAATGGTTAAATGAGTTTGTCTTGTCGGTCTTACCTAGCTATCTGGCAAAGACGGTGTCACTACACATTGCTGCCTCGTGTTGCACGGTGTTTGCTGTGCATTTACTGCTACATAACCACACATAGTTAAATATATGCACTCTCGCATACATACATACATAAATATATGTAATATGTATGTGCATTAGCGGCAGCAGCGCTTGCAGTTAGTAAAACAAGCGAAGTTTCGAGAAAAATCTGTTTCCGAATTTGGTTTTTTATGACAATAATTGAAAGTCGAAATAAAAATACACTTATTTTTTGTAATTTTTAGTGTTTTTGCATTTTTATTTATTTTATTTTTTTTGTGTATATATATAAAGCTAATTATTATTTTATGTTGCCATTCTTAACGCGAATGCTTAAAATATAGTATATTTTCCATTATTTATGCATTCTAAAATATTTTTTTATATGAGCAAGTTCGGGGTTTTGAACTTGAATATAAATATTTATTAGATAAAATTAGAAGAAAATAATGATCTTTCATTTTTCTGTGCCACTTTATTATTATAACTCCAATGTGTTACTATTTACCTGCATTTACTAAGTATTATAGTCGTAATTTCGTATAAACGTAGTTGCAAGAAATGTATACATATGTACATATGTATATAGTCTTTTATCACGCTTCTAGATTTTTCTGGAGACTTCTTCGTAAAATGTTTAAAAATTGTTTTCTATTTATTTTTTATATATTATTTCTTAACTTTTATCTTATTTCTCTATAAAATGTAAGGCTATGCGGATAATCTCGCTTCGATTCAGGCCTTGGAGCATAACATTACGCGAGCAATTCGAGCTAGTCATCGAAAATTGGACTTAACAGATTGACGATCTGAGACGTAGCCGCGGCCAACATTTGAAAGAGAAATCAAAAAATAAATGCCAAATAATGTTCTTTCGTATGATAATAAACATTCCAGATTAAGTTTGAAGTGTCTGTGTGTTTTCTTTAAAAAACTAGAGAACCTCGCAATGAATCACCTTATGTATGGAAGCTTATAAAGTAGTTTAGTTGTCTTTCAAACAAAAACTTGTTGCAGACGAAAAGAGTTATAGCTAATATCAGCTGATGAATAACAGCATTAGACAAACTAGATATTGTTTTAACTTTCCATAGAAAGTGTGTTTGATAAATAAACTGGACATTTCTATAATTTCTTATACGAAAAATATGTGCATTTGCCATATAAAGATTATATAAATTATATTTGAATAATTAGAAATTTCTTTACTCTTTTTTTTAAAGAAATATTGGGTAGATAAACTAAAGATTTCTTTACTTTTCCATATAGAAATATTTAAATTTTACGAGTTTCAGCAGAAGAAGTTGTTAGATCAAGATATTTTTATTGTAATTAATTATACTAGATGAATTACAAACTTTGTTGAAAAAAAAAATAAAGTTTACTCAAAATTGAAAATCGTTTGAAAATTTTTAGTAATAAAATACAATTTTTTTGTGTATTTCTCTTACATACGGCAAAATGCATTGCCAAACGAAATTGATAGTCTTTCGCAAATTATAAATAAGGGTTTTTAAGCAGATTTCGTATTTCGCTAAAAAAAAAATTTAGTAATAATATTGAATTTTTTAAATTCAAAATTCCATAAAATTGTATATTGTATGGCATAAATGTTAAATTGAAGATTTTTGCCTTTTATTTTTTAGAAGATTTCAAAAATTTCTAAGGACAGGCAATTTCCACAAATTTTTTTTGAGTACATATACATATTTTCTACTAAAAAATCTTAATAAAGCATGCGAAGCAAGGTCACTAAGCGATAAATAAAACCTGCCTATTAAATGCCAACGTTGGCTGGTCGAGCTGATAGCGGCGACAAGCCCCCATTTAGACTGCAAAGATGTCAAGCTAAACGAAAAGAAACGTTTTGAAGGCAGTCATATACAGATGAATGTATATATGTACATACATACATATGTATATTAAGTTACAATTGCAAAAAAATTTATTGCTGAAATGGGCAACTTTATATTTTCTACATAAGCTGTGATGCATTTTTCCAAATTCTTAACTTTTTTTCTGAGTTGCCTGCTAATAAACCACTCATAATATAAAAAATATAAAACTCAACTAATTGCTCGCTAACTAGCTGCTTAAACAAGCATACGAGTTGAACTTTTATACATAGGTATGTAAATGCAATATGTACATATTCATATTCATATCCATACATACAAATGTACAAGTTTGTATGTCTGTCTGCCTGTAATCGCACTTATAATGATTATTATGATTAGCACAATTACTTTAATGTTTACTTTTTTTATTGCAAACGTCGCAGCAATAGCAGAGCTTTGCAGTTGTTGTAGTGTCGGTTTTACGCTTTCACCCGCACTTTGCCTGCAAACCCGTTTTTCGTTTTTCACTGCGACTTGAGCTTGATATATTGATTTCGCATCCTGTTTGTATTAACTTTCAACAGCAAACAAAAATCGAAAAAATAAAATCAAAAGCGAAAAAAAAAATATAAAAAAAATATCACAGTCGAATTATGAGTTCACGGCAAGCGGCGCAAAGGGAGCGTTTATCGCACTACAACACCAACAAGTAAGCAATCACATTTTTATTAAAAAATTTTAGTAAATAATTTTTGCTGCAACTTTTTATTTTATCTCGTAATTTTGCAGTTTTACAACAGCGGCTGACGCTGCAGACGGCGTTCTGTAAGTCCGTACGGCCGTGTCGTCAGCTGAACTGCCCGGCATTCGGCTCACACAAACGCGCACGTCGTGCGTGCGTTCGTACGCTCGTTCCTACTCAACCAACGCGCGGCTACAAAACGTCTAAAAAGATGTCACTCTTTCCGGCTGTAAATATAGTACATAATGAAAAGTACATACACAGTATATGTGAGTGCGGCAAAACAAAAACAAAATGCAGTGGCAAAACGTTCTCGACAAATGTAAGCCATCTACGCTCTGCCGAGAGTCACGTAGACCCTGTCACATACTCAGCGGGAGAAGGTTAAGCAGACGAAAAAGCAAAGCAATATTAATAGCGGCATGCGAAGATTGGAGCGCAGCGCGTTGGTGAGCGTGTAACCCCCAGCTGAGTTGAGCTGCACAACAAGTATATAGAGAGCGGCTATCTATAAGAGCGTGTGAGTGTTTTTTTAGCAATAAAAGTTACAAGTAAATAGGAAAGAGTGTAGGGAAAATTATAGCAGCACCATATATTACATATCTCACGTTGAAAGTATGTAGAAACAGCTGTTGAAGCGCTAACTCCAGGGGTACGTACATATGTACATAAGTCCCACCTTGTTGAAGTGCGCGGAGTAAGCAGAGCGCTTGAAGTTAATGTACTGATTAAGCAGTAAGCCAACAGATTATAATATAATTAAGCAGGCAATACACCGAACCCATGCGCTATCGAACAGATACCCCCATTATCAGTCAGCAACACCTGAGCAGTACGCGCTTAGATGTGCTCAAATTGCGCTCACTAGTTTTCGCTAGTACATGCGCTCTCCCAGCGTTGCACTCAGCGCTGCCAACGGTTTACACAAATGCATATGTGGAGACGTCACTCAGATATTGTAAAATTAAATTGTACTTTCATCATCCTTGCACCAGCAACCGACAAAAAAAAACAAACACTGCAAGCGCTGGGCTCCAACGTCAGCTGAAACTAGCAACAACAAGAGCAAAAGCTGCGCTTGCTGCCAACAAAAATTGCATCAGCGAATGCAGCTGAAGGCACAAAACCAACAACAACAACAAGAACAACAATAGCAACAACAACAAGAAATCATTGAGAAAATAACAACAAAATCAGTCATTACAACAACAATATGTACCTGATTTTCTTGCCTTTTCCACTCACTCACACCGTTTGCTGGGTCGCTCAGCTGTTGAAAGAGCACCGCATTGCATATAAGTCTATATGTACTTGTACTGCACATACAAGCAAGCAGTACATGCAATTATGAGGTGTAAATATGTACAAAAAAAAAACGTCGGTATATAAGCATGCTTGTAGCTTTCGAAACGATTTACAAGACAATAGCACTGATTCTGCTGTGCAGATTCTAAATGCGAGCAACAACAACAACGCTAACGACAACAATCAACTCGACACAAATTAAGGCTTGAGTAGGGTGGCTGGCGGAGCGTCAAAGAAGAGACTCTCCTGCACGTTTTGTAATAACAGAAGGGCAGCGTGCGCTCTTTTTACCCAAGCACAACAAGCAATTGGCAGAGTGAAGAGCGTAAAGGCAAGCAAACAGCACACCGCAACGCCAATAGGCCGAACAGCAGCTAAACATACACACATATGCGCTACGTAGGCAACAAAACAAGAGCAGTGTCGGCCCAAAGGTGTGCGAGTGTGCGAGGTAAATGAGCGCAATAAACACACACACACATACATATGTACATACACGGGCATAAACTCACAAAGGTATGAAGAAAGCGCTCATGCCTGGCCTGTGTACGTGCCTCCAATTGTACATATGTATAGCTACTCAATAGCGGCCGGCCGCCAAGCGAGCTATAGCAACTGGCTGTTGCCTGGCTATGGCAGTGTGGCGAGCGGTGAGCGCAGTCAATATTGAGGGAAAAAAACAACTCAGGAGCAAACCACCAGAGCGGGTATAAATAGGCGGCTCATGCAGCCGGTTTGGCATAGTAGCTTCGAAACACTGCAGAAGTACACAACTGAAACGGAATAGTAACAAGAATTAGAGGCGAGTCAAATATACTTACCTATTTGTAGAAGAAAGTGTGAAGAACGCGAGTTTCATATGCCAATTTATTATACACATACACGCCTAATGTATATGTATGAGCAAAAGCATTAAAGTAAAGCAAAGCAGCAAGCAACACAAATTGTTTCGAGAAGAATTCTATCTACATTCTAGTACTTATTTTTTATGAAAAAGAAGCAAATTAAGAAGAAGGAACTCTGTAATTTTAAACTAAAATTTAAACAAACAAAAAATTGCCATCTTAAAAAACGTTGTTTAAAACAAGCTGAAACGGACCAACGCCATTAAAGTGATAACTTAACAAATAAAAAAGTAAAAGAAAAAGCAAAATAGAGTTAAAGTAAAAGCAGAATCAAGTGCTGTGATTTCAAACTACAAAAAGTTAATTTAATAATTTTTTAAAATATCGGCATTGGAAGCCAAACACAAATACTCCAATGCAGCAGCAAGCAATTCAACAACTTAACACTAAACGGAAATTCAGCGAATTGTGATATAGCGAAGGCGCAGAGTAGAAGTTAAAGCTTAATAGAACTTTTTCAGAAAAGTAAATATTTTTGAAAAAATCAAAGAACTGAACCGAAGCGTTCAAAAAGTGATATATCTATATATATTATATATAAAAAAAGTAATCAGTGTGATTTCGACTGAGATTTTCCTGCTGAAAACCGTACGCCAGTCGAAATAACTGCAAGAGCGGAGCCTGTGAAGTGTGAAGCAGCGCACTAACCACCGAAAGCAATTTTGTTTTAAACAAGTTCAATACTGAAAAGCAAATAATTTAAATGAAAATGGAAGTACTTGCGGTGCAACAACAATACCAGTCGAAATACAACATATACGGGTCCAGTAAAGTTAGAGGTAAGTCGAAAATTAAAAGTATATAAAATCATTTGTTCCAGAAAAAGTTTAAAATCATAAAATTTGATTTGATTTTTCGTGAAATATTGAAAATTTTGAAATTTTAATTGGATTTTTTCTGAGAAATAATGATAAATTTAAAATTTTGATTGCGTTTTTTTGAGAAACAGTTTAAAATTAAAATTTTGATTTTTTTATCGAGAAATAATATCCAGCTTTGATTTGGTTTTTTTAGAAGCACTTTTATAATTTAAAATATTGGTTGGATTTTACCGTGAAATAATTCTAAATTTCCAATTTTGACTTGAGTTTCTACGAGAAATAGTTTTAAAATTTTCAATTTTGACTTGAGTTTCTACGAGAAATAGTTTTAAATTTCAAATTTTGAGTGGACCTTTCGAGAAAATCAAATTTTGATACAATTTTTTCGAGATATTTCAAATTAGAATTGAATTTTATCCAGAAATTTCCAATTTTGCGTTAAGTTTCTTCGAGAAATAGTTTTAAATTTCAAATTTTGTTTCGATTTTATCGAGAAATAGTTCTAAATTTCAAATAGTGATTGTAGTTTTTCGAGAAATACTTCTACATTTCAAATTTTGATATGATTTTTCGAGAAATATTTGTAGATTTCATATTTTGTCTAGATTTTTCGAGCAATAGTTTTAAATTTCTAATAGAGTTATGCTGCAAACACTTAAAAAACAATTTTAAGCCAAATGTGTTTACCAAATAGCTTTTTAACAAATACATATATATGTATCTCAAAAATGAGGTTTGAAAAATAATTGATATTTCATTACAAATTTTTCGAACTGTGCTTATAATATAAGTTGAAATTTGTATTGGTAAATAATTTAAAGTACATTTATATCTTGAAAATAACTTAAAATTCTGAAAATTAATTTTTAAATAAAAATTTTTAAATTTATGAAAATTAATTTTTATATACAATTTTCAAACTTTTGAATTTATTTTAAATTAAAAAAGTAATAGTATTTTTGAAAAAAATTTCAAATAATATTTGATATCTAAACAGCTTTGCCAATCTTTAAGCAACAACTTTTCAAGTCTTTAGCAAGCCACCACTCAATGTCAGTCACATGCATACCACTATCTGCTCAAACTTTTATTAGACGACATTAAAACTCAAACGCGATGTCTCCAGCCACAAACCCACCTCGTAACGCTGACACTTTTACGCCATTAAATTAATTAATAATTAACTTTTCTTGTAAAAAAAAAACTGAAAAAATTAGTGCAATCATTGTGCGGCGAAAATTGGCACATACAAAGTATCTAACAGATACACATTTGCCTCAAGTGGGCGCATACACAGCGCTCGCCAATCAGCCATTCACCCCTTTCACTCGTGTCGGACGTTGCGTTACGCACGAGCGTTTGTGCAAGTCGCCTGCTGCCGCTGCACAAGTAAACAAGCTGCACACCAAAAGCAACAAAGAAAAAAAACGAACAACAACGACTTCTACATAACGATAATCAACGTATTTTTAATTTTCACAATTTTTATTGCAAGCAGCGCTTGTTGTTGCTAAGCGGCGCAAGCACGTCAACGCTGTTTGTGTGTGCCTGTTGGGATGGTGGTAGTGTTGCTGGGTGATGGTGGTGAGCGGCGTAACGGGCAAATGTAGCATACGAGCGCTAGCGACGATGACGACGTCGTAGCTGGTGCTGTCGGTCGTAACGGTGCTTGTGCGGCCGTTGTTTGCTGTTGCTATGTGTATATGTGTGCGCGTGTGTGTGTATATGCTCACCCACATTTCAGTGTGGGCTCATAAAGATATGCTACTCTTCAGCATACTTGTTATACGAGTGCATAGATACGAGCTCATAGCCACATATGTATGTATGTTTGTGTGTGTTTGTGCAGGTTTCCATGCCGCACGAACATTCTCGAATCGCTATTTGTCTACCTCTATTGTTTTTGTGTGCTTATTGAGTAGTTGTTGTTGCGCGCTTTTAATTTAGTTTTATCTATAAAATTTGCTTTGGCTTAAAATTGTTGAGTGCAATCATAAAAAAGTAAATAATTCAATAAAAACGTTGAGGGTATTAAATTGAAAGCAACAAAAAAAAAAAACACATTTATCAAAAATATTTACAATATGCTAATCGCTTGTTTTATGTTTACTCTATTTGTAGATTGGACCAGCACATTGTCGCCACTGTTGCCGCTGGCGTCCAGCGGCTGGGTCGATGCGGAGCCAGAGGTGGCCGCCGCGCCGCAGCCGACCGCCAGCATACCCATACCATATCTGCAGAATCAACAGAATTATCATATTAGCAACAACAACAATAATAATTTAAATAACAACAACAACACAGTTAACAATAAAAATGTGAAAAACAGTATTATGAATCATAATAATAAGAAAACCAAACGCACAGCGAGCACCGAAGAGCTGCTGGCGGTGCCTGAGGTGATGATTGCCCCACCGTCGTCGTTGAAGGAGGTGAAAAAGGTGCCAGCTAGCCGTGCGGCCTCAGCACCATACACCTTAACACCGAATACAAACACCGCAAATAACACAAACTCGGCAACAATACCGACAGTGGGCGGCAGCTACCTCACCACACAGCATACACCCTCCCAGAATCCCTCAACAAATCTCTTCAACTGTGATGATATCGATGCAGCAGCCGTGGAAGATCTCTCACTGCGCCTGTTGGATGAGTTGCGCGCCGCCAAGCAGCGTCATCTCACCTGCACCGAAGTCTCCCTACCCTGTGATCTCACGCTGCGCATTGCCGCCGAAATCATACGCGTCTCAGCGAAGGAACCGTGCGGTGTACGCGGCTGCACCATCTACATCGAATTCGAGGATGAACCGAACAATTCGCGACGCATTGCCGAACTCAAATTGGATCCGGAAATGGTATCGACTTTTGAGATCTACTTGACATTGCGTCAGGATCATCGCGGCTGGACCTCACTGCTGCCACAATTCATGAAGAGTCTGGCGCGCACAATCACCATCAGTGCAACATTCACCATCACCAAACACAAACTTTACACATCGGATCGCACCAGCTACAGCTACGGCGGCAGCAGTGCGGCCACAACGATCTCAACAGCACCAACATCGTGAATCGTGCGCGATGTAAACAGCATTAGGAGGCGGCAGCAGCAGCGGCGCGCAGCCGTGGCAACAGCTCAGTTCAATGAGTTGGAGATGGCTGCGTCTGCAACTGCAGCTGCGTCGGCGTTGGCGTCGGTGTTTGTGTTGACGCGGCGCGTCGGTGTGCGGTGTGCGGTGGTGTGAATGTGGCGGCTGTAGGCTGTAGACGTTTGTTACGACGTTTGTCAACGCACGCGACAGCAGCAAGCAATTGTGGTGGTACACGAGCCGATTTAACGAACGATATATGCTTTAAGGATGACTGCTGCTCGACGAGACGACCTCGAGACGATGAAGTTAAAACGAAATCGTGTAAGACGTGTTATTAAGTTAAGAATTTTTTTTAAATTAAAATGCAAAGTAGCAGCGTAGCCGTTAGAAGTGTATGCGAAACAACCCCACCTACACACACACACACACACATACACCTACGCGCACATACTGACAGACAGACACAGCGACGCACACACTTTACTTACAGTATCAGCGCGCTCCACAGCGGGCCGCCACTTCTCGACTTCACTCACTTTCACTTTCCTAAGCAGCATACTTTACGACACACACACACACATACCTACATACACATGCATATAAACATATTTATACATATAAGCGTACAAACGGCGTTTTGTATGTATCTATCTCATGTAATGCAAACGCATCAAGTATCTTTCAATTGAAACAAAAATGAACTCGTTAGATTTTAGTAAAGCGATTACGCGCCCACGAATGATCTGCATATTTAATTAAAAAAAATTAAAACAAAAACAAAAAAAGTTTATATTACAAATAATAATTACTAAACGTTTTTAAAATTATATTTTTATGTTTAATTTTAATTTTAACAAATTTCTGTGAATGCAGTAAACGCTTCGCAGCGTTTAAGTCAATTGTCTTGAGAATCGATTGATTGATGAATTGATTTTTTTGAAATTCAAAAATTTGCAGTTAATGCCCGATGTAGTAGAGGAGGAGAGTAGAAATGCATGAAATTTTTAGATTGCTAAGGCTGCAGCGGCGTCACGCACACACACACGCACAGTAAGCGGAAATTCGCAATTGCCCTACACACATGCGCGCATACATTGCATGTATATTATATGCATAAAGGCGCGTGTGTGTGTGTGAGCGCGCGGTCTGACGTGTGTGCGGGCGCGCGGCGGCAGCCAAAATCTCAAACTCATGAAATTGTGATAACACTTTAAGATGCTAAGATTTTTTAATTAAGATTACGAAGAAGTATAAAGATAAAGTTGTAGAAGAAGAAAAATAAGAAGAAGAAGAAGAAAAAAGTAGAAGCAGCAGCAGAGTAGCAGTTTAAAAGCGAAATAAACGATTAAAAGCAAAAGAGATGAATATAAAACAAAAAGTAAATGTTGATGTAGTTTGTGAGCAGCGCGCGCCAACTTTTTTGTATTAGAAGCGAGCGGCAGGCTAGCAAGCAGCTAATATATGTGAACGCGTAAATACAAAAATACTTTAAAAAGCTAATAAACGTTTTCAGGCGTAAAACTTGTGAGAAAAATTTTGCAAAAAATTTGTAAAACTGTAAAAATAATGTGTGAAAAGCAACATATGCGATATTTGACTAAAATTCAAAATTAAAAATGTAAAAAAAAATAAAATTAAACGTAATTGTGACATTTGCAACAAAATTAGTATTAACAAATTGTAAGAAACAAAATTTTAAGCGTTATAAATTTCCAAAAAAATAAAATAAAATTACAAAAAAAAAAAACAAAAACAAAAAACCTGCTTATAACTACAAAAAACTTGAGATTTTGCAGTAAAAATAAAAAGTCAAAAAAAAACAAAAGTTCGTAAAAACAATAAATTAGCAATAATTTGAAATGCTCACACACACACACACAGAACGACAGTTGATAAAGCAAACAAACTCAAATACAAAAAATTGCAATAGTTGGTAAAAATTACAAAAAAAAAACAAAAAGAACACTTTTCAATAGTTGGTAAAAATAACAAAAAATACAAAAACAACACTTTGCAATAGTTGGTAAAAATTACAAAAAAACAAAAACAATACTTGCAATAGTTGGCAAAAATATGCAATAAACCCGAGTAAGCATAAAAATATTCAGCATACGGCACAAAAACAACAAAAAAATAAAAAAAAACTATAGCCACAACACATTTTAGTCCACAAAAAATAATAAACAAAAATAAAAAAAAAATTTCAAAAAAATCAAACACACTTCAACACAATAGCTTAAAAATCAAAATAAACCATAAATTAAAAATAACAACAGCAACAATAAATACCCTACTCAAATGCCGCCGTTAGGTATGTCGCCAGTAAGTTCAGCGCTTACTCGGCCGTAATTATATATTTATTACAACTACAACAAGCAAACAAACCTACCAACAAAACAAACAAACAAACCTTGTGCATGTATTAATTTTTTTATTATTACTACTATTATCATTATTATTATTATTACACTACAAAGAATGATTGTATTAATGTTAAGTTTTTTCTAATTACATATTATGCATAGAAAACAAAAACAAAAACAAAAAGCATATATTAAAACTTCAACAACAACAAATTGTGTAAACAAACACACACTACATACATTTTTACCAGCGCCAAAGTGCGTAAAATTTTTTTCAAAAAAACACAAAAAAATAAAAACAAAAAAAATACATAAAACAAAAAGAACTGAGTACAGCTTATGTTGTCAGATTAAATTACAAACAAAAAAAAAAAAAACACAAATACATCAAAAATTCACAAATAAAGTGAGAAATACTTTTTTGTAAAAATAAATTTGCTGACTTTTCTATTACTGGGGCGAAATTGGGCGGGCAAGGGGTCAAAATTTGTTGGTGCTACGTTGTTTTTCACTCTGGCTGGCAAGGGATGAAGAAATTTTTTGCTACCGCGTTGTTTTTCACTACTGTTTACGCATTAGCAGGCGTTTGCTTCGGTCACTTTTGGGTGCGTTTGCAGCTGAGAAAAATTTGGAAAAATTTTAATGGAGTAACTGAAATTTTTTCCTAAAATAAAGATGAATAAACTTTTTTTTACGACTTAGACTTTTTTGAACGAAGTTTGAGCTGCCAAAAGATGCCTCAATGTGCGGTGGTCATATATTATAAACATTTTTTAACTAATTGGTTTACATTTTTACAAAAAATGTGATCAAAAACTCACCGAGCTTGTTAAAGATAAACCAGAAAACAAGTCAAAAGTATGACTACCCGTCACAGCTACATTTTTTATAGCATAAAAGGGTATAAAAAGAACGTTAACTCGATTTTGTTCGGTTAGTTTGTATGGCAGCTATACGCTATAGTAGTTCGATCTGGAGCAAATATTCAGAGATTGCATCACCGTCTTGTACAATACTCCGTACGAAATTTCATGAAAATATCTCTTCAAATAAATAAGTTTTCCATACAAGGACTTGAGTTTGAACGGTCAGTTTGTAGGACAGCTACAAGCTATAGTGATCCGCTCTGGCCAAGTTCATTGCAGATTATAGCGATGCTTTAGACAATAATCTGTGCCAAATTTCATGAAGGTACCTCGTCAAATAAACAAGTTTTCCATACAAGGACTTGAGTTTCTGCGATCGGTTTGTATGGCAGCTATGTGCTATAGTTTGCCGATTTGAAAAAATTCTTCGAAAATTATTGCGGTATCCTAGCTTATAATTTATGCCAAATTTCGTAACGATACCTCGTCAAAAGGAAAAAATTTCAATATAAGCACTTGAGTTTGTATGGCAGCCATGTGCTATAGTTTATCGATTTGAATAATTTCTTCGTAAATTGTCGGAATACTTTAGCTTATCATTCATGCCAAGTTCCTCGATATCGGCGGCTTCACCACAGGATTAAACTCTTTGGTAGAAAAGTACGTCTACAATATACGTTGGACGTACCTGCCCTTTATTCGGAGCAATTATGGTAGAACACATTATTTTCTAGGCGCGGCCTTCAGCTACTTGATTTCCCTAACTTAAAACTCAAAGGTGAGGCATAAATTCACTTCCAAGTCTCAGCTAATATTGTACTAATGCCTTGAGTGCTTTTGCATTAAAGCGCATTTGAAGTTTCCCACTTGCGCCAAGAAGCGGCAGGTTAAGTAAGTTCAGCGTATTGGGTAAGGCCCAACGATTAACCACACTGCGAGCTAACAAATGATTATTTAAATGCGAAATGCTAAATGTTCTTACTTAAAAAAAAAGTACATTCTCGCTTATCACTTTTGCCTGTTGCCATGTATTACTCATCGCCGCGCCTTGCGAGACCAATGTACTGTAAATACCTAAAATGTATAATCATCTGTCGATATATTAAATATATAACGGTGCAAAGGTATTAAAAAAATGTTGCTTACGCAATGCAAGCATTAGCATTAGCCCTAAGCAACAGCGAAGGTCCAAAAAGCGACTACATGCAAGCAAGCAGGTACCACGTTGGGTATGAGTAACGCACGCACATACTGCGGCAGGCTCAGCCATTAATTACTCATACGACAGCGCGAATTCTACTTATAAAATAACCTTCGCGCTGTTGTTCAAACTCTGCACAGTGCGCTTTAATACGCACTAATCGGGCATTTAGCAACGGATTTACATAAGTGCGTTTAATTTTCAATAAATATGCATTATTTTCATTATAAGGCACATACATACAAGTACATATATGAGCTATAGTGTATGTGCGTATGAAACATAGTAGGTTGGTTGTTATAGTGTATAGATCAGAGGAAGTACAAATGTGCTAAGTAAAAAATAAGTATGAAGATTTTGCTTTAATTCCAATTGGACACTGAAACTATTGTATATGCATACATACATACATATGCACTTGATCCGCAGTTATACTGTCACTATTGTTTCCTCTAAGCTTTTGCTAAAACCAATTTTTCGCTTAAGCATTAAATATCTTTAATGAATTGCTGGACTGTCAACGCTGCTTCAACCCTTTTTTTTGCTTAGGATGTTTATGCAGATTTTGCTTTTACCAATTTTTTGTCTCCACACTTTTTATTGTTTTTTTAATGTTTTTCTTATTTTTATGAAAAACAGACATTAATATCTCTTTTGCTGTTTATTTAACAACCCATTTTGCTTTCATAATTGCTTCTTACCATCTTTTATTTATTTGTCATTAAGCTTTTTTTCTACTTATAACTGCGGTTTGTTCCTTGTCAGTTGTTGCTTTCTCCTTTTTGCTTGCTTTTGTAAGTTCTCTCGACGTTTTTATATCTTTGTTGCCAACGCTAGTCGCTGTTTAATTATGACGAATGACTCACTTCACTTCAAAGCGCGACTGGCTAAGACTATGCACTGCACAGTGGTGTGAAATAAAAATTTGTTGGTTTAAAATTTTTAAAATTTTTATTGTTTGAAAAAAAAAATTGAAGTATTTGAAAAAAAATTTAAAAAAAAATATATAAAAAGAAAAGATAATGGTATTAAGAATTTAATTTTTTTTATAAAATTGAATAAATTACAATATTTACGAATTTGTAAGAAAACTTAAATAAAAAATTAATAAAAAAATGGGGAATTGTAAGTAAATTATAAAGAAAAAAATAATGAAAAATATAAGAATAAGAAAAATTATAAAGAAAAAAATAATGAAAAATATAAGAATAAGAAAAATTATAAAGAAAAAAAATAATGATAAGGAAAAAATTGAGTAATAAAAATTTTCATAAAACTGAACAAGAAAAATTTGTAAAAAATATTTATATATAAAAATTTAGTAAAAAAATTAAATAATCTATTAAATATTTTTTTAAATAAATAATTTTCTTTTACCAGAAAATTTACGTATTTGTAAGAAAAACTGAAAACAAAATTTAAAAATTAAAAGAAAAAAATAGTAATAAAAATTACTTTTATTTAATTTTTTTTTTGTTTTATAAAATGGAATAAAAAAATTTACCTATAGTATTTGTAAGAAAAATTGAAAAACAAAATTTAATAATAAAAAGAAACCAATATTACTAAAAATTAAGTTTAATTAATTATTCTTTATAAAATTTAATAAAAAAGTTGACGCATTTGTAAGAACACATTTTATAAAAATTTAATAATAAAAAAAATAGTAAAAAAAATTATTTTAATTTTATTTAATACTAAAAAAATTATTTTAAAATTATTTTAATTTTTTTTAAATAGAAAAAACATAATTTTTTTATAACATTTAATAAAATAATTGAAGTATTCGTAAGAAAAATTTTACAAAAAATATAATAATTTAAAAAAATTAGTAATAAAAATTAAACACTTCTTTTAGTAATAAAAAACATTTTTTTTTTTTATAATTTTCACAAAAGGAAAAAAAAACAAACCAAAAACTGATATTGATTGTTTACGCATACATGTACATATGTATACATACATACATATGTATTTTGTGACCGAAGATGGTAAGTTACTACCAAATTTCGTTAAAAAATAAAAATTAAATTTTGTACAAGTTAAAAATACAAAAAAAAAACCAAAGATTTGGATACTTGAATTTTTTACATAAATTTTGAGGTTATGTGAAAAAGTTGTTCATACGAAAGTTGCAGATTTTTTCATTATCTGTAGGGTAAGTACACAACTTTTTTCTTTAAGACTGGTAGTTTTGCCGGAAATAGAGCTAAACTGTTTAAAACCGTAAAAATTTAACCATACTCTCAAACAAATTAACTTTTTTTAATTTCAAGCTTCTGCTCTCAGTTATAACCAATGTACTATATAACCCATATATAACCTATTTATAACCTATATTTAACTATTTTATAACCAAAACCAAAATTTTATTTCGCTGTGATTGGTTTATATTATATCGTTTTTCTTTTACTGTAAACTTATTAAAAGTGAATTTACGTTATTTTGCAATTTAAGGGATGATATTGAGATAATGAAAGCAAATTTTAATAAATATATACAAATACATTTTTTAGAATTATTTATATTATTCAATTAATTTTATTTTACATTTTTATATATTTAATTATTTTTTTCATTATATTTTTTATTTATTTACTTTTGTTTTTGTATACCATTTAACAACATTTTTTTTTATTTTTTCTAAAATTTAAGTGATAAGCTTTATTTTCGCTTTAATTTAGTTGCATTTAAATTTATAAAATTTTTAAGCAAATATATGCGCGTCTCAACCCACTGTGCGCTGTAGCTGTGACTGCTATGCTGCGGTCGTATTGCCAAGCTAAACAAAACCTTATAGCAAAAGATGTATAGTGTTAACAAAAATGAAGCAAAGCGAAACCAATGTACACCACTCGACAGGTAGAGTTACAGCAACAACAACAAAAGCAAAAACAAAGTGATAAAAAGTAGCAAAAAATCAAGCAAACATAAGCAAAATGCAAAAACACAAAAAATCGTTGTAAATTGAGTAGAGCGCAACCAAGTCGTCGAGACGAAGCGACTAGAGAAGGCAGACGACAGACGACAAAAGTTGAAAACAAGCAAAAATTGTAGCAGAAAACAAACAGCCTGCCAAGCCCGTCAACCAGCTGGCAATTACTGTCGTCAAGCGCTACGTGAAAAATTGTATAATTGCAAGTACTGTGCATGCACAGCCAACCAGCCAACCGGGCTAACCAACCAAGCAGCCACTCAGACGCTATCGAGTCCATTGCTCAACGCGATTGCTTGTGCAAACCACAGGCACACACACATACACGCATACATGCATAAACAAAAACGGCGAATGCAAGATGTCAGCAATAACGCCAAGCGAAGGTACTCAGCGAAGCGCTAGCAAACAGCACACACACACATACATACATATGTATATGTAGTAGTAGTGCAGTTGCTATTTACATAGATGCTAATCACAGAAGTTAAAAGTTTTGCCAACTCGCTAGACGGCAGGCGTCTATTATTAGTTAACGGCTCAAAGCGGGTTTATGGCACTGACAAGTGGATTTATTGCGCACACACACGCACGCACATATGTGCAAAATACTATATATACACAGATATAGGTTCATAAACGCAACAGTCAAAACATATTTGTTGTTCAAGCTACGCGCTGCTTGTTGTTGTTGCGCTTTAAATCATTAAACACTGTCTACGCTTGTTGTTGTTGTGTTTGCTGTTTAAATCGCTAATCGCTGCTTGTGCTTATCACTAGTTTTATTGCCAATTTTAACAACACTCGCAACAGCTGCTTATCAGCGCCCAAAATGTGCACCTCAAAAGTTGCTGCACCATCCCTAGCCCCCCACCGCCCGCTGTTATTTGATCAGCTTGCGGAAATTCATTCATTTATTCATTCATTCCGCGCTAAAACGCTTGCATCGGCGTTTTCATTAATTGTAATTCAACAGTTTTCCGCTTCCACAGCTCATTTCAGCGTAGCGTATTTATTTACAAGCGCGTTTTGCCATATTTGCAATATTTATGCGAAATTTCATCATTTACTTAATTTGCAATTTAATTGCTATTGTTGCTTACATTGCAACAATGTCTCTATATATGTATGTATGTATTTTGTTGCATGCGCTTCGTTTAGGTATTCCTTCTACACACATACGCGTTTGTATGCCAGAGCACGTCTGGGAATTTATTGAGCTCGCTAGTGATAATGCTGTTTTGTCTTTTAATAAAACAAAAATTATTAATAGAAAAATAAATAAGTAAATAAACTGTTCTCATGTCCTTCTAAATATGCTTGATTGTATAAATAATTATGTACAGAAATCATTTTTCCGATATTGTTCGCCTTTTCTTTGCTTGGCCAAATGAGCATCCTCTATGGCATTTATATATAAATTTAGTATAATTTTACTAAGAAAAAACTTAACTTCCGCTACACCGAGGCGGTAATACCCTCCACAAGTTTTTGCTACAAGTAATGGGTATAACAAATACCCTTCACAGGCTTCTATACCCTTTTCTTATAGCATAAAAAAAATAGAACTTTTTCCAGAATTTGAACGATCAGTTTGTACGGTAGCTATATGCTATAGTTGTTCGATCTGAATGATTTCTTCGGATATTGTAGTGATATTTAAAGTAAAAATCTGTGCTAAATTTCGTGAAGATACCTTCTCAAATAAAAAAAGGTTTTCCATACAAAGACCTACTTTTGATTGTTCAGTTTGTATAGCAGCTATATGATATAGTGGTGTCATATGAATAATTCCTTGGAATATTGTACGGTTATTCCAGAAAATATCTCATGTCAAATTTTATGAAGATATCCCGTCAAATAAAAAAGTTTTCCATACAAGAACTGTATTTTGACGATCCGTTTGTATGGCAGCTATATGTTATAGTGAACCGATCTAAACAATTTCTAAGAATATTACACCATTGCCTTTAACAATAATCTGTGCTAAATTTCATGAAGATAATTCGTCAACTAATAAGGTTTTCCATATAAGGACATAATTTGAACGATCAGTTTGAATGGCAGCTATATGCTATTTTGGTCCGATCTAAACGATTTCTTAGGAGATTACACTGTTGACTTAAACAATAACTTATGAAAAATTTCGTCGCGATATCTCGTCAAATAAAAAAAATGTCCCATACAAGGCCATGATTTTGATCGTTCAGTTTGTATGACAGCTATATGCTATCGTAGTCCGATGTCAGCAGCTTCGACAAATAAGAAGCTCCTTGGTATAAAAAGGACGTGTGCAAAATTTCAGTTCGACACCTTGTTTTTTCTATAACTGAGGCCACTTGCCTCGACTCCATGGTTCCTGGATCAATAGGATGTCCAGGTCATCCCATTCGATCCTCTTTGCGATGACATCCGAGGCTGCCATCGCATGGTGTAGGTTCAACTAGGACACTTTTATACGGCCAGTCACAGGGTAGACAGGTATTCATAACCACTGCCCTCAGCAACCTGCACCTTCACAAGCTGCTGTGTGGAGGGTATCACCACCTGCAGTAGCTCTCCTTCTACGACAGTGGCAATAGCAACCTGACTTAACTGTGTTGATGAGTGGGTTTCTCGTTCACTGTTCCTGGCTGTCCTTCTGCGCTGACGTTTTGGGCTTCCAGGACCTCATAACTATGGCACTGAATTTCTAGTTCAGCCGGAATGCCTGCTGTCGGTTAAATGTGAAGAAATTATCATCAAAGATGCCGACTACCCTTCAAGCCGAAGTACTGATGTCCACGTTTTGGTCCCTGATCAAACCAAATGCGAACTCGTAGGGTCTGCCTGGGCTGCTGGGTAGAAATACCGTCATGTTGTGCTTAGGTGGTATCACTTCACCCCTCCTCTTCGCACATATGACTGGACATTTCTATCCTCCCAGTTTCTGAGCGATCTCTGATCTTTGATCTATATATGTAAGTATATCCAGTACAGGGGTACGTAGTTGAACAGATATAAAGCTAGAAATTCTCTGATACTTGTAAATCGTCTAGGAAGAGTGCACATCTTCCTTTTATCAAATAATGTATACATCAAGATCAACTGACTAAAGATGATTTTGACTGATTTCTTGGCTAAACACGAATTGAAAATCAGTGATAGGACCATTTTCGTCTTTTCTGTTTTCGAACCTGAAATTATATACATATGAAGGTGAAACTTCACACGAATACAGTAAAAGGTTGTGCCAATAGAGGTGAGAAAGTCCGGGCCATATATGTATGATCTTGAGTGCCTACCCAATATATGAATGATTTTCGTCAATTCATCTTTTTTTCTTCTGCTCTCTCTTGTTGTCCAATATCGTCTAGTTCATGGTTCCACATAACATTTCATGGGAATTTCTTTAGATTACTTAATTATGACGGTTATAACTTGATATATACTTTTTCGGCCAACCAACTGCTTTTTCTAGGTGCTTTCCTCACCTCTCATCCAAATTTTTTAGCTGTATGTTGTGTAAAATTCTCTTACAAATAAAGCAAAACTCAAATAACAGTTATTTGATAGTAAATTCCGCTCTGTGCCGGTTTTGCATACTCCTGTGAAATATTTTACGACCGAAATATACTTATATTGGAGTTTCAAATTATTTAATGAGAGATAATCAGAAAAGTCAACTATATAAATTGATATCTTGGGTAATATCAGTTAAGAAACGTCTAAGTTCTGCCGGATAAGATCTGAACATGAATATAATTTCCGTTTTCGTTTCGTACTACTTTTGTATGCCAAGACGGTAGAAACTAAGTGAGTGATAGCTCACGCAGATAAGTATTATACTCCAAAAAGATTAGAGTTAAGAGTCAAGATATACATGTGTACATAAACATGGGTATATACCAATGCATATACATATGTATTTAAACAAACATATGTACATGTAAGATACATAGGTGTATGTACATGTGTACATATAATATTTTGTAGAAGACAACCCTCTTTCGGTTTGTTGTTGTGTCTAGCTACTTATCACTATTTAACTACTTAATAGCGCGACTTATTGTCAGTTTATATTTTGCGTAAATTTATTTTTACACTCAATGTCTCTATAAACAACATCAATAAATGTCAATATGGCACTAAGTAATCAAATACTTCGCAGGCAGCATATACAAACTTAAGAACTTACAGTGCAGGCAGGCAACTACATACAAGCATATTTACATATACTATATACATACATATAAATGTGAGTTTTTAGTAATGAATCTTTAATGTAGCGAGTTCGCTGTAAGCAACCCTGCCAATAGAATTATAAGTAGGCAAGATCATGGCTCGCTAGTACATGCATGAGCATTTACAGCAATCTACATATAGTATGTATATGTGTTTGTGCGCTCTGTGTGTGTGCGCCGAACGCTTGAACTGACGGTGGCAGACATAATAAAATTCAATTGATTTTATTTGCAAAAATTGTGAGTTAAATTGTAGTTAGGCAGTTAAAAATAGTTTGTTACATACAAACATACATACACAGATGGCAATAAGCACTTGTCAAGGCCCGTTCGTGTATCTGTGTGTGTGAGCTTTTATCAGCGCGATCACTTTATCTGTCACGTAATCGCCCGCAAGCGGTTATGGCGACATCTGTCTGACAGTCATAAATGCAGGCTGCTACATTTGCTTGTATGTACGTATGTATTTATATGTATATTGTATATTGTATGTGTGTGTGTATGTTGTGCATAACAGCAAAGCAGTTTTAATACTCACATGGCATAAACAGAGGTTAATTGCAATAGAGCAATTTTGTTGGGCTTTTTTTAAATATAGAAATTGCCGTTTTATGGCAAAAACACAAGTGTCCATATGTGAGATTTATAAGCATTAAAATGTAAAATATCATAACAGCACTTTTCATAAGCTTACAGGCGAAGGAAAAACGATATAATAGCAACCACTCATATTCAAACAAAACTTGAGTTTTGGTTATATACTGGTTATGTATTGGTTATGTATTGGTTATGTATTGGTTATGTACTGGTTATGTATTGGTTAAATACTAGATAAACTAGCGGCAGCTGAAAATTTTATGTTACGTATGTATGTATGTACATATATCGTCATCATATTGAAACAAAATTTGAGTTTTGGGTATAAAAAGGTTATATACTGGTTATGTATTGGTTATATCTAAAAGCGCCAGCTGAAAATTTTACGCCACATATTTTATATGATGTAGTGAATCGTAAGCAATAAAAAACTCAATTTCGATTTTTTTCATGATACGCGGTTTTGCGTTTTAGGTGACTATATACTATATACACATGTACATATGCATAATATAATGCTGTTCTATAAGTAAAATCATATTATTATTTTAAAAAGAAAATACCAGCAAATTGCGTTGTTGAATTTCAGCACAAAATTTTAATAACTTTCAACAAGCACCAACAAAAGATTAAAAAAAAAAGTTAAAAAAAAAATAAATTAACAAAAATAAAATTAAGAAATGTCTTCATCCACCTACATTTAAACTAAAGTAAACAAAAACAATAATAAATACACACATCAGCTGCCCTTAAAATAACGGAATTTCCAGCACCTGCACACTTGTACCTACAAACTTATTCCACAAAATACCGCTTTGAACCTTTCAGAACTTCAATTTCCCTATTCGCATGCAAACAATCACACATACATATGTTTTTATTTAGCCACTTCGTCTGGAAAAATGCCATTCACAATTGTTTACCGCTATATTTTGTTGTTTTTGTGGGTTTTATTGAAGTACATATGTACTTTAATTATTCGAAGCGTTTGTTTTCGCTTAAATGAGTGTTTCTTTCATCACACCATTTTTGTGCAAATATTTTCAAAGCGTGCTTTCACTTTTTCCTTGTTTTTTTGCTTCGAAAAAAGGCGCTATGACAAATAGCTAATGTCAAGGTCACACGGCTAATGGTGAGACATATTATCTGAAACGCTTAAAGTAATGTTATCTGGCTATTTAAATAAGTGTCGGAATTCTAATTAACTTTGTTGACAATGCATTCCATTGCTGTGTAAAATCATCGTGACTTTTTGTAATGGAGTTCTGAAATACCGGCATATGTAACTCTGACTCATGACAGCGCGAGCTTGAGTGATGTGTTTCGGAGTAATCGGCGCAATAGCGTGATCTTTTACATTTAATGCATACATATGTACATATGTATATAACTGAGCTATATTTTACAAATATTGAGCGAATATCTTGAATAACGGAGCTGAGTAGGAGACCTTGCAGAGTATTAAAATATATAAAGAGATCTTTATCTTGACTTTAATCGATCAAGTTATATAATTTAGACCTCATCAAAGCTATAATATCCTCCATGGGTGTTTTTTTAAAGCCTTAAAAGGTATAAAGAGATCTTTATCTTGATTTTGATCGATCAAGTTATATAATTTTGACCTCATCAAAGCTATAATATCCTCCATGGGTGCTTATTTAGAGCCTTAAAAGGTATAAAGAGATCTTTATCTTGATTTTAATCGATCAAGTTATATAATTTAGAGCTCATCAAAGCTATAATAGTCTCTATGGGTGCTTTTTTAGAACCTTTAAAGGTATAATGAGATCTTTATCTTGATTTTGATCGATCAAGTTATATAATTTAGACCTCATCAAAGCTACAATATCCTCCATGGGTGCTTTTTTAGAGCCTTCAAAGGCATAAAGAGATCTTTATCTTGATTTTGATCGATCAAGTTATATAATTTTGACCTCATCAAAGCTATAGTATCCTCCATGGGTGCTTTTTTAGCGCCTTAAAAGGTATAAAGGGATCTTCGTCTTGATTTTGATTATAAAGAGATCTGCGACTTGATTTTGATTTTAATTGTGAGGGAAACACATGTTATAGAGGCCGGATCTGCACGATTTCTTTGAAGGGTGCACCGATACCTTGGATAATAATATGTGGATTAAACTGACCGTGAACCATGAACCGTGAAGATATCTTGCCAAATAAAAAAGTTTTCCATACCCGGACTTGATTTCGATCGGTCAGTTTGTATGACAGCTGTATGCTATAAATTTCTACTCAGATTCCACCGCTAATTTGGAAAATGGTCTTTGCCAAATTTCGTAAAGATATCTTGAAAAATGAAAAAGTTTTCCATACAAGAAACTTGAGTTCGAACGTTCAATTCATATGGCAGCCATATGCTATTGTAGACCGATATCGACGGTTTCGACAAATGATCAGCTTCTTGGAGAGGGAAGGACGTGTACAAAATGTCAGATAAATATCTTTGAAACTGAGGGACTAAATCGACTCAGCTAAGCACTCGTCGTTCGGCTTAACTTTTTGCACAAGATGGTGCTCAAATCAAGTTCCTTCTACAGAATCCTTCAAAAAGTAAGTTTTTACTTTGTGTAATTGGCGTCCAAGGCTTTAAATGCGGTTGCTTGAAACGCTGCTGTCAGAGTCTGAGAGGAAATTTTTCTCGAAGCGTCTAGACCGATCGACTTGTAAGGCTTAAACAATCTTTATAATAAGAGGCATCATGCTAATTAATATGTCAGGCCAGGAACATTCTACTTCACATAAATATGTAGACAGTAAGACCAACATGACTAAATTAACTCAGCTCCTCGTCAGACGGCTCATCTATTTATATAATTTATAGGGTCCCCGACATTCCTTATAGGTGTTACTAACATCGTAGTAAACTTATTATACCCTTTTCTGTCCTTGGTTAAAAGAAACTTGACGAAACATGTGTTCGTGCTTTGTCGCTTCCGGGAGTGTTTTATTGTTATCAAACTCCTTGAAAAGAATTGCCCGTCAGAGTCCAAATTCGTTCCCATATGTTACTCCACTCAGAAAAGAAACTTTCTATAGCTCTATAGGTAGATCAAACAGATAATTGTAAATTTTTTTTGTGTTTATATTAAACAGATCTGGATTATAATGGATTTTCCCAAAAAAATTGTGTCTGTTACTAAAATAAATACTAAATGAAAGTCATTAACAAAAATAACTATTTAGAAAGCTGTTTTTAGCCAAAACTAAAACAAAAAACAGTTGAACGAACCCGGCTCTGTTGTAAATCTTCCCGCGCCTATGGAATTTCCTAGCAACTGTTTAAATTATTAAAAAAGAATTCATGAAATTTCAAATAAACCGTATTACAAATATTTACCATATATTAGTGGGATAACCACTCCCCCCATGGAAATTCCCCAAAAAAATTTATATCACTGATGTAACCAGTATAACGGAACATTTCAGAAGGGTTTTATAGGCATCTTGGCGATAGCTAAATCTATATTGAAAGATCGATGACAGAAAACTAAGAGCGCCGAATCATTATGATCCTAACCCTATATGGCAAGTCACGGTTATCCAAACACTTATACATTGGAGGAATTAGCGCAGAAACTAAGAGATAGACATCCTGCAACTCATTCAATTTCATAGATAAATTATTTGAACATAAAAAATAATAATGGAAAAAATTTACAGCAAAAATTATACAGCAAACATGATAAGTACTATATATGTAAAACCTTTTACTTTTACTAAAAATCCAACCCTACGACCCAAAGTCTTACAGTTAGACTATAACTCATACAAAAGTGCTTTATTCATTCTTTCTTTTATTTAAATCTAGCAACTCATTATTTGAGTACGAAAAGGAAGGACGATCAAGTGTTAGAATTGTCATTCGTGGTTTAAGCAACTCATAGAAAGTGTAGCAGAAATTTCCGGTATCACTATTGGATAAATAACCGGTTACTTAAACGATAGGTGGGTTACAAGGCTTTGATCGAAAGACCGCAAAAAATCGACAAATCGCTCCGACTCTGCCACAAATTCGTTAAAGCGTCTAATATCAGTTACGGCTATTTCACGAGGTTCACCGAAAATCTGACCGTCGGGATGTTTCCGCAATAGACTTACAAAAGAAGGACAATGGCGAAGAATGAAAAGGATGTTTCCAACTTACCTTCATCAATAAAACTTTGACAATTAGACAAGGTATCTCAGCTTTACCCCATGTACATACATATGTCTATTGGACAATGTTCAATGGAAGATTGTGGTAAGATGAACATTGCTCAGAGCAAGTAATTAAGTGGATATCTTGCGTTCTACTACAAGGTGCGTTCCATAGTAAACAGGATTTAAAAAAAAAAAAAAAACAGAACAAATGCTTTTGTCGGCAAAATCAATTTCTTTCATTCAAAATAGGCTTCTTCTGCCTCAATACAGCTTTTTGCACGGTCCACAAGCATGTCGAACGAGTGTTTTAGCTCGTTGGCCGGTATGGCCGCCAGTATGCCGGTGTAAGCCTTTTGAATGGCCTCCTCGTCTACATAACGCTTTTCTTTCATGGGCAAATACATTTTTAGAAAAGGAATGTGCCATATCAGGTGAATACGGGGAGTGGTTAATGGTTAAAATGTGATTTTTGGTCAAACAATCGTCTTTCGTATTGGATTCTGAGCAATTTTTGGTCGTCAGTCAATCTGTGCGGAACAAACCGTGCACACACCTTTCGTAAGCCCAAATGTTCGGTCAAAATGCGTTAAATCGATTTTTTGGAGATGTTCAATACCATTTCCATGAATTTCAATAATGATTTCGGCTGATTTTTGATGAGTTCACGCACAGTATCGATGGAATTTCCGGTGATCACGGATTTTGTTTGGCCCTCATGTTGATCGTCATTTATGTCCTCACGACCACTTTGAAAACGTTGAAACCACTCGTGCACTCTGCTACGGGATAGTCAATAGTCATAAACTTGTTTCATCAATTGAAACATTTCGGTAAAAGTTTTATCAATTTTAGAACAAACTTTAATGTTGGCTCTTTGCTCGAAGCTCATTATCGCAACGATAACACAAACATGCTGACACTTAAAGCGCAATAACTTCACTTACAATCAATGAAATGTCATAAAATTCTCACTGGACAATCGATAAAGATAGCAGATTCTAACGCACTAGTCGACATATAGATATGGCGCCACCAGGGGGCGCTAGATTCAAATTCCTGTTTACTTTGGAACGCACTTTGTCACACAGAAACCAGTTGACCAGTTGTTGAGCAACACTTTCAAGCTTACGCGATCTTCGGAGGCCTAGCGGTAGAACGCAAGTGTATAACAGAGATCCAACTAGTTTTCCAAACAGTTGTAAACGATGAATTCTGAGATGAAATGGTTTTCGCCTTAACTTGAAGTTGGCATGACATGGTAGATCTAAACAGGGGTCTATTACATCCAGTAAAATGGCAGCTGGGGACTCTGTGACACTGTTAAATGTACAAATAGTTAGCCTAAAATATAACCTAATAAATGTATAAACAATATGATTCTCGCAAAGGCCTATTTAACTGTGGTAAATAAGTTTATTTGTTAAGAAATTATTTTATAAGAAATGACTATAAGTCACAGGCAACGGATTGCACATTGTTGGGAATGTTTTTTTTTATAGTATGTTTTCTGTCTATGTACTTTATAGTTGGCTCAGCTGTTCGTATTTTCCCCTCAATGAGCTATTTAATTATAAATATAAATATATACATATTTTTATATATATGTATATGTATATTTGTAGGTGTGCGTATAGCAATAAGTACATGTAAATAAGTAATTAAAGTATTTGAAATGTCCGCAAATATATATAGCACAAGTACCTCGGCATATTTAAGTACTCGTATGTCAGTTTGTAACCACATTTGTTAACACACACATTTTTTTTTTTTGAACGAAAAATGTTGAACGCACGTGTGAAAAATAACTGCTAACTCTACAATAAAAATGTACACAAAAATATATACATACATACATATAATATACTTATATATACATACATACATACATATATAATATATTATGTTAATTCCGCATGAGTTTAAGGCGCGACAACTTGGCTGTTGAGTTCAAGTAATGAGGGGGAAACAACAAAAAAGGCATTTATGCTGCCCCGTTGAGTGCCACGGTTATTTGAAATTTATCTACCGAAGTTGAAATTTCGTGTCTTCGCTTTTGGCTGTGTTATAAAAATCGTGCTAATATTGACATAATATTCATAATAAGACTTGCAAATATATGCACAGATAATTTAGTGGTTTTTTATGCGCATATTCGTACGGAACCCGGCTACTACGCAGCCGTTCAGGCGTACAGCTGCGCCAGACCAGACCAGCCCAGACGAGACCAGACCAGACCGGGACACGCAAGCCCTGCGTGACGGGTGTGAAAAGTGCGTTCGGTCTTTCACTATTTATTTTAACTATTTATAACTGACTTTTTTTGCGTCTTCTTTTTGAGCGGTTATGAAAATGAGGTGTTGCAGTATAGCTTATTGTACTTGTATACTTAAGTAGGTGTCAGAGCGGGCGATCATTATGAGGAAGGGTGCTAATATTGTAGCGTACCGGAGCTCAAGCTGTTATTTATGATATCCAATTATTTTCTGTGAGGGCCCATGAACATAGTGATTGACTAAGTTTGCGCATATCATATTGCAGATAATAGAATACGCAAGAATCGAACTATTATAACATACATACTACGTACATGCAGATGTCATGCAACTAACCGATCAAACTCAAGTCGTTTTAGGGAAAACTCTTTTATTTGTCAAAGCGTCTTGACGAATTTTGGCATAGATTATTATTAAAGGCAGGCGATAATAAATGGCGAGTGAAGTGGGAGCCGGAATCTATTTCTCGGAGCTGGATCTCAGGCGACATCTCAAGCTCAAATACTGCAGTATCTTCCAGTCGAAAGTATTTGCGGACAGAAAAGTGACTGAGCTAGCTAACAACGCAGAAAACAACCTAGAGAGGATCACTCGATAGTCAATTCGACAGTCGACAATTAAGGCAATAATCTTACAATGCAATAGGTCAGAAAATGTCCCTAGACGCGAGCAGGCAATAGCTGTAGTGGTTGCCGGAAAGCGGCTGCAAATATACTGGGTTCCAGACCACAAAAGAATACCAAAAAACGAAATAGCTGATGAGATTGCCAAAGGTGCCATGAGTTTGGATGCTTAGCCAGTACAGGATATACTTAAGTCACTAAACACGACAAGCCATAAAACTTTTTGAAATGACTGACATTAATTAGAGAGAATTGGAATGCTTTAAGGCGATACAAAAGCTCAAAACAACGGACAGCAGGATTGTTGCGCTCCGGATTGGCACTAGTAACCACGATACATGCAGCAGGTGAAGGGAAATAGGCATGAGAGATACGCTGTGATAACTCCTATGATACCTTCTAGCCTTAACTAGACGTTTTAGACATTTAGGAGATGTAATGTCAACGAATGCTTCTTTCTGGCTTCAACCAAAACATGTTTTAAACGTTTAAAAGATTCGAAGTTTCAGAGACTAAATGAAGTATAGTATAAAAATTAGATATCAATCGGAGCGTTGACGTTCTTTATGATGAATATTTCGGCTCAAACTAAACTGAACCTTCATCTGACATTACTATGGACCAGTAGGTCTATTTTTGGCTTGAGAGCCCAACAATGTACGGTATGTGTTCACATAAGTACATGCCTCAATGTTCTTAACTCACGGTGCTTATAAGCACATAGATCAAAACAATGCGTTGATCAGCGTCCTAAAAAATGCAAGCTTTTTACAAGCATTATTTGAACGGTCATGGCCGGTCTAAAACTTCAGACAGACGGTGTAACTTAATCTTACTTTAAAGTCGTAGATAATTTCGTCTATCTTGGAACGTCAGTCTCGAAATCCAACGAAGAATAACTCTTGCCAACAGATACTACTTCGGACTGTGTAGGCAATTGAGAGGCAAGCCCTCTCTCGACGAAAAAATATGGTGCAGATGCATGGAGGATGACAACATCTGTTGAGTCGGCGCTACGAGCTTTCGAGAGAAAGGTTCTGCGGAGGATTTATAGTTCTTTGCGCATTGGCAACGACGAATACCGCAGTCGATCGAACGATGAGCTGTATGAGATATATGACGACAGTGACATATGTATGAACATATGTAGTTCAGCGAATTAAGAGTTAGCGGCTACGCTGGCTAGGTCATGTAGTCCGAATGGTCAAAAACACTCCAGCTCTGAAAGTATTCGACACAGTACACGCCGGGGGAAGCAGAGAACGAGTAAGACCTACACTCTGTTGGAGAGATCAGGTGGAAAAGGACCTAGCTGCACAAGTAGATCATAAACTGAATTAAATGAGTCAGTTTTCTCTTGAATGCTTCCTTTTTCCAAAGGCTACATAAATCAAAAATTTCAAACCAAAATTAATTTGAGACTTGAGTGAGCTTGTTGACATATCGAAACATGAAATACTAACTCTAAGTACATGAAGATCCGTTATAGGGTGCGACATTGCAAGCTATTCACAGCAATATGTTGCCTTTTACGCAGCATTCTGTCTGGAATGAAACATCTGGAAGGTTAGAGATATACATATGTATATATTTACTTTATGTATGCAATTTCCGTGGCACTTTATAGCCACTCAAATGAGTTGCTAGTATATGTCTGTATGTATGTGTGTATGCAAATGCAATTGCACGCAAAGCTGCTGGCGGCACTCGCAGCTATCGATTCGTACGTGTTATCAGCCAGACAAATGGCATTACAGCGTTAACACTTTCCGTTCGCAAAGCCTCCATCACCACCCGCTGAATAAACTAAGTGAAAACTACGCACAAATACATACACATATTATATATACATACATACATATAGTTAGATGTGCATGCACGCAGGCTACCTGCAATCAATGTTTAGACCCCCTTGGCGCCATTTTCATATTGATTTATGATTTTGTAGTTATTGCATTTTTCCATGCGGGAAAATATGTACATATGTGTTTTGTGGCCTGGCGTGTCTGGCAATTTTCCGTTTTCATGTTTGTTGTTCTTGTTGTTGTTGCTTTTGTGTTGTGTTCAATTTGTGTTTTGACTGCAGCCAGTGTTTATTTCACCAATATTGAATTGGCGCTACTGACAATATTTGGCGCTGTTGTTGTTGTTATGCTCGAGTACTAAGCATACATATCTATGTAGTCACGCACTGTTTTACTAAAGCAAAAACAACAAAAAATTTATGCTGCAATAGTTGTGGCAAATTAAAATGTACCCCAAGCAACAACACAACCAAATGGCTCTGGGCTGCGTGGCATGCGCCTATCGAACGTTTCGAAAATTTTCATAATTTTTGATTTTTTGCAGCACCTCCGTATTCGCATTGCCGATTTCCATTTCCCGAATAAGCAGAATTTCGCATGTTGGTCACGTATTTGAAAACAACATTAAATAAAATTGGGCAGCAGAATATCGAACTTTACTAGAATGCACAAAGCGAAACAACAGAGAGGGACAAAGAAAATTGACAGCGAAAAGTGGAAAAAAACATGCAAAACGCTCAGCCCACTTACGAGTTGGCCAAAATTCGCATAAATCGGTGGGTATGTCATGCATAAACACAAGTGGTTATGTACAGTTATGTGTGCTTTCATGAACTTGCAACTAGCCAGGAGAATTGTAGACAACATCTCAGCAAAAATCCTAAACGCAAATGTTAGTGCGTTGTTGCAATGTCATGCCATTTGGTATATTCACTATGACCAGCAGTAAAAATCAATGCTCAAATGAAATATATTCACAAACTTACTCTGAAAATTTAATATATTTAAGCAAGTAGATTGAAAATTGTTGAAGGGAGTTCGAAATTATGTATAATTTGGAATACGGAAACAAATTTTGCTTAGAAATCACGTTCCGGAGAAAAAGATGCATAGCCCGCGTTAGCCTATAATCGGTCAGATGGTCTGAGAAGACTATACAGACTTGCTGAAACATTGCAAGGCGTACTTTTTCCATAGATAAATCTAGCTGAAGTGAGCGTCCAACAGTAGTAGTAACGGCTAACCCCAGCCTAGATTCCAGAACTAACTCTGTGTTGTCCCAATGGGATAGGATTCTTTGCAAGAATAGTATGTCTAAACATAGAAGATTCATGACAGTCCGCTACACGCTCGCAGAAGGCTCGCCATTAATACTTTTTCGGGCTTCCTAATCGCATTTTTGTGTGTAACTTTTGACCTTTCTAGTCTCAGTTTTATATCTAGTAAGTTTCGCTTTATACAATGCCCATTCTACACTAAGTTCGCTTTTATGGGCCTAATTGAACTTATTCTGCTGAGATCTGATTTCCGTTTACCGACCGGCGTTCAACGAGAGGGCTTCCCATTTCTTTTCTGAATTTTCAGACTAGATCTTTCGAAGCCAATTTTCATGCAGAACTGAAGACCCCGAAGCACGCATCGAACACGCCAACAGACAACACTGAGCTTCGACCTGACGCAACGTGAGGAGCTGATAGAAGCTTCTTGCAGTAAAAATGCCAATCCGCGTTTCTAAATTTTCTATAGGATTCTCTGAGCAGATCTGCTTTGTTTGTGTTAAAACTAATATACCTTTGATCAGAGAAGGAATGGTCATTAAAACCCCGGTATTTAGAGATAAAGGCAGATATTGCTTAATATAGAGATCTTCATTACAATTGAAAACATCAAGAAGTTCAGCAAGGATCCCACCAAGTTTGTTGTTGCTGCGTGTGCTCCTGCTCCAGCTGCTGGCGCTGGCATTGCTGCCGAATGAAAAAGCCAAAAAGAAGGAGTCGAATTCCAAGAAAGACGACGATGTAAGCTTCGGTCTCTTCGACTAAACAGCTCAACACCACAGTTGAGATGACGCCGACTTTCTTTCGTAGGGCCTCCGCCATAATCTTCTTCGGCGGTACGGCTCTCCCCATTATCGTGCGGCATGTAGGCAGAGAGCCAGAACTTTCTCGCATCGGTCTCGAGCAAAATAGTCAGAACGTTCTCTTTTCTGATATTAGGTAAGAGCAAAACATTTAATTCATTTCGAACCTGCAGATGAGCTTTGATTCTACCTGTACTATTAGCTACCAGCAGCCTAAGACTTCTCGTCCCTAGTCCAGAGATGCCGTTACTGCTCAGATTACGGCTCTTGGATTAGGACGACATCGACACTGTCCCTTCCAGGACGTACAAAAGTTTAACAGATGCCGCTTCGCATGCTGGAGATTACGCTGGAAGATCTCCTTCCCTCAAACTTTTTTTCAGAAGTGCGAGTTCTGCCCTAGTAAGATTTTCGACACGGTGCGCCTCGAATAACAGCTCGAGATCAGTCGCGTACGCTCGCTGCACCCAAAAGGGACGAATCCACTGCCTGATTCTGTTTGCGCCCTTTACATCGGTGAGGGTACCGTTGGACTCCTTGTTTAGGAGAATCAGCAGCTGCTGATGTGGTTTATCGGTTTCCTCGTGTCTCATTACTCTCCAGTCGCAAGTTGAGATAGACGGATTGCAATAACGCGACATCTTCTTTAGCTCTTTAGGGATGGATGGTTCTGCAGGAAACCATCACAAAGCCAGAGAAACAGATTAAACAGCGCACTTTTGTTTTGAATTAGTCTGAGACTAGTAAGTTTTTGACCGATATCGGACAGTTGATATGTTTGAGTATAAGCGTATGGAGTAATCAATATCCGACAGTTTACTCGGCTTAGTATATCCATATGGAGACAACTAGTTCTAAACTCGTTATTTTGAGCGTATCGCGAAGCTATTGTCATTTTTGACATAAAAAACTTCAGCACTTCGATTAATTAATTGTCTTTTTTGGATATAGAAAGTTAACAAGAAAAAATTAGTAAGCATGTGTAGGTAAATGTAATAACTAACGGCATAAAATTGTCTAATTTAAAAACTGTAATCCAATCTAGGCGTGTTCAATCGCCTTATATAAATGTTGTAAAATTTATATGACCACAGGTGTGGTTTGCCTTGTAATAACAGTATTTTTTATTATTTTCTACGCACTTTCCACAAATGAAATCTAACCAATACCACTGCATTGTCACCTATGTAAGTAATAATTAATAATTTTGGAAAGAAACATAATATTTAAAATAGATTTTTACGACCCATTTCCTTGAGCAGCGCCCATCCGCCATAAATAGCTGCGAAAGAACGCGTGTGTGTGTGTGTGTGTATAAAAAACTTTATGGTTTATTGCCATTATTGATACTTGCGCGTGTATGCGTGTGTTTGTTTGCGCTAGGTGTGTTTTATTACAAATCATAATAATAACAAATGTATGCAAACCTGAGTGCGTATATGTGTGTGTGTGTGTTTGGCCATAATATTATAAATGCATAAAGAAAATTGGCGAAGATGTGCTAATTGTTTGCGGCGGCGGTGTCGCGGTCGCACACCAAGCAAGGCGCGGCCGCTCACCTGTAGCGACCGCGGCAAGCGCTGCTTCAGCGTCGAGGTTCGGCGCAATGTATACAAAAATGATAAAATATAATACTTTTTAAGCATACTACTTACCTTTGCACATATTGTTTGCTTGCAACTCGTTGTTGTTGTCGGTTAGGCGGCATTTATTTGTAGCGTTTAGCGCCCGCGCGTGCTCAGCGTCGCATAAATTTTATTACCGCGCACAAATAACGCAGTCCAAAGCACACTTGGCAAGTCCATAAAGTTGTTTGGTGAAACACATAGTGGGCGTGGCAGCAGTAGAAGATGTCGCAAGCTAAAAAAAAATATATATATAATTAGATAAATAAATATGAATATAAATAAGCAATTACTTGCAAGCTAAGTAAATAAGGTGTGTAAAAATGTGGAAGCATTCTCATTATACCTAAAACAGAGTCTATTAGGTTTGCCACGAAGTGTGTAACACCCAGAAGGCAACGCTAGAGACTTTATAAGATGTATGGTACCTGATCAGCGTGACAAGACGAGTCGATTTAGGCATGTTCTGTTGTCTGTCCGTTTTTAGTTTTTTATAATATTATATATACATATAAGCGGTTAGTTTTAGAGATATCGATCTGAAATTTTGCACACCTTATTTTTTTCCAAAAGGGCTACTCATTTGTCGGAATCGCCGTTATCGGACAACTATAACATATAGCTGCCATACAAACTGAACAATTAAAAGCAAATCCTTGTATGAAAAACTTTTTTAGTTTCAGCGATATCTTCACAAAATTTCGTACATATTATCCGCTAGAACAACGGTACAATCTCCGTAGAAATTGTTCAGATCACACCTCTAGAATATATAGCTGCCATACAAACTGAACGATAAAACTCAAGTTCGTGTATGAAAAAGTATTCTAATATAAGAAATATCTTCACGAAATTTGGCATTAATATTTTTCAAAGTAACGGTACAATTTCCGCAAAAAATTTTTCAAATCAGACCACTATAATATATAGTTACCATACAAAATGAACAAACAAAATCAAGTTCTTGTATGAAAAACTTTTTTAATTGACGAGATACCTTCACGAAATTTCGCGCATATTATTATCTGAGATAACGGTACTTCCTCCAAGGAAATTGTTGAAATCGGATTACTAAGGCATATTGCTGCTATACAAACTGAACGATCAAAATCAAGTTCTTGTATGAAAAACTGTTTTAATTGATGCGATATCTGCATGAAATTCGGCATTTATTTTTTGGCAAAGCAACGGTTCAATCTCCATAAACAAATTTTCAAATCGGTTCACTATATCATATAGCTGCCATACAAACTGACCCACGCTAAACAAGGTAAGCATCTTTTTATACCACTTCATACCATAAAAAAATGCACCTGTGAGGGGTATTATAGCCTCAGTATATCTCAATTTTTTTCTTATTTTATCTAACATTGTTGTGTAGCTTTTCTCTAGACAATTCCACGGCGAGTGTGAAAAAGGTCATATAACATTCGTTTGCATTTTAAAATCACATTAAAAATAAAATTATTACCCACATATTTTCAGTATTATATAATTGTAGATAAACAGAAAAAATGTATTGTTTGTTAAAAATTTATTTAGAGAAATAACAATAATAATAATATTTGTCTTGGCATGTTAATTAACTGTGAACAAATGCATTCATTGATTGTTCTCGCTTCATTCATTCCATTGTGTGGTCGGACAAATAAAGCATTTTGCTGCGAAAGTTTCCTTGCATATATTTAATGAACTCAGCAAAGTGCTGCAGCAGAACATACAAGTATGTACATATTGTTGCTTTGGTATAAACAAAACTTATATAGACTTAATTTGGCCGAAATGTCTTTTGTGAAATACATCAGGGCATATTGATAGCATAAAACGTTATAAAAATAATTTTATCCTGATTTAAAACGGTCAGTTTATATGGTTTGTATATTAGTTCGATCTAAATAATATTTTGGAAAATTACAGCGTTGTTTTAAGCAATAACATGCATCTAAATTTGTGTAGATATCTTGTCAAATAAAAAGTTTTCCATAGCAGGACTTCATTTTGATTGATCAGTTTGTATGGCAGCTATATGCTATAGTGGTTCGATTTAAACAATTTCTACGGAGATTGTACCGTTACTTTAGACTATAAGTCGAACAAACTTTCGTGAAGATATCTTGACAAATACAAAAGTTTTCTATACCAGGACTGAATTTGGATGTATCAGTTTGTATGGCAGCTATAAGCTAGAGTGTTCTGATCTGAACATTTTCTGCAAATGTTATACAGTTGCTTCAGAGCATTATCTACGCCAAATTTCATGAAGGCATCTCGACAAATACAAAAGTTTTTCATACAAGCACTTGAGTTCGATCGGTCAGTTTGTATGGCTATGCTATGGTACACCGCTATCAACCATTTCTTCAGAGTTTGTAGTGTTGCTTGTGAAAATAAGCCATAATAAGTTTGGTTGAAATATGTCGGCAAATAAAAATGTTTTCCCTACAAAGACTTATGTGGGATTGGTTAGTTTGTTTGACAGCTATATGATATAGTTGCGCAATATTGGCGTTTACGACAAATGAGCAGCTTTCAAGAGAAAAAAAGACTTATGCAAAATTTCAGAACGACATCTCACTAGACAGTTCTAAATTTAACTTTAGAGGTATGCTATTCCCAGTATCATTACAATTTGGAAAACACTGTATTTTCCTGCATCAAGAAAATCGAAAAGTTTTTTCTTTTTGTATAAATTATAATCACATACATATTTTCCAACCATTTTCAATCTTTTTATAATCACACTTATTCTATATTTACACAGACATTACGCAATTACAGTCTGATAAGTAGAAAAATGAGTGATAATTTAATTAATTAATAATTAACTATAATTTACCAGCAAGCGTGCTTAGTTTCTATAAAAATATGTTACTTGAGCGACTATTATAGCTTTTATTGTTGCTATTTATTGGCGATGATTATATTAACTGCCATACACATACAAACGCATCGACACAAGCATACACACACACATATATGCAAGTGGCTTGTGTTATGCTCATACGCGATACAAATCACGTCGTTTGAGTTGCAATTGAATTGCAAAAACGAAATGAAATGAACGAATTGAATTGATTTTGAATTTGAACGTCTGGTCGAACAGCGAAGTGCCACTAGAGGAGCAGCCGAGCAGAGTCGTGCTGAATTGAACCGCAACGAACCACATCAGCGTTGATTGTCAGGCGTTGCAAACTCATTGGACGGCAGTAGTGTTTGGGGTAGTGGGTTTGGAGACTACTTGCCGCTATGCCATGACATTAGCAGTTGTTTATGCAGATGTGCGCCAAAGTGTAAGGAATGTGAAATGCAAGCAAGTAATATGCTTTTTATAATTATTTTTCGCGTCACAGTGTTACTGGTGGAAAATTTGAGATTAACTTTTGATGAAAAAAATATACTAAAATACAATATGTTTTGTAAAACCATAATTTTTCAGATTTTTTAGTAATGAAATTACAATAAAAGTAAAAAAAAAATGTGTTTTTATTTTTTTTAAGTTTTTAAAACCTTTGCAAACTAGCATTAAATTGGTAAAGTATCCTCATGCTATATTTTTCGATTTTCAATAAGTTTTTTGAATTATTTAACATTATCCAAGGTTTTTATAAGTTGCAAATATTTATATCGGGTGATTTTTTAAGAGCTTGATAACTTTTTAAAAAAAAAAAACGCATAAAATTTGCAAAATCTCATCGGTTCTTTATTTGAAACGTTAGATTGGTTCATGACATTTACTTTTTGAAGATAATTTCATTTAAATGTTGACCGCGGCTGCGTCTTAGGTGGTCCATTCGGAAAGTCCAATTTTGGGCAACTTTTTCGAGCATTTCGGCCGGAATAGCCCGAATTTCTTCGGAAATGTTGTCTTCCAAAGCTGGAATAGTTCCTGGCTTATTTCTGTAGACTTTAGACTTGACGTAGCCCCACAAAAAATAGTCTAAAGGCGTTAAATCGCATGATCTTGGTGGCCAACTTACGGGTCCATTTCTTGAGATGAATTGTTCTCCGAAGTTTTCCCTCAAAATGGCCATAGAATCGCGAGCTGTGTGGCATGTAGCGCCATCTTGTTGAAACCACATTGTGGCAGATCGTTCGGCTTCAGTTCTTGCACGAGCTGTATTTTATACGGTTTTACACCAAGATCTTTGCGTAAAATCTTCCATGTGGTCGAATAACACAAACCCAATTGCTGCGAACGGCGACGAATCGACATTTCACGGTCTTCAGCCACACTTCACACGCACTGTACGCATTCGTGTGGTTGGTTTAATGTCCAATAAAGTAAACTGAGTGCGAAACTTGGTCACAATCGCATTAATTGTTTGCTAACTTGGTCGATTATGTAGACCATAAATCGGACGTAAAGCGCGAAACACATTTCGAACCGAACACTGATTTTGGTAATAAAATTCAATGATTTGCAAGCGTTGCTCGTTAGTAAGTCTATTCATGATGAAATGTCAAAGCATACTGAGCATCTTTCTCTTTGACACCATGTCTGAAATCCCACGTGATCTGTCAAATACTAATGCATGAAAATCCTAACCTCAAAAAAATCACCCGATAGTAGCCAATAGGAAGCTTCGGAAACACTGTAAAGTATAAAAGATGAGCGTGATTCCATTCAGCCACATCGGCCCGTCTCTCTTTTGTCCTTCCGCTAACTAGTCACCCAGTTTTTGAGACATCGACCTGAAATTTTGCACACGCACTTTACTTCCCAAGAAACGACGGAAATGTCGGAAACGGCGATATCGAACAACTATAGCATATAGCTGTCATACAAACTGGTCGATCCATTTTCAGTCCTTGTAAGGAAAACTTTTTTATTTGACAAGGTATCTTTACGATATTATGGTCTTAGTTTTGTCAAAGATTAAGGTATAATATTTGGTGAAACTATTCACATGGGATCAATATAACATATGTATATATATATGTATATGTACATACATAGCTGCCATACAAACTGACCAATCAAAATTAAGTCCTTGTGTGAAAAACTTTTTTATTTGACAAGGTATCCGCACAAAATTCGGCAGGGAGTATTTTTCAAAGTAGCAATATAATCTCCGAAGAAGTTGTTCACATCGAACTACTATAGCAAATAGCTGCCATACAAACTGACCCACCAACATCAATATAAATGTCTTTTAATACCTTTATGTGCGACAAAAATGCTCGTGTTTATGCAAATTAAGTTAGTTTCCTACCGGGCTAATATGTATGTACATACATACATCCATTATATAATATACAATAAGTATATAATAATCATACACTATCAGCGCGTTAGACGATGCGACGCAGACGCAGACGCAATAAAATATAAATATTAAAATTTGTTACTTAACGTTCAATTAAGCGTCTATTTCTTGCTGCCGCCCTCAGCCCACACCTGCAGACACACCATGACAAAACACGTTCCCCTTTTGCCCATTGAAAGTGTAGCGTTGAAATGCGCACTTTTCAATTTGCATATCTTATTTTAACAGCTCTACAAATGCACAGCAAATAATGTGAGTATGTGTGTGTGCTTAGACTTTTATTGTAGCTCGCTTGAGGGCGTAAGTGGGGGGTATGGTAGTATGAGTGCCTGAATCGTGCTAGGCATACATATCTATATCGATGCATATCATATACATATTTATATACATATACGTATGTGTGTATGTGCAGACTCAAGTAGTCTTTTGTACAAATGTATGTATTCCTGCCGCGTCGCTGACGATGATTGATTGCATTGGCAATATTAGAAGCGGGAGGGTGCTGCTGCTGCCGTTATTTATGGTTCTGGTATATTTTAATTCAGCGCATGAATTAAAAAATAGAGTTGTATATGTAAATAAATACAGATATTTCACTCACTGCCGCCAGTCGCAAACAGTAGCACATATGTATGTATGTACATATGTATGTGTAGATGAGGGTGTACATAGCGGTGTGAGCATGCTAAGGAAGCGTGTCTCAATTACGAGCACTGATTGATGGGGTTTAGTCAAAACATAAATAAAGTTCTCATACGGTGTTGAGTAAGGTCCAACAGTTGTTGGGTTATATGAGATGTGTGCGAAAGTTTTATTGGCAGAAAGAGTTGATTTTAATTAGTTAAATAGTTTGCAAAAGTAGACATTTGAGCACTGGCAAGTGTTTAGGAAAACATTTCAGTTTAAATTTATTGAAAATGATATTCAAATCTTCTTGAAATATATTAACATCTTCCTGGAAAATATTGAAATTTTTTTTAAAATTATGCTACTTTCAAAAGAGGTTTTCGAGATAATGCTCTGAAATTTTACGTACGTCCTTTTCTCTTTAAGGGGCTACTTCTTTGTTGGAATCGCCGACATCGGACTACTATATCATATAGCTGCCATACAAAGTGCGGGTTCAAAATTATGTTCTTATATGAAAAACATTTTTATTTGACCAGATATCTTTTTAAACTTTGACCCAAATTATTATCCATAGCAACCCTATAATATTTGAAGAAATTTTCTAGATCAGACTACTATATCATATATGTAGCTGCCATATAAACCGAAAGATCAAAATCAAGTTTTTGTATGAAAACATTTTTATTTGGTAAGATAGCTGCACGAAGTTTGGCACGAGTTATTATCTGTGGCAACTTTATAATATTTTAGGAAAATTTCCAAATCGGAATACTAATCATATAGCTGCCATACAAACCGAAAGATCAGACTATCGTTTTTGTATGAAAAACTCTTTTACATAGCAAGCTGGCTGCACGAAATTCGCTGTGAGTCATTACTCACGGCAACCCTATAGTATTTGAAGAAATTTTGAAGATCGGACCACAATATCATATAGCTGCCATACAAACCGAAGGATCAAATTCAAGTTCTTGTATGAAAAACTTTTTTATTTGGCAAGCTAGCTTCACAAAATTTGGCTTGAATTATTATCCACGGTAACCCTATCAATTTTTCAGAAATTTTCCAAAATCGAACTGCTACATCTCAACTGTACAACCAATGTAAACGGTTTTTTTTAATTCAAATATCGGCCAAAAGCCACCCAATTGTTGTTCAAGTGCAGCTGCTGACCTTTTTAATGGACTTGGTTTAAAAATCCTGCAATTTTGAATCCTCAAGACCCTTTTCATAATCTCAATAAACTTGCTGTGCATGCCAAAGGCACATGCATAGTACAAGTATATGAGTATGTACGGGCCCCTAACAGAGCACTGGAAGTCGATTGAGGTTATGAAAAGGGGTTCGTTAATGGCACTATCCAATAGGCCGGAATACTTGAAACATATACTTTGAGTCCAATTACTGATTAGGGCGGAGGAAGGGTCTTCATACCATTAATTTTTTTTAATGTAAGTAAATCGACTTTTCTTTCTTTTATCGCTCACGTCTCACGCCTGACTTGCAATCCAATTACTGTCGACAGTAGCGAAATTGTGCGCTGATTTTTGCTAATTATCTAAAGAACTCTTAGACATGCGCACCTCAACTGCTCAATTATTATTTGTTTATACTTATGTATGTACCATATACCGCACACCGCGGGTGCTGACGGCAAGGAGTTGTGTAATCAATAGACTACCATGCCTTGATTATTCCTCCAGCTGCTTAATCCTGACTTAAAATGCGACCAGCATTTTGTTTGCCTTTGTAACATTACTGTTGTTTTTGTTGTTGTATTTTTTCATCAAAGAACACAGTAAATTTTTGTAGCAGAAAAATTGTGGAAGCGTGAAAACAGGTTTGGCAATAAACATAAACATTCAAATCAGCGCATCCGCAAACCGGAAGCTCCCGCTCACCACCACCGACAAGAAAAAACAATAAAAACAAGAACACTGTTAATCAGCCGGCATGTTGTTATTGTTGTAGGCATAGCGCGTACGTGTTCTGTAGCTGTAATCGGTTTTCATTTCGCTTTGCTGGTCAAATGTCAGCGGGATACTGAGGGTCCTCGTAAATTCCTTTCTTTTCCTTAAGCATTTAATTGTATTTCATTCAATTTCTATTCTTGTTCCTTGCCACCTTTTGTAGCTAGAACCTGTATACTATGTGCGTTTGTGCAATGGCAAGTACCCCCCGCTCACTTTCACTTTTACGTCGCTTCTAATCTGCTTTGTCGCACTACTCTTACTGCGTCTTAACGCCGTACTTGTATGGGCCTGTTTCAATTCCCAACGGACTGGTGTTTAGTCGTCTGACTGGTGACTCACTTATACACCGATATACATATATATATATGTATGTACATGGGTAGCAAAGTGCGTGTGTTTGAATTATAAAATCGCAGATTATCATCAACAATATCTGCAGCCGTAAATGAGCGAACGAGCGGGCCGGTGCCGGTGCCGGTGCGCTCACAGTCGGCGGTATGTCGCTTAATGAATTTATTTGTTACGCATGGCATCATTTGAATTGCCTGCCACCAAGTCACATACACACTTCTGGCTTAATGAAATCCATTATTGACGACAACAACGACATTAACAGCAACTGCGACAGTGGTGGCGGCAGGCAGCAACAACCGCAGCCGCAATATGTATAAACGCACATACAGTGGCGCTGATGGCATTAGCGGCCGCCAGGAGCGGGAAATGCTGCAGCGTGGTGTGCAACGCTTGACAGAAAGCCATCTAAAAAAAAGAAGAAACGTTAATTTCGTTTGTAATACCCTTAACAAGTGCGAGTTTTCTTACCAAAACGTGATTTTGATAGTCCAGTTTGTAGGACAGCTACATATATGCCATAGTGATCCGAACCGCACAATTTCTTCAGAGATTGTATTGCTTGCTTGGAGATGAGTACATGTCGCATTTTGTGAAGATATCTCGACAAATAAAGAAGTTGTCCATATAATAACTAATTTTGTTTGTTGACTTTCTATGATAGCTGTATGTTATAGTTATCCGATCTGAACAAATTTTTCGCAGATTATATTGTAGCCTTGAGGAATGAAACATACCGACTTCTCCTTCTCAAATAAAAGAGTTTTCCATATAAGAATTAGATTTTGATCGGTCAGTTTGTATGGCAGCTATACGCTATATTGATCCGATTTGAACCATTTCTTTCGGAGATTGGATTCCTGCTTTGAGAAATGATTCATGCCAATTTTTACGCAGATACCTTCTCAAATAAAAAAGTTTTCCATACAAGAACTTAATTTTCATCGGTCAGTTCATAAGGAAGCCATATACTATAGTAGTCCGATATTCGCTTACATACAGAAAGACACGTCTAAATCGACTCAGCTCGTCATTCTGATCACTTATATACCTACATATGTCTACATATAATTTATAGTGTCTCTTACATATCCTGCGGTTTGTTACCAACTTAGTGTCAAACTTAATATAAAACCCTGTTCTGGGTATAAAAACAAAATTGTATGTATGGTTTGTGCAACCCTGAAATTGTTGTAGTGTTGGCTTATATTACAAAATTCATATGGCAAACTACTAAATACGCAATAAAGAGCTGACATTTTATTTCATAAGCAGCGCAGCAGGCTGCCACTACTCGCAACTAGCGTCATATAGCATTGACACGCAGCAACCGAGGTCGAATTTTGTTCAGCTTAAACGGCGTTTTGTATGTGTACACAGGACACCATACAATGCCTGCTAAGTCTTTTGTTCTATTACAACTACTCGTATGCCTTATGCTCATATGGGAGTTGGGTTAATTGAGCGCACCTCAGCATTGCTGACATACCGCAGATTGAATATGGATGGATTATAAGCGATGAAGAAATCGCGGCTCTGCTTTCGAGTTTTTATAATATTTCTGGTGCATAGCTCTAATGAACTACTATTTGCTCTCAGCAAGGTTCATCTTATTCTAACTGTAGATGAAGGACAAAGGGTCTTATGATCTATTATATACTATGCTTATAGTAGTACTTTAGGTACCACAACGGACCGGCGCTCTAAGCTGTCCAAGTGAGATCGCTGTTAGGATCGACCTCTTAACCTAAACTAATCTAACTGCAGACGTTCTAATTGGTCGATGACCAATGGACATGCTTATGGTGAGGTTCAAAGCTGTTTCAAACAGCAGTTGTTACAGTCGGCTCTGAATTTTCTGCCGGCTTTCGCAAGTCAAAAATTAAAAATCTTAAATCTGAGACCTTCAGGCATGCAAGCAGAGGAGAGGAGTTTGCATGTACTAAGGGAATTTAAGTGAATAGAAAGTGCAATGTTCCTATATAACACATATGTAATTCTAATAAGAGTCTCATAAGTTTTGTTAACAATAATGTGAAAGACATGATTCCTAGGGCTCAAGTAGTCTTCGAGTCCCCTCAACTAAATTAGCTGTATGCAGCTTATAGTCGGGTACATTTGTACATAGAAGTCTCAAAAAACCACTGCCTTAAAAATCCCTGGCTCGAAAATGGTTTCAGACCCATAGTCGCTTAGACAAAGTTGTGCAGAATAATCCGTAAATCCATTTTTCAGTTTTATTTTTTGCCTCACAGAAAATCGGACTGCTCTATTGTATAGAGCTGTGCTTGGACCTGATTTCGGGCTTCACAAACACATCCATGCATCGCGCTCCCTATACGGTGTTGCCTTTTCACCATACACAGGCGTCGCACAGTATTTATGGCGTTTCTGCGCGCCCGCACAATAAATGCTCACTTACTTAATGAGTTTTCCGCCGGTGGGTTGCAACAATTGCGAAATATGTGGCACAAGTTTTATGCGCCACACCCACTGCTCGTACACAAACACCAACAAACGTGTTACCGCCACTAACTGTTCATTCCCCAAATAATAAATATCATCTTTTGGCATATCCATGTGTGACTGTGTGTGTGTTCACATGCTCATAAGTAGTGCGCTTAATAGATTTTTCTTAATTGTTGTTTGTGTGAGTGTATGTGTTGTGTTTGTTGTTTAATTTACTACATATTTACCACTATGCCAACGGTAGTTGTTGTACGCTTTATTGCCGGCGCATGTGTGTTATGGGCGTTGTTGGCTGTTGCAATACATTTTCCCACCATCCCACCGCAAAGCTGTAGCTTATCCGGAAAACAAAAGAAAGACACGAAGCATGCAAAGAAACCCATTTCATTTGAAATGTCTTTGAGTGCAATTGAACAGGATGTTGGGCTAATGGGCGTATTTTATGGTTTTGATTTGTACGCGCTTACATGCATGTAGCTAACTGCCGCCCATCTTTTACATGGACCCATCTGAACTTATAAGTTACCTTTATGGCCTCTGGTGATATATATTCCATTGCCATTTCCCCCAAAATAAGCTGAAATGCTTTGTTTTCCCAGCCAAATAAACGAATGTGGGAGGACCTGAAAAGTACCGTTATTTGCATCGACAGCGCAAATTAAAGTTGTTCACTCAAATTGTTTGAGATACTTTTTCCTATTTTTTTAATTTATGTCGAAAGGTTTTTGTTTTGGATAAATATAACAGAGAAAATATATTTAGATTTTAAGGAAAATCGCTTTTTGAAATAATATTTTTTTATTTTATTTTTTGTTTTTTTGTTAACATTTTTTGTTATCTAAAAGTGTTACTCAGCTGTTAATTTACTAATATTTTTGTTCTTAATTCTTAAATAAAATTTATTTACCGGCAATAAATGTAAAAAATATTCACAAACAAGCAAAAAGAGTTATGCAAAAATAAAATAAATTAAATTTAAAAAACAAACCCAAACCTTTCCATTACCCAATTAATAACTGGATTTGCGATTTCAATAAAAAATAATAAAAACATCTTTTGTTTCTTTTTCACGAGTAACGCAGCAATAAAAACTCAACCGTTGAAGAATATATAAATTATAAATGCACTCATTAAAAGTAAAATTGCTAATTAGCCAGGGTGAATTACATCTAGTGAGCCAACAGCTGCATGAGAAATATTCATAGTATTTATAACAGTAGCTTTTTCTTGGTTAAAAAATAAATAAACATAAAATTTGCTTATTTGCAGATAATAGCAGAATAAAAAAATGTGAAAAATTTAAAAAAAATAATTAAATAAATTTTAAACTAAATAAATAAAGAGAAAATTTTAAAATTAAAATTTTACATTAAAAATTAAAAAAAAAAATGAATAAAAGCTATTAAAAAATAAAAATAATTATAAAGGTAATGAACTAAGTTTTAAAATTATTTAAATATTTATAATTAAAATTTAACTCAACAAATTAAGCAACAAAAAATTAAAAACACTTTCCTGTGTTAAAAAAATATTTATATTTATTGGCTAAAAAATAAAAAATATAAAATTTGTATATTTGCCCATAATACATTATAACAGATAAAAAAAATAATCTGAAACAAATTTTAAGAAAATTAAAAGAAAAGTTAAAAAGAGCTAGAAAAATACAAAACTATAATTAATATATTTAAAACTAAATAAATAAAATGAAACAAATACCAAAAATTGCATATTCAAAATCTATATGAAAAATAAAACAAAAATTTAATTAATAACAATTATTAAAAAAAATTAAAGATAATTAATTAGTGGTTACTTATTGGCTAAAAAATAAATAAACAAAACAAAAACATTAAAAAAATATATAATTGAAAATGATACAAAAATGAATAGAAAAATTAAAAAAATTCTAAAAGTTAAAAATAAAAAATTCTCAAAATTAAACAAATTCATCAAAAAAATTAAGAAAGCTAGGAAACATATGAAAACCTAAAAAAAATTTATTAAAATAAATAAAAAAAGTGAAAAAGTACATAAGATTATTTTAATATTACAAAAATAATAAACAATATAAAAAAATAACAAATTAAAAAAAATAATTAAATTTGCCGTGTTTATAAAGTTTTTTTAACAGTAGCAATTTATTGGCTAAAAAATAAATAAATAAAACGAAAATATTAAAAAGAGTAATAAAAATTAACAAAAAAATTATTATAAGTGAAACAAAAGTAAAAAAAAAATAATAGGTAAAGGAAATAAAAAATAAAAGAAATACAATATAAAAAATCAAAGAATTAAAAATAAAATTTAAAAAAATTTAAAATTAAATAGAAAAAAATTAAAATAAACCGGCTTATTAAGAAATTATACAAAAACTTTAAAACTAAGTAATTTAAAAAAATGATAAACAAAGTTTTAAAATTAAATAAATAAAACTAATGAGTTAAAAAAATTTTAAAATTAAATAGAAAAAAAATTAAAATAAACCGGCTTATTAGGAAATTATACAAAAACTTTAAAAATAAGTAATTTAAAAAAATGATAAACAAAATTTTAAAATTAAATAAATAAAACTAATGAGTTAAAAAAAAAATAAATACATTTGCTGAGTTAATAAAGTTTTTCTCATTGACTTAAAATTAACAAATAAAACGTAAAACTGAAAAGATTTGCATCATCGAAAATAAGATGAAAAATTCGATGAGAAAATTGAAAAACCAAATAAAACTAAAAAAAAATAGTTATATAGAAATAAATAATTATTATATTTAAAAATAACTAAAATTAAATAAATTAAACGAATATATTAAAAGAGTTCGCATATTTGGAAATAATATGTAAATTTCAAGAAAATATTGAAATAAAAAAATTAAATTAAAAAATTTTATTCAAAAATAAAACAAAAAACTTAAACAAATTTAAAATTAAATTAACAAAACGAATAAACTTAACTACATAAATAAACTTCCTGAATAAAAAGTTATTAATAACAGTAGCTATTTTATAAATTTAAAATTAAAAAAAAATTTTGAATGTTTGGAAATTATATGAATAATATGATGAATTTAAGGAAAAAGAAAATCATTTAAACAACAACTTTTATACAAAATATGAAAAAAATTCAAAAAAAATTAAAAAAACAAACTCAATAATTTTTTTTTTTTTTAATTAATCATACATATCGTCTCGTCATCCTGATCATTTACATATATATATATACATATGTATGTACATATGTATGTAAGTCTATATCTATTTAGGTGATACAAAACTATTGTGCTCTATAGCAACATGTTGCAGGAGCATAAAAAGCACTTAAGAATTAACTTTCACTCGGATATCTCTTAAACTGACGAACAAATCATTGTAATAGCTTAACAAATTTCGCCTAAAAAATCGCTAACTCGAATCCGTTTTTAGATTCACAGTCTCTTAGGCGAAGTTGTTCAGAATGAATTGCAGAAAAGTTCAACATACGCGGTTTTTTAGTAAAAAAAATCGACCCGGGTTCATTTACATACAAACAGAAATGTATTATAAACAAGTATAAATTATAAAACAAATATAAATTATAATACAAATATAAATTATATCGAAAATTGTTTAATAATTTGGTTACAAACTCACCCTTTTTAAACTAGTCTGGCATAATATTGCACGACGCGCTATTTTTTTTCACAACACTGTAGCACTTAATACCCGACACTCGCGACGTAACTTATTACATTCATACATACACACGCTTATACATACCCACGAACAAACCCGAGCACGCACTTATTGAATTTGCACAAAAACTCATACTTTCGAGGATTTTCACGCACTATCATTTCCACGACACTATTTTTTTGCACGTAATAACGATTTTAACTTTAAATTAAATAAAAAGACAAATTAACACTTTAAACAAATACTTTTCACTAATTTTAACAAATATTCGCACCAACAGTCAAGAATTACGTGTGCTCACTCTCATTACCACTTGCAAGTACATATTTTTACTGTTACATTGCATTCCTCAATTGGAATAATTCAGCTGAGTTCCCCTTAATTTCGCTTTCCACTATTCTAGCAAATTCGAAACTCTTCTAAAATCTACCACACTCTTGACTACATGCATGCATAATATTTTGAAGGTCAACTTCGAACATTAAAAGATTTGCAACAACAATGCAAACAATCATAACGTCACTCTGTTCCATTTCGCGAGTGATGAGCACGCAGCTAATGTCACGCATAAAGGAAAGCATGAGCGTGTGTGTGCGAGCTCTTTGCGCAGCATTGATATGCAGGTGTAACTCATTACCACTTGTATTCGAAGTAAGAGCGCAGAACTAATGAGGAATGCTTTGAAAGCGAAAATGAGTTAATGTAAACGCAGGGACGCTGGATGTTTTAGTGAGAGGGCGAACTCAGCCTAGCGTCTTGTGAAGAAATGTTAAGAGATCAGTTAAATAAAAAAATTGAATTTAATAGAAAAGAGAAATAAACTTGAAAAGGCTAAATATGTATGTATATTGTGTTGATTAACTATATGTTGGTAAAAATAGCTATTAATTGGTTTAATATTAATAAATAAAGAAAAAAAATTTAAAAAATTATGTATGAAAATAATATTGGAAATACAAGGAAGAAAATTGCAAAAAACTTGCAAACACAAAAATTTAAGAAAATGAAAAATAGTAATAAAAATTAAAAAAATAAAAAAATAAAAAAAATAAAAATTAAAAAAAAGTTAAGAAGAACTTATAGAAAAAAAAAATTAAAATAAAAAAAAAATTAAAATTAAAATTAAAAAAACAACTTAAAAATGAAATTGAAATATTAATAAAAAATACAAATGTAAAAAAGAAAAAATTGCGTGTTTGGAAATATTGTGATAAAAAAAGGAAAGTCAAAAAGTACATATTAAAATTATATTTAAAACAAGAAAAAACGTTAACTTCGGTTGCACCGAAGCTAAATACCCTTCACAGGTGCATTTCTGTTAATAACTATGTGTTCAGTTTGTATGGAAGCTATATGCTATAGTTAACCGATTTGATCAATTTCTTCGGAGATTACATTGTTGCCTTAAAAAATAACATATACCAAATTTCGTTAATATATCTTGTCAAATGTGAAAGTTGTCCATACAAGAACTTTATTCCGATCGTTCAGTTTGTACGGTAGCTATATGCTATAGTTAACCGATCTGAACAATTTCTTCGGAGATTACATTGTTGCCTTAGATAATAACATACACCAAATTTCGTGAATATATCTTGTCAAATGTGAAAGTTTTCCATACCGACAAATGAGCACCTTCTTGAAGAGAAAATGACGTTTACAAAATTTCAAAACGATATCTTAAAAACTGAGGGACTAGTTCGTATATATACAGACAGACAGACGGAGATGGCTAAATCGACTCAGCTCGACGTACTGATCATTTATATATATACTTTATAGGGTCTCCAACGATTCCTTCTGGGTGTTACAAACTTCGTGACAAACTTAGTATACCCTGTTCAGGGTATAAAAATTGGTATTAAATACATGAAACGAACATTAAACAAAAATATTTAATTATTTCGACAAAGTTTGTTATGTTCATTAATAAATTAATAATGATATTTAATATCAAAACAAAAATATTTTTTCATTAACAAAACAAAAATAATAATAAGAAAGACTGTGGCAATGACAATGAAATTAAATCTGTTAGCTGTTTGTACTTTTTTGCAAATATAAATAATTTTGTAAATATCTGCTTTTTCGTAAATATGTTTTATTTTCATTATACATGTTTTTATATTATTTGCTTTGCCATTAAATATCTTTCTATCCATCAATACGCTTGATGGCATTTGCTGAGTGCCACCAGCTGTTTATTTGACCTCAACAATGAAGCCGAATTTCCGGTAACAGCTCAATAACAACATTCAATTAATTATGGCAATAATTTTGTTATCTTTTATCAAAAAATTATGCAAATCATTGGTGTTGTTTTCGTCAAAAATGATTAATTTAATGCTTGTTATAATTTTGTTTACTCATGCATACGCTTGTTTATTTATTTTTTCATAATTTCATTCTCTCTAATTTTTGTTAAATTTAATTTTTTTTCGCATTATAATATATTTGCCAATGCAACACAAAGCCGCTTTTTTAATAATTTATTTTTATTTTTTTAATTTCACGCTTGATTTCAGTCGCTTTTCAATGCTTTTTGAAACAAAAGCAAATGTTTTATTTTGTTAATACATTTGTTGTTGCGAAAATTTCTAAAATTGTTTTTGTTGTTTTTGTTGTTGTTATATTTTGAGAATTTATTTTGCAAGTTAGCTTTGTCCACTTTATTTATGGGCATATAAATTTAGACTGCTTAACGCCTGTGAAAATATACAATTGAACACAAGCTTTCATACTTGCATACAAACAAATGTTTCTATAGCTACATATATATATATTTCTTAGGTGTATATAACCGAAACTCAGATAACTGCAAATTGTTCAAAACTGAGTTCTAAATTCATGAGACGATGACGGCTCTCCAAACGTGTTTAGGCCCGTTAGAGGCAGCTTGCAAAAAATGTGTGAACCGGTTGACTAACCCAAAGGAAATATAAAAATAAACAAAAAAAATTAAAAAAAATTTAAAAAAATTAAAAAAAATGTAAAAAAAATAAAAAATAAAAAAATATAAAAAGATTTTTATAAAAAAATTAAAAAAAAAAATAAAAAAAAATAAAAAAAAATAAAAAAATATAAGAAATACGAGAAAATAATCATACAATATTTGCAAAACTTCTCAAATATACAAACACCCTGCCGGTTTGTTTTTGTAATTTAACTGATGTTCGCTGAGTCAGCATTGCTATGAGCAAACTAGATTTGCGACTAAATTGGACCTTGGCTAGGGTACAACTTAGCGCTATCCATAAAGGTGCTGATTTGAGTAAAAACAAAATCATAACAGACATGCTAATAATCGTTATAAGAATAGCAACGATAAACATTATTATAGTTGCATATAAATGAGTGGAATTTTTTTTCCTATTTAAATATGAAAATATGTGTCCAAAAAATAAGGTGACATTGTATTTATTTGGAAAATTCTTTATTTATTCTTCCAAATCAATTTCATTACCTTCAAAGTAATCACCTCCCGATGCAATGCACTTATGCCAACGGATTTTCCAATCTTCGAAACAATGGGTGTAGTCACTTTCCGGGATGGCCTTCAGTTCCGTCTTCGCTGCGGCTTGAATCTCCTCTAACGTATAAAAACGGTGTCCCCGGAGCGATCTTTTGAGCTTGGTGAACAGCCAGAACTCGCACGGCGCCAGATCAGGTGAATACGGTGCTTGCGGAACGATATGGGTTGAGTTTTTGGCGAAATGATCACGAATTACGAGGGCAGTATGGGATGGTGCATTATCGTGCTGTAAAAACCAATAATTGTCTTTCCACAATTCCGGCCTTTTTAGGCGGATAGCGTTACGCAAACGACGCATAACGTTCAAATAATATTCCTTGTTGACTGTTTGACCGGTTGGAAGGAATTCATAATGCACAACACCACGATAATCGAAGAAAACAGTCAACATGACCTTGATTTTTGAGCGACTTTGGCGTGATTGGTCTCGGCTCTCTTTTGGCACGATATTCGCTCGACTGATCGGTTGTTTCGTGGTCGTAAGCATATATCCAAGTCTCATCGCCAGTTATAATGCGTTTCATTACACGCTGGTAGTCGGAAAGCATCGTTTCACACATTTCAACGCGACGCCTTTTTTCCAAAAAATTCAATGTTTTCGGTACCAGTCGTGATTTGACGCGCTTGAGGCCAAAAACATCCTTCAAAATGGTATTGGCTGAGCCTTTCGATATGCCAACTTCAGCAGACAGGTCTCTAATTGTTAATCGACGGTTTTTCAACACCGAATCTTTGATTTGTTGAACGTGAGCTTCGTCGGTTGAGATTGATGGTCGCCCTGGACGCGCTTCGTCTTCGACACGTTCACGGTCGGCTTGGAACTCACTGTACCACTTGTAAAAATTTTTTTTGACATAGCCTCATCACCAAAGACTTTCTGCACCATTCTCAACGTATCCGCAGCAGAATATTGATTCCGTAAACAAAATTTAATGCAAATTCTTTGCTCAATAAATTTCGACATCGCAAAAAACGAAAAACTCGCGTTTAGCAGCTCACAAAATGACACGTATCTCAAACGCTAATGAATATTTTGACATGAAATTTGACATAAATGTGTGACAGTACTACCAACCTAAAAAAAAATAATTCTCCAAATCCTTCGACGCGCGCAGTTTAAATTCAAATGAAAAAGTAGTACATATGTCACTATTTATGAATTTCTATTTCTCTCTTTTGTTCCACAAACTCATGCGTCAACGTGACAGCATCCGTGTCCAGCAGCAGCCCGAAGCAACATTTAAAACGTGTGGCATGCAACACCAGCTGAGACTACCAACTGGACAGCAACACCCCTCTACCAGAGAACACATTTATAGCATCAGTTGTTGCTACGAACTAAATGACCAGTGCCACTGGCGGAGTGAATGGCGTGGTTGGAGTACATGGAGTAATTGGAGTGAGCGCCGTGGTGGCAGGATGAGCGCGTGAGTTGCAAGAGCGTCATTAACAAACTGTGGGCATTAGTGCGATGATGTATGCTCTGTCTTAACATTATAATCTTCATCATCATCATTATGCTATTTTAGTGTTAGTAGCTAGTAGCTATGATTTTCCTGTCCTTTTTGCTGTTTGCTATGCTTGGCTTTTACAGCTGTCCCAGCAGTTGCTAACGACACAGTGCAAAGATTTCCTAACGGCAATAGCGCGCTTTGTGTGCATGGTGGTCCTTCCGCTGCTGTTGCTGAAGCTGCTTACTTGCTTGCCTCTACCCGCCTGCTTTGCTAGCTTGCGTTTATTTATAGTATGTTGCTTTTACAGTTCGTAAATGTGTTTGCCACTCAACCAAGCGCTTCCATTTCGTTTTTGTTCTCTTCGTAATTTTTTAATAAATATTTAATGTTCACCATTTGCTTTCGGTTCATTTATTTTACGGATATTTTTTGTTTGGTCATTGCTTCAGCGCATACACCACAGGCCTCCAAGGAATTGCGCTTTCAAAATACGGAGAATGCTTGTGGAGGTAGCAGCTGAGCTGTGTTTCATATTAATATACATACATAAGTACGTATATATTGTTTAATACAATTTGTGAGTGGATTTTTGAAAGTCTCGAGAATTTCGTCAGCCGTTTTATTTAAAGTTTTTGGTCTGTTTATGAATTGCGAGGAACTGCTCGCTATCGGGCGGAAGTATAATGTAAAAATTGAAAAGGTATCGCGCACAAAAACTCAAGTAATGAAACAAAAAAATTCACTAGCAGCAACTAGCAGTTGTCTCAGCTTCTTTCGATCTTAACTTACTACATATATGTTTTTTCAGTTAATTTTGAGACTAAAGAAACGTTTTTCTAGTAGAAACTTCTCAAATTATTAATATTCTATAATTTTAGAAACGTTGCCTACATTCCGGCTCAAACTTAGCAATGTCACACTCTCAAGGACTACATTCCGGCTCAAACTTAGCAATGTCACACTCTCAAGCTCTACAGATATTAAATTACTTCCAAATAAATAATATTAAGCTTAGTGAGTGTAATATTGTTTTTATATGTTAATATATATAAGCTCTCTCTGCTCTCTCTCTTATTTCAAGTTTTTGTCTATAGACATGTTCTTTATAGTGGAAACTTTTAAAGTTTTGGTTATAGAAATGCTTTTTCATTGGAAACTTGCCAAAGTTTCACTACTCAACTTTTTAATTTTCTATAATTTCTACAATTAAAGAAACGTTTCCTACATTCCGGTGCAAACTTAGCAAAGTCGCAATCCCTAGGCCTATAGATATTTAATTACTTCCAAATAATATTAAGCTTAGTGAGTGTAAAATTGAATTTAAATGTTAAGTCTCTGCTTGTGCTCTCTTCTGTTAACTTTTTGTATATAGAAATGTTTTTCCAGTGGAAACTTCCCAAATACTTAACTAATCGGATTCTTGATTTTCTATAATTTCTACAATCAAAGAAACGTTGCCTATAATCCTGCGCAAACTTAGCGAGGTCACACTCCCAAGGCCTACAGATACTAAATTACATCCAAATAATATTAAGCTTAGTGAGTATCAAATTGATTTTAAATATTAATGCAAATAATTACATTTCCGATATTAAAGCTTCATTTTATTGTATTTTTTATTTAATAAGTCTTCTCTAAAAATAAACAAAATCTTTATAAATTTGTAAAATATCTACAAGGTCTGCTTAAACGTAGAGCTTTACGCTCACGCAGCTATTAAGGAAATTAAAAATTTATATGAAACTACAAAGTGACCTCCGGCGCAATGTTGCACCAAATATCCACCTACATACATATGTACATATGGCAATAAATACGAATCTTAATATCCACCTTCATGGCATCAACGAAAATTCCCTTTGTATCCCAGCTATATCTGGTAATTCTAAAGCATTACATTTGCAGAAACAACAAAAAGTGAAATCTCAAAATAAATTTAAGGAGATTTTCTATTAAAACCACCCCCCCCCCCATTGCGTGTACACAAGCAAATACCCACTTAGTAGCATCCTTAAAAATGTGCCAACAAAAACAAAAACCAACAGCTCACAACTTTAACTATGTAAAGGTAAGCTGCTTAGCACTGCCTTGAAGAGTTTATAAAATCGTTTTAAATTTAATAGACAAACATTTTTGGTCATTTTCCGATAACAGTAAGCCGTAGTGTATAGTATATAGTATATACTCGTATATATATATACATATGTACCACAAACAAGCGTGTTTGTAGTTAATCTGCGAAATTTTGTTGTTGCAACTTGAAAGTACTATAGGTTACTAGCGTAAGTGGCCAGCAACGTTATTACTTGGGGGATGGCGCGCTTCAGGTGGGCAAAGCTGACGCCACCTTTGATTTATGACAGTTTGAAGGCGCGTGCCGGGAGCACCTTGGCGCTTTGCTACAACAAATAAATAAAGTGGCCACTGCGTACGCGTGTAACAAATTAAAATTGAGTGCCTTAAAGTATATTTTTCATTGCTGACAATATCTGACGCAGATGTTGCTAATAAGTGGCATTGCTTTTGGCAAACGGAAGCTTGGTTGTGGCGAAAATTTCAAAGTGACTTTATTAATATCTGCTGCTTAGTATTTACGGAGGCTTTAACAAATTGTTAATTAAGCGATATTACATATTAAAAGTCTAAACTGAAAGGCATGACAGTTGAGAGAAAGTGCGGAGACAAGGGACGGAAATTTGCTAACCTGAACTTTTTAACCAAAAATTCTTACTTTTTTACCTTTAAACTATATTAAAAGTTAAATATTTAAGCAGATTTCTCCTCCAACTGCGTGTGTCTTCATACAACAATAGACTTTGAGAATCTTCCAGCATACAACAATAGACTTTGAGAATCTTCCAGCAGTAGTTATGTATGACATCAGCATTAGTTGAGAAAGGAGACTATGTTGTGAAGACTTTAGTTTCTTTACCAATGAAATCAAAGCTCTGGGAGCACGAGGGAGAAATATTCTCATCATTTTAAGTATTTAGAAATCTTTGATCTATGTCCAGAAAAGGAAATTATTTATGTTCTCATCAAGTTTGCATAAGAGATGACTCGTCAAGTCGCAGGTTTGACATATGTTTAATAGAATTCATTTCGACTAACTAGCGACTCTTCCGTTCTTCGAAAGAATTTTACTAGGCTAATTGAATGTCTTGAAAAATAAAAACCAAACATTGCTATAAAGGCAACTTACAGCGCGAAGGGCTGGCCTCAATCGTTGCTCTATGGAAGCGAACGATTTCTGTTGAATTTGGCGTAAAACCCAACGCTTGAGCTAATCATGGACATGCATTTTCTTTCAAGTCTTACGAAAACAGAATGAAAAGATTTTTCGCAAAATAATAATTTAGAAAACTAGATGCAAGTCGTCGGTGAGTAAACATCTTCTGAGAAAGACTTTATCTCAACAGTTTTTTATGGTGGTAAATGTAGCTTTCACTGATTTTTACTAAAAGTCTTAAACCATAGATAAGGTTAGTCCATATATAGACCAAAAGGTCCATAGTAATACACTATGAATGTTCAGTTTTGAGCAGAAGTATTCGTCATATAGAATATCAACGCTTTTTGTGAACTTTAGGAACGACTTGATATCTATTTTTGATACTTCTTATAGCTCCCGGAACTGCGAAGCTCGTAGATATAAAACAAGTTCAAAATAATGCTTGATGGAAGCATAAGAGTTGTTCCAGCATCTATCATGCCTACTTCATCGCACTTTCTACACTTTTGAAACTATGTGCCCTGAACTGCGAAGCTCATAGATATCCAAAATGAGTTTTAGATAATGCTGATCAGAAGCCGAGGATATGTTTCATCGTTTGTCTTCTTCTTTCTTCCTTCCACTTCCTGCATGTATCATCATTACTTATGTCTATCCAGCTCGTATGTGATGTCAATAGGTTGTGACCAGTCATTTAATGCTTCATCTAGCCACTTGGACAGCAAAGCTCTTCGATTTCCTGAACGCAAAAACTTCCGTCTGGAAGTTACTGCAGACTTGAAACTTTCAACAAAACCTCGATTTTAAGCCTTTTTGATGTGGTTTTTCGACTTCGGTTCATCTTTGCCATTATATTTGGTCGATTGATTATCTGTCTCCTGGTCGTCAGCATAAATCCAAGACTCATCGCCAGTAATAATCCGGTTCATGTCAATCTGGTAACCGGAAAGCATTGTCTTACAGACTTTAATACGACGCTGTTTTTCGAAAACATTGAGTGTTTTTGGAACCAATGTTGCTTTCAACTTTTTTTGGCCTAAATGAGCTTTCAAAATGTTTTTGACTGATCCTTCCGCTATTCTAACGATGGCAGTGAGATCTCTGACTTAACTAGAAAGAAATACTTCGTCGGTTGGGTTTTTGCGCGAAATTTATATTAAAAAGTCTTACTATTTTTTGCCCACAGTCATCTCTATTGTAAAACCCGGTACATACATACATTTATGTGTATACGAGTATTTAGTATTTAGTAAGCTGTTCATATTCGCTACTTTTTCCACTTATTTTGGAGGATGCGCTTTTTTCTTGATTTTTCTTGACACCAAGCTGGCTGATTTCCTTTTACGCCACGGCTTAACTTTTATCTTCATGCATCAGTGTGTGCGTCATATGCATGTACATGTTTGTAATATTTTATATTTACACGCACACATACTTAAATATATAATTTAAAAAAATATAACATACACACACACAGCAGCCTCAAAGTGTTGCCTGTAAAGGCTGAAAAGTCTCCTTGATGTGTCTTGCAATTTGATATGTAAATCCGACAAGTGTTTCATTTTGTTGCGTTATTTTTCACACACACACACACACACTCGCACATGCAAAGTGTGTATAGAGCGCCCGCAAACGCGCTTGGCATGCGTGTCTTTCAATTTATCTTCCCTTTGCAGCAGGCGTCTTAGCTTCTTGCCCATCTTAATTTGCCACCACACACTGTTGCCTTTCCTGTTGTTCCTTCGTTAGTCGTCGACATTGGATTTAAATGAGTATTTTGAGCTTACAGCTTGCTTCCACCAGCCACACACATACATACATATGTATGTACATACATGCAGGCACATAAACATGCTGATTTGTTGCGTTTTCTTGTGCTTTGTTTGGCTGTAATTTTCTATTTCTTCCATTAATCTAAATTTAATGTTTATTCTTTGCCACACCGCGCCCCGCCCTTGCTCTGTCTTGCCTTTTTTTTCATGCAATATTTTTCTTAGCTCCTCAACACGCACACATCTGCATACATATACATATGTATGAGCCACACCGTCGTGTGTTTGTTGTAATTGCTGCTGGCTTACTTTGTTTGCCCTTTTCTGTTGTTGCTTTTGCTTTTGGTTTTGGTTTATATCAAAAAATCATCAATACGTGAAAATTCACACCCGGCGAAATTGTGTTCTCCAGCGTAATATGTATATTCACCACTTTTATGTATGCCATATACACAAATATGTGTGTGTATGTTTGTAAGTGTTGCCACTTGTGACTTGTGGGTATACAATTTCGTTTGCTTTGCCTTAAAATTGATGTCTAAATTTGTTATATGCTAAAACGAAATTTGCCAACTGACATTGATGTAAATACTTGAAAGCGCCACAAAGCCACACACACATACATATACATATATGTATATCAAAGCATACTTTTGTGTATAAGTGCGTGTATACGGTAAGTATGTATATAAAAAAGCGTCGAAAACGAGCGCTCACAATTTAAATCATTTTGGGGAAATTGCTGAAAAATTAAATTAAGTTGCCTATATCTGAAGGTAATTGGATATACTGAGTTAATAGGTGAAAAATATCGGTAAGCAGTTTTATAGTCACCTTACCCATTAGAGTTCAAAATTATCAAAATTCGAATAATGAACAAAAAAATGTGATGAAGAAAGCTAATATGCAATAACCGAATTATTGCGAGAAAAGTTCGGAGATTCGATTATTGCAAGAAATTGTGACATTGATTGGCCTCCTAGAAGTTATGACTTAACGCTATTAGACTACTTCTCGTGGCATTATTTGAAGTTATTGGTCTTTAGCAATAAACCGGAATCTCTTCAAACTTTAGAAGTCAATATTGAACGTGTCATATATGACATCACCCTAATCGAAGACGATGGAGCGGACATTTCACTGCCCGACCACGAAGAAATTCGAATAGCAATTAGCCGTCTGAAGCTTCTTTATAGAATCGGACAAAGCATGCCAGACGATTGGAATTTAAGTTTGCTCTGCCCAATCCACAAAATGGGAGAGCCTACAATCTGCACAAACTGCTGTGGGATAAGCCTCCTCAACATCACATATAAGGTTCTATCGAGCGTTTTGTGTGAAAGTTTAAAGCAAACTGATTGGACCTTTCAGTGTGGCTTTAGGCCTGGAGAACCAACAACTCACCAGACGTTTACCATTCGCCTCGCCAAATCTTAGAAAAGACCCGTGAAAAGAGGATCGATACACATCACCTCTTCGTCGATTTCAAAGCTGCTTATGACAACATGAAAAGGAACTGCCACTGTGCCGCTAAGTCTGAATTTGGTATCCCCGCAAAGCTAATACGACTGTGGGTACTGAAGTTGAGAAATACAAAAAGTTCCGGACGACCTCTCTGAGCCGTTCGATATCAAACACGGCTTCAGACAAGGCGATAAAGATAAAGAGGAAGATACTTATTACTCATTTAGTGGAAAAAGTACCCGAAAGTTGGGTTCATCACATTCGTTCCTGCAAAGTAGTCGTTAAAGTCACTTAAATAATATTTCAGCACTTGGCTGTATCGATTTTACTTCATATTAAATACAGAACATTTGAATTTCCTTAAGTATTAGTCTGTTTTTCTTTTAAGTCAATCATGACACTCTTATAAGAACACCCTGTATATACATAACTACTTTTATAGTATTTTATACATATTTTTGTTTTATTTCTTTAATCGTTTGGACTTCAATGCTCAGCTTACTCTGCCCACACCCGTACTCTGACCATTTGTATCACTTTTGGCCGACACTATATTACGGCTTGGCCGCCCTCTTTCCTCACTAATGGTGTGTTGTGTGAAATTGTTGTCGAATGCACAGCTGATGTCTCGGCAACACTAGTTTATATACTGCAACAAATAATGTGGTAGCAATAACTGTGTCATAGCATATGTATAGGCGTTGGAGCCGGTTCGAAAGGGCAGCGAACTGCTTGAAGGACTGGGTGATTAATGATTATCTTTGAATGGATTTACCTTTGCACAGGAAGTAGTTAGCGCTATTGTATTTTCGGTGTTTGTCTTGTCTATTTTTGATAGTCTAGACTATTTATTTTTTTTTATACACTTGCAACATGTTGCTATTGAGTATAATCGTTTTGTACATTGCAATTGGAAGTGTTGTCTATGGTTGATTTTTTTGAAAAGAGGTCTCGCTCTCTAATAAGTTTATTGTACATCTGAGGTGTACCACCTTATGACCAAAAAATAGTTTAATCGGACCAAAACTATTCAAGGTCCCAATAACAAACATATGGAGCAAAGCTCCTAAAGCGACCTTTTTTATTGAAAATATTGGTCAATCTTTGAGAAATATGATAGAAATTCGGAGAGATTCCCACCATCGAATGGAATAAATAATAATCGGAGGGTGCAATATCTGAGGAATATGGGGGGTGGGGTCGGACGTCACATTTACGAGTTTCCCGGTAGCTTTTAACGGATTTGTCAAGATGAGACCGTGCATTGCAATGCAGAAAAATCGCTTTTTCGTGTCCCTCCTGGTACTGAAGTCATAATGAATCCAAGTTCTGTGTTTCTCAGTCATACTCATAGCGTGTAGTTGTTTCGAAATGGCTTGGCGAGTGACTCCCAATACTGCAGCAAGGCCTTTTTGCGATTGACATGGATCCTCATCGAGCAAATTCTCCAGTTCACCGTCTTTGGAGGTTTTCTGATTGACATAATCGGACTACTGTGAATACTATTTGCAACACCCTCACTCATCTTCAGTCCCAGCATTCATTATTGCATAATATTCGACCCAATAGACCACGTTCAGCATGCAGTGAAGATAATATAGCAGCCGTAACTGAGAATGTACACGAAGACCGCGGAGAGTCGCTCCGGCGCCATTTGCAGCAACTCAGACTTAAATACATATAGAATGACTTGGAGTATTTTACGCCGAGATCATAAACTGAAAGCCTACACAATAAAGCCAGGGCAAAAACTTAAGCCGCCCGACCTTCCTAAATGACATCGCTTTTTCTCTTGAGAAGTTCCAAGAAGATCCGACGTTTTCGAGCCAAATTTTGTTCGGTGATGAGGTTCATTTCTGGCTCAATGTGTATGTAAACAAGCAGAATTGCCGCATTTGGAACGAAGAGCAACCTGAGGAGGTTCAAAAGCTGCCATTTCATCCAGACAACGGTTTGGTGTGGTTTGTGGGCCGTTGGAATCATCGGTTCATATTTCTTCAAGAATGATGCCGGAGAGAACGTAACCGTCAATGGCGACCGTTATTACGCCATCATAATCGACTATTTGATGCCTGAAAATGAAGCTCGTAATTTCGGCGACATTTAGTTTCAACAAGACTGCGCCACTTCTGTACTCAGCTCAACAATCAATGGATTTATTGAAAGAACACTTTGGTGAGCAGATAATTTCACGTTTTGGGCCGGCCGATTGAACACAAAGATCATTAGTATATTTCCTGTCAGTATATATAAAGTCTAAAGTCTATGCGGACACTTCCGCTTCCATTCAGGCCTAGGAGCACGACATCAGGCGTGTCATTCGCCAGTTACCAGTCGAAATGCTCGAACGAGTCATCGAAACGGACTCAACGGATGGACCAGCTGAGACGTAACCGCGGCCAACATTTGAAAGAGATAATCCTCAAAAAATAAATGCCAGAGGATAGGCTTTCAAATGATAATGATCATCATTCATTATATTTGAAGTTTCTGTGTTTTTTTTTTCTTTAAAAAAGTAAGGGACCTCGAAATGGACCATTCTTTGTATTAGAGATGGTATGTGAGGCATCTTACTGTATCTTATGCATGTTTCTAAGCAAATATTTCACAAATAATGACAAAAAAATGTGATAAGATATGATAAAATTATATTTATATATTTTTAGAATAAAAGAAAAATATTTTTTTTTTAGTCTTAAGTAGACATCCAAGCTTTTGCATATACATACTTCGCTTTAAGAACCCGGCTCACTTCACACAATTTGCAACACTTCTCAAGCACCATCAAGTCAGCAATCGAGGCAAGTGATGAGCTACGGCCAGAAAATTGATTGGAAAAATTGAGTTGCGAGCAAAAATAGCGCACAAAAGTGATACCAAAAAGCAAAAACTATTAAAGAACACATAAGACTGCTTAAGACACCATATATATACATATACATATATGTATGTACATAAGTATGTATGTATATTATTATGAGCTCAAGCATAAACCAGCAGCCAGCGCAAAGGTGTGTGTGTAAGCCACTCTGCGCGTGTGCACTCGCACCCTTTTTCAATTACAAACTGCTTACCGCTGTCTCTCGGCACCATTCTTGCATTCGTAAAACACAAATGTCTGTAGATTCTAGAATTATTTTTTAAATTTTTAACAATTTTTTTTACTTTTGTTTCTTTATTTTTTTCACAATTTTTTTTTTTAATTCTTCAGTCGTTTTTACATTGTCATGCCTCACCAAGTTGTAAACAATTTTTTATCCATAGGCGAAACAGCAACAAGAATCACAACAATGAAAGCGTCGGCAGCGACAGCAGCAGCGGCAGCGGCAGCGTAATAATAGAGAATAACAATCAAATGGGTAAGAAAGAAAAGTCTTATAGATAGTAATTTTATGCGGCATAAAACCAATTTAAGCCGAGCTTCAAGTCGTAAATATGAAAATAAAGGCAATATAAAAACGAAAAAAAGTAATAAAAACTCAACTAAACAACAACAAATACAAGCCAACGAGAAAAATAGGCAAATTGCTGAAGAAAAAAGTGGCGCTGTGCGTAAAAAAGCCGTGGTTCGTGGCGCAGCGATACAAACACAAAAAGCAAGCAAAGCACAAAAAGTTATGGCAAATAAAAAATATGAATGTCTTTTATTTTGATTTTTGAACTGGTTCTTCGCGCAGCTGCTGCGCAAGCGACGCGGCGGCTGCGCGGTGGCGGCAAAAGCCTGTGCCCAGCGGCTGTAGCCAACGCCAAGCCAGCGTCACTTTGGTTGGGACATTCTGACTCAAAAGTAGACAAACGACAGCCACAATAAATGTGTGGCTGTTGTTGTTCTAGCTAACGCTGGCTTTGTTTTGCTAGAAACTGGTTCCAAAACCAAACATATAGACGCAAAAAATCAAATAAAAGAGGCTGACAGCGCTACGAGTGAAAAAATCAAGATATATAATAATGAAACCAACAGCATTGTTGTTGTATTGAGTAAAGTGGTAAAAAATAATAACAATACATAAATATAAACAACTGATCCACCTTAAATCCACTTTTATCGCTAGAGATTTCCTTATGCGCTGCGCGTGTGCCTATTTCCTGATGCTTATCAATACACTGTGGTTTATATAAGTAGTATATATGTGTGTATATATGTATATATATACATATGTATATATGATCTTAAGTATATACATGTGTAATATGTACACATATTTAGTTATAAGTCAACAAAGTTCGTACCAAAATGCTGATCCTCTGCTCCTCACAGCTCACACTGCTCAAGCCAAGACTCCCTCAGCGACGCCACAAACCATTTACCTGGCTTGCAACCAAGTAACATACACATTATATAAAAACTAACTAGTCCTGTGTTTACATGGGTGCCCACTGCTTACCTTCGGCCTCTTATACCTGTCCATATATGCATGTTTGTATGTAAGTGTTCGTGTGTGCCGCGATCGTTGTGATAATCATTTTTGAGTGAGTTCGTATGCTTGTTTAGAAAGTCCGTAGAATAATCAAAGTAAAAACACACAAAAAATAAAAATAACAGATTTAAGTGAATAACAACAACAACAATGTGCCACAATCGCTTCAAATCGCATCACACTGCATTCGTAATGAAGGCAATTGCAGCGTCGCATGCACACACAAACTTAGAAGTGGCATGCAAACACATACAAACAAATACAAATGTATAAATGAATATATATGAAAATTATATATAAACATATGTATAGCTGTGTATGTGCCTAGGTAAGTGTGTCTGCACATAAAGCGGCTAGTCGAAACGCATTCAACGTAGTAAACTGGTAATGCCACTTAGCCAAGCAGTGCTAGAACTAACCTACGACTACGTTTTGGCAGCGCATGGAAAGCGGCGATAAATTATTTACAGTTTCAAAATAAAATAAAAAACTACAATATTTCTTACTACAGACTCATGGCTGCCGACAACAACCAATAAAAAGTCGATTTAATCGCAAGCGATCTTGGTTTCTTACTTTATGAGCTTGCTTAACTGAAAAATAAACTCTTCGAGTTGATTTTTCTTATACAACTGGAAGATATATGTAAGTAGTTCAGTAAAGAAATATGTATAGTTTGCTCAAGCTTGAATAGCTATATGTATGTATATAAAATTAAGTTATTTTAGTATAAAGTATGCAACAGCCAAAATGCTTTCAAATCAATCTAGGCAAGAGATAATTATAATTAGACTTCTTTAGCATGAATATTTCCGTAGACGTAAAGCGCTTTGACTTTATCGAGGGCCTACATCCTTACAAGATCAAATTGAGGCAAGAACTGAAGCCGCTTGACCACCAGAATTGTCGTACGTTCATGAATTGGGCTGAGCAACAACTTGAAAATGATCCGGGTTTTCATCGAAGAATCATTTTCAGCGATGAGTGTCATTTCTGGCTGAATGGATTTGTCAAAAAGCAAAATATGCGTTATTGGTCAGTCAGCAATCCGCACGTACTCCATGAGTCATCATTGCAACCCGAAAAAATTACGATTTGGTGGGGTATATGGACCAGCAGCGTCATTGGGTCGTACTTCTTCCGTGATGATCCAGACCGGCACGTTACTGTGACTGGGAATCGCTACCGCTCAATGATAATCGAATATTTTTAGCTCGAATTGGAAGATATGGACTTGGACAATATGTGGTTCCAACAGGAACGCGCGACAAGCCCCACAGCGAATGTCACAATCGATTTATTGAAAACCAAGTTTGGTGAACGTGATATCTCAGTCAATTGGCCGCATCGGTCGTGCGATTTGACGCCGTTATACTATTTCCTGTGGGGCTACGTCAAAAATTGGATTCGGCCGGATGCATAAGTTCCGAGTTCCATACATAAAGTCATCGAATGTACTTTCACAGGACTAAAGAAAGAAACCTTTGATAGCGCTCTTATTGAAAACTCTTTTATATGATTTATTCTTATTAATGAATTTATTTAATTGTGAAAACAGGCATTTCTTCAGTCGTCAAATTTCATTTAACCCCTTAACTTGATAAAGTGAGATCTCTGTTGGCCCTGCTAATAAGATCAGTCTTTTATTTCAAACTACCTAAACTAACTATTAACTATTAACTATTTTCTTAAAAATTAAAAATATTTATAAATTCAGGTATTTTTTATTAATCTCATTTCAGTTCAGCAACTTAAACTTTTTCCTTAAACTGGAATTATAGACAACCAATCTCATGAAATAATTGAAGTTTATTCAGTATTTGGTCGTCTTTTTTCATTTCCTCTCCCTTTTATATACGTATAACGTTCCAGCTAAGAGGACTTGAAAGAGAAAAGCTAAACTGGTCGAAACCTTATGAAGAAAAGTGTGGGTTCGAAATAACCAGACTTTAGAAGAAACTCTCGTACTATATGGTATCTCACAGAAAATATGCATGTCACCCAAACCAGAGAGTTCTCGAGGCACAGATGGAATGTGTGTGAGCATTGCGCAGAACTTGAAAATCGTCTGCACTCATAAGCTCTCTTTGGTCAAAGCAAACAAGGTTGAGATAGAAAAACATTGAAATTATATTATGCATTAGATTATTGATGCCTTTGGGCCTTATTATGTCTGCTCAACGCTTCCACGATCCAACATTGATAAACGTACACTCCAACACTCCCGTTGGCAGTATGAGCTAACTCAGATTTCATAGGATACTGCGGAAAATGAAAATTTTTGAAAATTGTAAAAATTTCCAAAAGTTTACTGTAGCTTGAAACCCGTTGCATAGGAAGGATAAAATAACAAAAAATAATGCAGAAATAATTTGTGTGCGAAATGAGCTCGAGAAAAGAAAAGGAGGGACATGTTTGATTTTTTAAGGGTTAAAAACGATTTATCTCGATTCACGGCAGAACTACGAGTCCTGTGGAAAGAAATTATAGGGCAGAGTTGCAGATAATGAAAAGATCTGCAACTTTTGTATTAAATACTTTTTCACATAACCTCAAAATGTATGTGAAAATTTTTAATATACAAGTTTTTTGGTTTTAGAGCTTGTTTTTATAAGCAATTTAAGTCAAAAATCGTTTTGTAAAAAAAAAAATATTTTACTTATTTCTTCGCTTTCTTGCTAGATCTAACTTTACTTTAACGAAATCTGTTTGGTGTTTTAATTTCAGAGTATCTAGTTCATAGATACAGTGGTAACCGTAAAACGTCTTTTTTCTTTTTTAGAGGAGTTCCCGGAGATCAGCTGTAATTCTTTTCCAAATAAGTATTTTACTAATACTAAGTCTTTAAACACAGTTAAAAAATACTATAATATGAGTAGACATTTTTGGATCAAAATGTAAATCTAAAAGTTTTCTCAGAAAAAAATCAAAACAAATTCGCTTTCTAACTGCAAATAACCCCTTAATACCGTTTGCCTCCTATCTTTTACAAAATTTCGACACTTTCGAAAACTCTAAACGATTTTTCAAATATTCACACAAATTTCCACAATTATTGCACGCCATTAAATATTATGGTTTATTTATTTACTCTGGCATGCCGTTAATGCCGAATTTATTGCCAACATTTTATTGTGATTTTTAACGAAATATTTCTTTAATGCATGTTTTGCGCTGCGGAGACCATAAATATTTAGACCCAAATCCGCATGATATTGTCCAAAAACCTATTACAGCACAAAAAGCCCGAATAAAAATCTAACAAAACGCTCGAAGCTGCCATTAACATAAAAAATCTGTCACAACAGAGCGCGCTGAAAAACAAATCACAACAAAAAGTACAACAACAACTGCCAGTACAACTTAAAGGCTAATAACTACAAATAGTAGACTGTTGGCAAAAAGAGAACAAAAGCAGCGCGTAAGTGAGTAAAACACAAGCAGAACTCAAGCTTTGCGCAGGCAAAAGACTTTAAAGTTCGCAACACGCGCAGTGCTTTTGTCGTCGCAGAGCAGGGCGAGGGGCGTCAGCGGTACCAATAGCCAAGCAGATAGCTGAGCTGGACCGCAGACCGATTTGGCATACATACATATAGACGACACAGACACACACATGCGATGTTTCAGTGCTTGTGCGCCAGCCGATTTGTTAGTTGTCCGCTGGTCAACCAAACTGGACAGTCTGAAATTAATTCTTATTTATGTTTATTCAGTCGGTATGGCATAATTAAGTTAAATGCGGCCTTATAAATTCAAGTCGCGTTTTTTTCGTGTGAAACATTTTATGCGGCCATAAATACAGTAAAGTTTTTTTTCCACACACATATATTCATAGATATAATTTTCTGAACACTGCTTTTTATGCCCCGCATAGGGTATATTAAGTTTGCTACCACGTTTGTAGGACACAGAAGGAAGTTCGTATAGGCCCTATACGTACGTCTGTATATACGCCAACTGGTACCCAGTTTTGGCGATATCGATCTGAAATTTTGCACACGTTCATTTCTCTCCAAGAGTCTGCATACATGTTGGCATCCCCGATATCGGACCGCTATAGCATATAGCTGCCATACAAAATGAACGATCAAAAAACAGGCCTTGTATGGAAAACTTTTTGATTTGAAGAGATATCGTCACCAAATTTGGTATGAATTATTACCCAATGCAACAATAACATCTCCGAAGAAGTTCTTTAGATCAGACTCTTATAGCATATAGCTGCCATACAAAGTGAACTATCAAATTAAAGTTCTTGTATGAGAAACTTCTTTATTTCTCAAGGTATCTTCATTATATTTGGCACGAATTATTAACGAGAACTATGCCGCAATCTGCGAAAAACTCTTTCAGATCGGATCACTATAGCATATAGCTGCCATACAAATTGACTGATCGAACACAAGTCTTTGTATGGACAACTTTTTTATTTGACAAGATATATTCACGAAATTTGGTACTGATTATTACATTTGTCAATGGTACATTCTCGAAAAAAATTGCTTAGAGCGGACCACTATAGCACACAGCTACCATAGCAACTGACCGCTAAAAAAAGTCCTTCTAAGCAAAACGTTTTCATTTGACAAGATATCTTTATGAAATTTGGCACGCGTTATTACTCAAAGCAGTTTCATAATTTTTGGAACGGATTTTTTAGATCGGACCACTATAGCATATATCGGGTGATTTTTTAAGAGCTTGATAACTTTTTTTTAAAAAAGAACGCATAAAATTTGCAAAATCTCATCGGTTCTTTATTTGAAACGTTAGATTGGTTCATGACATTTACTTTTTGAAGATAATTTCATTTAAATGTTGACCGCGGCTGCGTCTTGGTGGTCCATTCGGAAAGTCCAATTTTGGGCAACTTTTTTCGAGCATTTCGGCCGGAATAGCCCGAATTTCTTCGGAAATGTTGTCTTCCAAAGCTGGAATAGTTGCTGGCTTATTTCTGTAGACTTTAGACTTGACGTAGCCCCACAAAAAATAGTCTAAAGGCGTTAAATCGCATGATCTTGGTGGCCAACTTACGGGTCCATTTCTTGAGATGAATTGTTCTCCGAAGTTTTCCCTCAAAATGGCCATAGAATCGCGAGCTGTGTGGCATGTAGCGCCATCTTGTTGAAACCACATGAGTCAACATTTAAATGAAATTATCTTCAAAAAGTAAATGTCATGAACCAATCTAACGTTTCAAATAAAGAACCGATGAGATTTTGCAAATTTTATGCGTTTTTTTTTAAAAAAAAGTTATCAAGCTCTTAAAAAATCACCCGATAGCTGCCATATAAGTTGTCTAATCGAACTCAAGTCCTTGTATGGAAAACTATTTCATTTGACAAGATATATTCACGAAATTTGGCACGATTTATTGCCTAAAGCAATTTCGTAATCCGCAAAAAAAAAAATTTCAGATCGGACCATTATAACACATAGTTGCCATATAAATTGATCGATCGAACTCAAGTCCTTGTATGGAAAACTTTTTATTTGACTCCTGTGCAGCTGTGAAGGGTATAATAGCTTCGAACAACTGAAGTTAAATATTTTTCTTGCTTGCAACTAGTGTTGTTGTTGTTGTTGCTTTTGCCGCTTTCTGTCCCTCAGCATGGCTGCCACTACACTGTTCACCTATAAACATAAATAAATGAGACTAGAAGCAGCAGTAAAGTCAAATGGTTTATTTTGTTGTGATTCTTGCGTAATTTTGCGCTTTGTTAATTTGTGTAGTATTTTACTTTGCTAATTTTTATATTTGCGGCTTCCTCGCCCATTTCGCAGTGGATTTATGGTGCGTGCATAAAAATTTACTTCCCAAACCGGTAGTAATACGGAGTGATTGAAAAAGTCGCCAATTGGCGCCAGTAAATATTAGCGCTTACACACAGACGCTTACCCATATGTACATAAGCAACGAATAGTTTGCACGCATGCGCACTAGATTGAACAAAATAGTAGAAAATAGACTGAGCGTTAGTTGACAAAAATCAGCAAAGCAAATAAATTGAGTATACACTATATAGGTGTATATATACGTATGCATGTTGCTGACAAGCCACATTGGTAGCCGCCGGTGCCGTCGCCGCGCTACACAGAACCAGTTCCCAAGAATACACACCGTCCGTTGTTTATCCTCATAAATTTCACTAAAAGCCTTTCAAGTTGCTTCTTTTATCGCATGCATACAAAAAAAACTGATTAGCTCTAGCCATTCGCTGGCTGTAATTCAGTAGCTCTTCATTGGAAATAATCAGCAAATAGAACTCTTCGGGAAGTAAACAGATTTTAACACCATGCAGCGCTGACAATAATATTTACCATATGCAAAAAAAACCTAAATATTAAAAAAAAATAAAAAAAAGGATGGCTGGCTGGCGTCTGCTTTCTGTGTGCCTCATTTGCATAAGAAAACAAATAATCGCATTTGTAGTGGTGCACTAATATTGACTATATGGTATAGCTTGCTCTATTATTGATTTTGCGCAATATTTGTTTGGTTATGGTGTTTGCTTTTTAAAATTTGCATGCAAATTCCTTCTAAGAATTCTAGCCATAATTATTATGTTAAACAATGCCCAATTAAAATACACGAAATAATATCGGAAAGATTTTTTTGGGAATCGCTGTGTGCAGGTAATTTTGAAATATATGTATGAATAACAGACATGCATACATGTACTTTCAGGTATTTGTACATACATATGTTCATATGTGTACGAGTGAAGGAAAAGTAAAAAAAAAAAACAATAAGAAAAACAACAAACCCTTCAAAAGAAATGAAATTTTCACACAAGAATTTGATTTTGATAGCTCAGTTTGTATGACTGCTATACGCTATAGTGGGCCGATCTGAATAATTTCTTTTGAGATTATACCGCTATCTTGGATAATACTGTATTCCAAAATTTGTAAGGATATGTTGTTAAATAAAAAAAATTTCCATACTGGAACTTGATTTTTTTCGTACAATTTGTATGACAGCTATATGCTATAGTGAACCGATTTTTTAAATTTCTTCGGATATAGTAGCGCAGTTTTAAGTAATACTCTCTTCTAAATTTCGTGTAGATATCTTGACAAATGAAAAAGTTTTCCATACAAGAACATGAATTTGATCGTTCAGTTTGTATGGTAGCTATAGGCTTTAGTTGTCCGATACAGGCGATTTCGAGAACTGTGCAGCTTCTGGGCAAGAAAAGATCGTGTGCAAAATTGCAAATCGATATCTCAAAAACTGACTCATAGTTTGCGTCATCTCGTCAAGTTGATCTGATACCATATAGCACATTTAACAAGGTCTCCGATGTTTTCTTCTTGGTGGTTTCTGCATGGGAAATTTAGTATACTCCGTACAGAGAATAGTAAATATTAGAAAATTTTTCAGATTTATTTGGTACACATACATACAAACACACAATATGTATGTACTTAGCTCAGTTACTTCTTACATTTTAGTTAATTTTTCAAGACTTTATAAGGAATTGGTAATATATAACAACGGCTTAGGCAAAGCTGCAGAAAATTAAACTCAATCATCTAGAACACCACCCACCACCATTATTATTGTTCTTGTCACAATTCTCCTTAACAGTATACCCTGGAAGCGAGCTTTTTTGACGAGTTCGGACCAATTGGAGAGAGAAGTTAAATGATTTGGTTTTATTGGCTAAGCAAGGTGGGGATTAGTGTCAAGGACTGCTATTTCGAACTAACCCTGCTAACCCTGTTTGCATTACTTAGCGATGTATGTGTGTCATACGGGGACTCATTGCATGCGGCACATAGATTTTGTATGTCTGCAACTATTCTGTATAAGCAGGATTTTAACCAGCTACAGTACCCAGATCGAAGTTACGCAAAGGTCACTTTGGTTTCATGCGACAACTCGAGCTCTTCTTCTGCTGTAGATGATGTTTGGACTCCACGTAAGCCATTCACTGGGAGGGAGTCAAAGAAGGTGTTAATAACTTCGCTTAGAATGGCGTTCACCAATTCCCATAACAGCCGGTTCTACGGTAATAAAATTGGCTCGGACTTTATCTTATTTAGCACTGTTATTTCGAAGATCTATCCCTGTTTGGTCCTCTAAGTAATATGTTAGCGCCCACAGTCGTCGATGCAATTGGTTTCCTGATTAAGTCGTTCGATGTCGCTCAAGGACTGTTATTTCGAGGATCTAACCCTGTTCGGAGCGCTAAGTAATATTAAGTAACTTGCCAATACAGCTGGTTTCCCGTATAAGTCGTTAGATATTACTAGAGAACAAAACTCCGCCATATATAATTTTTGTAATTACATAGTAGTTCCATAACGGACTCACTCGGAATTGAATCCCAATAAGGAGTCACCAGATTTCGGATAGTATTTTAAAGCGAACATTTGTATGAAAAGCTCTTAAATCAGTCGAAGGGGCTTAAGTTTAGTATCAACCCGGCAAAAACAACCGTTGTCCTTTTTACTAAGCGGACATCTCTTCCGGGCTTGAGGCCTCTAACTTTCGGTGGCAGGGTGTTGAAGGTATTCAAAGAGCTCAAATTCCTTTTCCTCACATTAGACTTAACCTTTTGGTGGAATACGCCCAGCCGGCAGATCCTGGGGCTGCAAGCTATGTATCTAGGTATAAGATGGCTGTATACCATGTTCGTCAGGCCTATTGTCACTTATGGAGCGGTTATTTGAGCATCTAATGCAACGCAGTCTTCGGTAGGCTTTCAACCATCGAAGCTGTAAAGGCTCGCCTGTATCTGCGCTTCAGGATGCAGGATATTGATGGCCATTTGTAATATAAGGCACAATAGACCGTAGGTCGCAGTGCAAAACCTCAATTTTACTATCTATAGATATATCTAAACCAGCCGACCTTTCAAAGTAGGAATGTTATTTCAATTCTTATTAGGCATGATAGCCTACAATGGCAATAAAAGACTGTCACAAAAGCTTCTAATCTACAGCAAAGCTCATTGCGCGTAATTCGGATTTATTTACAGTGCCTCTAGTTTTGCAAGGACTACTGAGTCAAACTAGGTGCCATCATTATTCAATTATTTGAAATATAAATATGGATTATGCGAATCTCTGCTCAGATTTTCCGGATTTCTCACAAGCTGTGTAAAGTATTTTATTAATATTATATTTTTTTTCAACTCACTCTCTGGCTCTTTCACATTCAAATAAGACGCTGCTTGAGTTGCGGTGCGTACGACCGCTTACTGTCGCATTACGAATATTAATTGCGTTATAGCAAATAAGAAACCCGAGCAGATTTCCATAAAAATTTAGCCAATTTAAGCAGTCTCGTCGTAAGATCACATGTTGACAAGTAGAAGAAAAACAGCAACGGTAACGAGCTACAGAACGCTCATTAGAAAAGAGATCGAAAACTTGTTTGCAACAGGATTACGATTTTGTGCAATTATACTACTTTTTGCAACTGCAAAAACAACAGCAAAAATATTGGAAAAAAGTGGTGCACAATTGAAAATTAGTTACAAAGTCACACGGTCTCAAAACGAGCTAAAGAAATCGCCATAGAATTGTAAATAAGTGCTTATAAATGCTGCGACATAAACATACATATGTATGTTTGTATGTAGGTGAGCTGGAGAAACTACCAGTTGTAACCAAAGCGATAGCAATAACAAAAATAAACGGTTATTGCCGCTGTTGACTAGCCAAGTGATATGCTGTGATTGGGTTCTTTAACATTTAGACGCGCCGCAAAGCTGTGGCACAGTCAGTGGCCCAACAACAGCTGCTCTCCACCTTAGCTGTCAGCTATGGATATTGGCAATGCGAGACGAGTTGAGCTGGGAATAGTCAAGCGGCGCTTAGCAAGGCAATTCTGTGCTGATGGTGGAATTGAACAGCGGCCTAAAAAGGCAGCAAATGTTAAACGATTGCAATGGACGCGGCGGGCAAAAAAGCGAAAATAAACAAACCAACCAACATCAAGCTAGACAAGCAAGTAAGCGAGCGGTTAGAAAGGCTATCCAACCGACAGATCTGCAATGGACAAGCCACAGACGCGCAGTGCAGCGCGCTACACCACTTGAGTCTGGGTCGCATCGATGGACCGCATCTGTGTGCTTGATTACGAGTCTGCGCATAAATGAGGCGACTGGCGCAGCCGCCATGCATAAATGACCGTAGAAGGAAGATCGCGAAGGCTGGTGGCGGCGGTGAAAGCGGTGGGGAGTGTAGAATCACTCAACACACCAGTAGTTGCCGTCTCCAGCTGTTGGTGCGGCTAGCCGTACGTTGGCCGGCCACTCGTTAGCTGTGTTGTGTGCCGGTTGTGGCTGCCGCGATCGAACGATCGATGATGGAGCCAGCAATTAAGTGACCTAAGCAACAAAATAAATGGGGAAATCGTTGATAAGCGCAACATAGAAAATTATGGCCAACTTAAACAGCCGACTAAATTGCACGTATGAGTATAAGCAGCAATAAATATACAAAAACACATACATAAAGGAATACTTATATGTAGACATATGTGTCCACATAACAAAGAATAAGACTGTCAGTGAGTAAAGACCGTAGTTATGGGGTAATTGAAAACGCGCATAAAGATAACTATACTTCTGAGGTTTTTTATATCCTGAACAGGGTACATTAAGTTTGCAAAGAACTTCGTAATACCTAGAAGGGAACAACGTGGGTAGCTGCCTTATCCTCCGGCGCTCAAAAGCGCAGCGGATCAGATCAATGCGTTTATCAGCGCTCTAATTACCCAGAAGGGGACGTCGGAGATGTTGCAAGAACAATGGATATATAAATTATCAGCCTCACGAGCATGATTGATTACATCAATTTTGAGATATCGGTCTGAAATTTTGTACAAGTTCTTTTCTCGAACGGCCGTTATCGGACCATTACAGAATATGACTGCGAAACCAACTGTTCGATCAAACTTAAGTTCTTGTATGGAGAACCTTCATGATGAAGTGGAGGTGTCCACTACGGATGGTCAATGGAGGCATCCCGCAGACTGAAGTTCTGTATTATTTACTCTGGATCTTAAGGTTAAATGATCTATTGATAGCTTATGCAGACAATGTTGCGCTCACGGTTAAGGGAAAATTCCTGTATCCATCTATAAGTCAACAAAAAGGTACCTCAATGTAGTAGTCAGCTCGGTGGAAAGCAACGGCTTAGCTGTCAATCCAAATAAAACTGGACTAGTTTTATTGACGAGGAGCTATAAAATTTCGGAGGTACCTCTTCCCTCATTGGGGGGCTCTCTGCTTCTCCCTGTAGAATGAAGTACTTTCGCCTAATCCTTGATATAAAGCAGAGAGTCCAACATAAGATTCTAAATATATAGACCACACTCTCACAGAGAAGAACATCCGAAGTCCTCTCTCACTTTGCTTGTATTCCTCAGAACTTGGACTATGCGTCACGGAGCGTATACACATCCCTCTGAGAGATATGCGGGTGGAGCGAAGTCGCAAGAGAAAAGACTCAGTGAGATTTTTCACGGATGGATCAAGACCCAAAGGAATGGTTAGGGTTGGAGTCTTCTCTTTGGGAGGTCTCGCTCAATCCGATTTTCAGACTGCCAGACCACTTTAGTGCTTTTCAAGTAGAAGTAGCAGCCTACAAGATATTTCAAGTAGAAGTAACAGCAGATGAACTTCTCCTGGGCCTTTAGCTGACCGACTTTGAGCTCAAAGCTAGTCAAGGACTGCTTTATCTCACTAGCAGTAGCATCAAGCTACTTCTATATAGAACTTATCTGGTTGCCTGGCCACAGCGGAATCGACGGTAATTGTCATATAAATGAACTTGCCAGAAAAAGCACTTATCCATAAACTTTAAAAGTTAGAGGTGGAGTTTCCTCTCGGGAGCTCTCGATCAAACCTATTTGTCAGACTGCCAGACCACTACTTTCAAGCAGAAGTAGCAGCCATCAAGGTAGCATCAGATGAACTTCTCCGAAGTGTGTTTTCTTTTATGGAGGCATCCATCCACTCCGACAGCAGAGCTTTACAGGACTTTATCTCGCCGACAATAAACACAAAGTTAGTCAAAGAGTGCTTGATTTCACTAGCAGCAGCACCAAGCATATATCAGCGCAAGTGGGATTATTCGTGATCTCACGTATAATCAGTTTATAACCTAACTAACCTAAGATATTCTTCAACATATAACACCTAGTTGATCTTAGCTCCAAAATTTTGGTATGAAATAAGAATGTTTGCAAGTGGCGGTCTGCATTCGACAGCTAAAAAAGCCTCCGCACCATTTTAGACCCGAAAAATCTTCTTAGAATTTGTAGAACCGTGGTTTGTGGCATAGCTGGCAAATAAAATTTGAAGTCTTACCAAGCATTCAGCTTAGTTGGAGATTAAGGAACTCCCATATGCGCCGCTCAAGCTGACACACGTACAGGCTGTCGATCAGGCCGCGAAAAATCAGTAGCCATGTCTTGCAATCAGCCAAAAAAGTAAGCAACCGAAATCAAACTGAACGAGTAGTTGTTTATTGGGACTGCAAGCAACTGGGTTTGCGCTTTTCGTTAGAGTTTTTACGAAAATATATACATAACTATATATATTCTTTTATATACGTATGTATATGTATGTATATATCGTCGTATATATGTACTATATATTTTTATATATATATTCCTTTTGGTTGTGGCGTTGATTTGTTGTATTAGTTTTTATTTTAACGTCAGTTCATGCTTTGCGGCCACTTAATAGCGCTGTGGCAGCATAAACTGACTTGCCACAGCTCATACGGGCTTTTTGGGTCTGCTACCAATCCACGAACATACAGATCCCGGTTGTTGGAAGAGCTGATAGCCAGCAGCAAACAATCAAATGGAATAACAATAACAAACGACATACACACAACCGAAAAAGAGGTAAACAAAAAAGCGGTTGTTATAACTAAGCCTGTTTCGGCCGTGATGCTGTGGTTGGAGCCTATCAAAGCACACATACGATTTTGTCTTTACCTTTGCCTAGTGCTGCACACTCTTACCCTGATTGCCTTACGTTGTGCGCACTCGCTTGGCTAAACTATAGGTAGCGTTGCAGCGTTTTTTTACTGCGCATGCGCGCACGATCTGCCAAAGAAATACGAGCAACAACTGCAATAAACATTGCAAACAGCAGTAGCCGCAAGAATAAGCCCAACAACAGTAGAAAATATATGTTTGAATGCATAAACAACAACAAATAAATGGCATATAAAAGCGCTGACGACCTAAAACCGGCAATAACCAAAGCCAAAAGCAAGAAAAAGTCAAAAAAAAGTTGCGCGTAAGCATCAACACATCTACACATGCGCAAGAACCAAGAGCTGTGCTTGTCGCTTGACCAATATTATTGACCGTTTGCTAGACTTTTCTTTCGTTTATTATATTTCATTTGGTTTGTGTTTTTGTGGCAACGCTTGTAAGGTGCGGCCGCGCAGTCTTGATTTGGCATACAAAATTGGCAACTTATTGTTGCGGCTGCCAGCACATACACATACATATATATATATAGTAGCACATATGAATTTATATGTGTATGTGTTTGTGTGCCTACAACTTTGCTGCGCGTCAGCTTCGCGCGTTTGCCTAAAAACATTGTTGCCACCGCCTTTGTGCCGCTTAATACCCATTTCGGCCGAATCTCCATAATCTCTGGGGACAAATTTTCCTTTTTTGACATGCCAAGATTTATTAGGTATTCAAATATTTAAGTGTATGCGCACACATATGCATTATTCTGCTGGGATATGCCGCTGATAAAGCAGTTATTGCCGGGCATATTGGCTACCGTTCCGGTGAGCATTGCCGTGTTGTAATTGATTTCACAGTCATCAGCAACTCAAAAGCATATATACCATATGTGCGCATGTGTGAATGTGTTTGGCCGTTTTCCGCAAACTCAAACTCAACAGTTGAATATTTTAATGTGTGCCATAGAGAAATTAAGTTGTATGTTTAAAGGCGGAAATTTTATGATTAAAAACCTTAAATGGAATTTCTTATATCTTAGGGAGAGTTTTAGGGGTTTGGATTTTTGTTATTAGGCGCCCTAAAGGATGACTACTTCTCGTGGACCTAGTAACCTAGAACTCCATCTGGTAGCGCAAAGCACGAAAACTGGTCTATGGGTGCCTCATTGGTCTACCAGATTAACCTAACCTAACATAAATGAGAGAGGCAAAATTTCTACTATCCGTTGGTAGCGAATATTTGTTGTGACGAGCTAAAGGGTTGTATATAAGTAGTTAGAATTTTTAAGTTTTTATTTTTTATAGTTAATTGAAGTGTTTTTCCCACCGATAAATATTTTTTTATGAACAATTTAAGACCAAAGTTTTGGTCAAAAATCGATGTTTTTTTTTTGAGAAACCGCTATTTTGTCGAAAAAAAAAATATTTTTCTTATTTCTTTGATGTCTTATTAGATTTAACATTACTTTAACGAAATCTGTTTTGTTTTTTTCATTTCAGAGGATCCAGTTCAGAGGTTTAGCGGTCAACACAGAACGTCTTTTTTGAGAGGCGTACCCGGAGATAAATATTTTTACAAATACTAAGTCTTAAAATACAGTTAAAAGATTCCACAATATGTATAAACATTTTTGGATGAATAAATTTAAAATTTCTCAGAAAAGTTTTTATAATACCATCATTCCGAATAAAAATTTCAGAACAGTTGGAATATTTGTTGTGAACGACCCTTATTTTTTCTGTTTGGTTGGCATGACATCTGTCAAGAATATTCAATAACCTGACAGTCATTAAACAAACAACATCATATTTTTTTGTTGTGTTGAAAATGTAAAATTTTGTGCAGAAAAGACATGTGGTGATCATGGGCTATCTGAGAAATAAAGAACGTAGAAGACAACCAAAAAAAGTTTGAAGACGTCGAACGGCAAACAATATTCGAATAAAATTTGAGTCAAAAGCAAATGACAACCATATTAAATGCTGCAATGGAAAGTCAAAAGAAGAACACTTGCGAAATTTTGCTGCAAAGACACGAATGAAAATCAGTTTTTCATCGAATAGACATTTCCGATGAAAAATTGTTTAAATTTGCTTGTCCTAAAGGGAGAAAATCATGGGTTAATACGTGACAACCATCAACATCGACTGGAAAAACAGAACATAAGGAAGCGTCGGAGACTCTAGATTAAGTTTAAGTTAGGTACATAGGCTGATTACTCATGAGACCACGAATAACACCACTTAGACTGATAAAGACGCTTGTCCGTTGTAATGCAGAATCACTAGGTATTGATCAAAAAGATCTTCGCATGTCGACAAAACGTTTAGAAACTGCCATAAGTTTATTTAATCTTCAACATTTGTCTGTCGAAAGCTGGACAGCGTTGAAGAAAGTCCTGGCCACTAGGCCAGAGCAGTATGGAAGCTCAACTGATAGTAGTTTTGGCTACGAGAGGATTAACTCTGGTACCACGGGGACCAGGAGCCCTTGGAGCTTGCTTCAACTTGCTGATCCGGACTGGCTTCTCGGAGAGTATCGTGGTGATTGTGGTTAAAACCCGAATGCGGGAAGTAGTGACACTTTGTTAGTTCAATGTAGAGTTGCATTGAAACCGGGTGTCGGAACCAAAAGTACGGCAGAGATTTCAGATGGGGCTCAAACCCCACAAAGGTGGTTAGTGTGTTCATTCCATACTGCCAATAGGTACCAAATAAGCTTGACATTTTCACGGTGCTGATCAATGCATTGACTTGATCCGCAGTGCCCTTTAGCGCCATGGAGTAAGACTGTCGTCAACAGGTACCCACGTTAAACACACCGGACGTTAAAGTGAAGAAAGTGTCTAGATGTTTCCATTTCATAGCAACTTTGAAAAGCTGCGTCCTCTATAATTTTAAGACACGCCGAATGAATGCCAATCTTGTTAGGACACTTTTCATATCGGCGATGTCAGGCTTGTGAAGAATTAGCTCTGGATATATATTATTATTATATTTCACTTTGGCCCAGTAGGCTTTCGGCACCCCTCAAGTGCTGGTAGCTAATCAACGCTTGCTGAGCTCGGCCGAAGTCTACCAAAGAATATCCGTTCTGACGGAGTTTTGGTATGCGTGAAATTTCTTGAAAGCTCATCGGTTTTACAATTTCGGCGACTCCGCTGTGGTCAGGTGTCGAGATAAGTTTATGCTGCTGCTAGTGGGGTAATGCAAACCTTGACTAGCTTTGAACTCACTGTCAGTGAGATCTATGCAGAGACTTTATAAAAATAGAAATTGTTCAGATCGGTTAACTATAGTATATAGCTGCCATACAAACTGATACACCTAAATGCAGTCCTTGTATGAAAAACTTTTGTATTTCGCGGGATAACTTCACGAAATTTGGCATGGATCATTACCTAAAGCAACGGTACAATTTGCGCAGAAATTGCTCAGATCGGTCAACTATTGCATATAGCTGCCATACAAACTGATACACCTAAATGCAGTTCTTGTATGAAAAAGTTTTGTATTTCTCGGGATAACTTCACGAAATTTGGCATGCATCATTAGCTTAAGCAACGGTACAATCGGCGCAGAAATTATTCAGATCGGTCAACTATAGCATATAGCTGTCATACAAACTGAACGTTCAAAATCAAATACCTGTAAATAATTTTTTGTATTATTGAAGTGTATTATAGTCTCAGTGCAACCGAAGTTAGCGTTTTTTTTTCTTGTCTCTCGTTAGGTCTTTCTACTGCAAAAAAAAATATATATACATATATATAGTAATGAATATAAGCTATAATAATGGCATTAATTTGAAAATACTGACAGCCTGTCCTCCTATCACCGCCCTCATGTCTACCATGTAACACACCCACCACAACTTAACTGTAAATTGCTTGCAATTTTTCGCTATGGCAAATTTCGTTGCAATTGTGCAATTGTTTGTGCTTTCGCTTTCATTGTTAGCAGATTTACTATAATTGCATTGATTATTGTAGTTGTGAGCAATTTATTGCTTATGCATGTATTGGGCGTAGCAGTGTATGTGTGCAGCACTAAAATCATTTTCTGCTTAATTTTTCTTATTTTCCGCTTTCTTCAATCCTTTATGGCGCTCACAGTGCAGCTTAACTTTTGGGTGCTGCTTTGTTTCCTCGCTTATGGAAATGTGCATTTATGTGGCTGTGGCAGGAACTGCACTCTGCGCACAGGAAATCAATTAAATTCACTCTTTCAATTCAATATTTCTTTCAATTTTCATTGCATTAATGCGATTTTGTGCTTATTTTACAGAAATTTTGTTTATACATATTTTTTTGACTTGGCGCGTTGTGTGTGTGCAACAGTATATATAGTATGTATATGTGCCTGTAGTTGCATATTTTGCCGTTGCTCTGGTTGCATGCCTCACTGCACATGTTTTTCTTTCACAAAATTAAAAAAGCATTTATTTGCAACCAAAAAAATTTCAAAAACCAAATAATAATAACAATAAAGCAAAAAATAAATAAATTATAATAACAACTGTTGCGCACCACAGACACTTTCGACTCTCTAAATGAAGAAATGTTGCATTGAAATTCGAAAATAATGCGTCTACTACTTTTTCGTTGCTTGCCACAAATCTCCGATTGAACGGCAACTTCCTCCAGCCCAAAAGCAAATTTATTAGTTTTCAACAATTGATTTATAGCATAATTTTAGAAATTAAAACGGCCAACAAATAAACCTTAATGCAGCGCACCGCCGAACCGATAAATATAAATGTATGTAAACAGGAAAAAAACTCGCGTCAGTAGCACATACACACATACATATGCGGGGCAATTGTTGTAATGGTGGTCCGGAGACCTTTAATCGCGGTAAATGTAGATATGTATGTGAGCACAGCGGAAGCCTTGCCGCCAATTCAGCGCAATATTTTTTCTACAATATGCATACACACATACATACATATATGCATAAGCTTTTAATACATACATATACATATATACATATATATACATACATATATATACTTGTATATACAAATATACTTATCTCCACTGTTTGCCCCTATCCACAAGCCGTTTATTTTCTCCGGGATTTACGACTGCTTTCACATGGATTTTTAGGTGTAACCGCCACTCCACTGCAATGCCTGCGCCGCGCACACCAAACACCAAGCACGCACATACATACACACATGCAAACACGTAAGATACAACAACATACAACATATAACCGCTCAGCGTCCACCGACTGCCGTCTTTGGCAATACGGATTCATGCCTGCACGGCTGCAATCGCTGCGCCAGCAACAGTGCCGCCCGTTCAGCCGCGGCAATCGTCGTTTTGGTTGATTGGCGCTGGCTCAACGGTTCACTGCCTGCGCTGCTTAATCAAAAGAATTATTATTGTAATTAACTTGGATGAAAAATACGCTTCCCGCTGCAATTACACATTCAAATGGGCGACTATGAGCCTTAGTAAGTGCATACGTATGCAGTAAACTCGTAGTACAGTGGCGTGAGTGAAATTGTAGTGCATTTGGTTGAATAGTAAACATAATTTATATATATATATATGTATATATATATATATACATATATTCTAGATATAAGTATGTATATACTTAGTACATACATATGTATATTATCTTTAGAGGTCCGTCTTTCTTCTCCTTGTCTGCGAGTTCTTTAGAGCACTTTAATAGACTGAATAGTAGCAAAAAGACGGAAATGCTCATTTCTAAAGACCTCCAAGTCAACGCATCAATATTCCCTTAATTTTCAAATACTTCACTCTATCAAAATACCAGATGAAATCACGACTTTTTCCCATTTATTTGGCAACTCAAACAAAGCGTAACCTTTTCAAGCTAAACGGGTTCAGAGCCATTCAGAGGAAGCACAACGTGAGCTTTAAGAACAACTCCAACGGCAGCTCTTGAACTGGCACTAAACCTGCCACCTATGTATAGAACACTTTGCTGCAAACTACGCAGCAAAATCGGCGGGACGTCTACTGGCTGCAATAGAATTATCTATATGAGAACGGGCATAGCTCGGTGGGTAATGACGGTTTGGCAAATACCGACTATATGATCCCAGTTTTCAACAGGGAGAGACGATTCAAACTAAACATTGAGAAAGATGGTTAACTTAAAGATATGTTTGCTACGCGAAACACTCTAAACATCTATAGAGATAACTCGAAAATGGACAATGGATGTACTGCCCGTAGTGAGGCATAAGGTAGTCTTTAAGGTTGCTAAACCACTATAAAATATTTCAGCTGAAGTCTTTGCTATTGCGAAAGCTGCGGAGCTGGTCACTAATGCACCTGCAGGCAGTTCCAGAGTCAACATCTACTTAAACAGCGTAGCTGCAATCAAGGCAGTAACCTCGTAGCGGATATCCGCCAGAAGTGACTTGGAAAGCAGGACAGCAGTGGAAAGTGTTGCCAAGAGCAAGCAACCTCACTTCTACTGGGTACCAGGATATAAAGGCATCAAGGGCAATGAAATAGTGGACGAGCTAAAAACTGTGGACGGCTAAAATCCGAAAACGTGATCAACATTGGGAAACCCATGCATTGTCTACATAACTATCTAGACAGAAGCGTGGTCAAGAAAATCAAAACCCCATGGAACGAGCTACATGGGTATAAAAATGCAAAAGTCATCGATAGTGAGGCTACAGAGTCTGTCAAAATTCGCGTCAAACACAGGCATCCTAAAGGTTGACTACTACTCTTGAACCTAGCAACTGTACTCCATCTGGTATCGCAATCCATATAACTTTTAGTTAGTTCTAACCTTCACACGGTGCTGGTATAAATTATAACAGCTGTCGGTTTCTTTGTTTGAGAATTTTATCATTTTAAGTAAAACAACTTTTGTTATTGTGAAGTGAAAAAGCAAAAAAGTATACTGCCGTAGCCAAGGTTTGGATTGATCAACATTACTTGGAATCAACCTTTGGAAAGTGGTTTGCTAAGTTCGAATGGAGTGAAATGAGCACTAAGGACGATGAAAGCAGTAGGCGACAAAAGTAGATGCTTCAGGAATGTCAACCATGAAGGATTGGTATGCTAAGTTCAGACATGAGCACCGAAGGCGGTGAACGCAATGAATGCTCAAAACAAGTTGTTACCGACGAAAACTTCATAAAGGGCCATACTCTATAGATAGCAACCGGACGTGTATATTATATTATTTACAAATATTTGGGTAAGACAAAGCCATAAACAAAGAGAGTGCCGCGCGAGCTCACTTTTGACCCAAAACAACGACGAGTTCATGAACTGGAGCCGTGTTTGGAGATGTTCAAGGAAAATAATGCATTGGTATGTAACAATGAATGAAACATTGCTCCATAACTTCACTTCGAAGTCCAATCGACAGTCAACCGAGTGAACTGCACACGATGAACCCGCTTGGAAAACGCAGTTGGCCGGAAATGTTATGGCGTCTGTCGTTTGGGATGTGCAAAGAATAATTGTTATTGACTATCTTGAAAAGTAAAGACCAACAACGGCGACGGACGAAATCGCGTAGAAGCGGAGCGGAAAAATAAAGTGCTGTTCAGTATGCCAATGCACCACGTCACTAGTCAGTGAAAACGTTGGCAGAAATCTGTAAATTGTACTTCGCATTGCTTCGACACCCACCGTATTCTCTAGATCTGGCCTCCAGCGACTGTTTTTTGTTTTCAGATCTCACAAGAATGCTCGCTGGAAATAAATTTTCTTCGAATGAAGTGGTGCTTGCCGAAACTAAATCCTATTTTGAAGCAAACGACAAATCGAACTACAGCGATGGTACCGAAGAGCTAAAGGGTCGGTAAAATCAGTGTATCAGGTTTGAAGGGCACTGTGCCGAATATAAAAAATACTCTTTTCAAAAAAATGTGTTTTACGTTGGTAGGCGGGACACTTGTCAATTGATCTATTAAAAAGAAGAAAAGTATGAAGGAACGTATGACGTCATTCAGTTAGATTTTGTGTAACTGCGGAAGACTTTCTAGCAAAACTGATCTGCTCAGAATTTTCTGTCAATAAATAAGAGTTTCTCCTTATTTTGCGTAAGAAGATTCTGCGATATTCTACTATCGTGAACGTCAACAAATTTCAGCATATTTTTTTTCACTTTCACTGGGTCCACACCGAGTTGTGGAATTAATTCCCTTTAACCCTTTTTATTGCATTTATTAAAGTTTTCGTACTTTTCCTAATTGAATATATTTACATAAAATACACACCCACACACACACATTTGATGATGATGTGGGTATGTATTGTTGAATAGCCGCGTCTGCTTTTATGTAATATTTATGCAAATCATTAGAACGCCTTCATTCAAGTTTATTGTGCGTCGCCAAAAGCCAACAACAAAAACCGGCAATAAAAGTGCCACCAACGCTGAAACCTCAAAAGGATCAAGTGTGAATTTACGACCCAAACCCAAATGCCGCACCAAGCCACACAACCCTTGTAACACGATGAGCGACGCAAAGGGTTGCGGTGCGGTCAGCGGCGCTGGGAAGGTATTTATTTATGCGATTTTTTTATATTTTCACTTTGTGCATTAGCATTCCAGCAATATAACACACATATTTTGCCTTTTGTGTGGGGTAAAACTTGTCCCATTAAATTTACTGGAGCAAAATAGGAACAAATGTTAATTGCTCAACCTGCACACTGCCAACGGTTGACTACGTTAGTAAGTTTGGTGCGGATACGCGCACTTGCGTAACTGTCACAAGTACTTTATAAGTTTCACTTACTTGCCAAATGGCATTTATGCTGACCTCATGACCTGTAGAACAAATTTCGTATAACCGGTTCGTTCTTTCCAAAGCAGTGCACCACTCGAGCCGTCGCGCTGTCTATGAAACTTCGCTAAATCATACATTTTTGACATTCCTGGGTGGGCATTGTTGCGTAAGCGCCCTCGTTGTCACCGCCCTTCCTAACCGAGAAGCTTGTGTGCCCATAATGTTTGCATGCCCTCGCACAAACATTTCTGTGTTTTATTTCACGTTTACCATTTTTAATGACAGGAAACGGTTGATGGAAATGGCAGTAGCTGTTGCTGCTGCGTAGAATGGGTTAAGAGGCTTAAGTGCTAATAAAAATTAATATTCACTTGCTACTAAATGGAATTTCCACGCGCGTTTCGTACAGCTCTATTCAAATCGGTTGCCTATTCCAAAGCAACACTGTGCTAGTGAAGCAATCGGCCAGCGAAGTAATAGAAAATGTGGCGAGTGACAGCTGCTGCCCAAATTGTTGTTAATGTCGGAAAGGTGGGGGATTTTTGCAGTTAATTGCTAAGAGCATACTTGTTTTTGGCATAACCCTTAGCTTAGTTGAAGTTTTTCGGGCGTTTTGATTTTTGTGTGTAATTTTCTTTTCAGCATCTGATAAGTGGGGCCGCGTAGCGCATTTATTACATATTTTCATTATTTTTTGAAAATATGCTTCATGTAAAATAAGCAGAATGTACGGGTGATATAGCATGAATTACACTAAGATCAGTCTAGATGAAATTTGGTTGGCATTCACCAATGTTATAAAAGTATAACTTACTTCTAAGACCAGTATAGCGAATCTGGCTATACACTAAGAAAAATAGAGTTAAATTTGAGAAAAGACGATTGTTGATGAGTCAGGAGGAGTCGTTCCCACGACAATCGGATCTAAGTAACCCGAAAACCCCAATTTTTATTCGGCAAATGACTGCACCACACCCCGAGACCATTCGGCGAAAATAGTTCAGGTAAGTACTCTGTCGCTACACAAACAAAAACTGTTGAACAAAAAGTTGACTCATCCCTCTAGGGAACATACATATATGATGTATATTGTTGTTATACATATGTATGTCGAGGTATAAGCAACCCTAAAAGAAAACGTAACCCACAGTTGAGAAACCATTTAAGAAAACTGAAATCCCTCACCTTCACTCATATTCTCATATCTATACAATCTATTATTCGAGGGCACTTTTTAGACTGTCTCAAATAGTAACATTTATGCCCCGAAGACCTAAAATTGTCACGATGTTTTTAACACCCAGAAAGAAACGTCGAAGACCATATCAAATTTATACGGATTTATGCTTATATGAAACATGGATGATGACGACCTGAGGAGAGAAAGCACTTGAAGCATTGGAGAAAACTGTGCTTTGCAAGAACTTTAGAGCCGCCCGCGTCAACGTATTGAAGTAGACGACACCACGAACTGTTTGAGCTATATGTCGACAAGACGAATAAAAGCTCAACGAATATGCTCGCTATGAGACACCGTTAGCATGGAAGATGATGATCCAACGAAAATCTGGTTCATCTCGAGGCTCATAGGGGGCCAGCGGAAGCAAGGGCGCCCACCCATACAATGGGAGAACCAAGCGTATGCTGATCTGACTGCACTCCGGATGTGCAACTGGCCGACATCGTAAAGGAGAGAGGCTACTGACGAAGTTTCGTGTTCTCGGACCAGATCGATTCACGGTTGAAGATATCTATAATCAGCATGACCTTTGGGTGGACAACGGAAGCAAGGGCGCCCATGCAAAAAATGGAAGAACTAATTTCATAGTGACTCGTCTGCTCTTGGGATGTACAACTGGCGTGACCAGGTAAAGGATAGAAGCAACTGGTGAAGTTTCGTGTTCTCGGCCCACACCGACCTACGGTTGCTGTGCCAGAGGAGAAGAGATATCTATAATCAGCGTAACGGGCTGAGTCGATTTAACAAGTTCGTCTTTATATACTCAAACCAGTCTTTCAGTTTTTGAAATATAGGGCTAAAGTTTCGCACACGTCTTTTACTCTTAGCGGAACAGCTCATTTGTTGGCACCGCGGATTTTGAACAAAGACAGTATATAGCCGCCATACAAACTGAACGATCAAGCTCAAGTCCTTGAATGGAAAACCATTATTCTTGTTTAGGTATCGTCGCGAATTTTGCGATAAATTATTGTCCAAGACAACGCTACAAAATACAAAGAAATTTTCCAGATTTGACTAATATTAGCATAGAGCTGCCATACAAACTGAATGATTAGAATCAAGTTCTTGTTAGAAAAACTTTTTTATTTGACGAGATGTTTTGACGAAATTCAGCACAGAATACTAGCTGAGCTAACGCTACAATATGCGAAGAAAATTTTCTAGATAGAATCACTATATCGTATAGCTGCCATATAAACTGAACGATCCAGCTCAAGTTCATGTAAGGAAAACTTTTTTATGTGACGAAATATTTTCACGAAATTTGGCATGGACTTTTTTTCGAAACAACGCTATAATATCTTAAGAAGTTTTCTAGATCGGTCTACTACTGAATATAGCTGCCATACAAACTGAACAATCAAAATCAAAACCTTGTAAGGAAAACTTTTTTATTTCATGAGCTATCTTCACAAAATTTAACGTAATATTTTGTCAAGGATAACGCTATAAATTCTGAAGAAATCTTCTAGGTTGGACCACTATATCATATAGCTGCCATACAAACTGAATAATAAAAACCAAAATCCTTGTATGGAAAACTTCTTAATTTTAGAAGATATCGTAACGAAATTTTGCAAAAATTATTGCAGGAAGTAACTCTATAGTCTACGCAGAAATTTTCCAGATCAGACTAGTATAGCATATAGCTGCCATACAAACTGACCAATCAAAATCATAATTGAGACTTTTTTATGCTATTTTATGCTATAAAAAACCCACCTGTGAAGGGAGTTAGAGCTATGGTACAGCCGAAGTTAATGCTTTTCTTTTTTTTACTACAATTTTACACTATTGAGATTTTATACGGCTGACCTTAAAAATAATGAATATGAAAGGGTAATTGAATGAGACACAAATTCCAAAAATATCTTTTTCTGTTGTAGAGAAAACTGTATATTTTTGCCGAAAGCGAAAGGAAGTTAGGAGTGTTGATATGTTTTTAGCACAGCTTGGAAATAGTCGAATCTCTTATAACAGAAGGGTAGCTGAGCGTATACTCAGTGTCATTCATAGACCAAATTTGCCTTTGCGAATTAGAAAAATCAAAGGAGACTTTTCATAGCACCGACAAGCGTATTCAATTAAAAAATGATAAATGATTGCAAAGACGCTAATTAAACAAGCGTCAAGAGGCCATAAAAACCGCTGCCAACACACTCGTAACCTTTCTATTTGAGTTGCAAAAGCTATTCAAATAGCTTAATTTTTAATTAAAATACCTACACACACACACAAACACATGAACGCATGCCTACAAGTGCGCAATGTTCTGCCGTTGCCATTGCAAGCGAAAGGCTTATTACCATGCCACATACCAATTACTAAACACACACACACACACACATAAGTTATGTAGTAGGCTTGTACATGCAAATTACACTCACTTACCAACACATAAATAGTTTGACTAGTGCAAAGGCAGCTACTACAAATTCAATGAATGTTGGCTGAACTGCAACAACGCCGAACGCTTGGTTGATGGCAACTTCTGCTGTTTTGACTTGCTGCAGCGGCGCTGGAAAGCGAAAAAAAGACAGACTTAAATAAAAAAAAAATATAAAAAGTATAGCAAGCGGAAGTGAACGCGGCAGTAATTATAGCCAAGTGGCAGAAGTAGAAATCATAATACCCGGTTACTTGTTCCGCCAGCCAACTTTTCCCTACACTTGCCCCACTAATTGACGCAGGTATGACTTGGCCTTTTTTGATCCTTTGGCGCGCTGTGAAAGCAAGTACACTTTTCATTGTGTGCTTGTTGCTTATGGATTTGTGTCTAGCACATACACACGCGCCTATATATATATATATATATGTGTGTGTGTGTGCGTTTGTGCGCAATTTCTGAGGGAAATGTGTTTAATTAGACCTTTAAATGCGCGCGTTCGCGTACAAATGAAAACTTTTATAATTAAGCCATGAAGTGTGCACAGGAATTGAAAAGCCGCACCGCGCGTCTGTACACCGCTCTCCGCCACTTCCTTTTCCCCCGGTTGCTGCGCGAATTTCTCTTCATTATGCTGGTGGCAGGGCTTGCCACATGCAGCACCTACGTTGTAAGTGTAGAAAAGTGCTAGATTCATTGCTTGAACCTTTGCTGCTAGGCACTTAGGTTTCATGTATATATGTATGGGTGACGGTATGCCTAGATAAATTTATAATAATTTTTCGTTACAGCTTTCACCTCGCGCCCTTTATTTGCGCGCCTACAGCTTTAATATTGCGTTGCTTACTAGACGAGCTGTCTTTGAGAATTCTTGCTAATTTGACAAACAACAAAAACATGCCAATATGAGCACTACAGTTAGGACTGCTGTCAAATTGGTATAAGACTGGCTCAAGCCAAGCTCAAAGCAACCAAAAGTTGTAGAATTCGTATTTCAATATCTAAGTAGTAGATTACTAATACACACTCATTCCTACAAACACAAAAATATATATATTTCTTATAATCACTTTCTCAGTTAACTCTCAGTTAACTCCAGCCGAACCCGGATAAGTCCAATAGTCCTCCACTGCCTGCTTTTCCAACCAGTTGCCACGCTGTTGTTGTTACCACAGCACCACTCCTTTCTTGCAGTCCCTTCGCTTTTCCACTTTTACAACTCATACATACAAACACACCTTACCCAACTTATGTAATGCTTTGTACGCATACGTAACTAAGTTGCAAAGGTTTGTTGCAGTAACAGAGTAGCGCTCATAAAAAGGATTAATTGCGCGCAATTAAAGAAAATATATTGCCAACTGTGTACACGCCCACTTTAATGCTCAACTCGCCTGCTTTCACCAGCTAGCATGCTATGTTGCTACATACCTAGCTGATAGAGTCAACACTCGCCTCGCCATCAAATTGTGTTATGTGGTGGCAACGTCAGAGCTCACTTGCCTACTCATAACTCAAACCCTAGCAAAGCAGCAAAGATTTAAGCAAATGCTAGCAATATTGTGCAGAGAAAAGATGGAAAAGATGTTTGTAGATGGGATGCGTGATTAAGAGATGCATTATATGCACTGAAGAAAATGATTGGTGCAAAAGCAGTTCAAAAACAAAAGAGCACGATGACAAAAGTTAAGTTCGGTTGCACCGAAGCTATAATACCCTTCACTTTTGATAGCATAAAAGGTATGAAAATATATTTATGCTGATGTCGATGGATTAATTTGGCTGGGAGTTATGAGCTATAGTAGTCCGGATGTTCGGATAATGAAGTTTTTGCCGCCAACAAGAATCCATGATAAATTTCTTGACGATGTCTCATCAAACTAAGAAGTTTTCCATACAAGGATATGATTTTGAGCGTACAATTTGTTTGACAGCTATATGCTATAGTTATCCGATCTTGTCCAATACAAAAGTTTTTCATACAAGGACTTGACTTCGACCGGTCACTTTGTATGACAGCTATTTGCTGTAGTGGTCCGAGCTAAACAATTTTTTCGAATATTGTAGAATTTTCTTGAAGAATGATCCATATCAAATTTCATGAAGATATCTTGTGCAATACAAAAGTTTTTCATACAAGGACTTGACTTCGACCGGTCACTTTGTATGACAGCTATTTGCTATAGTGGTCCGAGCTAAACAATTTTCTCGAATATTTTAGAATTTCCTTGAAGAATGATGCATGCCTAATTTCGTGAAGATATCTTGTCAAATATAAAACTTTTACATACAAGGACTTGAGTTCGATTGGTCACTTTGTATGACAGCTATATGTTGTAGTGAACCGATATGAATAATTTGGTCGGAGATTGTAGAATTGCCCTGGAAAATAATGCAAGCCAAATTTTGGTAAGGTATGTCGTCAAATAAAGATATTTTCTATACTAAGACATGATACAGATCGTTCAGTTTGTATGACAGCTATATGCTAAAGCAGTTCGATATTGCCCATTGCGACAAATAAAAAGCCTCTTGTAAAAAAAAAGCTTTCGCAAAATTTGAGATTAACATTTCAAAACATGAGCTCGTAGTGTTGGTCCTTTATATACTATTTATAGGATTCCCGGTGTTCCTTCTGAGAGTTACACACACAGTCGAATTTGAAGCTTTAACGGGGTTTCATTTCCAAAATGAACGAGGCAAGCTAAAATTAGAAGTGCGCTGGGTTTAGGATTCACTACGTAAAAACACACCCGAGTGCAATGAACCCAAAAGCCTTCCCGGTGTTGTAAACTCGGCTATAACCTCGAAAGCCTCGAAAGACTTTCTTTCAGAGAGATGAGCATTTACTCCGACAGCAGAGCGACAATACTAACTTGAGCTCGCACACTGTGCTTTCAAAGTTAGTTAGGGAGTGCCTAATCTCACTAGATATAGAACCAAGCTACTTCATTATCAAACTTGTTTGGTTTCTTGATCATAGTGAAATCATTGTTAAGTGCATATCCGATTAGCTAGCCAGAGCGGGCAACTTTCCACCGCTCACATTGGTATAAGATCGAATTGGTGGATCCGTGGTGTCATTTCTCGTTCTAACAGTGGACCTATAAACCTCATATGCGACTAGCTTGCGTTGGTTGATGGCCAGACTCTGCGCGACTGCAAGATACTTCTGGTCTAGAGTAGAAGAGATCTACTGAACTCTTTGCCTTGACAAAATTCATCTTATCGTAAACGTAGGACTTCTTGCTAGAAATCGTAGGACTTCTTACCGAACACTATCATATGGGCATTTATGCTGTAAAGCTAAAGATACAAATTGCCAAAGTTGTTTGGAAGAAGTTTAGGTAGGTACTCACTTTCTCGAACCGCTAGGTGAACTAGCCACTTTTTCCTCCACTGTACAGCTTTTGCAAAACTAAGGTTGAAACATCTAAGCAATCAGTCGACATTTGGCGAACCAGGAGACATAGTCGAAACTGATATTAGCCTTCCCAACAAATTAGTGATGGACTTAAAGCTCTTGGTCCATTTATGAGGTTTTGGATGATTAATTTATATATCGATGGTCAGTCGATCTTTGGTTGACAGTCACTTTCTCGGACCACTTGGGGAACCAGTCGCTTTCTCCTCCATTTTCAAGCTTTACCAAGACAGTGGTTGAAACATCTCGTTTTATGAAGTCCGGCTATAAACTGTCCAGCTGAGTTCGTTTTGGGGATCGACCATTTAAACTAACCTAACTTGAACTAAGAGTATTCCGTAGCTTAAAAATCAGTACTTTGATCATTTAATTAAAAAATTAAAATCTTCTTACTAAAAATCCTGCTACAATCCCAGAAATATACATTCTGGGAAGATCACGGTTATTATGTTAAAATTGAGACACTTACAACAGATTAGGCGTCGGGATAGAGGAGATTTAAATGTCTTCTTCTCTCCCATGAAGTAGAACTTTGTCCAGTGGTCCCATGGGAGTGAAATAAGATGGGAGTAGGTTAGGTTTAGCGGATTAAAGTCCCGCACTCCGGCATACGACGCTTCCTTTTACTATAAAAAAGGGCAATCAAGGACAGAAAAATAAGTAGGAGTTCTTTCTAAGCTGCTGGATGTTAGATCAAGCTGCGATTGAGTCATTTTTGTACTAATCTGATTTCACATATCATGTTAGATGAGTACCATTATGGTATCCGTGGTTTTCTCAACAAAAAAAGTTTAAATTTATAAAGCTCAGCAGTTATCTTTTTCTGGAAGTGTAACTGACTTGAATTCCCTTTAACAGCATCCAGCAGTAGGAAGTGGCATAGTCAGTTCGTTGAAGGAGTGGCAAGTATAGAGATTTCTGAAAGTGAATGCCTTTAAAGTTACACACATGTCGTTTATACACACCTCTATACATAGCTAGGTGTATTTGTATATTTGAGTTTCATTAAGAAATACGGAGGAGCGAACTTATAACCCAGCGGTGGCGTCTACACTACCTTTCCTCAACCACACCAACCAACTTTTATATACCAAGGAAGCTTACATAAGTGAATCAAAAGCACGAGTGCTTGAATGTGTTGGTGTGTGCGTGCGCGCTTTGAGTATGTCAACCGCCAAGCGATTCCGCACGTGTACTTAAATTCAAAGGTATAATCTATAATAATGCACCCGAGAAGTACTTGTAGATAATAATATACAAAATAAGAAGACGCAATGATAAGGACCGTGGAGGATGCCTGACTCACATATACACGCCGTGTGTGTGCGGCGATGCGCAATTTTCGTTAACATTTTCCTTTTGTAAAGCCAACTTTGACGTTAACTTTCGACTTTGTGGGTTATTTTCAACTCAAAAATTGCACGAAAATTGCGGTTACACGTCGGCGGCGAAAGGAAGTTGCACGTGATGGCGCGCAGGAAGGCGCTGCGCAAAGAAATGGGAAAGATGTTCGCAAAATGAATGGCGGGTGCTTATAAACTTAAGTGTATATATTACATACTTATAAGTACTTATGCAACATATATGCTGGCAAGCACACACCCAACACACACACAAACCCACCGACCGACACATGCTTGAATACAATTTTATTTGAAGGTATTCAAAGCGTTTAAGCAACGAAAAGTTTTCACAGCAGCAGCTCTCTGTGTACATGCATTTGTTGTGTGTTTGCCACGCAGCGGGTGGAGGCGGGGTGCTTGGCAAATGAAAGGGTTGTCGATTGAGGTCGTTGAAGCGCTGTGGTTATGTGCTTAGGGCGACCATTAACGAAATACTAGCATATATGAAGGCGTTAGAGCACATATGCGCGTTAGTACATCAATATTTGCACACAGGCACGACTAAAGCACACATATGCTGATATATGTACACGTGTGTGCGCCTCAATTGCGCTTAATAGCTGAGGTTGGGCATAACTGCGCGCTTGTACTGCGTAAAATGTAGCATACTGCTCTGCGCCGCATATAGACTGTCGCTCCAGCATGTGCCGCTGTGTGTCCATTTCAGCGTCAACGTCTGCTTGTGGCACCATGAAGCGCGCCCAGCAGATATGCGTGTCCGTAGCACTCGAGTTTTTTGGTTAATACGCAATTTCGTTGGATTTCTGCGTGTGTGTATGTGTATTTTCGCTGAGTTAAGCGGCCAAAAGGTCAAATGTAAATATTTTTCGTTTAACGGTAATGGATGCTTATTTACAGCTGGTCGCATAATTTCGACAACTTCATAATTTGCAATTTGCCAAAGCCTTACACAGCTGCAGCCGGAAGCCAGTTTTTGTGGAGGTTTTCATGCTGTTATCCATCAAATTGAGCAGATGAAAGTTGCAGATGTGTACATTTTTGGCGGTAATAGCGAAATGAAGTGTATATGCAGATACACAAAATGCTAGAAGACATGTGAAAGGGTTCTATTTTTGCCACTACCTAGGGTTGCCTAAAATTTAAGCATTTTTAGCGCTTTAAAAATGAGAATTTTTTGTGGTTCTTTAGGTTTTTATGAAAATCTTTGATGCTTACGCTTACAATTTACGCTAATAGATATCAATTTTCGATTTTGGCAGGAGCTGCATGCACCTGAAATGTGAAGGTGTCGCTGTCCAGCTGGTTGATGTCTCCTTTTAGTAGAGGCTCACATCACCGCCGTCTAAAAAGTGCGATGGATGGGACAAAAACTGAGGCGAGTGGGTTCTTGTGGCATTTACTACAGTGCTCATATAAAGGAGCGGGAGAGAGACTCCGTCGCCGAGTACTGGCATTCACCCCCGTCGAGGAACGTTTAGCCACAATTCGCATCAAAGCAAAGATTTTCACCAAATCGCTGATTTGCGATATGGTTAACTGTAGTACTAGATTCCAACATAGAAAAATTCACCAAGCTACCTGGCTCAAGTGTTTTAGACATGCGTACGATCCGAAGTCCTAACATCAACACTTGCAGCAAAAAATGCAGGTCAACAAGCAAACGAAGGGTTCAACATCGAGAAGCTGCAATCACAATATACGGTCGAATGATTTTCTACTCGACTTGCACTCCTGCTCTCTGAGAGCACTCATCAGCAACTCGGTATAAGGGAAATGTGGGACGGTATTTTAAGCTCCTTACGTACAGCCGCAAATGAAACCATTGGCTGTCGAAAAAGCAAAAGAACAGCTGGTACGGTGATGAGTGCCGCGTTGCATTGGAGAGAAAACAGACTGCCTACCTAGCAACATTACAATCAACCACAACACGTGCGGGATGGGATAAATACCGAGAGCTGAAAAGGAAGCAAGACGCATTTCCAGACAAAAAAAGAGGGAGGCTGAAATATGTGAGAATGAAGGGCTAGAAAACTGACCGACAGGGATACTGCTTTCGAAAAGATGCGGCGACTAACAGCAAGTGTCAAGACCGGAGCATACTCTTGGTGATTTAGTGACTGATGCCCAGAGCATACTGAAATTATGGAGGAAACACTTATCCAGCCCGCTGAATGACAGCGAAAGCATAACACCTGAAGATGGTGAACCCGATTCCACAATCGATGACGATAGAGCAGACGTTCCATTGCCCGACCATGAAGAATTTCGAATAGCAAGTACACGGCTGAAGAACAGTAAAGCAGCGGGGGCCGATGGCGGATTGCCGGCTGAACTTTTCAGATACGGCGGCGAAGAACTGGTAAGGAGCATGCATCAGCTTCTTTGTAGAATATGATCGGACGAAAGCAAGCCCGACGATCTCAATCCACAAGAAGGGAGACCCCACAATCTGTGCCGTGGGATAAGTCTCTTTAAATTCACATGAAAGGTTCCGTCAAGCGTACTGTGTGAAAAATTAAAGTCCACCGCCAACAGACGGATTGGATGTAGCTTTGGAAAATCAACAACTGACTAGATATTCACGATGCACCAAATCTTGGAAAAGACCCTTGAAAAGAGAATAGACACGTACCACCTCGATATTTGATTTTAAAGTTGCAAAACTAATACAGCTGATATCTTTATACAGATGTTTATTATATTAATTACTTTTTACGCACTTCTGACTCATTTTAAAGTCTTCACTTTGCCCACTGAGTCATTCTGAGCCTGCTTAGTCACAGCTAAGCCACGGCCCACACCTATTTTACAAGAAAATATTAAAAAGGAAGTCTTGCATTTCAACGCTTTACATTTGCATATGCGTTGATATATGTACATATATATGTGTATTTGTTGTTGTTTTTCTTCTTGCATGACAGTCTTGCACGAATGAATGACATTAATACTTGACGTTGTCGCAGTCGTAAATTAGAAAAGCTGTTACGCGCCTGCCACGCGCACGCGGTTACTTGTACAGCAACAACAACACAGCTACACTGTCGCCCCTACACTCGCGCGCTAAATTCGCTGATTTTGATGTGCTGGAAAAAATGTGCTCGTAAATTTCGAAAAATATGCACAAAACTGCTGTTACAGCTACCGTTGTTTAGCAGCGAGTTTCGCTATCGCTGCTGTTGTTGTTGCTGCCGTTACTTCACTCACTGCAACGCGCGTATTTCACTGCCACCGTTGGCTGCTTGTCTGTGTCGCTGTGATTAATTTGACGCAATTGTGTTTTATGAGACGAAAATCCTTTAAACGCGTTTCGCGCACATCAAAAGCGCAAATTTAAAGAAAACCGTAGCGCACACGAAGACGACAGCGCCATAACAAAATGCTAGTTGGCATGTTAGATGTCTGTGCGGTAAGTGGGTGAAATTTCTAATTTAGTCAATATGCTGCTCTCGAATCGTGTGAATTTAATGCTGATGCGCTGATAAGAGATTTATGCGTTTCATATTCGGCGCCTGCTGCTTGCATCGACGACAAATGGCGCGTGCGAACGGCGCGATAATGGCAGAGAATGACATTTTATTGCAGCATATTTTGATTTTGCATATTCCACACTTTTAAAAGTAATATGAAGATGAAACTGAAGCAGTTTGGTATGCTTACAAATATTAATAGAAGTGGCAAGAGAACGCAAATACAATATTTTTTGTGAGGAAGGGCGTCGTAAAATATAAGAGAACAAATAGCAGAGACTTTAAGATGATAGAGCTATAAAAATAAAAGAAAAAAGTTAACTTGAGTTGTACTGGAACAATAATAGCCTTCGTGAATACCAAAGAGTAATTACAAGAACTTGATCCTTGATTCGTCAGTTTGTATGACAGTTACATATATGCTATAGTGATTGAAATTGAGTAATTACTTCAAAGATTATTCAGTTGCTTTAACCAATAATACCAAACAAATTTGGTGAATATATCTCTTCAAATAAAAAAGTTTTCCATACAAGGACATGGTTTTGAGCATTCGATTTGTATGGCAGCTATATGCTATAGCGACTCGATCTAAACAATTTCTTCGAAAATTGCATTGTCAACTTGGGCGATGGCTCATGCCAAATTTGACGGAGGTATCTCCTCTAATAAAAAAGTTGTCCCTACAAGCACTTGATTCCGATTGTTCGGTTTGTATGGCAACTAAAGCTAAAGTGGTCCGATATCGGTTCTTTCGGCAATTGAGCACCTTCTGGGAAAGAAAAGGACGTGTGCAAATTGTTTTCTCAAAAATAGACTGTAAAGTTACAACTGATTCTGGACCATGCCCATTCAGACTTGCTGTTGGTTCGCACATGCCAAACCCTTTACTACAATGTCTTTGCTTGTGAATGGTCCACGGAACTGCATTAATGTGAACCAATATATCGGTATACCAGACTAATCAATCTGTTCATCAGGCAGGCCTTTCAGATCTAGCGGTCGTTCATTCTTCCGCTTTCATTGCGTTGCCAATCTTCTAAACTCTTGCTGACTATCGCAGACCAAATTCTCAGACCTATACCACACCAGTTTCGATTATTTGTTAATCACCTCAAGATGTTATTCAACGTAACTCGATTCGTTTTACGCTTCTCCATATTTGCTTTCTCGCCCCCAATTTCTTCGCTGCAGAAAGAAAAATTTGTCCTGTCTATCTTCGTGGTCATATTTGTGGAAATATTCTCTAAAGCAATCGATTTTTAGTCTAGCAAGCTGACGATTTCTTACAGTAAGCCAGTCTTTGATCACTCCATTTTCTCATTTTCTACGCTACTACTGCTACTGCGTTAGCACTCGCGTATCCGATGATCTTCACCTCCCTGATTAATAATAGGTAGTAGTGCAGCCCCTCGTAGACTACATTTCACAAAAGTGGACCAAGCAAAGAGCCCTGTGATTTTCCACCCATTACCGTATCTGGTTCATGGGATGGCTTATTTGGCTTCTGTAACAAGACAAGCCGCTGCTTCTCTGGAGTTAACCTGGTCTGGGGTTACGAGTATGTCTGTGTCGCTTGAATTACATCCACCTCGTTGACTGGTGTGATGTCTAAAGAGATTTACTGAATATCTGATATCTTTGAAGATTCCCCCTCCGAAAACAAAAAAACATGGTTTATTGAAATCGAATAGATAATCAGAATCGTTGATCTCCAATATGGATACCTGTCAAAGGAGAATACAGTCTGCATGATTTTATGACAGTTATCTCGTCCAACTGCTGACAAACATTTGATTATATAGAAGATATGGCGATGAATATGCTGTTAATCTCAACAAATCTGAGTGGATCACTTTCTCTCTCTCTCTCTTTATTCTCTGATATGTTGAAATGGTTAAGCAAGGTATAATAGACAAACTTCACAAATTCTTTGCTTATCTATGTATATCTAATCCAGCTTAGAGTACTTTTATGACAACTACGTATTCTTGAAGCCACCCCCTGACAACAGCTTGTTGATGTAAAAAATCTGGAAAAGAATATAATGCTCGTAGTGAAGTAGATCTCACCAAATCTGACTGGATCTCTCCAGCCAGAGTACCGAAACTACAAATAGATCAACCAAGGCTGCGTGCGCAATTAAGCAATCGCAAGAACTTGGATCTTGGCTGCATCTTTTTAACCAATAATCCAATAAAACAATTTGATTTCATCTGAACGGAAATAAATTCTTTTGAACCAATTATCCAAGAAGACAACTTGATTTGTCTTTACGAAAATGCCGGTTTTTTCAAGGTCAAACCAGATCTTGTAATATGAGTGATCAGAGTTCGATTCTACAGTTTTCATCTTTCGTTGTTAAATTCGCCATTGACAAGCGCTTGAGAATTTTAAGATAATTATGGCACTATCATTGTGATAAACGTTATGTGGTTTGCTGCATGCCACACATACTATTATCTACCAAAAATGCCATGAACAACGGTGTTGATGCAGCTACATAACTCCATCTGTTTCAATGCTGTACTGGGCTGCCATCACTGTCGCTGTGCTTTATCCACACGATTGAGTGAAGACTAAAGCGTAATGCGGTTGCAGATATGTGTTTTAGGGTGGTTGAAAGTAGGAGGAGGCAGCAAAAGCCGAGGTGTGGAACTTTAATACGCTAAACCTAACTTACTCACAACTCCAGACTCTCCCACGGAACCGCCTGATTAAGTATTACTTCGTGGGAGTGATAAGACATTTAAGACGCCGATATGTCTCAGTTTTGTCATGATTGAGGCAGCTTTCCAGTTCTCAGTGGACTAAGAAATGGAGGTAGTCAGGTTTTCCACCGTAAATCTACCTCCGAGTGTAGTTTTAAGTTTTTAGTTTAAGAATACATGCTCAGAGTCTTCAAAGCACTTTGAACACGTCGGACAATCCGAACTTATGTCGTGCTGGAATCTGTACAGGTCCACTTAAATATTGTTATTAAGTATTAGGGTTAGACGCAATTTCAGATCCCCCTGTCGGCTGTATATGCACGAAAGGATGTCCGGTATCATTATGTGAATCGACCGTCCTTTCAGTGAGGCTTGCCAGCGCTGCTGACATAAAACTGACTTTCTCTTCTCTTTTGGCTCTCATAGACGGCTCTGATAACTTCTACATATACTCGCTCATATTCGTCACCCTGGATATCATCTTACTGGCTATTGATTCAGCAGCCTCACTTGATATTTTTCGGAAAGCTCTAATAACTCTTAGTGCCGACAGCTTGTACACTGTGCTTATTTGTATGGCATATGTGAACTTACGTATATGCAGGGTGCCAGAAAACATTTTTACGTAGTGGCTGCTGTTACATTCTGTAAGTCCTAGCATAACCCTGGCAACATCACACCCTGATTTTCGGAAACAAAGCATGATCACCCCAAAAGACGCACTTGCTAACTTCAAAGGATTGACTCACATCCACGAGTAATCCAAGTAATTTGCTGGCTTGCAACAAAATGTTGCAAGTGCCTGTAGTAGCAACCACAGCGCAACTGCTGTGTTTACGGTCGCAACGTGCGAGATCAAAAGTCATAAAAATAATGGACATTTCAATGCTGAAACCCAGGAGGCGCTGAAGATGCAACGCGCAAGGGGAAGCAAAGTTAAGCGCGATCTAAGCAATCAGTTGACGTGAGTGCAGGCGGCGAGAGCGCAGTAAATGTTGTGTCGAAATTTGCCCGCTTTCACTCGATAATGACAGAGATTAAAAATCTACTCAAAGGCGAACGGCAATGATTATGCGGCGGGACGCGAGCGGCTAGCGCGTATATAGACACACAGAAGCCGCGAACTAAAGCAAAGGCGACAGGCTGCCACATAAAGTGGCACCTATACATAAGCAATATATACACAAGATGAAAGCTTGTGCAGATGTGTATATGTGTATGTGATATATAGGCTTGCCCTCGTGCAACGCAAGCCATTAGCAGGCATTCAAAGGCAAACAAAAGCAACGGATCTACGCTGAAGCGCTACAAGCTTACAATGCGGATGGTTGAGCACTGGTAGAGCGGAGGGGCAGCGGCAGCATATGGGGCGTGCATATGCAATGACGCAAGGAAACAATTACAAGCAACGTCACAAAATGCTTTGTAGGCACTCGAAGCGCAATAAAAGCGCGCGGGCACGGTTAGGGGTGGCGCTGGCAAGGCGCAACTCTCCGCCAACAACAACTGTTTGGGGCCAGCAAATGCGCCTAAACACCATTAGGTAGCAGCCCATAATCGCTGCGCGCCGTAATGGCCACACCGGCAATGCTGAGTATTTTTAATGCCACCAAATCGCTTATAGCCGCCCAGCTGCCACCTACCGTCTCAACGGCCGCACTGCGAGCACTAAGTACCGCGCGCTGGTAGGCATGTGCGCAGCACTGCGAAGGGGCTGCAAGCATATTCGCAGTCACGTTGCATAAACAAACAGCACAAGGCGCGCGCTGAAAGGAAGGAAAGCATATAGAGCTGGCCATAAAAGGTAGATGGCAAAAATTACATATCGCACATACAAACACACACATATACTTGGAATACAACACACTGTAGCGCAACGTAGAAAAATTGGAAACAAAATATGAGTACGCATTTAAGTTGCTACTAAAAAAATCTCAAAAAGCGCTATGAAAACGTTAATGGCAACGCAAACGTTTATGGTTATGTCAGCGCAGTGTCGCGCAGGTGGAGCACACTTTTTTCGCAGAGTGTCGCCCAACAACAATGATACGATGGTGGGCAAAATAGCGGAAAACGAAAAATGTTTCCGCAATGCATACGTTAGACAGAGGTGGAGGTGTGCGGGAGTTGGAGGAAATGTGGAAGTGGGAGATGAAATGCTGCTGCGAAGTTGCAAGTGACGGCCAACTTGTTCAAAAACGCCTGTTTGCCCATAAAAGACGCGTATTATAATAAAAAAATTATTTTATGAAAAACTATAAACGAAAAAATTGTTTTAATTTTTTCAAAAAAAAAACCGTTAGTAGGCGTGGAATGGCAACAAAACGCATTAATATTTATATCGAAAAACAAAATTTACAAAAGCAACATATTTCGTAGCAAATACATTTTTTCCTTTACCCCCACACTCGACGCCGCTGCACGCGCTATGCATTTGCACATTCAAAAGCTTGTACACAAGTGCATGCAACTGTTTTTTTTACGTTTTAAGGACTTACGCCGCAGCAAACACTCAAAGAGCGGCTCAGCATGCAAACGCACACATGCGCGTACACTTCACACTCGCCAACAAAGCAGCAGCACTTGACGGTGCACTTTCCACTAATGCATTCGCTTTCCTGGAAAAACGCACACACACATATATAATGGCAAAAATATTTGCATGTGTGTGTGTGTGTAATATGCTACAGCGATGTGTAAACTTGCCAGAAGTGCAGGATTAGCGGCGTTGTTTTAAACTTCGAACAGGGATTTTGCAGCGTCTACGCTTGCAACAGAGTGTTAAAGAAAATTGATTTTCAAAGGAAATTTTGAAAAATAGCAAATCTTACAAAGCTTGTAGCTTATAAGTTGATATGATGAGAGTTAATTTGTCGATTAACTACTATCCGACTCAGCCAGACGCCTGTCTGTAGAAACGCAAACTAGACTCTCAGTTTTTGAGATATCGTGCTTAACTTGTGCACATTACTTTTTATTCACAAGAAATCCCTCATTTGTTGCAACCGGCTTTATCGGACAACTATAGCATATGGGTGCCATACAAAATGAACCATCAAAATCATGTATTTCTATAGAAAACTTTTTTGTTTGCCTGGATATCTCACTGAAATTTGGCATGAATTATTTTCGAAGGTCATGCTACAATCTCCGCGTAAATTCTTCATATCGGCCTGCTACAACATATAGCTGTCATACAAAGTGACCGATCGTACTCAAGTACTTGTATGGAAAACTTTTGGATTTGATAAGATATCTTCACAAGATTTCGCATGGATTATTTTCTAAGATAATGCTAAAATATGTAGCGAAAATTACTTGATCTCATTAACATAGCCTATAGCTGTCATACAAATTGACCGACCCAACTTAAGTCCTTATATGGAAAACTTTTCCATTTGTTGGGATATCTTGGCAGGAATCATTATCCAAAGAAATTGTACAATCTCCGAGGAAATTTTTCTGGTCGGCCCAATATAGCGTATAGCTGCCATACAAACTGAACGATTGGAATCAGGTGCTTGTAGGGAAAACTTTTATATTTCTCGAGATATCTTCACGAAATTTGGCACGAATTATTACCCGCAGCAACGGTATAATCTCCGAAGAAATTATTCAGATCGGTCCAATATAGCGTATAGCTGCCATACAAACTGAACGATTGGAATCAGTTGTTTGTAGGGAAAACTTTTACATTTCTCGAGATATCTTCACGAAATTTGGCACGAATTATTACCCACAGCAACGTTATAATCTCCGAAGAAATTATTCAGATCGAACGGCTATAGCATATAGCAGCCATACAAACTACACGCTCAAAATTACGTTCTTATAAGAAAAACTTTTTGATATTACGGTATATCCTCATAAAATTTGCCAGGAATTGTTTTTTGGGCAACAGTATGTAGTATCTGAGGAAATTGTACAGATCGGTCTAAAATAGCATATAGCTGCCATACAAACTGAACGATCAAACGTCCATGTATGGAACCATTTTATATGTTCTAGCTTCGTTGTAATGGAAGTGAATGTGTTTTCTGCTTTACGTTAAACTTTATACTTTATAAGCTGCTTTGCTGTGGTTTAAGAAATAATAAATAGTTTGCTTCCTTCACGTTTTTAACTCCAGAAACACTGCTGCTAGTATTTAGCGGAAATCTCTAGAAGCTAAATCTGCACAGCAGGTATGTTATTATACTTATGCATACATATATGCATATAATATATGAATTTATATAGTACACACATGTATGTATGAATGTTTAACGCTGCCACTCACTTTCATCGCACACATGTAGCAATGAAGATAAGAAAATGCACAACTATGCGCCAGTTATTACAGATTATTAAGGATTTGCGGAAGGACACAAAACCAAAGCACACTTACACACATACATATGCAAGTACCCTCACAAAACAAAGCACAGTTGAAACAAACAATTACAGCAACTCCAACAAGCATGTAAACTCGAAAAGTTGCTGGGGGGGCATGTGTGTCTGCTAGTTTGTGGCAATATTATTAATAAGCGCAAGAGGAAGAGTGAAAATTGCAACAGGATATTAATATCCACACACGTGCGTATAATTACAGCTACATGCAGATAACTGCACGCACAACGCTACTTATATAGCTAACTTTTTTTCTGCTGTACTCGTATACAGTATGAAGGTGGCAGGCTGTAGCGGAAATGCGTTGTTGAGAGCTGCGCACAATGTTATATGCGCATATCAACACATGCATATATGCCTAGCTATAAATATATACATACATACACATACGTACATATAAGTGAGTTTGTGCGTAGCTGTATACATTGCCTGTATGCGCAGCATTAAGTTGTTATGTGTGTGCGAAGTCGTTTACAAGCGAGCTACAGCTTGCTTGTGAGCGTGTGCGCTGTGGTAATATAATCAGCTTACAGCACACGCATACCAATTAGAGGCCTGAAAGAGAATCCTTAATGTCGACTTACTGCTGGTTTGTGTTTGATTTCTCGAAAAGCAAAGAGTAAAACGAGTTTTCACGCAATCAAACGAACTATGCTTGCAAACCCACTTTGCATATTTTTTTAATAAGTAATATTAAACAAATTTTTTTTTGAAGCTAATTCCGTACCAACACAATTTTTTAAAACTGTAAATATTTTACGTATTTTATTTTAGTATAATATTTTTTTTAATATTTCCAATTTAGTGTACTTTCATTGCTTTTCTCACAGGGCTAATTCGTTTCATCTCCACTTATTGCGCATTTATTCCAGCTAACAGCACTCTAAAGCACGCACTTAATTATTTATGCGTACATTTGAACTTCCCTGTGAGTCATGTATGCGTAAATGGGAAAACCGGCGCTAATGAGTAAATCCTACAAAGGAAGCAGGCTTAAACATGAGCAATGCAGTAGGCATACTGAGAACGATAAAAATATATGAAAATATCAAGCTATTTCTGCGTCTATGAATATGCCACATAGTTACGTTATGCTTGCATTATTAAAATAGTAGAACTCAAAACGTAAACTACAGCTGTACTGAAGCTAAACCACACTATACAAATAAAGAAGTTTCCATACATGAACATGATTTTTTTTGTATTGTTTGTATAGCAGCTATATGATATGGCAGGCCGATCTGAGAAATTTCTGCAAATATTGTAGCGCTGCTTTAGAGAATAGGTCATGTCGATTTTCATGTAGATACCTCGTAAACTACAAAAGTTCGCCATACAAAAACTAGATTTTGTACGTTTAGTTTGCATGGCAGCTACATGCTATAGTCATCTGATCTGTATAATTTCTTCGTAGATTATACAGTTGCTTTGGGTAATAATTCCTACAAAATCTCGTGAAGATATCTCGTAAAATACAAAAGTTTTTCTTACAAAAACTAGATTTTGAACGTTCAGTTTGTATGGCAGCTATATGCTATCGTGGTTCGATATCGTCCGTTTCGACAAATGAGCTGCATTTTGAAAAGAAAAGAACGTGTACAAATTTTCAGATAGATATCTCAGAAACTAAGGGGCTATTGAGGGTATAATTTTGAGTATAATAGAGAAATTGATAATTGGTTAAACCAGAATCAAGTATAATTATATATATTAAAGATGTATATAAAATAAAGCTGGAACTAAGTATTCGAACACAAAATTTTATTTATTAATGATGTCCATATGTATATATGTATGTACATATGTATAAGAGGATGCAGAGAAAATTTTACATTACGTATTACACAGTCGTCATGCAAATGTTACTCATACGCACCGACACTCTCATTGTACGCTACAAAAGCTATACTTACATTAATGTACGGCAGAGATTACCAAGTTTAAAGTTAAATTTAATTCTTATATATAGTTTTATATAATTAACTTTTGGAAATCAATGATTTTATGTAATATTTTGTCGTGGCCAACGGCTTTTAACAAATGACAAAAATGCCTCGAAAGAAACTGTATGGGATTATGTAATTGCCCGCTTGTGTATGCATTAAATTATAGTAAATAATAAAATTTGTTATGTTTGAATGTAAGACTAGGGTTTTTTAAGCTCTCATAAAGTTGTGAAGCTATTATAGGCTTTAAAGCTATGCATAAGTATGCTCCTATCCTCAGGAAGAATTTTTAAAAGCCCGCTTTTATATTTTAATACTAGTCCCACAGTTTTTGAGACATCGCTCTGAAATTCCGCACACGTTCTTTTCGGCTCAAGAAGCTGCTCGTTTGTTGGAACAACTGATATCGGAGTACTATAGCATATAGCTGCCATGCATACTGAACGATCGGCATCAAGTGCTTGTATCGAAAGCTTCTTTATTTGAAAAGTTAGCTTCACGAAATTTGGCACAGATCATTTCCTAAGCCAATGCTAAAATATCTGAAAAAATTTTCCAGATTGGACGGCTATAGCATATAGCTATCATCCAAAGTATACAATCCAATTCAAGTCCTTGTATGGAAAATTTTTTAATTTGGCAAGATATCTTCACGAAATTTGGCACAGACTATTACCTAAGTCATAGCTATATTTTCCGAATATATTATATACATCGCATCACTATAGCATATAGCTGACATACAAACCATACAATCCAACTAAAGACCTTGTATGGAAAACTTTTTAATTTTACGAAATATCATCACGAAACTTAGCATGGATTATTGTCCAAACCAACGGTATACTCTCCAATGAAATTATTCAGATCGGACAACGGTAGCATATAGCTGCCATACAAACTGTCGTTCAAAGTATAGTCCTTGTTAGGAAAACTTTTTATTCTAGAAGATATCTTAACGAAATTTGGCAAAAATTATTGCAGGAAGCAACTCTATAATCTCTGCGGAAATTGCTTAGATCGGCCCACTATAGCATATTGCTGTCATATAAACTGATCGATTATAGTTAAGATAAATATCTGTATATAACCTTTTTTGCCGCAAAATATGCACTATAATAAATATATAGGCTATTTTAGCTTCCGTGAAAACGAAATTAACTTTTTGTTTTTGCTTACCAATAAAATATGCATTATGGTTTTAAAGCGTCGAAACATATTTTACACAGCTACGCAATTTTTCCTACACAAGTACATAGTATATATCAAGGCTATACATGCAAATGAAGTACGCTACAACAACCTGTAGAAAATCCGCTTTTGAAGACTGACAGAATTAATTTCAATTGCGCGTCGGAGCATAAATAAGCAGCCTTGCGCTTACACAGCCACCCAAGCACACACCCACCCGTGCGCACAAAGTGGCGCTGCACAACCCCTACCACGACGTATACAATCAAACTTTTCCAACTTTCGTTGCGAAGTGGTTTTTAAACTTCGAAACCACAGCAGCGGCTTCAACACTTGAAAATGTCACTTTTATACAGTTATATTACAGCTTTGTTGAAGCATACACCGCCCCAACCTGCCCTCACAGCAACCGCACCAGCAACGTGTGGTTTCGACGTTTGTTTTTCTTTAATAGCGAAATTATGTAATCATAATGCCACACATGTGTACAAATGCGTACGACTGCTGGTGCTACTGTGTGAATGTGCGTGTGTTGCCACATATCCTTCTGCGCTTGTATTAATTATAAGTGTATGACCGCTTTGCTATTGCGTGCTTGGCAGCAACGCAAATTCAAATGCAACAAAATATAAATAAATATATAACAAAATATATAACTTATGTATGTGTAATATATGACAAAACCGTCTGCGACGCTCGCTTTATGCGCGAATTTCCGCGATTTCTCGCATCCTTCTTAATTTCCTTTGCTGTTCTCGCTACTTTGTAACCGCAGCACGTTTGGGCGCCTGAGCCGTCGCTATTCATTTCTTCATTTCTAATTTTAATATGCATTTTATGCCTTTACATGTGCTTAACGGCATGCTAGAAATTTACTGCTATTTTTAATGCGCGTTATGTGTAAATTTTTAATTGCATTGAAATGCTTTAACTTTGAGTGGCAGCGGGGCGGAGCAGGAATCGATATAACTTTATGAGTGCGCTGGGGTGGCGTTGCGCATATGTTAGGCGTGGCAATTTTAAACTGACAGTCAATTTAAACTAATTAAAGTACAAATAAATTTAAGCGAAATGAGAATGAAAAAATAATTCTATCATCGATTTTTTGGGTATGTGAGGTTATACAGAATATATCAGATAATATGAGTAGACCAGAAACCATACTAGAACACAAAAATTGGAGGCTAAAACAATTTTTACGATGTTTTTAGATTGGACTATATATCAGAATGTCTTAAAATCCTAAGCAGCCTAGAAATAATTCTCGACCGATACCTCGATAATACCTTTCACAAGTGCAAAGTGCATAAAAATATTGTTTTGCGATTTTGACCGGTCAGTTTGTATGACAGCTATAAGTTGTAGTAGTCCGAACCGAACTACTTCTTTAGAGACTGTAATGCTGCCTTAGAAAATAATACATGCAAAATTTTAAGAAGTTATCTCGCCAATTACAAAAGTTTTCCTTACAAGGACATGATTTTGATCAATCGGTTTGTATGGCAGCTATATGCTATAGTGTTCCGATCTGAACCATTTCTTTGGAGCTTGTACTGCTTTTTGGGGCAATAATTTCTGCTAAGCCTTATTAAGATATTTTCTCAAATAAAAAAGTTTTCCATACAACGGCCAGATTTTGCTCAATCAGTTTGTATGACAGCTACTAGCTATAGTATTCCAATCTGAATTATATTTCCTAAGATTCTCTATTTGTCTTGGATAACAATTTTTGCAAAATTTCGTGTCGATAACTTGTAAAATAAGAAAGCTTTCCATACAAGTACATGTTTTTGATTGATCAGTTTGTATGGCAGCTATACGTTATAGTGGTCCGATAGCTGCAGTTCCGACAACTAAACAGCTGCTGTGATAGGAAAGGGCGTGTGCAAAATTTCAGATCGATGTCTCAAAAACTGAGGGACTAGTTCACGTAAATATTTACCGAAGGCATTCTAAAGGGTTAGAATATGTCTTACTAATATTTACGCCAAAACTCTTGAAAAAGTCTATTTATGTCCTAAAACTTTAAATGCAACTTCAGTATTAAAACTTCTTCTCTAATAGCTTTGACAGCGCTTACGCGGTTACAGCCGACAATATGGAGGATGGAGCCATGTGTTCACACAAGTGAGGAAAGTTCTCTGAGCGCCATACACTTGGAAGTGGCCCGAAAGATTATTTTACATATGGCTCATGCAGCTCACGACTCCGGTCTTAGACAGGAGCCATTCGGCTGAAGGCGAGCTAAGTGAGAAGGCGAACTATCCTTCCCCAGGGTAGTGCGCAGGATTTGGGACCCGCCACGTAAAAAGGCTTAACAATGAAAAGAAGAAACAGTCTCCGATAAGAGACCCCCTTTTGATGATAATATTTAAACTAGTGCTGTGAAAATAAGGCTCTTCTGTATCTAAAGCGGCTTTGGATTCAACCGATTTTTGAAAGAAAAAACTCAAGAATAGAAATATATTCATTTGAAACTCAAAATTTCGCTACTTCGCCGATTTTTTACGAAAAGTGATTTGGTATATATCTGTTTATAATCTTTTACTTTACCAAACTGTCCAAATTGAGCGCAGTATACCGCTACTGAGGACTCTAGCACCTCTTACCCGGTTATAGCCTCTAGTACCTACAAATGGAGTCCAAACTCGCTGATCCTCAAATTTATGAAAGCAATAATTTTATTTTACTGGTTTTTGTTCTACTTTGCGAAACCATTAATTACAAAAACCGTTAACAGAATTTCTTTGCGTTTTTATTACTTTTTTGTTTAATCTTTGCTAAGTTTCGTTCACAATCTTAATTTCAATTATGTTAACAATTTGCATTTGCCCGCGTGTGAACATAAATTAGCGCCAGACCGAAATAAATTTCCAAAGTCGCCTATAAACAAGACACTAGATCAACAAATGCTGAGCACGCCAGCGGCGATCAGCGGTATAAACTTGTACGGCGACTTTTGCCAATTGCCGAATAAATCACTTTGGCGCCAGCAACTAACAAAACTTATTAATAATTCACTAATACAAAGCGCGCAGCTGCAAGTGTATGTATATGTGTGTGTGTTTTTGGCTGTGTGTGATGGATGGCAGCGACAAGCGTGCATAAACGCTCCGGCCAGCCGAACCAACGCTAACTTATTATGTTGATGAGACAGGGTATTAGCAAACAGCGCTAAGCGACTAGTGTAAGCGGGCTTATAAATATTTAGATGAATTGTGGATGCTACCACTTTAGAGGCGCCAAAATATGACAACGCGCAGCGTAGCTAAAGACGAGCGCGGTTAATACCTTTTAAGCCTGAGTGAGTAGTTGAGTGTATGTGTGCGTGTATGTGTGTGTGTGCCTTGGTCAAACAAAACTAATTTGGCAAAAATCAACATGCGATTGCCATAAATATTAATCCGCTGTGCAGCTAGTCAAGTGTAACGTGCGACGCCTTTTGTTTGTGGCAGCAGACAAATTGCTGAATCAACAAAAGTGTGGAGCAGAGAAGTGGCGAAAAAAGTGCCAAATAAAGCACAGGCACGCAGATGTTTGCAAATGCTTAATAAAGCAATGCCAACCAAAGTTTCACCGAGCTCTCGACTATACAAAGTGATTTAAGACTAAAAATCACAAAACTTTCGCCAAAAATTAGTAATAAATAAATATTATATATATGAAAATAGCCAAATTGGAGAAATGACCACAAAAGCCAGTGGTCACAAACAATAAACAACAGCAATAATAAGAACAATAGGAGGCACACAACAGGACTTCAGTTGATATGGAGGGGGGGACGCAAATTCAGAAAGCAAAAATGAAATTAGAACAAACTTTTTGACATAACAAAGCGCACGCATGTTAATTTAGGAATAGAACACAGAGCTGTCCAACTAGAGATGTACATAGTTGGGAACAACGAGCAGCAAATAAGCCCTTGCAAATCCAACTACTTGTAGTGGTAATAAACAAGCTTAAACTAAATCCATAAACACATATTTGTATATAAATCTATACATACATATATACATACATGCATACAAATATATACATATCTACATGTGCCTTGGTATTAATTTACTCACGTTTCTGTGTTCTGTATTTACGGAAATGTGACCCCCACAGCGCAACACCTAACCGCTCGCCATTAATCATAATGATAAAGCAGCGCCAGTTCATATCAAGTGTTGTATAGGTTTATAACGGTCAATGCATTGCAGAGGTTATGCATACTGACACCTAAACTTGTATGTGTGTAAATATGTATGCGGAAAAATAATCTCGTTATATACAAATTCATCACTCTTTAATTGCTTTACTAACATAGATATTTAGTTATGTGGATTAGAATGAAGTTGCGCGCTTTCGTGCAGTAGTTAGAGGTTATGTAGCTGGCATCCAATAACGGTAGAGAGGTCACATACTTATTTCAATAATGGAGTTAAAGTAGTAACAGCAGCGGATTAAAATTGAAACTAATTAATAACGGAACAAGTAATACATGATGCTTGATGACAATTAAAAAACTTACTTTAGATCCAATAAAATAAAGATTTTTCTAGACTCGAACCACTCGAAACTTTCTTTAAACCAACTTTAGTTTCAAAAGAATAACGATTTTGATAGAATTGAAATTTTCTTCGAAACTAATTTAGGTCCAATAGCAGAAAGACTTTCTAGAATCTATGAGATTCGAACGTCTAGAAAGTTTTTGAATTGATTTTGTAGATACATGGTTGGTATTGTGCCTCTGACGTTTTGCAACTGGTTCAACCAAAGAAGTACACATTATATGCTCTTTTTTTGCTTACAATGGATAAAAAAAACTTGACCTAGACCCCATATAATTAATATCATGACGGTCACCCGGCTTACTGTATTGCATAAGAATGATGATTGTATGTGAGGAACCTTTATGAGACTTTGGGCGCATTTTATTAGTCTTTGGCCTTTTGACTGCATGTAATATTGGCTACGATGGCTAGGTTATGTTTTCCGTATAGATAAAAACACTACAACTTTGAGAGTATTCGACGCAGTACCCTCCGCAGGCAGCAGAGGAAGACCTCCACTCCGTTGGAAAGACCAAGTGAAAAGGAGGACTTAGCTATACTTAAGCGGTGTCTGCGTCAATAAAAAAGAAAAAATATTCGCAAAAACTAGATAAAATAATAATCTATACTATCTCCTATATACTAAATATAAGATCTTCAAACTTTCCTCAAAATTAACTGAACTTATAATATTAGATATACTATAATTTAATGCCATGTAAAATTGGTCTACGAACTACCCAAATTCCCATACAGTATATAGTAATAAATTTGCTTGGGTTCCGAACCTCTGGTTGACGTTTAGCACCTTAAGGTATTTCCCAGCCTTTGGTTCTGGCAAGTTGCAAGAGTATGCCAAGGTCGGTTAGATCCGAACATATTACTGCCTTACTTATTCCTGCCTGATGTATTTTGTTGAATCTATATTATATCTGTATATGTGACCTGGTCTACGGAAAGGGGGCTTAGGTGTCAAAAAAAAGGAGAACAATTAATGAGATAACAAGAAACTGATGATTATTTTTAACAACTTTTTCCAGAAAACTAGTTTTCGCACGTTAGCTCCCTTTTCGTAGATCAGGTCACATATAGAGTTTCTCGAGGAGAAATGAACTCGAAATTTTGGAACAATAGCTCAAAAACTCAGGGACCAGCTTTTGTATATGTAGACAAACGTACAGGCGAACCTGTCTAAATCGACTCGGCTCATCGCGCTGATCATTTATATATGAACTTTATAGAGTTTGCAACGTGGAAAACTTAATAAACTTTGTTCCGGGGTTAAATATTATAATATTGAGGTAGCGTAGGTTAAAAGTGGCATCTTTTTATTAGAAATATTTAATGAGAAATCTCAACGAACTATGCTGCTATAAACAGAAACTGTACATCTCTAGTGTGAAGTAATATAACTCTTATGCTCCAGGGTTGAGCTACAAAGTTCCAACAGAAATGCGAGGCACATAATAGCCAGTCTACGTTCTAAGGCTTGGTTACTTAGAGCACTCAATTTACTTATAATAATCCAAATATTTTAACTACAAAAAATTCATAACGGCTTTTTCTTTGATTAGCGCCTTGACTAGCAGGCTTCCCTTGAGCAGGTCACAAAACGAAAATTCCCACACTCACTTCCGTACCAGCGCTCCACCTACACATTTGACGCTTCATTATAAAGTGGCGTTACAATTAAAGTCCTAATTAAATATACATATGTACAAGTATATATGGGAATATGTATGTATGTACGCATGTACATAAGTGTGAGTGCCAATCAGCAGCACAAGAATTCGTGCGCTCATTTAGTTATCAGCGCGTAATTATTTTTCCTGATTGTTGGAAAAATAATTGTGAAACAGTGAAATTGAATTAAAAATATGCTAATTAATTCTCATACTTGCACGCACCGCTGTCTACGCTTCCGAGTTGGCATGTTTCATTAGCACAATACATTTTTTATGGACCCGCACCTTGTCGAAATGAATTGACCATAAGCAAACTGAAGTGAAACGAACTTGTCCAGCGCGCTACAAACACATGCCTATACAAGAGTATACATATATATATATATACATATATGTACACATACATATTAGTAAAGTAGAACTTTTGCAGCTGCTTTGTGCGACTCCCTACAAACATATGCGTGTGCGTGTGCGGTCAGCGGCTGCGGCTTTGCATAACTAGTCAGCTAGCCAAACGGCCAAACAGCCACTCATTCATCCGTCTACGCATAAATTGGCCGTTCTATGCGTTGGCATTTACATAAATGCGGGAAGTGGCTAAAATTATTATTTCCATTTTCATATTTTTCCAGTTATTTAATGTACATTTGTATTTGCGCTCACCGCAAAGGTGCTGGCTGACTGACTGCCTGTTTGGTTGGTTGCTTGCTCGGCTAGCGGACTTTCGTGGTCACAGCGCAAGGTGAGATACATGGAACAGCAGCTGAGCCTACAGCGTGGTGACACGGCAGTGTACTGGTTACTAACTTGCCAATAGCGGCTGTCTAGCATATTGACCAGTTCGCCCGCTTGCAGCCTACTCAACGGCTGGAACGCTGGCCAGACGTCTGGCGTGCCTTATCTTGTGTCGACACGCACATGTATCCGTGTGTGTCCGAATAAAGTGCTAATTTTGCATATCAGCTGCTATTCAACGCCGCTGTCACTTCATGAGCGACTGTCATATTTTCCACAGTCCTCATACCGACCACTAAGCAACGTGTTGCGGCTGCGGCTTTTTCGCCATTGCGCGTAAGCGGGTATACACGTACGCACCTAACGGCCACTCACGCATGTCGCACGCACTGACGCGCTCTTTTCTTACACGCAACGCTGACTGAGCTGTGGCTTAGACAACTTGACCGGTGCGACAAAAACGCCGTCGATTTGTAGGCGTTGCGGCGGCATTTATGCGTTTAGCTATGCTACGAGGCGTCGTAAAATACGCTTAAGTAACTTTTACAAATATTGTTCTTCCATCAACCGAAATTTTCCGAATTCGAAATTACTTTTCCGACCAACAAGGGCGGCTTAGTAGCGGCAAGCACTACAACAAATTGCTGAAAAACTCCGAAAATGTTTGATTCAATTCTTACTAATGAAGGCAACAAATAAATTTGGTCTGTTGTTGGTTCCGGTTGTTACCCTGGCTACACGCGCCGTATGGGCTCCACACAATTTGTGCGGCGTCCGTCTGCTCGCTGGGTCACGAACGTGGTCTTGCGTTACAACAACTGCGCCGCTAACAACGCCAACGCACAGCATAAAACCGCCACTAAGTCCACCGAGCTATGGTAATATGAAATCTACATAATAGCAAATTAGCATAATCTTTTATCTGTTTATTACTTTTTTCCTCTTTTGATTTTCATGTTACGCGTTTCGTCGCGCTTTTTTAGATTTTCTTATTTGAAAAAAAAAAAATAATAATAAAAATAATAAAAAATGGAAATAAAACAATAAATTTGGTAAAATTTCGGTTAGAGGTCAGTTATTAGTTACTCGCGCACAATGCGGTATAAGAATAATTAAAGGGTTACATACACACACACTCATCAGCGCGAAGGTTTAGTGTAATACGCGCATATGGCTGTGTGTGAACTCCCTATAGGCCTACCATAGCTGGTTGCGGAACAGTGGGATAGCGGCGTGGCTATAAAATCTTTAATGGAAATAATTATAGTAATATAAGCAGTATGTAATCGCTGAGTGAGATAATTGGTGTGAAACAACGGCGCGGAATGAATAATTAGGGAGAGGCACACAATCATGCTGCAGCGCAATAAACATACACTCACACAGACATACTTGTACGTATGCATATATTTTTATAGACTGATCCGCAACAATTAAAATAACGCTTTGATTTCTCTGGATTTGTTATACCCTGAATAGGATATGTTAATATAACAGCTGGGTCCATGCCCGTCTTGCTGTCAACATATCGCGAACTAGTCGGTCCGTTTTTGAGATTTTGATCCGAAATTTTGCATACGTTCTTTTCTCGGTAAGAAGCGGCTTATATGTCAGAACTGCTAAAATTGAACAACTATAGCATATAGCTGCCATAGAAACTGACCGATCAAACTAAAGACCTTTATGGAAAACTTTTTTGTTTGAAAAATACATATATTCAAAAAAATTTACACAGATTATAACCCAAAATATCACTACAACCTCCGCGGAATTCGCTTGGATCGAACTACTATAACATATAAGTAGCTGTCATACAAACTGTACGATCAAACTCAAGTGCTTGTATGGAAAACTTTTATATTTGTCAAAATATTTTCACGAAATAATTCACAGATTATAACCCAAATCAACGCTATAATCTCCGAATATATTCTTCAGATCGCACCAATATAGCCTATAGCTGCCATACAAACTGAGCGATTAAAATTAAGATAACAACCAATTTATACCTTTTATTAGATTAGATACTATATATGAATATGTACATATATGCACTTGAGCAGGGTGTTATAGCTTAGTTGCAAGCGAAGACAACGCTTTTCTTATTTTGTATGAAATCTCCACACGCTTCTCGTCAGCTTGCTAGTGTTTTGCAACTACTCGTATGATACATATATAATTTAATAAATAATTGCCGGGCTATATTAGAAATATATTTGCATTATACAAATCCCAGACACGTGTAACTGATCATTTATCATGTAAAGTAGTTTTAACTTTTTTCTTTTGCTACCACTGAATCATAAGTATTTACACCGTTCGTGCTCAGCTTACGAGTTAAGTTTAATACAAGCTCTGGTATTGATTACAAACATGTCGCGCTTTAAGCAAGTTCGTGATCATTCGTTTGGTTTAGTAAATTTTAGCAATTAGGTTTTAGTTTTCTCAGCTTTTTACAATAGCGTCTTTTATCTCATCTTGTTTTGTTTAGTTCAAGATCTCTCATGATTATGAAAAGTTAAAAAATTAATAAAAAAAACGACTCGTAATACTCCTAAAACAATGAAAAAAAAAATTATTTAAGGAATCGTGGTTTTTTCAATAAAAAAATTATCAGTTTTACTCTTTACTAGTTGACCTTTCGGTCTCAATAAGTAATCAGTAGAGTCTCACGCAAATAATAAATTCAAATATTTATACGCTGTCTATCATTGTGATATCTGCTAATCTAGTAAACGTAATTTCAACGCTGGAGACCTGCTTATCGGTTACCCCCATGTATTTGTGAACACACACCTCCGCCTCCCAACGTCGGACACGTGCTGGTTGTAAAGAGATAGCTTAGCACATTTGCGGTCGCTGATACTCAAAACCTTTTCAATATATGCGTTTATTTGTGTATTATTTATTATTTTATTTTATTTTGTTGTTTCATTTTTGTAATTTATTTTAATTTTTTTTTTACTTTTTTATTATTTTTTCTTTAATATTTTTTTTTTTTACATTTGTTGTTTTGTTCACATAATATTTTTTATTTATTGACGCGCTAAGCGTCTGGCTATGCGACATCAGGCATCTGGCGTCTGTCTGATAAGCGCACACGACAGTCGCTGGCTTTGTTCACATACATACATATGTATATGTATATGTTTTTATGTCTGTGTGAACGTGTTTTTTGTACAATTATTTGTATATATGATGTGTCTGTCTACGCGCTAAGCTTCCGCGATTTCCTGATGCAATCCATATAAGCTAGCGAGTCAGTCAGTCTGAATTGCGCGCTGTTAGCTAAGTAGATAAGCATGGGTCCCAAAATGTGCTAAGTAGCTGATGAGCGTACAATTCGATAGTAAAATCAATAAAAAAATTGTATTTTCACACACACAAATATAAATTTTTAAATTTTTTTTTATAGTTCACTCATGACCTTGCCATATATATTTCGCACTAAAACGACATAACTTAAATTTTATAAGAAGAATAAAACAATTATACTCTGTAGTAATATATTTCAAGATTTTAAAAAGCACCTAAGAATTAAATTTCATTCAAATACCACAAAAAATTGCGAACAAATTATTGTAATACCTAAACAAACTACGCCTTAAAAATCGCTGACTCGAATTAGTCTCTTAGACGAAATTGTTCAGAATGACATGTAAAAAATTTTCTACATACGCGATTTTTTATTAAAAAGAAATCGACCCGTTCTCATGTACATACAGACAGAAATGTTTTATAAACAAATATAAATTATATTTTAAATATAAATTATGTATATAAATTTCAAATAATTTGGTTACAAACTCACCCTTTACATAATTGCTTTGACAATATTACACCACGCGTTATTTTTTTTCACAACACTGTAGCAATTAATATCCGACACTCGCGACGTAAGCCAACCGCAAAACGCATTAAGCTTGTTACATTTATATCTACACGCATATGTACATATGTATATACACCCACGAACAAACCCGACAACGCACTTAATGAATTTGCACAAAAACTCATACTTTCGAGGATTTTCACGCACTATGACTTTCGTGACACCATTTTTTGCACGTAATAACGATTTTAACTTTAAATTAAATAAGAACACAATTTAAAACTTTCAACAAATACTTTTCAGTAATTTTAAGAAATATTCGCTCTCATTACCACTTGCAAGTACGTATTTTTACTGTTACATTGCATTCCTCAATTGGAATAATTCAGCTGAGTTCTCCTTAATTTTGCATTCCACAATTGTCGAAAATTCGAAACTCTTCCAAATTCTCTCAGGAGACATGATTAGCTATTATTGCATGCATAATATTTTCAAGGTCAACTTCGAACATTAAAAGATTTGCAACAACAATGCAAACAATCATAACGTCACTCTGTTCCATTTCGCGAGTGATGAGCACGCAGCTTATGTCACGCATATAGGAAAGCATGAGCGTGTGTGTGCGAGCACTTTGCGCAGCATTGATATGCAGGTGTGACTATTAGATGTAAGAGCGCATAACTGCTGAAGAGAGCTTTGAAAGCGAAAATGAACTAATGTAATCGAAAAGGTGCTGGAAATTTTGGTGAGTGGGCGAACTCATCCTAGCGTCTTGGGAAGAAGTGTTAAGAGATCAGTTAAATAAAAAATAAAAATAAAAAAGAGAAATAAACTTAAGAAAGGCTCAATATGCATGTTCATATGTACATATGTATATTGTGTTGATTAAATATACATATGCATGTATAGTAGCTATTTATTGGTTTCAAATTAATAAATAAGAAAAAATAAATAAAAAATTTTATATTTGGAAATAATATTAGAAATACAAAGGAGAAAATAACAAAAAACTTACAAAAACAAACAATTTAAAGGAATAAAAAATAGAAAAAAAAAACAAAACTTAAAAATTAAAAAAGCTGAAAACTTGAAAAATTAAATATTAAAAAATTCGTCATAAGATTTGTTAGAAAATCGAAAATCATTATACGTATGTTTTTTATGGGAGTTGGGATAGTATCGACCCGATTTTATCTATTAACCATTATCATGTCAGATACGAACCGCATGTTCCCTGGGTTTCCAATCATATGGAGCAAAGTCAGCCGGATGTCCGGAAATCCTGTTGATAGTTATATGGGGGCTTGGTCAAGTTTTCGTCCAATTGTATTAGGCGCAACGATATACTGTTATAAGTAAAACATGTTCTGTAATGTTTATTGAGATAAGTCAGATATTGACCGATGTCCCCAGCATAAAGTCACCCAGAAGTTCCAAAATCTTTATATTAGATATATGGGGCACAGGAAAAGTATTGACCCGATTCAATCAATTTTTGTTACACGGAAATATTATTATTAGGAAAATATTCTCTCTGAATTTCAATTGTATATTCCATACAGTGACCAATATTTTCGGTCAAAATTCAACTGTATATTTTGTGGTCCACATATTCGGTACCTAGAGGCTTGAACAATTTTGGTTGGACTTATAAAATTTTTGGTGCTAAGGTGGCATACTTTAAAGCAATTATTACGGACGGACAGACAGACGGTCACTCGGCTTTCAACTCGTCTCGTAATCCTGATCTGTTATATATACATATGTATGTATGTATATAATTATACATCTATCTCGCTTATTTTTAGGTGCTACGTACAACCGCTAGGTGAACAAAACTATTATACTCTGTAGCAACAGATTACAAAAACATAAAAATATACTTGTATAATTTCTTGTACTAAATTTATGTCTCGAGACATGCCTTTAGTTCATGCAGGGTTAATATATAGTATGTAAAAAATCGTTTGGAGGATATACTGAAATAAACAGAAAATATAAACTGGAGTTGTATATTACAAATGTGCGATTTGGTATTGGATCCTCCGAAATACATATGAACAAAAGCGTCGACTTAGGTATCAAAACTCGAGCAGATATCTCGTTAAGCAAAAAAGTTGTTTATATAAGATGTATTTTTGTATGGTTGCTATATGCTATAGTAGTCCGATCTGAACAATTTCTTCGAAGTTTGTATCGCTGCTATGTATCATCAGCTGTGTCAAGTTTTGTAGCAATACTTTGTCAAATAAAAAAGTTTTCCATATGAGAACTTCAGTGGGATTGGTCAGTCTGTATGGCAGCTATATGCTATAATAGTCCGATCTAAACAATTTCTTCGAAGATTATATCTTTACTCTGGATAATTTTCTGTGCCGAATTTGGTAATGATAACTTGTCAAACAAAAAAGTTTTCCATACAAGAACTTTAGTTGTATCAGTCAGCTTGTTATGGCAGCTATACGTTATCTTAGTCCGATCTGAACAATTTATTCGGAGAATATAGCTTTGTTTTTGGTAATAATTCCGTGAAGATGCCTTTTCAAATAAAAAAGTTTTCCTAACAAGGACTGAACTGAGTTTGTATGCTGTCATTATGCTATAGTGGTTAATGCAGGGTGATACATGAATGAAAAATATTTTTTTTTTCACTTTTTATGCCACAAAAAATCTTCGAAAATATCCAATTTTCGTCAGCAAATCGCCTCGCTTAATTTTTCAGCATTCGCTTCGTCTGCCATTCGCCCTAAAATTGCCGCCTGCTTTGCAAGCGCCCGGTCGTACGGGTGGTATACGTAATTTTAATTTTAATATAAATTAATGAAGTAGCCACACCAGCGTATGAACCAGCGTGGAAAGTGAGAGGGCAGCAAATATTTGCCAGCTGCAAAATGAGCAGCAATAATAATTATTTTTCTAAGAACAGCAATGCGCAACAAAGGGGCCGCCAACGACAGCAACATGCTACACAGCGACCATTTGTTAATTTTCCAAAGTTACTATGAAAAGGTAGGGTGCGAACGCAGCATGCTGCCACTACACATTCGGGTCCATTGAACTGCTCCAAAGCTGCCTAGCAGACTGTGGAAATTTTGCTGCTATTGAGGTGGGAGTAGAGTGAAGTGGATTGGAGTGGCGCTCTCCTCATATAATTTTCGCTTATTGCTCGATAATTGTAAAATTATTTAATAGCGCGCCGTGCATTGTAGCACATTTTCCTTTTGAAAGTTTGTTTAACTCCAATTTTATCTACGCTCTTTGCCAAGTAGATGCTGTTCACCAACAAGCGTTTGCGTAATAGTTAAACACCTCAAAATGCACACAACACACAAAAAACGTACTTGGCATATTATTGTACAAGCGCCATTCTTTATTTTTGCCTGCTGGTAAAATTAAATGAGAATTTATGCCACAGCGCACCGCCCTTTTCACGTGCAACATTATTGCTTGGTGCTCTCCCATCGCCACATTTCATTAGTTATTGCTTGCTTGGCTACGCTTTGCTGGGCGCTGGCATAGAAATTGTCCTGCTGCAATGCATTATCCTGCGGTGGCAAAAACTGTGCGCCATAAAAGTAATTGGCGTTACTCCACCTTTACGTACACGCTTGCCGCAGCACCATCTTGCCACGGTCGCTGCGACGTAACTGCCCGCAGCTGCCTTGTCTTGTTCCAATTTGTGCTCCGTTGTTCGATTCATTTAAGCAATAATTTTCTACGCCTACAGCCATCATTACATTGCTATGTGCGCTTCTTTTTTTATTTACGAGCGACTTCTTTTATTCGTTCAATTGCATTGAAGCGTAGCGATTCAACGGTATTTCGCCCATTTAGTGTCATTTAGATATTCCTTCATTCATTCATTCAGCCATTCACTCGCTCATTCCAACGTTTTGTCGTTCTTGCATAACTGCAATTGAATATTTTACGTGTATAGCCGTGTGGGTGTATATCCCAGTACTATATATGTGTGTCTCTGGGAATGTGTGTGTGCTCATCCAATCAAAGTGTTCTCCATAGTTGTCTTCCGTTCGTTGTTCGTTGTCTGTTGTCCTTTGAAAGGACATAGTTTATCGCTTTGGTTTGCAACTTTTGCTCTTGTTGTTGTATTGTGTTTCCTTTCTTTTGGTTAATTTCGCATACGTTTCGGAATTTTTATTACAATTGTGGGCCAAGTGAAATGTGTGCATTTGGTCTTGCTGTCGCTGAGCGGAGTGGTGTGTGGGCGGTTAAACACTATGGTAAAATAAACAAATAAATTTGTGCGCTTACAAATGTGTTGCCTAAGTATGTGCACAGTGTTTAAAAAAGAACTAATTTCTCAGCAGTTTTAAATAATTTGAGTTAAATTCCTGTTCTAAACTAAAACGTCTCAATATTTTATGAAAATAATTAGAATATTTGTGAAGAAAAGTTTTTACTTATATTTTGAGGTAATATGTACCTTTGCCTCTATGGAACAAGTAGCAGAAGTCCGAACCCACTTTTACTATCTCCAAGAATGTTTGCATTGATCCCGATATTGATAGAGTTGATTAGACAATCTACTTAGCCTATACCAATGTTCCAGGTGGAGAAGAAGATATTTGGAGCTCTAGAAAGATGACCTATTTTGGATATCAACTTATTTCAGATGAAGCAAAATAGATTTCAAACCCTAAAAAGGTGACCCAAATGAAGGAAAAGACATTTGAACCTCTAGAAGGACGACCTATTTAGGATATATCATTATTCCAGATGAAGAAAAATAGATTTCAACCCCTAAAAATGCGATCCAAATGAATGAAATGATATTTGAACCTCTAGAAAGACAACATTTTTAGGATATATCATTATTCCAGATGACGGAAAGGGATTTGAACCTCTAGAAGGATGAACTATTTAGGAAATGCCAATGTTCCAGATGCAGGAAAATAGATTTTAATCACAAAAGACAATCTATTGAGCATATACCATGTATAGTATAGTTCACAACATTCTTTCAAAATTATCCATCCACAAAAGCGTCTAAGGTACTCAATAATGGATCTGCTCTTCTAAGACACCAGTATTTTTGTTTTAGGAATCAACTACGGCCATATTCTAAATAAAAAACTATAATATAAAACTCTGTACACAAACAGTAACTCAGCTCTCAGTTTCGTCTGTCCTTTAAAGCTCTTATTTTCTGTAATCTCATAAAAGAAAGCGGAAACTCCCTGGGTGGACACTACTGTTTTGGGAAATTTGATCTTCAACACTATTAAATAAGGTCCGTAAAAGTGGACTTAGTGCAGATTAGGTATTAAGTATGGTAAAGCGGTCATCTTGGAGAGCTGCAAAAGCGTAGAGAGTTGTCATGAATCCTATAGATTTGGGCGTATTCTCGCAAGAATAGAATCCTAACCCCACTGTGGCGTCTGTGTTATCGGTCAGTAACATCACCGCGAGTAGTAAAGAGTCGCTAACACTACTTCTGGATGCTCACTTTATATTTTCGTTTGTAAATAATTCAGTCCAGATATCACTAAGGCTACTTCTGGAAGCTCACTTTGCATTTGCCTTCGAAAATAATAGCTGAAGCCCATCGGCAACTGCAAAATATTTAAGGAAACAACGTGCCGTGATTGGTTTCGTCGCTTTAAACACGACGATTTCGATCCTAACGACCGTCTGCGTAAAGGAGGGACTAAAACCTTCGAAGGCAGAGAATTGGAGACGGTCATCAATGAGAATCCGTGATCAATGCAAGAAGAGCTTGCTTCAGCGTTGGGAGTCATTCGCCAAGCCACTCCAAAACGACTACAGAACAACAGCAAGGAATTTGAATCGCCAAAAATTAATGGAAGTGCTGCGGAAAGATGCCATAATCGGTTTTATCGTTTCAAAGACGGCGGTTTCAATATCAACGACCGTATACGTGAAAGTAGATCAAGCCCATCGAAGACGCTGAATCGGATACGTTGCCCGATTAGGATCCGTCTCAAGCGCAAGAAGAGCTTGGCTTCAGCATTGGGAGTCATTCGTCAAGCTACCTCAAGGCGACTACATGCGCTGCGAATGATTCGAACAAGGAACTTGGGTTCCTTACGACTTCAGTACTAGGAGAGGCACGAAAACGTGATTCTTCTGCATGACAACGCTCGGTATCACGTTGCAAAACCCGTTAAAAACTACCTTGAAACGCTTAAATGGGAAATTCTACACCACCCACCATATTTCCAATACATTATAACGACCGATTATTATTTGTTCCGTTCGAGGGCTAATGGTTTTGCTCAAAAGCAGTTCCACTCACAAGACGACATCGAAAAATAGATTGATTCCTGGTTAGCTTCACAAGTTGAACAGTCTTACCGAAATGATATTCGAGCTTTGCCAAAAAGATGGATATATATATTTAATAGTGTATTATGTGGTATACTTAATATACCGCTATTTCATCGAAATGGCATCTGTAACTGATATCTAAGTTCTTCTGAGGTATAAATTATATTTTTAGCCAATTCAATGCCAAACTAGCATACAGTGCCGGCGAACGCTTTGAACCACGAACGTCCCTGGCAAAACAGTGGACCAGCCTTGAAATATACTTCGCATATAAGTTTATCGCTTGTTGTTGTTATTACTGTTGCTTCATGCGGCACAAATACTGCAAGGAATTTAATTAAGGCGTTTCCCGAACGTTGGGCGCATAACGGCACGCACCCACTGCATACGGACTAGTTACTAAACGCTGGCCAGAATGTGTGGCAAACATGCGTGCACACATGTGGGTGCGTGTGTGTGAGCTGTGCCCGCTGGCGCAATGTTTGAATGGTAATTTCTGGCAGTGGCATGACAAGCCGACGAACAGTCAAGCGGCTGAGTACAACGGCTTTCAGCGCAGGCAAGTCATTATCATTGGCAGCAGCAACAACAACACGGTGAAATAGAGCAGCAATGAACGCCATTGATTTACCAATACAGTGACATAATGGTGGATGGCGCACCCACGCTTCGACCATAAAAGAAAAAGTGCGCTGGGGCAGCAGTCAGCTGTAAGCGAAATGAGGGTGATGACACTGTGGAGGGTGGTTTCATATCCTAGAAGCGGATACACCATGTGTGTATGTGTGCGTGCCTGCGTATGCATTCGCTTGTAAGCGATCGAAAGGTTGTTGACATTTCGTCAAAATATACGCATATACATAAATATGCGCGTTAGCAAGCCGGTGACCCCGAGCAGCGCAGCACATGAATACACACCATCGAGTTCAAATAGTAACATAGCGTATTTTTCTACTGACACACCATAGTAGTTGCATAATCATACATACAGATTATATGTATGTATATGCCAGTGGTGCCGAAGAAATGTAGCATTCGCATGATAATGTCCATTTCCATTCAACTTTGGTGCAGCCAACGCACCAGTACCTTCTATGCGTCCTGCCCGTGCTCGCACGTCCTGTCATTTCATTACGCTTCGTTGTGTGCTTTGTTGGTTGGCGCTGAAAGCACTGCTCGTTTGCACTCATTTGGAATTTAATCTGATTTCTTTTTATTAAATACAAATGCCCGCTTTCACACCCCCCAATGGCATATTAGTTCCTGCCGGCCACATTCATTTGCCAAGCTGTTTCACATATTTATTCATCTCTTTTGTATCTTTCCACCCGCTTTACCATTTCATTTCACTTCATTTGCAATTCCCGTTCGACTCTGTTATAATAATTCTGCAGAAACTCAAATGAAAATACCAATTTCGACTCGTTGCGCGCAGCTCTTGGAAATTGCTAAGATTTCCTCGTTGTCTTCATTGAATTTTTCTCGGTTGACCCAATCTGTCAGTAATTTGCAGTGCTTCGCAGAATCCGCAAGCAGCTCAGCCTGGCATTTTGATTGAGATCACGTTGAGTAAATGCTTTTAATATATTTCAAGTGGATTTTTTTCCTGAATATATACGGGGGAAATTAAAATAAATAAGAAAAAATATCTACTGTGAAATAGTTGGTTCAAGTCGAATAATATTTTTCAATGAAGCACTACAAAAGTAGTCAGCAAACAACGACATATTTTTCCCCGCTTTTCTGACATTTCTCTTCAGTAAGGTTTGCAATTTCATCATGGAAAGATATACGATCCAACAACGAGTCGAAGTTATTAAAATTTACTACCAAAATTCGGAGTCAGTGGGCTCGACTTTAAGAGTCAGTATAGTCTCCTTGTCTTGTCATATAGTGTATATAATGTAAGTTTTAGCTGTTTAAGTTTTCTGCTGTTGTTGATAATGCTACTAATATCTGACTTGAAATTTTTATTCTTATGAAATACTTGAAGTTTATGCTATATTCCCTTTGTGTCTTTATTACGTTCGTGCGTTCCGTTTTCTAGGCAAATCGCAAATGTCGATAGCCCTCAAAAATCTAATTTAACATTTTTGCATTTAAAGCGAAAGCCTTCTTCTTACAAGAAAGACCACTGAACGCAAATTTAATTTGCATACTCTAACCTCGTCTCAAACTTAATATTCCTTAAATTTGCAAGGAAACCCATATCAAAGCTTATGCGTGATCAAAGCGAGTCATACAAGTTTAGTGGCTTACGGAAAAGAGGCAAAGCTTTGAAATTTTGTTATGAAAAGCTGAGATGCCCGCACTAACTATGTGTGTATGCCGAATTTCTCGAAAAAATTTATATCTTACTGCCACTTTGTTATGATTCAGTAAAAAAAAAAATATAATAAGCAGCATATTTCTGCTAAGAAGCTTAAAATGTAGTCTATCCACAGGCGCGCGTTTGTTTAGTTGAACAAACTCGAAACATTTCTAAGCGTATAAGCAAGATTTATTGATATCCAACAACTTTTGGTACATAATGTACAAATATTGTTTGAAAATAATATGTATATATAACATTCGATCAAAATTGAACCGGACTGGCAAAAAATGAAAACATTGCCATGTATTTTAATAAAACTCTTTATTATAGCCCTCAAAATAAACTGCTTTGCAGCCAATACATATACTTTACACATACTCTTGTCCTAAGCATCTCTTAATTAATCTTCTTGTTATGCCTAACTTCATAATACTCAGCAAGATACGTCGCAAGCTAAGTCGACTTGTTCTGCTGTCTTTATATGAGCCAAGTGTCCCTCATTTTTTGAGATGCCAACTTGAGAGTGTGTATACGTTGTTTTCTTCTCACTAAGCTGCTCTTTCGTCGGAATCACCGATATCGGACCACTATAGCATATAGCTGCCATACAAACTGAACGATGAAATAAGAGTGCATGTATGGAAAACTTTTTTATTTGACAAAATTTTATCACGAAATTTGACACAGATTATTGTCAAAAGCATAGTTATAATATGCGGAAAATTTTTTCAGATCAGACTACTATAGCATATAGCTGTCATACAAACTGTGCCATGGAAATCCACTGCTTGTATGGAAAACTCTTTTATTTGAAAAGATGTCATCACGAAATTTTGTACAGATTATTGGCCAACAATTTGGTTTAATATTTAAAGAAATTGTTCGGATCGGACCACTATAGCATATAGCTGCCATACAAACTGAACTATGGAAATCCAATGCTTGTAAGAAAATTTTTTATATTTAACAAGATATGGTCACGAACTTCGGCACGGATTATTGCCAGGAGCTTAATTATAAAATCCCACAAATTCAGAGTAGACTACCATAGCATACAGCTGTCATACAAACTAAACGAGCTTTATATAGCCTGTTATACTATAAGAAATGTAAGTGAGAAAACTACTCGCTTGTGCTACTTGATACTCGTTCAAAAGTTCAAAAAATCCTCAAAGAAGAGATACCAAAGATTATGTACATTCCAAAACTCACAAAGCCCACAACCGTATTAAGTATGCTTACTTTATTATCCTTAGCTCCTCAGCACTCCAGCGCAAAATTGAAGCTCTTCAGCAACTTCACTTTAAATTATTTGACCAATAAACTCCAACTTAGCTGCCATGCTTGCTGCAAATCCCTGCTGACTGAACCTCAATTCACTACGAGTGTTAGTAAAAACTGAAACACTCGCTTAGAAATATGCTACGCTTGGTAATTGCATAAGGATTGGTAAATTAATATTTAAAAAAAGCTAAAACACTACCGAAAGCTTCTACTTAGCTGAATTCATGCGAGTGTTTCTCTGAAAACTTTCTGTGCAAACGCTTGTGCTCAAATTGCAACGCACGGTTGCATGCCGCCACACTCCATTTACTCCGAATGCCCCAAAGGCGATACACATACAACAGCAGCAGCATTATGTTCGTGTGTGTGTGTGTGTTTGTGTGTGGGCACTTACACATTCGGAATACGTTATGAAGATAGCGCAACCCCAGGACACACATCAAAGTTTCATGGCAACGAAAAAGCAAATGCAAAGCATAAATACTTGAATAGAAAATATGAAAAGACGAGGAGGATTTTAGTTTGCATGCTTACTTATTTATTTTTTAGTTAAAAAAAAAGTTAGAAAAGTTAAGTAGTGACATGAAAATTGTATGCAAAGCAGTGCTTGGCACGTTTTAAACATTTTTGCTTCAAATATTTATGCCTTAAGTGAGACAACACGAAAAATACGTGGAAAAAACTATTTTATTGAAACCAAAAAGCATTAAGCGTGTCACAGCGAAACTGGCTTAAGCCAACAAATAAAGCATGTAAAGTTTATATAACTGCTAGCTGAGCACACAAAGCTCAACTAGCTAAGCATTTTACGCCTTACCGCACACCCTGCGCCCCCACACCGCACCAATATCCCAAACTGCTTAACATGAGATTCCACTTCATTGCGCTGGCGTCGTGTTACGGAGCTGAGCTATTCTAGCAGCGCCGCAAGCGTAATTTGTTTGAAAACTAATTTATATAATACACACATATACACACATGAACGCATGCTCATGTAAGCATATGTGGTTCAAGCATTTTAGCATCTTTTCATGCAATGATCCTTATCTCCGCATTTGATGGAAATCAAATAAAATAAAAGCACTTTCGCGTTAAGCTGAAATAAAAGTTGTTTAGTGGCACTCTATGTCAGGCGCAGCGCTGCTGCCTCCCTTTGAAAGAAGCTGGCTTGCATCACTGCGTAAATGCTGCGCATATGTACAAAGCTGGCATTATTTATTTTGAGCTCACATTGCTTGTTTGGGATATAAGTTAAGTTCGGCTGAGGTTGAAACTGTTAGTGTGCTTGTGTGCGTATTTGACATGTATTATATACTCTAATTGAGGAAATGGATTTCGTAGAACAATGAAAATGTGTATGCTACACCGACACTAAGCTTGTAAGCGCCAGCGGTTTTGTGCATAAATTCGCAATAAAAAGCTTCAAAGAATCTGTGCATATATGTATAGAATTTAGGAAATTTAATTAAATTGTTGTGTCAAATAGGTTTTAAAAGGCGAAGAAATGTAAACATTTTTTTTATCTATCAGTTTGTATGGCAGCTATATGCTATAGTGGTCCGATGTGAGTAATTTTTCCAGGTTTTGTAACGTTGCTTTGGGCAGTAACTTATGCCGAATTTCGTGAAGAATTCTCGTCATATAAAAAAGTTTCTCTTACAAGGACTTGATTTCGATGGGTCAGTTTGTATGGCATTTTTCGGGAGATTGTAACGTTGCTTTGGAAAATAATTCGTACAAAATTTCGTTAAGATAGCTGGTCATATAAAAAAGTTTTTTCTTACAAGGACATGATTTTGATCTAACAGTTTGTATGGCAGCTATACGCTATAGTAGACCGATCTCAGAAATTTTTCGGGAGATTTTAACGATGCTTTGGGAAATAATTCGTACAAAATTTCATGAAGATATATTGTCAGAGAAAAAAGTTTTTCATACAAGGATATGATTTTGATGGGTCAGTTTGTATGGCAGCTATATGCTATAGTAGTCCGATCTGAACAATTTCTTCGGAGATTATACCTTTGGCTGTTATAATAATTCACGCCAACTTTAGTGAAGATAACGTTTTAAATAAAACTTTCGCCCATACAAGCATATGATTTCAAAAAAATTGATGGTTTTTTCCAAAAACAACACTAATTACCATGATTAGTAGGAATCGACGAAAGCAACGTCATAAGAAAATACGCACCAAGTGCTCAAATCGATTTTTAAACGCACACCATTAGCCTACAAGAGCAATATAAGTGCCCCCTACCCTGGTAAGAGCGCAATTTTACGATCATCCTCTTCAAAAATCACTTCCAACAATGAAATGAAAACATTAAGCAAAATTTATTGCCGGCCAACAACACAAACATACAATTGCAATCAAAAGCAATAACAACAACAAACAAAAATCTAATAAAAATGTCCTCAAACACAATCACTGCGTGACTTAGTGACGGAAATGTGCAGCAAAGCAATATGAGTGCCACCCTGACACCCGCCAGCAGGGGGCACACACAGCTACAAAACCACACCCTAAAGACGAAAAAAAACCGTCATAAAAAGTTAAGCGTAGGTGTTGCTGTATTTGTTGGGACACACATACATATGTACATGTTTGTTCGTGTGTTTGCTTTTGCATTGCGTAAAAATGCAAATTGGTTGTCATTTAATTTTTGGACTGATATGCGACCGGAAAAGAATTTCGCGGCGTCACAGCGCGCAGTTATGGGACGGCTCAGCTGATAGGCGGCAGTGTTGGAACACTTGCGGAAGCGTGAAATACATTTTCTACACTTTAGCATATAAATGATCGTATAATGAGTGAATAGGGCGAGAGAGCATACACTTAACAGCTCAGCTTGAGTACTTTAAAAGCAAAAAAACGAAAAAAAATAGTAACAATAAAAATAAGCTCGTTTTAATGCCTTTAATGACGGCTAATGCACAAGGCTCATATATTATGTATCTGCGGAGCTCATGCGGTGAGATTATCCAGCGGGACTTAAATGGCTGATGGAATGGGAACCGAAATCTATTGCTCGGAGCTAGATTTGAGGAGGTCCGTCAAGCTTCCGGAATACTGATATTTTCCAGGAGAAAATCATTGCGGGCTGAATATATGCTGGGTTCCAGGTCACAAAGGAATTCTACGTATCGAAAAAGCTGATGAAATAGAAAAAGTGACATCCGTCTGACTACTGAACCAGAACAGGAAATACGGAAGTTACTAAAAACGATGCACAGTGAAATTTCAGAAATCGCTGACAGACGGATCAAGCTGAGGTGGAATAGCTTAGGTACGGTTTTTGGCCTAATGGTAAGTTATTGAGACCGCTAATATCAGTATCGACTACGTCTTCCGGTTCGCGGAAGATAGAGCTACTGAGACGTTTCAACCTCAGCCGTACATAGGCTGGAGAATTGAGGAGAATTTGCATGGAAGTTTCCATCTCAGTCTCCTTCATACAATTTTGACAACTAGCGTCCGACAAGATTTTTAGACAGTATCCAGTAAGTACCCCTACGATTGTGGCAAGATAAACCTTGTTCAATGCATATAGCATATAGATCTCCTGCGTTCTACTCTTTGCAAGTTCCACGCCAGGTCCATTGTTCCACTAATAGAACGCAAGCCGACTCTTGGGTATTCAACTCGTTTCCATTTCGATGTGAGTGGAGCAAAAGTGCGCCCTCTGGCTAGCTCATCGGCTTTAGATCAGCATATCTCCTGCGTTCTACTCGCGGCCAAGTCGCACGTGAGGTCCATTGGTGCAGTGATAGGACACAAAATGCCAGTGGAGATCCAACTCGGTCCCACTACGATGTGAGTGGAGCAAAAGTGCGCCCTCTGGCTAGCTCATCAGCTTTGCAGTTGCCAGCGATTCTACTGTAACCAGACATCCAAACGGGTCTGATAGTGAAGCTTGATGCTGTTTACAGTGAAGAAAGACAGCCACTTCTCTCTATCCACATATCCCCATCAGTGTATCCCTCATCAGTATGGGAGCGGAGAAGAAGCCGCCACGAGTGGTTTTTGCGATGTAGTGATCCAAATTTTTAGGAATAGCCTAGCTTGCTTATGAAAGTCCAAGGTTTTTTCTTTAATAGTTAACTGATGATCGCCTCTATTGCTATGATGACGTCATATTCTACTTCATCTTAAATGGCGTAGACACCACTTACGTGGTTTTAGCCAAAATACCTTTTCATTGGGGGTGTTGTTTTAAGTAGCGGGTCCCAAACCCAGCGCACAAACCTGGGAAGGGATATATTAGTGACACCAAATTTTCATAAATGGTGAACTGATGTACATTTTCACAGCTATTATGACGACACATTAGCGAAACAAAGACTACTACTATTCGTAGGTACTTTCTACGGAAGCTTAACATTTTGTGCGGCATTATTTTCAACATTTATGTATTTAACTAAACTGTATGAATCGAACTTCAAAACTTTGTTGAAAAAAATTTAACTTATATTAATTTAATTTTCATTCCTGTAGAAGATCCACAAAACAGTTAACGAAATTGTCAGCTTAATGAACTGCTTTCAACATGCTGTGAATTGATGGCGGGCAACCAACGCATTTCTTACGGAAATCTTGTACGCTGTCAATCTAGCTCAGCTTCCGCTCGCCACATACCCAACGTCATTACCACCTTCCTTCAGTTGTAGAAGCCACAATACCACGCTTTTGCACGCATACTGCGGTTGCGGCAAGACCGACGACGGAACTCAGCACTCACGACCCTTAATTATCCCAAACTCATTTTCCTGCACGTTGTCAACGCCGTTGTGCGTGGCCTTTGCCTGTCCATTCGACATGGCCTTAAAATTTCAATTTTCTCAGCGTACTCTCCCTACATTCCCAGATTTTTAAGTTGCGCTGCTCTGGTGCTATTTATAATTTTCACTTCGCGGACATGTAAGTGAAAGAAAATTAAGAAAAGACATTATCGAAGCAAGCAAAAAAGGAGAATCGAAAAGAAAAAGACGCTAGAAAAACTTTGCAGTTAACGTAAAGCAGCGCGGGCGGACCGAAAATTCGTAGCTCCTGAAGCCATTGACGAAAGCCATGGTAGAGCAAGCAAGCCCGTGTTCGTATGGGTGTGTGGCGCAAAGTTACCAAAGTGGAAAAAGAATTAATTTAACTTTTTTGAGCTGGGTTGTCTTTTGCAGTCGCAGCACACACTCAAGCACACGCATACAGGCTGCTGCCCGCGGCCCGTTTAAGCGCTGCGTATTCTTCCCTGTTTGCTGCCTTTCCTAGCAGTTGTTGTCTTGTACATTGTCGAAAAGTCGCTACAGAAATGACACTTTGCTCTGCAGTCAGCGCCAGCGCCGCGTGATGGCGCACGCCCTTGCTGGCCTCAGCAATATTTCTCTGGCTTCAATCTTCTACGTGCCACATTCGCACGTTCGTTCTCGCACCTCTGTCGCCCACACCGCGCTTGTTGTTTGTGTTGTTGCACGTCAGAAACTTTGCGCTTACTCTGCCCTAACAGGTTGTGGTTGACGGCGCTCGGCCACTTGGCTATACATGTCCTTTACGCCAGCCAGCCAGCACTCCTAACGGCCGCGCTTGCCGTATTTTGTATTTAAAGTTTGAATGCAAAGCAATACAAAGATAGGAAAATTGCATTTTTAACTTGCCCCAACGCTTATGTACCTTTAAAGTTTTCGCTTCAAATGCGAAACAGTGGAAAAAAAAATAAATAAAAAGTAGAACTCTAAGACCAGCTCAAGGCTCACGCTCGTAAATGAAAATGTCAAAATGGTCAAATTGTATAGTGCGCGCCACGAACGCCAACTAACAGTTGCACGAAATCCCTCAAGAGCAAAACTTTTCACAGCGCTGCCAACGTTGTATTGTGCGCTCGGCTTTGTTGCTTTTTTCTTGAGAGAAATAAAACTTTGCGCCCGCATTAAAGTGGATCTTGTTATACTAGAGCGCTGACTTTGTGGCGAAAAAATATAAATTAAATTTCTCCGAAAATAATCTTAAATCTATAAGCGCATAACTACCTGCCAGAAAACATACACGCTTGCGTAGTATACTTATATGTATTATATGTATGTATGTATGTATGTATGTATGTATGTATGTACGTAGGCGCCACTACAATAAACGCCAGTGTGAAATAAGTGATAAATATATTTTTTTTTTTGCCAAGTGGCGCCAGCTGCGTGCTTTTATCTTGCAAAGCGGCTTTATTTTAAATTTCAATACTTAATAGGATTGTATGGCACGGCATTAAAATTATGTTGGCTTAAATTAAGCACACGAGTTATAAGCAGAAGTTTTTCAGCCGCTGCATAAGCTAATTAAATTTATATTAATCTCGGTAGATGTCACATAAGGTAATTGGTGTGAAAAGAGAATACAACTTCTTCAAAAATATAGCCTCCTCAAAAATTTCTAATGTGACGTCAGCAAAATGGCTGTTTCAGTCAGTCAATCTCACCATGAAACGAATGTACCGAATGTATCGAAAGACTACAAATAACAAGAAAAACGTTAACTTCGGCAGCACCAAAGCTACAAAGGGGTATAATAGGTGCATTCCGTATAGCACCGAAGCTATATAAGGGTATTATAGGTGAACACCTTTATGTTATAAAAGCTTATTTAAAGGAAATCTATCCTGTTTTTGGTTTGTCAGTTTCACAGCTATATCATATAGTAGTTCGAACCGAGATATACATATATTCGAAAACTACAGCGCTGCTTTGGATAATATTGCATGCCAAATTTTCTAAAGATACCTCCTCAAATAAAAAAGTTTTCCATACAAGGACTTGAGTTTGAGATGTCAGATTGTATGATAGCTATATGCTATAGTGATCCGATATCAGCGGTTCCGACAAATGAGCAGTTCCTTGATGAGAGAAGGACGTTTGAGGAATTTCAGGTTGATGTCTTAAAAATTGACGGAATGGTTCGCGTATATACAGATAGACAGACATGATCAAAAAGACTGTGCTCGTCACGCTGACTTTATATACGACACAGGGTGTCCGACATTTACTTTTGGGTGTTACGAACAAAGCAATATTTTAAACTGACAATTTAATTTAAAAGACCTGATAATTTATTTCCATAATCTTATAAACATATCAAAGTAAAAATTTCCACAATCGACCGAAGAAAGTTAGACGCTTCAGTGAAACAAATTTTAGGAGAGTTATCTCTCGACAGTAGCGACTTGTTTCACCTTCGTAAGTGAAGTTAATAAGAATTACTATTCCGAGCGTTGTAAAAAGTTTAAGGACTTCCTGAATGGACCGATGGAAGAAAGTTAGACGCGTCATTGAAACAAATTTTGGCAAAATTGTCTCTCGACAGTAGCGACTTGTTTCACTTTCGTAACAAATGCCAAGAAGAAACCCTGTTCCTAGAAGTTGTAAAAGGTTTTAGGACTTCCTTAATGATGTAGCTGATCTCCATCAGAACCTCCGAATAAAAAATGTTTGGCGACGACGAAGAACTTTCTGCTAAACTTAGAACTACCGATGAATACAGGTATGAATAGAGGAACCAGTTGAAATCTTCTCAGAATGCCTTCTCTACCTACTGTAGAACAAGCAAAGTCGGCATGATATCTCCTATGCCGCGATCCTTCAATGCGATTCTTCTCCACTACACCGTCCTCCAGGTGTTTGCCGTCGACGGGTGACATTTCCTGAGGAATTTTTTCCGAACCGCGAGTAAAGAATTTCGTCTGCATTCTTATTGATCTGTAGAACGTAGCTTTGGCCTAGATCTTGACTTAAAGGTTTCGCTATACTCTATATCCTCTTGGAAACGTTCTGCCAGCTTCCCTTACTCATGCTAGCCGAGAATGCAATTTCTTTGTGATCTGGAGCACTTAGATTTGACCTCCAACTTCACTTAAAGATTGCGCCACGTTCAAAACACTCCAGTTGCTTGTCGGCACAACCGGATTCTGACATTGTAGTAGCCCCAGTCAATATGCCGCGTTTACCACGCGAGGTATGATGGTCCCGTTGAAATGTTCCTGCGGTTCCAAAGCATTTTCACAGCTTCCCTCAACCATGCTTGCGACGGGTCATACTTGCATATGAGGATTTTGACTCCGCTAAATCATACTGCTGCAACAAATGACAGCTTGGGTGCGTTTGCTTCTGTGGCCGTCTTCGAGAAGAGGGCTTCTAATAGCTTTTACCATCAATTTGATACCGCTCCTGCGACATCTATTTCTGCAGTGTACTGCGATCGCTGTGTGGCAGTATCATATATTGTTTTGTAATGCCACTAGCTCCCGCTAGGCTTTGAACGTTGTCGGCTTGTCGTTCGCGTGCTTGACGTTTAGTTTCTCGGCTACTTTCCTGAACTTTCTTTTTTCTAGTTTTCAGATGATATTTTCGAATAAATGTATGGAAAAAAATTTTACTTTTTGAAATTCACAAGTATCTATGTACATATAACACCTTAACTGAGAATATTAAAATTGCCACAGTGTGCTTTCCACGTGACACTTTCTTTCACCACCTGTAAGTAAGAATCTAAAAATATACTTATGTACATATGCGACAATCACTGTCGGAAACGCTGTAATTCGCATTTCAAATGCATAATTAAGTAAACAACAAACGTCTTACATTCCGAAGCAAGTAAATTAAACTGTCTGTGCATTTCCTATTGGCACATTTCAGCTATCACACTTCCTGCATAATAATCGCAATGGTATTTAAAGTGTAAACAAACTGTAGATATGTTATAAATAATTATGCACTAATTTTCAAAACAAAATAGATGCACTGTCTAATTTTATCACAGGCAAACGCGGCTGAAAATCACCAAATTTCGAAAACCAAATAGATTATGGCTAGAATAAATACAGAATAAATAGAATAAATTGCAAAGTACGAACATTTTAATTCAAACGCACAACCGCAGATACATACATACATACATACAAACATGAAAAAAAAAACAAAAAAACAAGCTAGGAAGGGCTAAGTCCGGGTGTAGCCGAACATTTTATACTCTTGCAACTTGTAACTAGCAAAGGTCGGGTAATTTCATCAGCTGTTGGCAAAACTTCGTACTAAAAATGTTGGGAAAGCCCGAAATCTGTTAATCGATGAAATCGTGAATATTTTAAATCAGTTTTACCAATTTTTCCTGTCCTCGTACCACTCTTCACAAGGTCTTTTTAGGATGCCCACTAGCTCCTTTAGCGAATTTCGTTATATCTCTTCGCTCGACTGAAATCACACGGAACCAAATCTGGAGAATACGGTGGTTGATCGATGCTATTTATTGCGTTTTTGGCTTTAAATTCGGTCACAATGATGGCTTAGTTCGATGGTGCATTATCGTCGTGTAAAATCCATGAATTGTTCTTCCGCAGTTCCGGCGGTTTTGGACGTACTTATGTTCTCAAACAAATGCCTTAATACGGCCAAAAATAAGTTTTTATTGACCGTGTGTCCCTCCGCAATAAAATCAAGACTCACCAAACCTCGAATATCGAAAATAGCAATGAGCATAACCATGATTTTTGAGCGACTTTGGCGTGGGTTTTTGGTTTTGGCGCGATTTTTTCTCTCCATTCCGATGATTGTTGAATGTCTCATCATGCTCTACATGAATGTGGGATCATAACTCGCACAATCACGCATATCCAAAGAGACCAGTTTACGGTACTCTTTTTGAAAAATATTCAGCAAGTACGCATTTTACACCCGAAAAATCCACGAGAATCATTCGAACGGATTCGCGAGAGTTGTTGAGCTCTCTCGCAATCTCTCTAACACTTGCCTGACGGTTTCAGGCACCATATTCTTCACTTTTTTTTTTAATATTTTCATCAGTTCCTTCAGAGCGAGGCAGGTCTTCAAGGATCTCGCGACCGTCTCTGAAGGCTTTGTTATCCCCGCAAGCCTATTTTGTGTATATTGAATTGACCAATTCCATTCTAATGCATATTTTGACGCACTTTTATTTATAATAATACTCGCTGACCGACATATTCCAGAGTCGACAGTTTTTTTTTGTTTATTTACCGCATCAGCTGAAAGTGAGCCTCAGCGGAGAAGATGATTTTCTTCAAAAATCGTTATCGTTTTCGCAATTCACCACGTTTACGGTGATCAGTTCTTGAGTGAGAATAATTTTATATGGATGCAAGCCCAAATCCTTTCTCAAAATCCGCTAAGGTTGTGGTTTGAGGCACTCCCAAGTTTTGAGAAATCCTAAGTCTTCAAATCGACTAATTGCGGTTTTGAGCAACACTTGCCTGAACGGCAGCAATATTTTCATTACTTCGAGCGGTTCTTTGTCTTGGGCATATTCAAAAAGCCTGATGTTAGTTATATGGCGGCTGGGTCAAGTTTTCACCCACTTTTATGCATTTGTTATATGAGTGAAATACGATCTCTCATTTTCATTGAGATAACTCACATGTTGGCCGATATACATACGTGGTATAAAGTAAGCCGGAAAGTCGACAATCTTTATAGTAGGTATATGAAGGCTAAGAGAAGTTTTTACGCGATGCAAACCATCTTTAACATTCAAGCATACTATAATCAGGAAAGTATTCGCTTAGAATTTCTCTATTATGTTTATCTCGCAGGTTGGCCGCTATTTTCGATAAAATATTCTTAACGAAATTGGGATTAATAAATTCAGTGTCTGTGGGCTTAAACAAGCTTGATTCGATGTGGCCAATTTTTGGCCATACCACAAAGGCACTATTCATGCACTGCAAAGGTACTACGCCTGCAAAGATTTTTACGTTATATTAATTGGTACTTTAGTTGGACATACGGACGGATTGACAGACAGATATCCGGATTTCAATTCTCCTCATCAATTCTCTCCTCATCCTGATCATTCATATATGTATGTATGTATGTACGCATATCGTCACCTAAAATGCGAAAAACGTAATACCACTTTTTATACGTTTGTAGGTGAAGGAACAACGTTGTAATAGAAACCACTCATACTGAATCAAAATTTAAAGTTTTGGTTACAAAGTGGTTATACACTGGTTATACATTGGTTATATATTGGTTATATATTACTTATACATTGGTTATATATTGGTTATATATTATTTATACATTGGTTATATATTGCTTATATATTGCTTATACATTGCTTATACATTGGTTATATATTGGTTATATTTTATAGCAGAGGCTTAAAATTTTATGCATTCAAATGTAAAATATGATTTTGTGAATCGTAAGCAATACAATTTCAGTTTTGTTTTTTTTCATGATATGTTGTTCTGCATTTTATGTGACAATATACATATAGCCCCATATCTGTCACGGTTAGTTTTAGGTTATATACAAACAAGATAAGCTGCTTAAAACTATTATACTCTATAGCAACATGTTGCAAGAGTATAAGGAATACGTACAAGCTAGCATGAGCGTATGTAAATAAACACATACTTAATGCGGCACACCATAGCTGCCATAAATGCATCCGCTACGCGAGCTATTAAAAATTTCTGCACTTAATTTATGATTTTGCATCAATTAAGTCGGTAGAATGCCGGCAGCATGAGCATTGTGGCGCATTCAAATGTGGTCGCCGGCACATACATATATACATAAATGTGTGCGTTTGTCGACAGCCGGCAGCTCATGTTTCGCCGGCTGCGAAGGAGCGCGAGCGCAAGTGAGGTGCGGCTCATCAAAACAGCAGCTAAACTAAAATGTATGCTTGTCTCTATGTGTGTGTGTGTGAAAAGCAACTGCGCAATTTCTCAAACTTATTGCATGATTTATAGACAGCCAGACGGACAGCCACCCGCAAAGCAGCGGCCGCAGCAGCGACTTGCAGGCAGGTTGCGCATACGTCCCGTGGGCCGCGCGAGGAAGCGCGTGAATGGAGCGTGATGCGAGCGAAAAATTCGTGCGCACAATTTACAAATCTTAGCATAAATTTTTTCTAAAGCACTTTATTTCATTACATTTCACATACTAACATATTTCGCTACATATTATAGCGCGGCGAGCTAATTAAAATTGTACAAGTGGCAAGCAACAATAACACCAACAACACTTAGAAGCAGCACAACTAATACGCTGCATATATTAATGATAGCAACAAAGACATGTTGTACAACAACATACAACACTCGTAGTATTAATAAAGCGATGGCGTATGGCGTGCCATAAGGCGTGTGAGTGGCGTGCGGGACGGGCGGCTTTGCCAACCGGCGAGTGACATTTGTTGCGGCGCGTTGGATGCTTTTGCCCACATGCGACACATACGCTAGCGCACACGCTATTTATATGCTAATTTGTATTGTGAGTAGTTTTGCATTTGTTGTTGTTGCGTTTAATGTCGCGCTTCGTGCTTTACGCCTTTGGCTGCGGCGCATCAGAAATTCATAATGCGCAACATGTTTTGTTTACCAACATAATTTATGTGCTAAAACCAAAAAAAGTAGCTAAGCAGCCGAAACAACAACAACAACAGCCAGAGTATTGTTATTGCGGCGAAAAAGGCATGCTGAAGCAAAAGCAAAAACACAAAAACATAAAAACATAAATAAATTGTATAAAATGCTGATGAAAGAGGCCCTTTGTGAAAAGTCAGCATTTGGCAAGTAACTGTTAGATGGCGGACGATGGACTGTTAAGCGGTTAGGAGGTCGGTAAAAACGTGCTGCCGAAAAAATTGAGAGATTAAAGAATGTGTGTGTGTATGGCAAATATAGAAAACAATTAGCAACATTTCACACAATGCCAAAGTGATATTACAAAAAGTAAAGTTCGCCGATTAACATACATACATACATACATATGAGAGAATAACAGGCGACGCGCTACGCAAACCAGCATGCGCACAGTGGCGCGGCTTGCAAAAGCGTGGTAAAAAAAATTCAAAATTATTGCAAACGATTTAATATTTAAATATTAGAAAATGCAAGTCATACAAGATTTCTTTATATTTAATTTAAATTTTTTTGGTTATTGACTTTGGTTCTTCAAGACTTGAGCAAACAATATTTTTGAAAATTAATTAGAATAATTAATATCTAATTATATTGACATTTTTTAAATTTCATTTCTTATTTTATATCAATTTCTAATACCCACTGCCTATATTTATGCTACAACATTTTTTAAAACTTAATTTAAATTTCGTTTTTTGGTTCTTGACCTTGGTTCTTCAAGACTTGAGTACAAAAAAATCTATACGACTTAATTGGACGTATCATAGGTGTAACTATTTTGACATTATTGCTATAATTGTTTATTTCATAAAATCCACGGCCTATATTTAGGTTGAATGCGTATTTTTAAGAAATCCTAAATGTAGGCAGCTAAATATATTTTTGAAAATTATTTTGATTAATTAATATAGACTTTTTTTGCTTGTTTTTATTAATTTTTAGCAGACGCGGCCTTAATTTAAACTGTATGCGAATTTTGGAGTTTAAACCCTTAAATGTAGGCAACAAAATATTTTGAAAATTATATAACACAGATTTTTTTCACATTTCTTAATTCATTTTGCTTAATTTCTAGTAGATGTAGCATATATTTGACTGAAAGCAAATTCTGGAGTATAAAACCCTAAATGTAGGCAACAAAATGTTTTGAAAAATTATTTAGATGAATATAATTTTCTTATTTTCCGAAATTTATTGCATATATTAAAGCTAAAGACGATTTTTTGTGTATAGAACCCTAAATGTAGGCAAACTTTTTATATTATAGTGAAGACATAATTCTATTAACAAATTTTCAGGCACTATCGACACTCAGATGCTAGAAACTATTGCTTGTGCTAGTACAGGAACAAGGAATAGTTTTTAGCAGCTATTTTAAATTACTGTGGCATGATTTTCAATCCAAATTGTTTCTGCTTAGAAATTGGAAAATAATTTCAATAAAAATAATTTTTTTTAAATACTATTGTTACATACTGGAAATTATCGGCACTCTGTTGAAACTAACTATTCATAGCACTAGTTTTATAAGCTTTTTCAAACTGTTTTTTGGTTATTTTTTAATAAAGTTTTTTTGCGGAAACATAAAAACAAACGTTTATTGGTAAACGGCCTCTTTTGTTGTGTGGTGAACTCAAGTGTGTGGAAATCTGGCGGGTTCTTAGTGTCGCCATAAACTATTTAGCTGTTTTTAATGCATTTGTAGAGTTTTGAATATAAAACCCTAAAGGTAGGCAAAGTTTTTTATTTGTGTTTGTAAAAAATATCATTACTGCAGCGAAATTTCAGAAATTATGGGGACCTAGCAGCATATAATTAATTTTTTACCAGTCTCAAAAGCTCTTCCAAGCTACTTTGTGTTAATTTTTAATACAAATTTTTTTCTGTTTGCACCTTTTATAATTATTTTACAGTTCTTTCAAACTGAACATGCTTCTTTTTTGAGTTGTGAGACCTAATTTAGTAGAAATATGGTTGGTCGCAATCAAAATTGTGACAGTTTTTAGAGGTTTTTGCATTTTTTTGGAAAATGATACCCTAAATGTATGCAACGGTTTTTATATTTTAGTAAAAATAACACGCTTTTAATATCTTTTTCAGAATTTATTAAAAATGAAACCCTAGATGTGGGCAAGCTTTTTGTGTTATAGTGAAAATATCTTTTTTTTTACATTTTTAGCGAAGCTATCTGCATAGGAAAATAATTTTAGAGTTGTCACAAACTAAATGTTTTCGCTTGTTGCAAGATTAGCCTCATTGAGTAAAAAATAAGGTTGATTGCTATCAAAAATGTTACTGTTTTCAAAGACATTTGCAGATTTTTTCATAAGTAACCCTAAATGTAGGCAACGCTTAGGGTATGCCCGAGCTTAAAATTTGATTATGACCTCTTGAGCCTGTTGTGGCTATGACCAGCAACTACAAAATTCAAAAGTAACTGCCAGTATTTCGGCATGGAGTCTGTTGTAGACACTGTACCATTTGCGATAAGCTTTTTTGTACAAAAATCTGCATAAGTTTTTTTTCCTAAACGACTAAGCTACATACTTATATACATACATATGAACAATAACAGTTTTTTATTATGCCATGTTGTTATTTCTCACGACCAAAGCTTTTCTATTGTTACATTTCCACTGTTGGCGCGGACCTCTTTGGCGCTTGCACGTGCGGGTTACATACATACATACATACATTCAATATATGTATTATGTATATTATGTATTATTGTATACTAACGCAAACTTACATATATATGTATATTATATATGTATACTTAGTGATATAAGTATGTACGGCTATTTATTTTTTTATTTTTACGCATTTAAAATTTGATATTTTCTAAGCAATTCACACACACTTATGCACTCACACAACCACAATTTGTCCACATATGGCGCGTACGACGTTGTTGTTGTTGCTGTCTATGTCAAATTGCATTTACATTTAAATTTATTTGTAGCTAAATTAATTTTATTATTTTTGCCTCTTAACTTTTAGCTTTCATTTGTGTGTGTTGATGTGTTGTGTGTTTATCACTATTGGTTGGTCGGTTTCGATATCAAGCATACGGTATGCCGTACACGCGCAGACGCCCCCACAATAAGCATGACAAGCAGTAAAAATTATAGTAACTACGTAGTATTAGAAAAATTATAAAAACAAATTTGAACAATAATAATAACAAAGGTGTTCAAGTGAGCAACACAAACTGTGAAAAGAGAAAAATATTGATTTCGGCTATAAAGTGGCTCTAATAGAACCTGTAGCGATACTTAGTGGGTATAAGCTTAGAAAAAATAATCAAAATGTAACTTTCTGTGCACTGAAGCTATAACACCTTTCACAGTTGCATTTTTATTACATTTTTATAGCATAATAGTATGACAGCTTTATGCTACAGTTGTTTGATTTGAGCAATTTCTTCAGAGATTGTAGCAATATATCAGATAACAATCTGTGACAAATTTCGTGATGATAGCTTGTCAAATAAAAAAGTTTTCTATACAAGGGCTTGAATTTGATCGGTAATTTTGTACGGCAGCTATAAGTTATAGTTGTCCGATCTAAACAATTTCTTGGCAGATTAGAGCTATATCTTGGATGATAATCTACACTAAATTTCGTGAAGATATCTTGTAAAATAAAAAAGTTTTCCATACAGGGACTTTAATTTGATTATACAGTTTGTGTGACAACTATACACTATAGTTGTCCGATCTAAACAATTTCTTGAGAGATTAGAGCTACATATATTTTGGATGATAATATACGCCAAATTTCGTGAAGATATCTCGTCAAATAAAAAAGATTTCCATACAGGGACTTTAATTTGATTATACAGTTTGTGTGGCAGCTATAAGTTATAGTTGTCCGATCTAAACAATTTCTTGAGAGATTAGAGCTATATTTTGGATTATAATATACGCCAAATTTTGTGAAGATATCTTGTAAAATAAAAAAGTTTTCCATAGAGGGACTTAAATTTGATTATACAGTTTGTATTGCAGCTATAAGTTATAGTTGTCCGATCTAAACAATTTCTTCGCAGATTGTAGCGATGCCTTGGGTCAAAATCTACTCAAAATTCCGTGACGATACCTAGTCAACTAAAAAAGTTTTCCATATGAGGACTTGAGCGGCATCGGGCAGTTTGTATGACAGCTATACGCTATAGTAGTCTAATGTCAATAATTTTGTCCCAGACTGTAGCGATGTCTTGTGTAAAAACCCAAACGTCAAAATTTGTGATGATAACTTGTCTACTAGAACGTTTTCTATACAGTTTTCAATAAAGTTAGGCCGATAGACAGACGGACATGGTTAAATCGATTCGGCTCCTTTCCTTCAGGGTGTTACAAACTCCGTGGCAAACTTGATAAACCCTGTATAGCATATACAAATAAAAAATCGAAATTCTATGTTATAGATAGGATTCGAAACCATTAATCACTCAAACAAAACATTTTTCGTGTCAGAGTAAAAATTCATTGGTTCCAAAAAAGTTGACAGGTAAATTCGGAAAATAAAATTTTTGAAATTTTCTTTTATTAGCTTCCTCTTAGAATAAAAATTCTGCGTAATTTGATTTAAAACGTAGATAGTTTAATAGAAACATTAAAAACACTGATGAGCTAGATATGTAAGTATGTAGGTCCTCAAGGCTATCACCTCTGACGTACATATTTTATTAACTGCATAATTAATGCCACCTAATTTAGAGTCAAGTAGCGCTATATAATAGTCAAAAATGTGATAAATCAATCTAGAACAACATTTAGTGCCCTACTAAATATTTCAATATTTCGAAAACATACAAATTTTGAAACAAAAAACAGCGCGGTTGACGCAAAAATGTAACATAAATAATTTTTGGTACAAAAAAAATCAGCAACACGCGCTTCAGATATTGCGTGCTCTGTGTTATGCTAAACAGATGTCATATTAAATATGTTTTATGCACAGGGCATAAACATACATTTTTATATATACAACAAAATATATATTTATACATATTTGCATGTATATCTGTGTATATTTCAATATGTATGTATGTCTCTATCAAAGTGTGTTTGGTGTTTCGAATTTTGAAACTGAAACACCGAAAACACTACAACCGTTTGAAAATTTGACATCTCGTCGCGCTGGCGGACGATATGCCTAATCAGCAGCACACTCAATCCACACACTTCGCTCACTTTTCGTTTTTTGCTCGTTCCACTTGAGCGTCGCGTTGGCCGTCGTGCGTTCCTTGAACGCATTAGTTTTGTTTACATTATTTTATTGTTCATATTTCTAAATTTTTATTATAAATTGTTTCGGTACATACAAATATGCATAGCTACATAAGTACAATGATGTGTTCAACATAAATACTACATAAGCTGTCAGTTGGCCTCTTTGGTGACTTCTAATTAGTCATATACATATGATAAATAAGCCATACATAATTACACTTGTCTCATGGGTATATAATTTTAATATTTATAATTTGAAAATTCGTGGGTTTTTCTTTTTGACAAGTTATGTAAAATAAAATCTTTACTTCGGTATTTACTCAATTTGTATAAAAATAAAAAGTCTGAAATGATAAATGATAAAAAAAAGGTATAATTTGAAGGATTACTCTTGACTCGATATCTTCAGAATTTACAATGTCTTCCCTGAAACTCTATCAGAATGTCAATTGTGAAGGCAACACCATTTAAAATGTGAGGAAAACATTTCTAATTGACCTCGTTTGAGTTCACTAAAAATAGTTTTTAGGTTAGGTTAGGTTGTCACGCCATACATAGACCTACTTGTCCTCAGTAATGGCGGTTCAGTTGCTGTTTCGGATCATTCAGCTCCTTCAAGGGTTGTTTGAAGCAGTGTACCTTCAGAAGAACACCTGAGGTCTTCGGACACAAGCAACATAGGACACACCATAAAGTTACTTTGGGGTAGTGTTGGTGGTGGATATACCAAAAAGCTTTCGTTCATAAATACGAGATTTCAAACAAGAACATGATTTTCAACGTTCAGTTCGATCAAAACTGTTTCTTTGGGTATTAAACCTTTGCTTTGTTGATTGGTTGGTTGATTAGTTGGTTGAAAACCAGTCGACTGTACTGAGGCCATCATTAGGCTCATAATGCTCCCAGGTATAAACCAATTTAAGCCTTATTTTTGGTAAAAAAACCTGCATCTTTTTCACCCCAGCTGCTCAATGTATCGTATGTTGGAGTATTGGGAGCCATGGAATATGTTTCTTTTCATCCGGATGAAGGTTGGGAACTCGAAAAGATAGTATTCCAGGGTGGTAACCAATTTCAGCCTTATCCAACCTGAATCTTTTGCAACCCATCTGCCCTCTGCCTCTTAAGTTGGAGTATTGGGAGCCATGAAATATGTTTCTTTTCATCCGGATGAAGGCAGGGAATTTGCATAGATAGTGTTCCAGCGTACCGGGTAGAAACCAATTTATGCTTTATCCAGCACCTCTGTGGATTTGGTAAAAAAAACCTGCGTCTTTTTCACCCCAGCTGTTCAATGTCTTTTAAGTTCGAGTCCTGTATTACTTGTGTCCCAAAACCTGAGGTGTTTTTCTAGGGTCCATTCTTCTACCAACCCTTGAAGGAGAAGAATGATCCAAAACATTTTAGGGGACTTTTTTTTCAATTGCCCTCGATCGCGCCAAATCGTCTACCTTTTCGCTTCCTTCTATTCCTGTATGACTGGGTATCCAGATGATATTAACATACATACATAGTTACCGTAAGGGGACTTAGTATTGGGCCCGCGATTAGTCTTAATTGCCGCTTGGTTGTCCGCTAGAGTGTTTATGGTCTCGCTGGTGAGAACAGAGGCCTCCTTGATACCTTCTGTTACGCTCAAAATTTCGGCCTGAAAGACTGAATTGCAGTCTAGTTTATATTTATTTAGTTTGAAGATACCTTCTGTGTACGAATAACTACAGAAGAAGCCCACGCCTGCTCCTGTTTCACTCTTTGATCTGCCAGTGAATATGTATATTACGCCGTTGGGACTGTCGATCACAGAATCATTGGTCTAATCTTCTCTACTTATGAATTAAAGTATAGGGTCTCCGACGTCGCCTTCTTTGTGCTAAAAATCTCATGGCAAACTTAGTATATCGAGTTCAGGGCATATCTAGAAAATTTCGTTCAAAAAGAGGCCTTAAACCACTGACTAGCTTAAGAAGCTGAGCCCGTGGAGAGTCGATTCGGCGTAGTTCGCAGCAACTCGGACTGACGTATGGAACGACTTGGCACATTTTACGCCGAGATCGAGAAGCCGTTCGACCTTCCCAAGTGACATCGCTTCGCTCTATGTTCTCTTTTAAAGTTCCAAGAATTTTGGCTCAATGGGTATGTAAACAAGCGAACGAAGAGCAACCTGAAGAAATTCAATAGCTACTATTTCATCCAGCAAAAACAAAGATTTGGTATGGTTTGTGGGCCGGTGGAATCATCATCCCCCTTCGTTTCTGGCCTTAGAGCAAAACGTCGCGCGTGTCATTCGCTAGTTAAGAGTCGAAATGTTGTAACGAGTCATCGAAACTTTGACTCAACGGAAGGATCGTCTGAGACATAATCGCGGCCAACATTTGAAATAGATAATCTTCAAAAAACAAATGCTAAAAAATGTTCTTTAGAATGATAATACACATTCGCCATTAAAATTGATGTTTCTGTGTTTTTTCTTTAAAAAAGCAGGAAACTTCGAAATGGATCACCCTTTACATTTTACATTCATAAGGCGTACTAAGTTTTTAAAGATCTGTGTTACTACAAAATTTAAAATTACAACAAAATATGGGCGTTATTAGCGGCAAAAGAGTAGCACGTTATTAATAACCAAACATTATTATTCTTAAGGTTGTTTACATAAATATATGCATACATATATACATACCCACATATATATATTTATTTGTATGTATATATTTTTCGGCTTCAAAATTGGACATGCACGCGCTGTACGTATCATATTGTGCATTTGACAGCTGAGGCCTTTTGATCGGCGATTTGCCGCCCACGCTTCCTCAAACGAAAACCACTTTCGCATGTTGCCCTACAGTGGCTACCAGTGGACCCAACGATTTGCTGCCGCTGATATTTCGGCCTTCATGTTTTTATACAAAATATTAAAACGTGGCTGTGAGTTAATACTATTCGAACTATAGCAACATATTCGAGATTCAAAAGCCGGCCAGTAAAGTAGATACTTAGTACATATGTACTTATGAATGTATGTAACGCGCCACGCTATGCTCTACAAGCACATTAGCTATATTTACGATTTTTTATTGGCACTTTCAACGCCGCGCCGTTATGCATGCGGTTGCCTACGTCCCTTGTGTGCCGATTACAGATGCGCGCTGTGTCCGTCCAGCCATGCACGTGTGCGGCATTATAAAATGATGTCACAAGTAGCAAGCGCGCCCAGGCGCTCCAACTAACAGACAATAAATTTCATTATATTCATATCTATTAAATTACGTCGACTATTTTCTTTAATTTTTTGTTATTGGCTTAGCTGCCGCTGCGGCCGCTTCGTCTGGCGCTGCGTTTCCGCGAACAAAACTCGTTAATTTACTATATATTTCAAGTGTACACACGCCGCAAATCAAGCCACGCCAAGCTGAGTCGCTTTGAAGCGCTTCAATTTACTTATTTATTTTTTATTTATTTATGTTATGTTTTTTTTTTTTGTTGTATGTATTGCTGTAGCGCCTTCAATTCTTCATTAAGCGCAACAAAAACACTATTGCCTGCGCTTCGCTTGTGATTCTTAATATTTTTTTGTGCGAGTTGCCGCAAATGGCAATTTTGTTCGTAAAAAAAAAAATCGCGCAGTGGCACAAACAACAATTAAGCGCGTGTGCTGAAAGCCACATTTGAATATGCAATAAAAAAATTGTTTATCACTGTTTGCATTCACACATCACTGTAAATATGGTGGCTCATTTATGCACAGCGCGGCGTATAAGGCAAGTGTTGGCCCAGCCCAGCTGCGCCACTCCAAAAGGCACTTGGTCGTGTGCCTTTTTTGGTAACCTGCCCCCAAGCAATTAGATACACTTGTTGACTTATACTAAATGTAAATATACAAATTTCAACAAATAAATACGAACATGCTTAGAGTGGCTACATCCTCGTGATTTTTTTTTATGGCATGATATTTAAATAATTATTGAAAGCTCATGGGTTTATGAACATGTTTTGATTTCTATTTTGTTTTATCATGGCATTTATGAATATTATAGAAATATCAAACAAGTTATAAAAGCAATGTATTTTTCTTGATAATTCTCGCAACTCTTGAAGGCAATGAGTATGGCAAAAAATTAAATATTAAGTAAAAGAGATCTTATAAGACACCACTTGTCGCAACGTGTGAAAAAATGGTCGAGTGTATCCACTTAGGAATCACAATAAAGCCTCCAAATTTTATTATAACTATTAGTAGGTAGCATTGAAAGCTAAAGTGTGGAACTCAAACGTGCTAACTCAGAGATAAATCATCATTATGGATTCGCGCATCTGCTCTAATCGATATCGGACCGGAAAATTCCCTTCCATGCCAAAATATGGCACGAGTTTCGCCTTAAATAGCCGATTGAGTAGTGGCTAAGTCCTATATACATAAGTATATATTTTCTACAATGATCAGTATTGGAAAAGTTGTCAAACAACCAAAATATATTCGTACTATCAGTTGGTTGTAACCAGCGCACAATCGCTCCAGACTAAGTTTCCGCGCTCGGATATTCTATTAGACGTTTGTTTTTCAATGGACAATACTATGTTTGGATATCTTTTTTTTGCCGTTGTTACTTGATTTATAATCAGCTTAGTTCGCCATTTCATAATGAACAGACTCATCTTGGAACAACGTTTGTAAGTCATGCGCTGCGTTCAACATTCTGTTGACATAATCACCCAACAGAAAAGACATAATTACACAACAGAGTCGGTAATTCGAGCAACCATGGATCGCATTCGAACCACGTTGATTCTAGAGGACAATGCGCATTCTCAGAGACGCTGTATAATGAGCACCTAAGACGCTTTTGCTACTGTGAGGCAGTCCGTCGTCATCGTCCGCCATCGCGCGAAACAATTGGAGCTGTGCCCGTATCCATTTTATGGAATATTTCGCGAAATAATCTTTACAAAATACAACTCGCGTAAGAAATGAAGCGAAACGAACATCGCACGTTCGGTGAATGAGCCCAAAACGAGATTACCACCGATATCGATTTTCACAAAGACGTTTTGTCAGCGATGAAGCTTGTCTTTGGTTGAATGGGTACGTTCCCAAACGAAATTTTTCCATTTGGAGTGATTATAATCCGTAAGCCATTGGTGAGACGCCGTTGCATCCTCAAAAAGTCACTAAGGGCAGAGAGAAACATTGGACCACATTTCTGTAAAAATGAAGCAGACCATTATGTTACAGTTCTAGAGTCATTATATTAATGACTTTTCCGTGCGTGGAAGATGTTGATGTGGACGATTTTTGGTTGCAACAAGATGACGCTACATGGCATGCTGCCAACGAAACAATTAATTTATTAAAGAAGATTTTTGGTGAGGGCATTATTTTACTTTGTGGATCTGATGTGTGATCTCTTAGATTGAGCGTACCGTTGAACTATTTTTTGTCAGGATATGTGAAGTCGCTTGTCTACGCAGATAATCCCGAAGCGGCTAGTGATTGACTTCTTGGAAGAGAATATCCGACGCTTTATTGTTGACATACGGTCACAATTGCTGAAAAAAGTCGTCGAAACGTGAGTCGCTTGGCCGGAATTTATACGAGCCAGCCGAGGCGACTGGAGTCATCGTTCCATATTTCTTCAAGAATGATGCCGGTGAAATCATAACCGTCATTGGCTACCGTTATCGAGCCATGATAACCTACTATTTAATGCCTGAAATTAAAGCTCGTTCTCGCTGACATTTGGTTTCAACAAGGCAGCGCGGATCGTGTGATATCACACGGATAGACTACACTTCGATTCAGGCCTTGAAGCTAAAGACAATACTCATGTCATACGCCAGTTACCAGTCGAAATGCCCGAACGAGTCATCGAAAATTGGACTCAACTAATTGACCACCTGAGACGTAGCCGCTGCCAACATTTCAAAGAGATAGTCGTCAAAAAATAAATGACAAAGAACGTTTTTTCGATTGATAATAAGCATTTCTCACCAAATTTGAAGTATCTGTGTTTTTTCTTAAAAAGAAAAAAAGGGAACCTCGAAATGGTGCACCCTATATATTTATTAAAAATTTGGCGAATATTTGTTTTCGCTTGGTTCTCTGAAAAATAGGTTCTTAGACAATTCTTCTAAAATCTCTCCAGGTATGAGTTCTTAGAACCTTAACGTCAAGGTACCGTCTTACAGTTTTCGGTTTTCTCTTTTTTCAATTAGAAAAACTGATGTCTCGCTTCCAGCTAACTTGAAAAAATAATTCGTTTCCTGGATTTTGTTGTAAATTAAATGCTCTATAGAAAGGTTTCGATTTTTTCGATAACCTAACTTTCTTAGAGTGCCTAGGTAACTATTTATCAGAGTAACGAAAAAAAAATATTTTTTTTACGCATACATGTGTATGTTTTCTTGTCTGTATATACTAAGAGTACATATATTTCTAAGTCTACAACACATACATACATATGTATGTATCTAAGTGTTTATGTATATGAAAATGAGTGCCACAAATGTACTTTGTGTAACGAGCATATTAGGCAGTAGCTAATTATTTTCACATAACCTAATGTTTATGTAAATACGCTAAACATAAAAATATATAAATATATATTCAAATATATACATACATATGTATGTATTTAAAAATTATTTATGTATTTGCTTGTAGAACAGAATTTCCTAAAGCGTAGCTTTAAATATTCAACTAACTACATATTCCGTAAATTGCTGGTTATTTCTTGTACGGCGGCTTAATTATAGATTATTACAAATTTAAGGGCTCACTAACTTCGCTTAATGGCCAAAACATGTTAATTTCAGGCAATAGAAAGGCGTACAAAGTGCCAATTTATATGCTAATTATTGACAGCCCTACGTAATAAGCGCGGGTCGTGCTGTACCCGGCTAGGTAGGGCAGGCAGCACATTTTGTTATTTTCGAATTTTTCACACACATACAGGGTGACCAGCAGCCTATGGGCTGAGAAAAAATGTTTTCTGTACAAACTATTGTGTCACGAAAAGTTTAAATTCCATTAATCCCTGCTTAGCGGCTACTGGAAGCACTCTTTAACACTCCATGGGGGCAGTTTGTGCTGCTTACTTAGTAATCATTACACTAGCTGTGAGTTTCTAATTTATTTTGCATTGCTTTGCGGCCTTTAATTAATGTCAATTATATATCTACGTGTTAGCACTGAGAACAGAGGCCAGTTGGGTAATTAAAAACTTATTAATGACATATTTCATTTGCTAATTTCTATTTTATTTTCTGTTTTTGGCTTTTGTGTGGTGTAAGCTCTTATGTCATTATTAGTGAATTACAAATGTGTAGTGGGAGGACAGCAGATAACTGGCGTCATTACGAGGTGGGGTGTTTAAGTTTGTAAATTAATTATTTCTGGCTTGACAGAAAATGGTAGTGTTTATCACCATTAATGAATATTAAATACACTTTTTTCGGTGAGTCTGACCACTACCTTACTCCAATTTTTCTTTTTAAGCACATCTGCCCAGATCTCAGCTCCGTCTAATAGGACGTTGACTGGGGCCTCCTATGTTGGCCATTACTTTGCTCAGTTGGGAGGTGATTTTCGCTGTCTTTCCTGCGGCCTGCTGAATTTGTATCCAAAAGGTTAGTCTGGAGTCCAGACTTAGGCCTAGTTAGCTTATTGCTTTTTGTGTCCTTAGAATATCCGTAATCTTTTGCATACTTATTATTATACATTAAGGCGTTATGCTAATGACAAGTTAAGTTCACTTTTTCCCTTACTGATTAGCATCAGCCGTTGCTTTTTCCGGGGTCCGGGGAATATACCGGCTTTGATTCAGGCCTTGTACATGTTCAGTAGTACTTCCGGCCGCTCTGCAGCGATTATTTTCAGGATTTCTGCTGGGATACCGTCCGGACCGGGTGATGTGTTGACCTTGAGCTTTTCAGTGGCTACTTGTAGCTCTTCGAGGGTTAACTGGCGTATTTGCGGAGATATTAGATTGTGTTCTGGATCACTAGCCGTGTTTTCGTGTGTGGAGAAGAGTGCGTTTCCGATGTAATCCATTTTGGCAGCGGTTATTTCAGGTGGCTTTGCTTGAGCGCCGAGTTTCTTCATTACTATTTTATATGCAAGGTCCCAGAGGCTGCTTTGTATTGTTCGGCTTCTCGAGCTGCGCCTGGCTCTCGCGTACGATATTTTCAGTTCATCACTTCAGCATCGAAGCTAGAATACCCTTCACAATAACATTAAGTGTACCTAATACATATTATTCTCTTCCTCACTTTCATCTCCCTTCATTCGCTTTCATTTTATTTTCGGTATCAAATCTTATTAACTATGATTGATGAGTATGAAGCTGATCTGATGTGCATTTGTGATTTGATGTGGTGCATCGCCACAATGCTTTTGAACTGTTGTTCAAAAATTCGATTGTCATGCGCTCACTTAAAGTAGAATAACAGCGAGAAAGGAGGCAAGATATGAAATGCATAACGAATGCTAGTACTAAAGAGTAATTCATATATTTTTGTTGAATTGAGTTACTCTTGTGAATCTATAACTACATTTATAAGATATGCTTTTTGAAGGTGTAGCTTTTTGAAGGTGTAGTGTGATTATAACTACTCTTTTTACGCATCATGTGGCGATTGAACTCACGGAGGAAGTCAATTCGTGCTTTCGCTTCCTTTGCTCCAACTGCAAGAGACTTCTATGTCCTTTTAAGCAAAACTGTTTCCCACTGGCCGTTGTTATCGCTTCGTGAACGCACTATTTCTCGAGGTTCCATGGTGTTTGCCGAGCGCCGCTTCGCAGTTATTTGCTCGAAGCTGGTGGAGCGACTGCTGAAATGTCCGCGTCTTTGCTCGTTTTCTGCGATAAGCCAGTTTATACGGTAACTCTTAATTACGTGAGATCATCTAGCTGTGCAGTTTCGTCTTAAACAACGATGCTGAAATTTTTCTGTTTTACCATCGCCTCCTCATTATTTGCACGATACCTTTGCACTTTTCTTAAAATTCCTCTTCTACCCGAGTCATTTGGATTAATTTTTGGTATACTCTTGTTTCGGTGAGTCTTGAGTGGTCCGAGGTTTTTTTGTGAAGGTAGCTGGGATGTTATTGCGATCTCTTTTATTTTACGAATCCTGCTTGTGTAGCCGGATTTTCCTTTAAAGTTATCTTTTCTCCAGTTTTTTCCGGTTGTTTTTGATGGATGGCAGGTATAGGAGAGCTATACTACTATCCAATGGAAGTTAGTCCCGTATTCCTCACAGCGAGACAGCGAGTGAGCTTCCAATCTGATGAGGGTTTTCGTCGACGTCTGTGGGCATTAGGTGATGATAGCTCTATGATCCCTTGTCGCTTTGTTGCCCCAACTTGAGGGTGGGTTCTCCCCCGTTGTTACTCCGACGGGGATTTTGGACGCTTACTTAAAGGCGGCATCTTTTCGCCTCTTCGACGGAGATTTATTGGGCATTTTGGGAAGAACAGAAAAGGATGTGTTCGACACTTCAGATCGACATCACAGAAACTAAGTAATCTGTTTTGGGCTTCTGGCTTTTGCTTCTCGGTGTTTTAAATTCAAGCAAAACTTATTATACACTGTTCAGCGTATAGCAAAGTGTCTGGCATTGCATGAAAAGACAACAAAATTTGCAAATTGAGACAAGAAACACAAAATCGACGATTTCAAGCAATAAATTGAAAACTAAAAATGAAAAATTCCATATTTTATGATTTTATTGGCAATTTCGCGCACACATTTGTTGTTATTGTAGTTTAAAATTATGATTTTTTTTCCATGCCATTACTTGTTTGCTGCGTTTTGCCCATAAATGCAAACTGATTAGCCGTCCGCCCCATTCAACGCTTCACAAAACCCATTTCAACGCCACTCAACGCAAAATCAACGGCCGGCAAAGTGATTTGAATTGAAATTTTTTGAAAACTTGATACGAATTTGTTTTCGCGCTTGTTTCGAATTTCAATAACATTAAATATGCGCGCGTGTGTGTGAACTTTCTTTGTGGTATATATGTGTGGATGTGTGTGTTTTGAGCACTTTGTTGATTTGTGCAAATCCGTTGGCAGCCGCTTGAAATATATGCAAAAGCGACACTCACACACACACACATGCACACGGTGAACAGCAGAATATTAAAACAACAATAATACCGCAGCGTACCAAGGAAAAAGCGAACGAAATAAACCAATAATAACAAACAATAGCGGTCTATTGTTATTTATATTTGCATCGTGGCTCATTTAATATGTTGATTTGACACACTTACGCGCCCATACGCGGCGCAGCGTAGCACAACAGAAACGAAAACAAGCAATAACAACAGCAGCTAGAGTAACAGCAACAACAACAGTGGCACAGCAGCCAGCAATAACACCGCAAAAAGCCATGTGCGTGCCCTGAGAGAAATTGGGCGCGTGAAGCTGGACCAGCGGCTGCTAATGTTATGCCAGCAAAACGCAAGCTTCAGCGCTTCGGTGCAAATTTTGTTTTGTCATTCAAAACTGAGCTCTCGCAAGATGCCAGACTTTCGCAGAGCACATGGGAGTAAGTTATTTCTAAATTTTACGGATTTATTGTCCTCAATGAATCAGAATATTCAACAAAATCTGTAACGCAATAGGGGATAATACATAGAATCTCTTGTAAAGTTGGCACACAAAAATTCACATGTCGATAAACTTGGAACATAATTCAATAATTGGAAACGTAAGAGAAGGTATATACATAAATTATATTGAAAAAGTCCCCGCCCTGACACATAGATGACATTAAATCCATATGATCCTCAGTTAACCCTAACCTTCAAAAGGCGCATATATATGTACATAAATATGACAGTTGTGGGATAATTAGTTTGTGAATACATAATTTTGAGTGAAGCAACTTCTGTGATTCTGGAAAACCTGGATAAAAAGGAATTTCGCCTGTTGATAGAATATTGCAAAAACTGAGCTCCACGGAGCTGGTTTAGACGTTGCCACAGCGAAACCAACCATCAGGGACTGGTATGTCAAGTTTGGACGTGGTGAAATGAGCACCGAAAACAGTGAACGAAGTGTACGCCCAAAAAAGATGTGCTACCGATAAAAACTTCAAAGAAATCCAAAAAATAATTTTGCCTGCCTGCAAATTGAAATTTTTCGAGATAGCAGGCACTCCACATCTTTCACGAATATTTAGTTATGAGAAAGCTCTGTGCAAAGTGGGTGCCACTAGAGTTTTTGACCAAAAACAACGATGTGACAATGGATGAAACATGAATCCATCATTTCCCTGCGAAGTCCAATCGACAGTGTGGAAAAACTTAACAGTCGTCTGTCTTATGACGTCTGTATTTTGGAATGCACGTTTGAAGGACGAAATAATGCTTCAGAGTTGGAGTGTTCATCCGAAAGACATGACCTAGCCAGCATAGCCGCTGTCTTTTAACTCGCTGAATTATGTAAATGTCTTCGTATATCTCATACAGCTCATCGTTCCATCGAATGCGTTATTCGAAGTGGCCTATGGGCAAGGGACCATTAAGCTTACGTAGAACCTTTCTCTCGAAAACTCACAACGTCGACTCATGAGATGTTGTCATCGTCCATGCTTTTTCACCATATAGCAGGACGAGTAAAATTAGTGACTTATAGAGTTTGGTTTTTGTTTGTCGAGATAGGACTTCACGAAAGGAAGTCGCCTTGTCTGCAACCTACTGTGTACTATTACGTCGTTATTGGATTGTTTGAAGGACGAAATCGACAAACAACTATAAATTGGGTTTTTAGTTACTTCTGCATTCACCGTATGTGCCAGATCTGGGCTCCAGCGAGTATTTCCTGTTCTCAAAACTAAAACGAATATTCGTGGGAAAGAAAATTTCGTCGAATGAAGAGGTGCTCGCCCAAAATTAGACATGTTTTGAAGCAAAGGACAAATCATCCCACAAAAATGGTATCGAAAAGTTGGAGGTCAGTGTATCACACAAAGGACTATCATGAATAGTAAATTGAAGTTTACCAAAAAAATGTGTTTCACTATGGTAGGCCGTGGACTCTTCAATTGACTTATTATTATCATATCAGAATATTTTTCTCTTCACGATTTGATGCCTAACTACAGTGCCTCACCAAATTTTCGCATTTTTTTTTACAAAGTACCCTCATAAATACTCTCATTTGGAAATATTTTGCTAAGCCAATAACAACACGCCCATATGTTTTCAAATCATTACAAATACAACAATACAAACAAATTTCTATTAGGAAGAGCAAAACAAAGGAGCAAAGCCATCACACATTTAAATTATAAATTCGCAAATGCTTACAAAACACAAACAAAAAGCGTTCCACTTTTTTCTTAGCAGCAAAATCAACAACGTGTAATTTATGCAACCGCAATTACTTTAAATTCCAAACACATTAGAAATAGAATATTTTATTAACGCCGAGCAGCAAACGCAATGAATGAATGAAATACGCAAAAATTTTGAGGCATTAAAGCGACGAGGGTGTGATACGAGCTGTGACTATAATGAGAATGCATTCAAAATTTCGCTTCAACTGCGGAAAAAATTTTGGAAAATAACGAAATGACGCATCTGTATCGATTTCTTAAATTCAAGGTATACTATTTTAATAAATAGGTTTGTTGAACTGCTTGCTGTTGCTAGTCTTTATACCAGACCTTATTTGTGGAAGATTTGGTTCTTCAATTCTGAAAGCCAGTATCTATAAAACCGGAGTCATAAAAACTTTCAGAGCGCAAAACACTTGAAGTCCACATTTTTATATGCTGTTTTATTAGGTGTAAACAAAATTCGTTAATTAAGTGCCCGCTGGATAAACAAGGAGTATGAAAAAAGACAGGAGGAAAGTATTTAAAAAACAAGTAATGTTGTCAACACCAAAGCTATACACGTAATAACCTTCACAAATACAAAATATTTCATACAAGAACTTGATTAGAGAGAAAACGAATTCCACGGAGCGACAATTTCAGTTTTGGTAACAAGAGAAAAAACACGGAACAAAATCTGGTAAATACGGTGGTTGATCGATGGTATTCGTTACTTCTTTCGCTTTAAACTCGGTCACAATCTTAGCCATGAATTGTTCTTTCACAATTTCGGCCGATTTCGACGGATGTTCTCACGCAAACGCCTCAATACGGTTAAAGAGAACTTCTTATGAACCATACGTCCCGCCGGTACAACGAATATCTGAAAAAATGAGCATCACCTAAATTTTTGTGTGGTTCTCATCGACAGTTGTAATGCTCTCCATGAATGTAGAATCGGAATTCGCACGAAAAAGTATGTCCAAAGAGACCTGTTTACGGTACTCTTTTTGAAAAAACTTCAGATTTATCGGGACGAGTCGCGTAAGAAGGCATTCGAACGAACTCGCGAGAATTGTCGAGCTCTCTTGCCAACTCTCTAACACTTGCCTCAAGATTTTCTAGCACCATATCCTACACTTTTTTAATATTTTCATCAGTTGAAGATGTCGAAGGTCGTGCAGAACGAGGCATGTTTTCAACGATATCTCATGGATTCGTCTATAGAGGATCCCAGTTTTGCAAATTCGTCCGTTTTTTGTAGCCGAAAATATTTCTGTGACCGGGAACCCAAATTGTGGACAAATGCAGTCGATCTGCCGGTGAGCTCGTCTACTGCGCTGCAATTAATCTGTGGTGCCAACAAGGCTAGCAATGAATCCTGGCTGTCCACGTATATGGTTGTTTTCTATATTCTGCCGTTGTTATTCAATGTAACTTCACAGGCCTCCTCAATATTCTGTACTTCCACTGGGAAGTTGCTATCTAAATTTGGTAGCGCATTGAAAGAGAGATGTGAAGATCATTGGAATATCGGTGGTATATAGTACTCCGTAGTCTATTTTGAACCCATCGGTATAAGTATATTATGTAGTACCTTCCACTGTTTCTAGGGGAGAGGTTCCCCCATTCACATCTAGAGGGAATCCTGACAAGAGAGTGTCTATTAAAATCCAACCTTGGGAGGATGTAGTTTGATTTACCTATGTTTCGCGGGTTCAGAATATCACTATGTCCATATTTAATATTTTTGAAAGTTTATGAATCTAAAGCTCACCAAATTCTGCATTACGGATTTTTCTCCCTTCGATTCTTGAATACACATAGTACATACATACATACGTATGTGCGTATGTTATTGAATAATAGATTTTCTCACTTTTTATAGCACTTGCTACCTTTTGCAGCTTAAATCTTGCTGCTACAAAATTTTAATATCTTCGAACATTTTTTTTTTACAAAAACAAAAAAAATCAAAGAAAACTGATCACTCCCAAAATCTAGCGAAATGCGTGATTTCCCCATAAACCACGCAATGCGTGCGTTTATTTATTCATAAATTATGTTTGTACAGCAACTCGCGTCCGCAGTTTGTTTATCTTGGCGTAAGGCGTAAGGTTATCAATGCTCTCGCATTTGGGTCGGTATACTTTTAAATATTTTATAATCACATAAACCACAAAAAGATATTGCACAAATAGGCGCACACTGATATGTCCGTCTGTTTCGGTTTATTTTTAGAACAAACAAATGGTTATGTTAAGTTGCGAGTATTTTCATCTGTTGGATACGCCGCCCGAAGGCATTGGCTAATAGCTAATTTGCGTCGACTGAAATTTTTTGCAGCAGGTAAAATTAGAATATCAAAATATTTACGAAATGCCGAAAAATTTGCGCAATCAAAATGCACACAAACTTACGCACAAATACCGGCAGGGAGCGGAACTAAGCGGGAAAATAAACAAAAGGCAATGAATTTGGCAAATAAAATAGTGTATGGGTAGAAACACACATATACAAACATGGTTCTCCTCACAAAATTAAAGGAACGAGCTGAAGAACCTTTATCGTACCGACCGCTGTATATGCTCGACACAATGGATATGGTGTACGAAAATATAATACGAAGCCGCTTGGAGTTAGCAATCCAGGAAGCCGGCGGATTATCAGAGAGGCATGGCTTTGCGACCATTTGTTGATCTTCACCACGCTTGGACCAAGAACTTTTCCGCACATTATTGTCGTATTTGATCCACTTTTCGTCTGCTGTTACCATTCGCTTCAGAAATGGTTCGATTCCATTTCGTTTCAGCAAAGAATCGCAGATGTTAATTCGGTCCATTAAATTTTCACAGACAATTCATGTGGTAGCCTTTTTTAAATGGTTCAAAACCGCTTGATTATGAATGTTAAGTTTCTTAGCGATGTCATGGCTACTTATGTGACAGTCCTAGTCAATATTTTCCATCATTTCATCGACTTTTTCAACGATATGTCGACCAGAGCGAGGTGCATCTTTCTCTTCGAGATTTCAAGAAAGAAAGCGAGCAAACACAGACTTATATCGGACCTGAATTTCCAACTGTTCCAAATACTTAGTGGACATGGGTGCCTTAGGAGCTACCTTTACAGATTCCACAATGACATTAGTCCTAACTGTCCGACTTGTACAGAGTATATAAAATTATTGCCCTCGCTTTACAAATACAAGGGAAAAACTAAAACTCACTCCGTGATAGTTTTTTGGCCGATAATTTAACGGCACTCATGTGTCAGTCGACTGTGAAATGGAAAGCTGTTAGCGAAGCGTCAGTATTCATAATGACAGAACTGAGACTTTGAGACCAGATTAGGCGTCCGTCAGTACACACAATACAAGAGATTTCAATGTCCTATCCGTCGTACGAAGTAAGATTTTAGCGGTAGTTCCGTAGGAGAGTCTTGAGTTGGGAGTAGGTTAGGTTTAGCGGATTAAACTTTCGCTCTACAGCCTTTGATGCTTCCCCTACTATAAAAAAGGGTCTGTGTATATGCTAACTAGTCCCTCAGCTCATGAAGCTGCTTATTTGTCGGAATCATCGGTATCGGCGAACTATAGGGTATAGCTGTCATATAAACCGACCGATCCAACTCAAAACCTTGTATAGAAAACTATTTTATTTGTTAAGGTACCGTCCTGGCTTTTGGTATAAATTATTATTCAAGACATTGCTACAATCTATGCATGAATTTTTCCGATCAGACTACTAAAGCAAACATTTAAGTCATACAAACCGAGAGATCGAGCTCAAGTCCTTGTACTATAGGAAACTTTTTCTTTTCACAAGATATCGTCACAAAGTTTGGCACAGAACACTGTTTAGGGTAACGCTATAATTACCTAAGAAACTGTTCAGATCGTTACACTCTAGTGCATATCTGCCATACAAGCTGATAGATCAAACTCAAGTCCTTGTATGGAAAACTTTTTTATTTGCCAAGGTATTTTTAAAAAATTTACCAGAGATTATTTTCTCAGACATTCCTAAGCTCTCCGAAGAAATTGTTGAGATCGGATAACTATAACACACAGCTGTCATACAAACTGACACCTCAATTTTATGTTCTTGTATAGAAAATATTTCTTTCGACAAAGTATCGTCACAAAATTTTGAGCAGACTTTAACCTAAGACTTCGCTACAATCTGGGAAGAAATTGTTTGGATCGGGCTACTATAACATATAGCTGCCATACAAATTGTCTGATCATAATCACAATAAAGCTCTTGGTATACCCTTTTATAGTTTTTTATGCACGCGTTAAGGGCATTATAGCTTTAGAGCAGCCGCTGTGAACGTTTTCTCTTATTCTAAACACATAAGATTGTTTGTAAAGTGCTTAGATAAACCTTTATCTATAGTTCTAAAGCTAATTTTTCTAACTGTATGCATTAGAGCTTATCCACCTTTGTTCCCTAGCCTTAAAATAGCTGTTAATTCGCAACCATAAACTACTTGAGCCCTTTCTTCAGCGACCAGTTTTTGCGCGCAGCAGTGACTGTATTATAGTTGACAGCACCGTTTCTCCTATGGTGTTTCAAATTGTCTTGTCAAGCGAGTGGCTTCGTGCTTTTATGCGCAGTAGCACGAAAGTGTCAAAAACGCTATCCTTTGTTAAAAACAAAAAATGATTTAGACAAAATCGTAAACAAATCGGCAGATCCTCAAGGCATACGAAACCAGGCACAAGGGTGCCAGAAACGCCAAACTCCTTTGTATTGCGCAATAGCAAGGCGTTGCCATACCTGTCGAGCATAATTAATTTAATCATTACGGTCACATTTGCCACTATTGTGTCGCAAGTAAACACGTTTGACAGGAACGCACAAAGGAAAGTGAGGAAAACAACAAACAATAGTGGAGAGACAACAAGAAAATCTTCTGGAAACAGGAGTGCCAGTGCTGGCTGCGGATTTGTGACAGCGTGACAGGCACAATTCCTGCTTTGATTGAGTTGCGGCTTATGCGAGACCAAACAACAGCAGAAGGTACAACAACACTGCTATATTATTATTGTTGTGCTCAACGAGTTAGCGTGCGGGTCGCTCCTGCTCTGTGTGTGACGGTGTTGGTTTGACAGGATCTTCAAGTTGTGCTGCGTTGCGTAATGGCATCCCGCTGTTTCTCGTTAATGTTGATGAGTTTTCTTTGCTTTTATTTATAGCTAAGACATTTTATTATATAATTGGTGTATGTATGTATGTATATGTACCTATCTGTTCATCTATATGCGTTGCATAGCCTTTCCTGGTAAACATGATGCGCTGTGATCATGTCGAAGATCTTGATCAAACCCTTAAGTTGACATACAGACACGCACACAAGAACACCATTTACAATATATACATATATATATATATACATATTCGGCTGTATAATCTTCGTACTACATGTATAGTTATCTGATATACATATGTATAAGTATGTATATTCCATACAATTAATCTACACACAGAAAATCGCTGTCCAGGGTCACATAATCCGCTGATTTGTCGATCGCTTGTTGTCGTTAGTTGTTGCTTGAGCGTCAAGTGTATGTTCCCTCAGCATTAGCGGGTGGTATTCTTTATTGTCGATCAGCTGTAGGCCATTTAAGACCTTCGAAAGTGTTTAGCAAAACGATTTGAGCATGAAACTGTAGCCTCAAGTGTGCCCCTATTGCTGTTTTGGTTCAAAAAGCAGCAAGCATAGATGCTTAGCAGCCTCTGCAAACAGCTCTTAATTGTTTTTTTTTTATCATACATACATATGTACGTATGTATGCATGTGTGTTGTGTATCTTTTGCTTGTCAGCTCAGTTTGAAAATTTCGGTTTCATTGCTGTCGAAAATCGTCTAACCTTGATGTATATTGTTTAACTCGTCAGCGTACATACATACCTAGATACATGTGTATGTTGTTGTGTATATACATATGTATGTACTTATGTATGTATCTATTTTGTTCGCATTGATCGACTTGAGTGGCATACAAAATTAAAAAACGTTTTTCCTTTGCTATTTGTTGCCTTCAGCAGTGCCGTCGCAGCACTCCAAGTACATATATGTATGTATGTACATATACACAGTCACATATGTATGTATGTATGTATGTATTTTACTGTTTATGATTACACTTTAACTTTTTCTTGGAGATACTCATATGTTTTCAGTATATACATATGTTTATACAGCCAGCCATAGTGATACCCTGACATATCGATACAAATATAGTTCATATGTACATACATACATACAACCACATAGATAAAACAAGAAAACACGTTAAGTTCGGTTGCACCTTAGCTATAATACCCAACACAAATACAAATGTTTTCATACAAGAACTCATTTTGAACGTTCAGTTTGTATGACAGCTATATGCTATAGCAGTCCGATCTGAATAATTTTTACGGAGTTTATACCCTTACTTACGGCAATGAGCCAAACCAAATTTCGTAAAGATATCTCGACAAATAAAAAAGTTTTTCATACAAGCACTTGAATCTAATCATTCAGTTTGTATGGGCGCTATATGCTATAGTGATCCAATTTGAACAATTTCTGCAGCGATTGTACTGTTGCCTCAAGCAATACTTTCACACAAATTTCGTGCAGATATCTCGTCAAATAAAAAAGTTTTTCCCTACAAGCACTTAATGCCGATCGTTCAGTTTATATGACAGCTATATGCCAGAGTGGTCCGATATCGACTCTTCCGACAAATTAATAGTTTTTTGGCTAGAAAACCAAGCGTGCAAAATTTCAGCTTAATACCTCAAAAACTTTGGGTTACAAACTCACTATATACTCATTGTACAGGGTATAAAAATATCGGTTTGCTTTCTAATAATATATGGCATATTTACGGTGTTACATTTCCACGTTATTTGAATGCGTCTGTTTGTCTGCTATTGCTGTTGCCTTGTACGCTGATATGAATTTCTTATCAGTTTGTATTGTCCGCCCTCCTGCACTCCCCGCCCCGTTTCAACCCAACCGCTTGGATATTTAATTACACTTTGTTTGCTTATGGTTTGAAGTCCATAATTAAAATAGTGTCAATTGTTAGCACGATTTTCTATGCTCTAACCATTTTTTATCGTCTATTGTTGTTGTTGTTGCTGTTAGTTTTCAGCTGCTCTTTGAATGGCGGCGTGTAGCTCGCTCTCACAGCGGTTTGCTGTCGTGCAGTCGCACTAATCACTTGTTTGTTTGTTTGGCGTAAGGCAGGAGGATGGTCGCGGCACTAGAAACCGTTAAGTAAATAAATAAGCTTAATTAAAGTTTCCAATTAAGCCACCGTATTTTTGTTGTTTGTTTGTTTGCATGACTTAATTTCAATTTTATGTTTTTTTATGTTTTTTTTGTATTTGTTTGTATCTTTTTATTGGCGATAGCAGCCTATTTCGAATGCTATTTGCTTTAAAGTTTTCTGTGTGTCAGACCTTGAGACACCATTAGTTCGTATCTCAGGGATTTATAGTGTTTATATGTATGTAAGTCTGCGCCGTTTGATATAAGTATGTACTTTCGCAAGCAAAAACAGAAGTTTTCGATTTCATTTTCTAATTACACATTAAAGCACTTATGCTTTTTGTTATTGAAGCGGGATTTAGATGGGAGCTTATGGAGACTAAGAAGATAACGGTGTATGTGGAGTGATTCCATAAGCATATTGTCCTATTTTAATTTACAAATATGTACATATGTATGTATGTATATACATAGCTTCGGAACCATATGGAGGCTAAATGTACATATGAACATACATATGTATTAGAGCTCCCACTCCCGGGCTCCCGAAATCCCGGGATCCCGGACTTAAAACTCCTCCCGGGATTTGAAATTAATTTCCCGGGATATTCGGGATTTTGTCCTTTTTTTTAAACACTGTTAATTATTATTTTTTCATAAACAAAGTTGTATTTACAATAGATGAACATTGCCAAAAAACAATTAGTAAGAATTTAGTACTTTACAACACTGTTTGATCAAAGTTACAGCACTGGTTTGATCAGCTGTTAATTGTCAAAAAGTACAATACTAATGATGTTGAGAATCGCGATATCGATTTAAAAATAATCGAAAATGAAAAGGAAAAAACGTTGAAGGAAAGGTTGCAAGAAACTGTCAAAGAATCTCGCGTTTTAAAAAGAGATGTCTCATTATCAGTAGAGGAAGCGGTACCAAAGGAAATAAATTTACTTCCCTGGGGGTGGCGGGCTTGGCAGCAATCTGGAGGTTGCTTGTAATTTTTTAAAGACAATACCACCAACTAGTGTCGAATGCGAGCGTTGTTTTTCAGTGTCTGGAAGCATTTGCACTAAAATCAGATCTAGTTTAAACGATGAAACAATGGATGCGCTTGTATTTTTAAAATACTATTTAAAATTAGTTCCTACAGAAATCGATCTGTGATTTTTATTATTTGTTTTTTGACAAAATAATATATGTATATATCGGGTGATTTTTTAAGAGCTTGATAACTTTTTAAAAAAAAAAAACGCATAAAATTTGCAAAATCTCATCGGTTCTTTATTTGAAACGTTAGATTGGTTCATGACATTTACTTTTTGAAGATAATTTCATTTAAATGTTGACTCATGTGGTTTCAACAAGATGGCGCTACATGCCACACAGCTCGCGATTCTATGGCCATTTTGAGGGAAAACTTCGGAGAACAATTCATCTCAAGAAATGGACCCGTAAGTTGGCCACCAAGATCATGCGATTTAACGCCTTTAGACTATTTTTTGTGGGGCTACGTCAAGTCTAAAGTCTACAGAAATAAGCCAGCAACTATTAATGACCGAAATGCTCGAAAAAGTTGCCCAAAATTGGACTTTCCGAATGGACCACCTAAGACGCAGCCGCGGTCAACATTTAAATGAAATTATCTTCAAAAAGTAAATGTCATGAACCAATCTAACGTTTCAAATAAAGAACCGATGAGATTTTGCAAATTTTATGCGTTTTTTTTTTAAAAAAAGTTATCAAGCTCTTAAAAAATCACCCGATATAATACCAAATACATAGGTATATTTTTAATTTAATTCATGTAACTGATTCGAAATAAAAAGTGAATTATATATTTTTTTCAATTTATAAGAAATAATAAATATTATTAAATAATAATTTTTTTATTATAAAGAACCCAAAAACATGGGCATACTTAATTGAATCTATGTAACTGATTGGAAATAAAAAAAACTAATTTAATTTTTTTAAATTTATAAGCAATAATTAGCAATTTTTATTTTCTCCCGTTTTTCCCGGGAATCCCGGGAAATGAAATTTCGATATCCCGAAATCCCGGGAATTCGAAAACATTCCGGGAGTGGGAGCTCTAATATGTATGCATAGTAACTTAAAAAAAATATTAGAAAAAAAACATTTTTTTTTGATTTTGCAATTATTATTGTTTTGCTGGGTTGTATGTAAGTATGTATTTAAGATCATAACTAGTCTCTACCCATTGCGTTACATTGCGCCGTTACATTCTCAGAAAGTCACTGTTTCGTTTACTCTATGGGCAAAGATGTTCATTCGTTCATATTTCTTCAAAAATGGAACCGGCTATGATCACTGAAGAGCGTAATGCCTTCTTTGTGCCTGAAGTGGAGGTTTTGATGAGTACGACTTTTGGTTCCAACACTTCGGCGCTGGTTTTTATACAGCAAAACACAAAAAAAATATAAAAAATATTGATGGAAACTATTCGTGAACGCATTATCTCCCGCCTTAGACCCGTGGCGTTGCTTCCAGGATCCTGCGATTTAACATCACTGGACTATTTGTCATGAGGTTATGTGAAGTCGCTTGTCTACGCAGATAAGCCCGAAACGATTGGAGTTTGGAGCAAAAATAATATGACATACGGCTCCAATTTTTCCAAAAAGTGGTCGAAAATTGGCTGATATATTTGTGAACACGGTAGAGCTCGGAGTGTTTGAACTTATTTGTGTCCCTAGCTTTCGTTCATTGTTCGTTAAATACTTAATTCAAGTCCCTGTAATGATCATTAATTACCTAACTTCAACCCTCGGGTACTCCTTTCCAACAAGTACCACATTTTAGTGATGAGATTATCTCGTTGCTTCTCTGCACTTTCACTGGATGCATTTTTTTTAACGAAGAGAAAATTTTGAAAACTGGAATTCCCTGACAATAGGGAAGTGTAAGCCAATGTAAGCCTCCTACCGTCATGTACCGACTACTCCGATACCACCGTCAAGTATTAAGCTTATCAGACTCAGAGAATCTTGGTTCTTAAAAGAACACGTGTCTGAACACTCGGATATCCTCAAACACTTTGATTTCATACCGGATCACTTAGATCATGGAGTCACTAAACCAAACTCTGGCGGCTCCTTCTCTGTCCATATACCGACGAGGGAGCTGTGACCTTGTTTTTGCATGGGTCAAAGCTTTGGTCTCTTCCAAGCCGAGGTAGCAGTAGATTTGCTGCTCCGGAGTACAGCCTCCATCAAGAAGTGATACAATCACTCAGATAGCAGAGCGGCGATACGAGTACTAGTCTTGAACTCATTAACAATGCGTTCAGGGTTGGTCGAACAGTGCCTAACCTCGCTACTAATAGCATCGAGTGTCTTTGTGGTAAGACTGGTATGGGTGCTGGACCAAAGCCGTATCGCAGGAAATTGCAAAGCTGTTAAGCCCTAGAACCGCTATCGGTAGAATGGGAAGTGATCGGAGTTCTTCTTTTTTTATGTCTTCACAAAGGACTATGTACATATAGCAGCTCATGCGCGATCTTCAACCTGTGCTTTGAATCGGCTAAACCCTGTTGTTAAATAAAAATCTACTTCGCCGTGTGATCATTTTAGCCATGAGTCAATGTGGAGGACCAGTTGGCATGTCCACAGACCATTTCGACCGACTTCCCAACGTTTTTGTTAGCTCTTAACCGTCTCTGCTCGAGCAGTTTCCTTTAGTGTTCTAGGTGATAAGTTCCTTACAGACTTCTTTATCTCTTTTGCCTAAGAGTTTTGATGGCTGCCTGCGATTACAGGGGCAGCCACTTACGATATTGTACGATACTGTATGTATAGATCCAGTATAGCTCGAGTTATAGCTTAGTTTTACAGCTAAATAGAGCTGAGCTGACTTTTCTTGTCTCAACACAAAGCTTTTCAATATTTGGTAATTTTTATTGACAATCTCATAAAAGTTGGAAAGTAAAAATAAGTTTGAGCTGCATGCAACATAAAATATAGTCATAAGTATTTGATAATTGCTTTTTATGAGCTTTGAGGGAAACACAAATACATAAACCGGAAAATATTTACTTTGACTCGATAAAATTGTATGTGAACACAGGTAATATAACTGGTAAACAAACCGGTAAAACGCACTGTGATTAACGCTTAATTGTAAACCCCTTCCGATGCATTTAATTATGTATCTATGTAAACAATATAACTGTGTGAGTGAGAGTGATGCCCATGGCATGAGCTTGCAGCTGCGCCGCTTGTCAACCGTCATATTATTGATTTGTTTGCTATTTTACGCTTATTTATACAACAAAATAAACGCAAGTAAATCAAGCAGCAAGCGAACAAACAGAAAGGTAAACAATTAACATTCGCGCTGTCATTTATTTACCTTTGTCATTTGCACTAACGGCGCGGGTAAATAGAACTGTATTGATATTTAGTTGCCAGCAAACGACTGACGGACTGCCAGACAGCGACTGACGTAGCGTCATGCCATGCCGAGCTGCCGAGCGACCGTGCTATCTTATCGAAGTGGTGCGGAATCGCAGCGATCATTCAAATTAGTGATATACACAAACACACACACACACATATGTATGTATATGCGTTAATACATATGCAACCCGTAGTAGACAGGCTTATTATCTTATCTAGCACATCTGTTGTACTTTCGCTAGTAATTTGTAAATATTTGCCTAACTTTTATTGTGGCGGTGTGTGTGCTGTTTTGCGTCTTGTTGTTGTTGTTTGCATTGAAATTGTTTGAAAAGTAAATTGCCACAAAACCATTCGATTAAACGCAAATCACAACTGAATTTTATTGATAATTCAACATTTGAAACATACAAGTAGGCAGGCATTTACTTATATACATATATGAATGTATGTATGTATGTATGTGTGTATATATGTAATTTTCTACACATGCGCCACTAATTAAATAAGCTACAAAGCACTCCACTAATGAACGCAAATATCATATGTCGTGTTGCCTTAATTGAAATGATTTGCTCGATTTGCTTTCTCGCAATTATCACTTTGATCTGTTGTGGAGCACACTAAATCTGCGTTAATTAATTAGTTATTGAATGTGTAGGAAAATTACTAGAATATTTGGCATATTTTATGACCAAAAAACCCAACATAGTTGTGTTAACATAATGTCTGGTTTCTGCTGCGATAATTTGAAGGCAGCAACGCATTTGGTTTCAACGATATCTCATTGCAAATATAAAGTTAGGTTAGCACTATGACAGTTTTTGTGAACACATTTGACATAGCAAATTTACCAACTGACAGTGGACACTTTTGGTTATAACGATACATTAATATAAAAATAAATATTGATGAATATTTCCTATCACAAGGTATACATACATACTTATGTATGTAGTACATATAATGTCGGGTTTACACTATGTTAATTTTTATGAACAAGCTTGACATCTCATTTTTATCAACTGACATTTGAATTTTTTTTTCAGATATGTCAGCAGTTTTATTACAGTTTCGAAAAAATAACTTTTTTTCCAAGGCTCGAGTACTCACTTAACTTATGCTTTAAATATTTAACAATGTGAAACTGAACTGTGCCAAACAAACTTTCTTTTCCAATAGACTAACTCACAAACCACACCCAGTCGCAAACTTCGAAGTCCCTATAGAATATTTATACAGAGTCAATATAGGTAGCTATGCCGTCTGTAGTGTCTCATTTTACGAAATATCGTACTGAAATTTTGCACACGTTACTTCCTCTCAAAGGAGCTGTTCTTTATCGTTATATCAGATGACTACAGCATAGAGTTGTCATACAAACTGATCAATCAAATTCAAGTCTTTGTATGGAAAATTTTTTTTTATTTGAAGATGGCTTCCCAAACCTAAAAGCTTTAGTCTAAAAAGATCACCCGGCCTAACCCATATGTGGCACTAATATAATTAAATCCGTTTAATTCAGTTAGCACTAACCTTCAAAAGACGCGTGTATAAATTTGACAGCTGTCGAATCATCAGTTTGCGATTTATATCACTTTGAGTGAAACAACTTAGACGTGGTCAAATGAGCACCGAAAACTGTGGACGCCAAAAAGAGATTGTTACCGACGCAAATCTCAAAAAAGTCCACAAAATAATTTTGGATGGCCGCAAAGTGAAGTTGTTCGAGATAGCAGGCACTCTAAAAATATCAACTGAACGTGTAGGCATTACCTGCACGAATATTTGGGTATGAGAAAGCTCTGTGCAAAGTGAGAGCCGCGCGAGCTCACTTTTGATCAAATCCAACGACGAGTTGATTAATCAGAGCAGTGCTTGAAGATGTGCAAAAGTACGAAACCCGAGTTCTACGTCGATATATGACAGTGGATGAAACGTGGCGAACCGATAGTCATCGCACGCTGAGCCCGCTTCAAAGCGTGTGAAAAACTTAACAGTCGGATGGCGATTTAAAAATTTATTGTTTTACAAATTTTTCTAATTTTTTTTACAAAATTTTTAATATTTTTGATTACTTTTAATTTTTTACAAATTTATTTTAACATTTTTAAAAAAATTTTTAAAGTTTTTCAAACCTCTTTTTAATTTTTTACACTTTTTTTAATTTGTTTTTAATTTTATTATTATTTTTTTTAATTTTTAACGATTTTTTACAAATTATAAAATTTGTTTTCCAAATTTTAATTTTTAATTTTTTAATTTTTAAATTTTTTTAATTTTTTTTTTACAAATTTATTTTTTAACTTTTTTACAAAATTTATAATTTTTTTCAATTCCTTTTCCTTTTCGATTTTTTTTAATTATTTGAAACTCATCGCTCTAAGTGGCAAACAACATGACTTTAAATAAATTTATTATATGTATATTTTTAGACTGATATTTACAAAATTTTTAAATTTTTTGATTACTTTTAATTTTTTTACAAATTTATTTTAACTTTTTTAAAAAAATTTTTAAAGTTTTTTAAAAGTCTTTTTAATTTTTTACAATTTTTTTTACTTTTTTCAACCTTTTTAATTTTTTACAATTTTTTTATGAATTTGAATGAAGCCCACACTATATGTACGTATGTTACCAAATCTGTTCAAATTCGCCAAATTTATAAAATATGTATGTTCACCATTTTGCCTTATCGAAACCAAAATGCCAAGAACTGAAGAGTTTTCTTGTCAGCACTGCGCAACAATTGATTGATCAGCTGACATGTAGTGTCTGATGGGCTATACACAGGTGATGCTTCATCAAACCCTTTAGAAGAAACTTTGAGTGGCTTTGTGAAGTCGTCTAATTTGTAGGTTGTGAAGATTCGTGGCGAGTAATAGACATAATGTAGCACTCTTCAGGGTCACAGCATTACATACAGACACATATTGGCGCGACGAGCGAATCAATGCCAGACTCAAAGAAATAATTGGTAAACACTTATCTTCCAGTGCTTATTATTGAAATTATAAATGTGTGCAAGTTTATCAATAAACAAAGCTTTCTCGCAGCTATAACAATAATGAAGGTAAAACTTATGCCAGACACTAATAAACAATAATGCAACAACAATGAGAACAACAGCCGCAGTATAATCAGCAATAAGCGAGTGGAGCGCAAATCCGATGATGCTGCTTCACGCTTTTTCGCACAACTCGCGGTTGGCTGAAAGAAAATATGATATTAATTAAGGAGCTGCCGAAGCAGAAGAAGAAGCAGCAGACAAAATTGCAGAAAACAAAAGCATATGCCAAACAAAATAGATAAACGGCGCAGAAGAAAGCGCTGAGCAGACTGTAGTCGTTGGTAGTTGGAAAGGGGGCTCACAGTTGCTAAAGGTGTTGGCGAGACAAATGATAATAGAAAATAAACAGCAAACCATTTCGGCAATTACTTATGCCACATAATAGTTTTCTTCATGGTCAACAATTGTTGTGGCCACTGTTGCTGTTGTTGTTGTTGCTGTTGATGGTGCTACTTTCTTGTCATTATTGTTATTGTAAATACATAATTTGTATTTTCGATAAGGCTCTGCACTAATCCAAAAATATTTGTTATGGCGCGACCAAATGCCGCACCAGCGTTGAGCGAGCAATGAGCGTTGGGGAAGCGAGAGGCTGCCGTTGTTTGCTGCCACGCGTTTCCATGCAGCCAACTTTGTTGCTGATTATAAGGATGAGAATGTTGGCCAGCAGCAGTAGACCTCGATACTGAAAGTCGATTGAGCTTATCGTTCGAAGACGATGTGGCGTGGATTAAAGTCACAGAAGTGGCCCACAAAATGTGGCTGTTGTGCGGTTTGACGTCGAATGCCGGCAGCAGAGTCATGTCGCATTGGACGCAAGGCTGTCGCTTGATACATGAATGCTAGTGCTACTCATCGGTCGATTGTGGCTGTGGCAGCGTTGAAATTTATCACACAAATTGAACTCATAAATGTCACAAATGTGTTTTGTTGCGCGAACCCAGAATTTTAGTGTACTTATATACAATTAATAACCGGTCAATTGAAAAATTCCCGGCCTACCATAGTAGAACACATTTTTTGGCGAAATCCGTTGTTTTTTATTCAACATACCTAGTCCCCTTCAAGGTTGTCACACTGATTACAGTGACCCTCCAACTTTTCGATACCATGTTTTGTAGTAGGAATTGTTTTTAGCTTCAAAATAGGCCTCAGTTTCGGCGATCACCTCTTTCGATTCGACGAAAATGTTTTCCCTGTGAGCATTCTTTTGAGTACCGAACACAGTAAATAGTCGCTGAGGGACAGATTGGGAGAATACGGTAGATGTAGTAGAAATTTGAAGCCCAGTTCATGGATGTTTGCCATTTTTTCATTGACTTGTGACACGGAGTATAGTCTTGGTGAAACAGCACATTCTTTTCCTTCAAATGCGGCCGTTTTTCTACGATTTCGTCCATCAAACGATCCAATAACCCTATGCAATAGTCGCTGTTGATGGATCTACCTTTTTCAAGGAACTCAATAAAAATCATTGCATGCGCATCCTAAGGTATAAACGCCAAAACCTTGCCAGTCGACTATTAATTTTATCCACGCTTTGGAGCGGGTTCATCGTGCGCAGTCCACTCGAATGACCGCCGTTTGGACTTCGGAGTGAAATGATGGAGCCATGGTTCATTCATTGTCACATATCGATGCAAAAACTGCGTTCACCGTCTGCAGTGCTCATTTCACCATGTCTAAATTTGGCATACCAGCCTTTGATGGTTGATTTTGCTGGCACAGTCCAGAGGCATGTATTGTAGGTGTCGTGAAAAAGGCAATTCATATTTTTACTAAAATTTTTTTAGTACTTAAGTTATAAGAATATAGGAAAAAATCAGAAAGTATTTCGATGGTCTCAAAAAATAGGAAAAGTTGGAAACAAGTTTTTTTCACGATACGGATAGTTGAAGATATAGCCAAGCATATAAAGAAGACTTCCTAAAAATTTTAGAATAATCGGTTCAGTACGAGATGGATCTATAAAGAAGGCTCTCTAAAAATGTTAGAAAAGTCAGCCCAGTAGAACCTGAGTAATTCTGAGTATCGGTTTGAAAGAGATCGGTTGGAAAAAAACGCATTTTGTTCTTTGAGTTCCAGCCGAACCACTTTGGATTTCGTGTCAGCAAAATACCTATATCTCCGAATATGAAATTTGAAAAATCCGCCTTTAGATGCTCGAAAAATTAAACATAAAAAAGATAAAAAAAAATCGATTTTTTTTATGAAACCATCCGAGTGGAAAGGCAATTCGGACAAAAGCTTGCAACTCTCTTACATACTCTTACATACTTATATATACCCGATACCCGTTTGCATTAAGATACAGCGTGTAGTACCGAGGTCGATTATATCCAAAATATATGTGTATTACGCGCATAAAATCATATAGTCACTTTTATTATTGTCCATCGACTTCATTACGAGCAGCAAACGCAATTTTCATAAAGTCACAATGAATATTTTTAAACGTGCAACGAATTACGCATATGTGTGTTTGTATGCTGTTGCAATTTCCTTGCTGTAAAATACACAAATAATAAAAATAAAAAGCCAAAAAACCACAAAAGCAGAGCGATACAAAGCGAAAGAGAAAGCGCAAACAGGAAATGCAAAATTGTTGATTTCAAACAAAGACCAAAAACCAAGTCATTTTAAGCCAATTCTGACTGAATGCTGAGTGCCGAATCCGAATGAGTAGTCGAATGCATGGTTAGGCCGAAAAATAATAAAAAAATAAGAAACAATTTTAACTTCGGTTACAACGAAGCTGGCATACCCTAAACAAATAATGAAGTTTCCATGCGAGTACTGCATTTTGATTGTTCAGCTTGTATGGCAGCTATATGATATAGTGGTGCGATCTAGATGATTTCTGAGAATATTATAGCGGTGTCTTTGGAAATAATTCTTGCAAAATTTCGTAAAGATATCACGCCATATAAAAAATTTTGCCACACATGAACTTAATTTTGAACGTTCAGTTTGTATGACAGCTATATGATATAGTGGTCCGATTTAGATAATTTTTAAGAATATTATAGCGGTGTTCTTGAAAATAAATCTTGTCAAATTTTATGCAGATATCTCGCCAAATAAAAAAGTTTTCTATACAAGAACTTAATTTTGAACGTACAGTTTTTATGATAGCTATATGCTATATCGACCCGATCAGAAATTTCTTCAGTTATTTTATATTTGCTTCAGATAATAATCTACGCCAAATTTCATGCAGATAACTCGTCAATTAAAGACGTTTTCCATACAACAACTTATGTGGGATCGTTCAGTTTATATGACAGCTATATGCTATAGTGATGCGATATCAGCGATTTCGGTAATTGACTAGCTTCTTGGAATGTAGAGGACGTGTGGAAAGTTTCAGAGCGATATCTCATAAACTGGGGGCTGCTTCGCATATATATTAAGCCACCCTGTATTGGGTATAAAAAATATCCATAAAAAGTAACTACTGTGCGTTCAAGCACTTATAGACAGATCTCCCTCTTGGCGCGTGTGTGTGCGTTTCAACAGTAAATTGCATATTTATGAAACTGTCAATTGTGTGTGTTGCACATTATGCCTCAGTGTCTCGCCCCACTAACCGACCGCTCGTTACCCTTAACCAATTTATGCCTGTTGCATTGTGGCCAGTTGCGCCGTTGTTGCAAGCACCAACACATGAGCGCACACATGCATGTGCACATATGTATGTAGCTGTTGCTAACCAATCGCTTTCCATTCAGTGCCTTGCGTTTGGTCAACAGTGCATTTTTCTTTCCGGTATCCACACTGCCACACTTCATCCGTCTGTCCGTCTATGCCCGTTGCCCGGTCGCCTTGTTTTGCTGGAAAACTCTAGCTTTTGAATGTTCCACAGAAAACATTTCTCACACAGTAGGTTGTCGGTTGACTGGTTAGTTGGTTATTTAGTTGGTTGGTTGCTCGGTTGCTGGGCTGACTGGTTGGCCGATTGCTGAGTTGCTTGCTCAGTTCGTTTTGTGCCAGTCAAAGGCTATAAAGTTCTGTGGTGCACCAACTGGTGCGAGCATTTCCTTGTTTGTTATTCTTTTGATTTAGTGCACTGACAGAAGCCGAATGTGAAAGCGGGTTTTAAATAGCAAGTCAAGGGTAATAAAATCACACTTTACTCCATCAGTGGCAGCACAGCGTTTTTCGATGCCAGCTGAACTGCTTTCACCTGTGAAAGCTTATTACGTTTTAAGAATTTTCGATAAATTCATTTAAAAGCTTTTCCTGCGAGCTGAAGAGCTTTCGCCCGTATAAGCCTATTACGTTTTCCTACTTTTTGGAAAATTATGTACGCTTATACTGATTTTTCAATGAATTAATTTGAAAGCTTCTGCTGCCAGCTAAAGAGCTTTCGCCTGCGAAAGATTAATATGTTTTCAGACTTTTCAGAAGTTTATGTATAGTTTAAACTGCCTCTGCAATGAAATCATTTGAAACCCTCTTCTGCCAGCTGAAGAGCTTTCGCCTCTGAAAGCTTAGTACATTTTCCAACTTTTTAGTAATTTATGTATAGCTCAAACTGTCTTCGCAATGAAATCATTTGAAAGCCTCTTCTGCCAGCTGAAGAGCTTCCACCCGTGAAAGCTTATTACATTTTAAGATTTTTCAGAAGTTTTTGTAGCTTAAACTGCAACAAATTCATTTGAAAGCTTTGCAACGTGAAAGCTCTTATGGCACATCATGAAAGCTCTTAATTTTTTTCATTAATTCTGTAATCAAGAAAAGTTATAAATTGTTACGTTTAAAAAGCTGTATTAATCATGTTTTCTTTAGGCTAATTTAGGTGAGTCAGTAGGCTACCACACAGAGACCAGTTTTGATGCGGCGCTTAATAGCTGCTAGGTTACTGTCAAAGATTTTCGTAAACTCATTTCAGCAACTCAAAGCAAAGAGTTGGTCCTACGAGCAGACTTAATATCTATCATGAAAATTATCACACTTCTGTGAAGCTTTCACTTCTTCTGAAAGAAAACATTTTATATAACTTTCCTTTTCTTGCTTTTTCTCAGTGTAACTATTTACTTGCAATAACACCGTAATTTACAGAAGGATGTAGAAAATTGTAAAAAGTTTGTAACTGCAGCTACAGCAGCAACAACAACTGCAGTAGCAACACACTCTCTGGCAAAAAAAGGCCGAGACATTGAAGCGAAAAAACATGAATGTAAAAATGTCGAAATTCCTTCACAGAACATTTATTTCGGTGTTTCGCTTGGCTACGGCTACACACACATACCTAAATACATTGATTACGCAGCAGATAGTATTAAAAAAGAGATGTAGCAAACAGTAACAAAAAATACATGAAACAAAAGTAACAAAAACAACGCATAAGCAACAACATTACACAGCCACGGTAGGAAGCAAAAATGAAACTACGCTTAAATAACCTAAAAATCCAACAACAACACATGAGCACAGAGCTATAGCAGCAGAGGAAGAGTGTTTCTTTTTTTCTTTTTCGTCGAGCGAAATGCATTGGAACTACTGAAGTTGGTACGCATGGTTGGCTGATGGTACGTAAGCTTATGGTATCGGTTGGCAGTTGGCCTGCTCTCGGTTTGTCACTCGTTTGGTTCGCTGGAAGCGCGAGTGGATTTACTGATGAAAGCGGATCGAAAGGAAGTAATGGGCAACATAACAACAGTATAGCCATTAGTGCAAACTGCGAAGGCTTCATCAACACAGAGGCTTGTTATTGCAGAGGGAGCGCTGTTTTTACACTAACCATGTGAGATTTCTTACTGACGCTTAAGCCGCTATATCCTCATTTACAACAGCACGCCAGTCCCGTTTCCTTTTCACTATTTGACGCCAATTAGAGATTCCAAGTGTAGTCAGGTCTTTCCCCACCTCGTATTTCCAACGGAGTGGTGATCTTCCTATTCCTCTGCTTCCTCCGGAGGGTACTGCGTCCAATACTCTCAGAGCTGGAGTGTTTTCATCCACTCGGACGACACAACCTAGCCAGCGTAGCCTGTATCTTAATTTGCTGAACTATGTCAATGTCGTCGTATATCGCCTACAGCTCATCGTTCCATCGACTGCGGTATTCGCCGTTGCCAATAGGTAAAGACCCATAAATATTCCACAGATCCCTTCTCTCGAAAACTTGAAATGGCGACATCGTCAATGCCTCTGCACCATATAGCTGGTCGGATCAAATGATGAATGACTTGTAGAGTCTGGTCTTTGTTCGAAGAAAAGGACTTTATTTCTCAATTGCTTACTCAGTTATTCTGCGTTGTCGAGGTTGACGTTGTTGTTGGTGTTAATTCTGTTTCCAAGATAGACGCTAAATCACTAGAGATATTGGTATAGAAAGAATGAACCCGCTGTAGCCACTTCGAAAGCTGATAGTTATCAAAAAAGATTAATATGCTGTCTGTTTGTTGGGATTTCAAAGCGATCGTTTATTTTGAGCTTTCACCCGAAAATACTACGATTAATTTTGAAATGTATTGTGATCAGCTGGAGAAACTGGGTGATGCATTCACACAGCAGAGGCCAGAATTAATGAATAAAAATGGTGCAGTGTTTCATCAGTATGGTCCGAGGCTAATTTAACGTCGAGATCTTAAATTCAAAGCGTACAAAATATAGCCTGTGAAGCATGAGAACTGAATCGCTTTGCTCTATGAGTTTTTGAAAAGCTCTAAGAAGATCCAACTTTTTCGAGCCAACTTTTGTTCAGCGATGAGGTCCGTTTCTGACTCAATGGTTATGTAAACGAACAAAGTTCCCGTATTTGGGACGAAGGCCAACCTGAAGAGATTCAAGAGTTGCCCTTTCATCCACAAAATCGAAAACGGTTTGATGTGGTTTGTGTCCCGAAGGAATCGTCGATCCTTATTTCTTCAAAAATGATGCCATTCCAATTTTTCGAAATGTAAATATATCGAAATTCAAGCACACTTTTTTACAGAGCACTAGATTTGCTCCAAGCGGCATGATAAGCTTGTTTACGACGGTGTCCTGTACCTTCGAAACCCCTGCTTAAATCAAATTTTGCCTGCGACCATGTTGACTCCTGCATAAATGTTAAAGCAAAGCCCGTTCATTTTCGCTTAAGCCCAACAACTTAAGCCTTTTCTTTTGCTGATGTCTTTCTTGCTTACGCTTACTTGATTTTCTTCACATGTCTGTGCGTACGAGTGTGTTCCGCCTGCTGCTGCTCTTGATTGCATTCATTGCTACTGTTTTTTTCGGCTTGCAAGCATTTGCTACCTTGTACATGTTGGTCCATACGTATGCATGTGTGTGTGTGTGAGTGTTGTCGCCTGTTCGTGGTGGCAGATATCTTTCCGTTGTATCTGTCATCCGCCACTGTGCGTTCAACATTTCTCTGCTTGTACGAGTACTGTTGCCACAAGCTGGTGCATGTATCTCAAGTGTATGCCATTAATTTTCGTTGTTGGCCATATCGTTGTTATTGCTGTTGCCATTTAACCGGTAAAAGGTACAAGCATTCACCGGTGTACACACATACACACCACGCTGGTTATCTCCAAAAACTTCAACATAAGTATGTATGTTAATTGAGTGTTTCGTAGGCAACACTGTTATTACATATCCGTGTCAGCAAACGAACCAATGTACTGGTACTCAAGCCCAGTCGGTTTAAAGTATGGCAAGTCATATGTACAGCACTCACTGCCTGCTGCCTGCCTGCCTGTTTTGACGTTCGTCCCGCACATCCTGATCGACCGGTTGCAAGCAGTGCACAACCGCACGCCCGGCTCGCAGCGGCCTGCATTTTGGAAATCTAAACTGTCCATCGTCCAGCAGTTGCCACCTCAGTTTCGGTTTTGGTTTTCGACTGTTCTCTTTTCCTATGCATTTTGGTTGTCGTACTCTGCTGCTTGCACGCGCATACAATTTGATTCCCGTTATTTTTTTTTTGTTTTTCGTTTCAGCTTGGCTAAATTTTTGTGCCTCTTGGTAACGAAATTTTCTAGTCTGCTTTCTTTTTTTTCTCTCCTATCTAGTAAATTTAAGCTGGTAATAATGTTAAGTCGCTTGTAGTTAATTCGATTCAACGTCACAGTTAGTGATGTTGACTCTCATACACTGAGCGAGAAAAGTACGGGACTGAATGAAAATATTGGATTCTTCCACAGAGAGCTGAATGTATACGCTTGGAACCTTGTCTAGAATAAAACAGAGTTCGAAACGGACAAAAGGTATGAAGGTATGGAACCAGCATTAACACCAAAAACAGCTGCTACTTCGGACTGAGTAGGTAATTAAAAAGTGAAGTCCTATCTCGACGTACAAAGATCACATTCTGCAAGTCACTCATCATCCCCGTCTTGCTATATGGTACAGAGGCATGGACGATAACAACATCAGATGAGTCGACGCTACAAGTTTTCGTTGTATCTATGTACATATATGGTTTTGAAATTATCGTTTGGGGGTCTTTTGTTTAACAATCGAGTTTAGAAAAACTCAGAAAGATGATTTTTCTCACTTATGTCTTCGAAGTAGATTTATATAAAAATTCTTTACTTTTTGTAAAACTTACATAACTTGGTACACTTTCTCGGCATAAAACAGTCTATACGTTGAGCGATGAAACTCCTCTAATCACTGCATATAGCTTTGGGACCGTGAACACCTAATCAATAAAAATTTTCCAAGTTTCCGACATTTTATTGCCACTTTCATGGAAAAAATCTTCGAAACACCTAAGAGGTTGTTTATTCCTTTTTATTATATCCTGCAGAAGGTATACTAAGTTTTCCACGAAGTTTTTACCACATACAAGGATACGGCGGAAATACCATAAAATGGGTCTATAAATGATCAGCTTTTGAGTTGCGGACGGACCACTGCGGTATATTTCAAGCTGAGATCTTTGCTATTGTGCAAGCTGCGGAGCTGGCCTCGAATGCACCTGCAGGCAATTCCAGAGTCAACATCTACGTAAACAGCCAAGCAACAATCAAGGCAGTAACCTGGCATCGCATATCGGTAAGAAGTGTCTTTGGAAACAGGAAAGCAGTGTAAAGTGTTAGCAGAAGCAAGCAACTTCACTTGTACTTGGTGACAGGCTATAACGCCATCGATGGCAATGAAATAGTGGGCGAGATTGCCAGGAATGATGTACGGCTAACATCCGAAAACGTGATCAACATTGGGAAACCCATGCATTGCTTTTACGACGACAGAAGCAGAGTAAAGAAAATCAAAACCCGATGAAACGAGCTAACTGGATGCGAAACTGTAAAAGTCATGTACAAAATGGTAGAAGTACACATAATTCCTATTGGCACTCGATTGAAGAGACTGTAGTAACATGATGGGAATACTAACTGGTCACTGTCAGTTGGCGATAACCCCGCCCGCTGGATGGGGCTAACAGATCGAGAAGACTGCAGGAAATGTCTAGAGTAAGGCAACAGGGAAACAATGGAGCATCTCTTGTGCACTTGTCCTGCACTAGCAAGACTACACTGCAAGCAACTGGGGTCCGGACGGTATGACACACTGAAGGAGCTATCGATTTTGAGGCCGTAGAGTCTGTTAAAATTCAAGTCAAGCGCAGGCATCCTAAAGGATGACTACTCCTCTTCTAGCAACTGAACTCCATCACTTATCACAAAGAACGAAGACTGAACTATGCGTGGCTTATTGGTCTACCAGCTAAACCTAACCAAAATAATCAGCGTGAGTCGAGTCGATTTAGGCACGGTTTTGTTTTGTGGCGGTTGAGTAAAGGCAACTCTCATGCAATTCCAGCTTGACATTCTCATAATTACTCTCAGTGTAAGCATGACAGGCGCAAGCTCCCAACAATTGTACACTTGCAGCAAACATTTTGAAGAAGACCAAAAATACACCAACAACAATACCCAGCGCCAGCAACAAAATAACCGAAACGAATTGTAAATGGCAAAAACAGAAAGCAGAAAAAAATTTACAACCTGACTGAGTGAATTATCTGTCTCTGCGACGCTTTTAAGTGTTTCAATTCAGCTTGTAGTCGGATCTTTTTTGCTTTTTGATGAGGAAGTTAGCATTTCCTTTATGCAGCTCGAAGGGCGAATTTGCCATGTGAAGCGTTAAGTGTACACAAATTAGTTTGGTTACCTGATAAGTAATTTCTGCCTTAGCTTGTAGTGTATTTCAACACACAGACACGCACTCTACACACACACATACGCGCGGACGCTCGCATACATATTTAATTGCATTTCATTTGTCTGCTTGGTGCGTTTAGCCTTTGCCAGCGTACAAGTTGTTTGGTTATTTGACCATCGCTCTCTTTTTTGTTATCTGACGTTTATTGCTTTTTTCGGCACTTTGCATTGCATTAATTAATTTGGTATTATTTTTTGGATTTTTTTTTAAATTTTTTTTTAGTATTTTACTGTTGTAAAGGAGGGTGATGTTGTAATGTGGGTACATTTTCGCGCTAAAATAATTGAATTTGTTATCAATTCTACTTAAGAAAGCCCTAGAAGAAAAGCGAAAAAAACGTAAAAGCCATTACTTGTGTTATGAATTAAATGAAGGCTTGGACCCTTCTGTAGCGGACAGGTGCGGTAAGCGTATGGCGGCAGTTTTCATGCCATTTGTGCGAGGAAAGCAAGCGATCTACTAGCTGATAGCGGCGGAGCGGATATAATAAAGACGGGAGAAATGTTGGTGGAAGAAATTTAATTTGGCGTTTAACCGTATTTTCGGCTCAGAAAAGAAATTAGTATTTTTTGAAGTCAAATTATTATTATTATTTTTTTGAATAAATGCGACGCCGAATGAGTGTTAAGTTGCAAATAATTTCGTATTAAACGTGTACATACATATTCAATTTTTTTTACTGTTCAGAAATATCAACTCTGACATCGCCACCCCTTTGAAGGTTCTGGAGGCTATCGTTGTGTTAGATTAGGCTAATCTGAGAAGCCAATGAGCCACGCATAGACCAGTTTAATCCTTTCAGATACCAGATGGAGTTCAGGTATTACGTCCATGAGAAATAGTCATCCTTTAAGATGCCTCCGCTTGACACGATTTTAACAGACTCTGCGGTATAGACTGTGCCATATCGATATCTCTTCCAGTGTGTCATAACGTGGGAACCCCAGATGCTTGCAGCGTAGTCTTGCCAATACGAAACAAGTGCAGAAGAGATGCTCTATTGTTTCACTGGTGAATTGCTCTAATCATTTCACACAACGTTTTCTTTCTCCAGCAGAGAGTCCAGTCCATTCAATGGTTATTTGCTTGTTAGTTCCAGCAACGATATCTACTTATTCACCGAAATAGAAACATGACCCGGCATCTTATATAGTAGTCCATACGAAGAAGGCAGTTTCAAACTAAATAACAACAATTCAGTCCTTCAGTTCGAAAATGTTTGCAGAACAGTAGGTGTCAAATGGATCTCTGCTCCAAACAGCAAGTCCATAGACGTGCTAGTGCACAGTCAAGCGGAAAATTAAGGTTATCCATAGCGCCAATACCTCACTTCGTTAACTAAATAGTCGCTCAGTAGTTAACTCGGTTAATATCATCTAGATGCAGAAGGAAATGAGAAAGCAAACGATATGATCCGCTCGAGGTCAGCTGGGAACACAATTCTCCTATGCTTTTTTGACGGCGTCGGACTGAAGAGCGAAAGGTGTCAGACGTGTAGTGTTAGCAGAGCATGCAAAGAAGTAGCTAGCATCATGCGGGGACCGTCTAAAGTCTGTTCGACGTATTGTTTTATGCCGCCCAGGTAGTTGAGGAAGGACCTCTTGATGCTCCTAGGAGGCGGTTCCGCTCCTCGCAGGTGAATGCAGGTATGATTTCTGCTAAAACACCCCAGCGAAACTGCTTGGAGAGGAGTTCAGTACGCTCCCTAACTGGGAGTATACCGGCCTCACTATGCATGTGTTTGAAGGGAGACATCAAGAGTCATCCTGTTATAAGGATCGTGCGAATCGAACTTAATATGCATTCTTATGTATCAATAACGTAGGAGGAGATCGTAAAAGAGAATCTGTCAAAAGAAGATATGTTAAGACTGTTTACTAAAATTTTGAGCCAGTTTAGTAATAGGTTACCCGATATTTTTTCTGTCATCGAAAATCTAATTATCGAAAATTATATTTTTATGAAAATTTATTATCTGTCATTAAGATAGCAATATTTCAGTACTTATCAAAATCGGCACACTCCGTTGAATTGTATACTAACACTCGAAAGAACCTGCTTGAAGAGTATGGACCGAAAAAACATAAAATTAAAATTCAATATGCTGCCTTATGGTATTTCTTTTAAATTTTTTTGTATTTTAGCAGCTATCATAATAATATAACAATAAGGCTTTGACCCCGAAAAAAATTAAGCATTAAAGAAATTTGTAGTTTATAAGCTTTTATTGGGGCTATTAAATCTACAAGTATAATAAAAGAGCGCTATTACCGCAAAAATTAAAATCAAAGAAAACGCACATAACGGCAAACACAGCAGTACAGCAACTAAGAAAAATAAATGAAACGCAAAATACTACGCGGCTACTAAAAAAATAAATAAAAATTATAAAAATAAAATTTATGAAAATTTGCTACAAAAAGGTGCCGATAAGCCAAACAGACAAGATGAGAGATGTCAGCACATCAAATGCGGCGCAGCAAACGATAAAAGACGATAAAAGAGTTTTTACGAAATTTTTATGTATTTTTGGCGCGTCGATGAAGCCTTTGTACGAATATTATTGCTGTCATTATTGTTGTTATAATTTGTAAAACTGCCTGCCCCAACCATACAATATATGAGAGGCATGAATTTTAATATAAGTATGTATGTATATGTTGATGTTTGCTGGTGTGCGTGTGTGCATTACATATGAGCCTTTGTGCACATGTTTATGTTAATAATAAAGAGCTTAAGATGGCTTTGTATTTTATTGCTACAACATTGAAATTGTTTATAATCACCAAAAGCGCCAGGCAACAGTGGCTGCCTGGAAGCTATGGCATAAAAATATAGAAGAAAAGTAACTCGTAAATTTTAATATATGGGTAGGCATGACGTATAGCGGGGAAAATATATAATATAATATATAATACGGATTAACTCATGTCGTGCTGGTTGCTTGTTGCTTACTATATAGAGTTAGGTAACTTTGAAGCCCCTACAATTTAAGTGCTTGTATCGAAAATTTTTTTATTTGACAAAATATTTATTAAAATTTTGCCTGGTGTTTTGGCTAAGGTAGTACTATAATCTCCAACAAAAAATTTTGAGATCGAGCTACTATAGCATACAGCTGCCGTACAAACTGAACGCTTAGAAGCAAGTGCTTGTATGGAAAA